>NC_059125.1:77193039-77873039 GCF_020740685.1 Jaculus jaculus
TGCACATTAAATTTCCCACAACAATTTTCATTGAAATAGAAATAAAATCCCAAAATTAACTTGAAAGCCAAAACACATCAAATCACTAAAGCACTGGCCAGGAACAAAAATAAGTCTGGCAGTATAACCATATCTGATTTTAGGATATATTACAGAGACATGGTAAGAAAAACAACAGGTACTAGCACAAAAACAAGACACATAGATCAGTAGAACAGAATGTAGGAATCAGATGTAACTGACGCAGTCACAGCCTTCTGAGTTTTGACAAAAATGCAAAAATTTTCACTGGAGAAAAGACAACCTCTTTAACAAATGATGCTGGGAAACTTTATATTTATATGTAGGATGAAAATGCATTCTTATCTCTCTCCATGCACAAGAATCAAGACAAAATAGATCAAAAACCTTATCAGACCCAAACACTGAAACTGCTAGAGTAAAAAGTAAGGGAAATACCTCAACATATCTGCATAGGCAATGACTTTATGAATATAATCTCAGCTGCCTAAGAAGAACTATCACTAAAAAAAAAAGAAGGAAAACCATTAACCTGCCATTAGAATCTCACGACATTAAAGTTTTTCTACAGTAAAGGACACTGTGAATAGAATTTAAAAAAACCTATATAATGGTAGAAAATATTTGCCAGCTATACATCTGAGAGAGGATTAATATCTGGGATATATAAAGTACAAAAAAACTAAATAATAAGTGTGGTGGTTTGATTCAGGTGTCCCCCATAAACATAGGTGTTCTGAATGCTAGGTTCCCAGCTGATGGATGTTTGGGAATTAATGCCTCCTGGAGGGAGTGTATTGTTGGGGGCGGGCTTATGGGCTTTATAGCCAGTTTCCCCATGCCAGTGTTTGGCACACCCTTCTGTTGCTGTGGTCCATCTTATGTTGGCCAGGGGGTGATGTCCACCCTCTGCTCATGCCATCGTTTTCCCCTGCCATCGTGAAGCCCTTGAGCCTGTAAGCCAAAATAAACCTCTTTTTCCCAGAAGCTACTCTTGGTTGGGTGATTTCTACCAGCAATGCGAACCAGATTGCAACAGTAAAGTGGTACCGAGGAATGGGGTTGCTGCTAGACACCTGACTGTGTGGTTTTGGCCTTTTGGAGCTGATTTTCAAGAGGAATGTGGGAGGATTTGAAATCTTGGCCTAAGAGATGCCTTGCAATGCTGTAAGAACAGCTTAATGGACTATTCTGGTCTGAGCTCTAAGACCTGAATGCAATAAGAACTATGGACTGTGAGGTTTGGCTTACGAGGGTGAGAAAGAGCTGTGCCTGGACTGGGCTAGCAGTTTGTGTGAGAAGCTTGCTCTTATGCCCGTGTCCTGAGAAGTTGTGCAGGGTTGCTTAGTGTAGAAATGAACTGGTGTAAGCAGAGGAATATGGCACTGAAAGAAAAATCTTGGGTGAACTGTTGCCTGTTCAGCTGCAACTGAAAGATTACAACCTTTGAGACTGGGTGAACTGATCTGTGCTGGGGCAACAAGAAGAATGTAGACTCTTTTGAAAGGGCCTGAGTGCTCCAGGAGTATCTTGTTCTTCAAAGTCGGCTTTATTCCCCCCTGGATTAACAAATTGGCACCCTACCTGGTATCGTGGAGTATAAGAAATACAGGAAAGAGGGTCATTGAGTTTGCAACACAGTCTTGTAGTTTGGAAATGGCCATGGGCAGTGTGAAGCAGGTTTGCTGGTTGCCTGCATAGAGACCCCATGGGGCCATGAGGATGAACCATGGCTTGCAGTGGAGACCCAGTGGAGATGCCGGGACCATGAGATGGCTGCCGAGGAGCTGCCACCCCGATGAAGTTTCCCAGGACTGTGAGTAGCCTAGCTGGAGGGGCGGAATTGGAATGCCAGAGACTTGTTGCTGGTTAGAATTATCGGACTTGGAGATTTGTCACTGGCTAGATTTGCTGGACTTGAAGCTACAGAGTTTGAAATTTGTTCTGGTTGTTTTAAATCTTGTATTGGTTGAATGTTTCTTTGCTATGCCCAATGCCATCTACTGCAGTGTGAATATTTATTCTGTGCCATTATGGGTTTTTTGAGGTTATTTTTTGGTATTATGGCTCAGTTAAAAGATCTTGGACTATGGGGATGTATGAACATCATTGGGATTGATTAAAAACTATGGGGACTTTTAAAATGAGATGAATGCATTGTATTTTACATCATGTATGGATATCAGTTTATGGGGGCCAGGGGCGGAATGTGGTGGTTTGATTCAGGTGTCCCCCATAAACTTAGGTGTTCTGAATGCTAGGTTCCCAGCTGATGGATATTTGGGAATTAATGCCTCCTGGAGGGAGTGTATTGTTGGGGGCGGGCTTATGGGCTTTATAGCCAGTTTCCCCATGCCAGCGTTTGGCACGCCCTTCTGTTGCTGTGGTCCATCTTATGTTGGCCAAGGGGTGATGTCCACCCTCTGCTCATGCCATCGTTTTCCCCTGCCATCGTGAATCTTTCGCTTGAGCCTGTAAGCCAAAATAAACCTCTTTTTCCCAGAAGCTACTCTTGGTTGGGTGATTTCTACCAGCAATGCAAACCGGATTGCAACAATAAGAAATCAAATAACACAATAAAAATGGGCTGGGGCTGGAGAAATGGCTCCACGGTTAAGGCACTAGCCGGCAAAGTCTAATGATTCAGGATCAATTCCCCAGTACCTATATAAAGTCAAATATAAAAAGTGATGCATTCATCTAGAGTTTGTTTGCCATGGCTAAAGGCCCTAGCATGCTCATTGTATCCCTCTTCCCCCACTCCTCTCTCTCTCTCTCTCTCTCTCTCTCTCTCTCTGTCTGTCTTTCTCTCTCTCATGCTCTCTATGCAAATAAATAAAATGTTATATAAATGGGTTATGGAACTGAAGACAGTCCTTACAAAGAGTAACACAAATTGTCAATAAACACCTAAAAAATGCTCTACAACCTGACCATTAAGGAAATGTAAATTAAAACTACTTTGAGATTCCGTCTCACTCAAAATGGCTATCATCAAGAAAACTAATGGCGGGCTGGAGAGATGGCTTAGCGGTTAAGTGCTTGCCTGTGAAGCCTAAGGACCCCGGTTCGAGGCTCGGCTCCCCAGGTCCCACGTTAGCCAGATGCACAAGGGGGCACACGCGTCTGGAGTTCGTTTGCAGAGGCTGGAAGCCCTGGTGCGCCCATTCTCTCTCTCTCCCTCTATCTGTCTTTCTGTGTCTGTCACTCTCAAATAAATAAATAAATAATTTAAAAAATATATTTAAAAAAAAAAAGAAAACTAATGGCAATAAATGGTGGTGAGTGTGTGAAGAATGAGGAACCCTTATGCATTGTTGGTGGGAATGTAACCTGATATAACTATTGTGAAAATTGGTGTGGAGGTTCTTGAGAATTTGAGATTTATCATAAGACCCAGCTATACTAATCCCTGACATATACTCTAAGGACTCTTCTCACCAACTTAGAGATAATTGCACATACATATTTATTGTGCCCTATTCACAGTTATTACAGAGCCAGCCTTGATGCCCTTCAACTGGTGAAAGGATAAGAAGATGTTGCACATCTTCATTTATACAATGGAGTTTTATCCAGCAGTAAATAAAAAATGAAATTTGGGGTTACCTGGAAAGGATTATAATAATTGAGATGATCCAGGTCCAGAAAGTCAAATGTCACATGTTCTTATATGTGTAGCCTATATACAAATGTTTAGATTTTTATGTGAGTTAGAATGAAAATCAGTAGTAGTGGACAGGAAGCTAGAAAGGGGCTATAAGGAAAGTTGGAGAGAGGAGGACTCAAGGGGAGAATATTGTAGATATGTAAATGGAGAGTCAGATTACTAAGAATAAAATGTCCTAAGTGAAATCAGGGGAGGGAATTGACAAAAGTAAGAGTAAGATCAGGGTTAGTTAAAATTTAATAGGTTATGGGGCTGGAGAGATTGCTTAGTGGTTATTGCACTTGCCTGCAAAGCCCAAGGATACAGGTTTGATTCTCCATTACACACATGAAGCCAGATGAACAAGATGGCATATGCATCTGGTGTTCATTTGCAGTGAGTGGCTAGAGGCCCTGGCATGTGAAGTTTCTCTATCTACCTCTTTCTCTCTGTGTCAAATAAATAAAATATTTTTAAAAAGTAATTGGTTATAAATAAGACATATGGAAATCTACTTCTTTGTTTGCCTACACACACAAACACACACACACACACACACACACACACACACACACACACACACACATATATATGGAGAGAGAGTTTGAATGCAGTGGCTGGAGGCCCTGGCATGTCTAGTATCTCTATATGTCTCTCTTTCTCATCAAAATAGAAACCCAGAGCCTTGTGTGAGATAGCACACACCTTTAATCCGAGCACTTGGGAGCCTGAGGTAGAAAGATCACTGTGAGGGATGGGGAGATTGCTTAACAGTTAAGGGTCTTACCTGCAAAGACAAAGGACTCAGGTTCAATTCCTCAGTACCCACATAAGCCAGATGCATATGGTGACCCATGTGTCTGGAGTTGATTTGCAGTGGTTGGAGGCCCTGGTGCTGTGTCCATTCTCTCTCTACATATCACTGTGAGTTTGAGGGCAGCTTGAGACTACATAGTAGGTTCCAGGTCAGCCTTGTTTAGAGAGAGACCATTCTTCAAAAAACTGGAAAAAAAAAAAAAGAGAGAGATTAGAGATGTTACAAAAGATACAAATGAAATTGGAAAAATCATCAAGACATATTTCAAAAAATCTATTCAACAAAATTGGAAAATTTATAAGAAATGTATGAATTTCATGAATCCTACCATCTACCAAAACTAAACCACAGGGCTGGAGGAATGGCTAAGCGATTAAGGTGCTTGTCTACTGCTGGAGACGGCAAGCATGCCATTTCAGGATCACGAGGAATCGAGTGCTGAAGAGCTGCTTGATACAGTTCCAGCCCAGTTGTCTCTTCCTTGAAATCCAATGTGGCCCCTCTATAGAAAAATCTTTGACTCTCTACACTACAGATATCTGTGGTTTTCTGTATAATGTTTGTCTTTCTCGGTCTTTCACTTGGTGTACCAATCTCTAAGTTTACTTTTCCAGTAAAAATTGCTGTTGGTGAAGTGTTGGTCAATGTATCGGAAAGAGGCTCTGGCATAGAATTGGAAAAACAAGAAAATGGGTCAGAGATAATTGTTTTCCTTAAAGGCCTTTAAGAAAGTCAGGCATGGAGTACAGTACACTTAGGAGGAAACAATGAACCTCCTGGAACAATGTAAACATTGTTCTATGACTAATTTTTCTAAATGGTGGCAATTGTAGCAAACTATTACTCTTTACCAAGAATCCTTAAGAAAAACAACCAAAGTCAAAAAGAGTTCAATCAGAGGGACCAAAGTCTAAGTATGGGAGGGACATGAAAAGGAAAATTCAAAATAAATAATTAAAGGATAAATGGATCTACTGGATCAGTGATTAATGATGGGAAGCCCCATTTGTGGTTGTTTTGCCTCTCACCTTTAATATAGTAATTGAAAGTAGAAGTTCAGGAACTCACAAGTGCTTGACCACACATACATGGGGAAAATGTGAAAACAGTTAATCA
Source organism: Jaculus jaculus (assembly GCF_020740685.1). NCBI lineage: Eukaryota > Metazoa > Chordata > Mammalia > Rodentia > Dipodidae > Jaculus > Jaculus jaculus. Next base: position 77,198,643 of record NC_059125.1, read on the forward strand.
TTATAGGGGCCTGACGACTTTACTTGAGGTGAATAATTATGGGATTTTTTGATGATAAGGAATAACAAAATGTTTCTATAAATTCTGTGAAATTGTACCTTTCTTGAAGATTGTTCTTGCATGACGTGATCAGAAAATAAAAGACTGAGGCTAAGAGCTGTGGCAAGTAAGAAAAAAAGAGAGAAAGACAAAAACACTCAGCTGCCTTCAGCATTATCCTGTCAGCTTGCACCAGAACTTGACTTCCAGTCATTATTTCACCGCTACCATTCACACCGTTCTCCGGGGACCCTCCTCCAAGCCAGGGCTGGACCCCAGCAACACACAACATTAACTTCCAACTTAAACACACATGTGTACTTACACATATGACCAAACACATGAAAGAAAGTTTAACAAAGTAAAAAAGGCATCTTAACATTTACAATATTTATTGGTTTAATGAAATTTCTTTGATTTTAGTGACAAGAATGTGAGGCTTGACTTCCGGCCAAGATGGCAACCACCTAGCAGCGCTGAAAATACCAGGGAAAGAAAGGCAAGAAATTAAGGGTTATCAGGGTCTTCTTGCCAGTGGGTGAGCACAGGGAGGGGAAAAACAGGGTATCGCGGATACCCTCTCAGGTGGGTAGTCTACCCCCATACAGCCGCCGAGCCCCGTGCCCCAAGTGCCTGTGCTCTGAATGCTTGCCCGCCAGCCCGCTGCACTGTGCTCTGATCACACACGTGCGGGGACCTCCACCGCTGTGCTCTGTTCGCACACACAGGGATCTACACCGTTGTGCTCAGATCGCGCGCACAAGCCCGGCGTGCTGTGCTCGGTTCACACACCCTCAGAGACCACCGCCAATGTGATCAGGTGGCCGCCAGACCCTCCGCTGCTGTGCTTGGATCATGCGCCTGCGGGCTAGCCTTCACTGTGCCCCGATCCTGTGTCCGCAGCAGCTGCCTCTGCACTACAATTGCACATACAGCGGGCCCAGTCACACAGAAAGGGCCACACAAGCCCACACTGAGTCACTAGCGCCAGCTCAGGTGCCATCCCCTACCTGTCCGTTGCCGCCCATTCCCCACTCCCCTGTGGTGGGAGAGCACAAACTGTTTGCAGGTCCCAGTGTTCCCAGCCAGAGTATGGACAGCATCGAGGCTTGCTACCTCAGTCCCCCTACAAGCTTGAAGGCAGGCAGCTTTGGAGAATTACTGGGTGAGAATTCAGGCAAATTTGGCGCCCCTGTCAGGCAGCAGATAGGCAGCTTTGGCAAGAGAGAGCAAAAACCCAGGATGCTTGGCAACTGCTCCAGGCTGCCTTGGAATCCCATTGAGCTAGAGCCCAGGGTGGTCCACCCACTTACCTGCCCATACACTGTCATGAGGTATTTCTTTTGCTGAGGATATGTTTGGATATACGAGGCCTTCTGCCTTTCCAGATGAAATTTGAGATCATTTTTTCTATCTCTCTGAAGAACACTGTAGGGATTTTAATTGGAATTGTGTTAAATCTATATATTGCCTTTGGTAGGATTGTCATCTTCACAATGTCAATTCTGCCTCTCCAGGAGCATGGGAGGTCTTTCCATCTTCTCAAGTCCTCCTTAATTTCTTTTTTGAGAGTTTCTTTATTTTCATTATATAAATCTTTTACATCCTTGGTTAATGTTATTACAAGGTATTTTATTTATCTATTTTTTTTTTTTTTTTGCTATTGAAAATGGGACTATGTCCCTTATTTCTTTTTCTGTGTCTTTGTCATTTGCATACAGAAATGCTACCAAATTTTGTGCATTGATTTTGTATCCTGCTACTTTGCTATAGGAGTTAATCACCTTCAGGAGTTTTGGGATGGAGTCTCATGTCATCAGCGAATAGAGCTAACTTCTTCCTTTTCAAATTGTATCCCTTTTATTTCCTACTCCTGTCTTATTGCTTGAGCTAGGACTTCCAGAACTATATTGAAAAGCATAGGTGAGAGAGGACATCCCTGTCTTGTTCCTGAACTTAATGGGAATTCCTCCAGTCTCTCTCCATTAAGTATTATTTGGGCCTTTGGAGCTTTGTATATAGCCTTTATTATGTTATGATGTGAACCGGCCATGCCGATTCACTCCAATGTTTTGATCATGAAGTCATGCTGTATCTTGTCAAAGGCCTTTTCTGCATCTATAGAAATGATCATGTGGTTTTTAGGTTAAAGCTTGTTTATGTGGTGTATTACATTGACAGGTTTCCGTATGTTGAACCACCCTTGTGTTTCTGGGATAAATCCCACTTGGTCAAGGTGGATAATGCTTTTGATGTGTTGTTGGATTCGGTTTGCAAATATTTTGTTCAGGATCTTTGCATCTATGTTCATTAGGGAAATAGGCCGGTGGTTTTCTTTTCTTGTGGCATCTCTGCCTAGTTTGGGGATTAGGGTGACACTAGCTTCATAGAAGGAGTTGGGTAGCTTTCCCTGTTCTTCAATTGTGTGGCACAGTTTTAGGAAGATTGGTTTGAGTTATTCCATGGAGGTTTGATAAAATTCAGCTGGGAATCCATCTGGTCCTGGACTCTTCTTTTGGGGGAGGTTTTTAAAATACTTTTTCAGTGTCCATGAGTGTGATGTGTTCATTGAGGTGGTTAATCTGCTCTGAGTTTAGCTTTGGTAGATGATATGCGTCCAGGAATTTATCCATCTTCTCCACATTTTCCAGTTTTGTGGAGTAGAGGTTTTTGAAATAAGTCCTGATGATTCTCCCAATTTCACTTATATCTGTTGTGATCTCTCCTTTTTCATTTTGAATTTTGTTAATTTGGAGCCTCTCCTTTTTTTGCTTGATCAAACTGGCCAGAGGTTTGTCAATCTTGTTTATTTTTTCAAAGAACCAGCTCTTTGTTTTGTCAATTGCCTCAATTGTTTCCTTGGTTTCCAATTCATTAATTTCTGCTCTGATTTTAATTATTTCTTTCATTCTGGAGCTCTTTGGGTGGGATTATTCTTGTTTTTCCAGTGCCTTTAGGTGGATCATTAGGCTCTTGATTTGGAATCTTTCTTTCTTTTTTATGAAGGCATTGAGTGCTACGAATTTTCCCCTGAGGACCGCCTTCATTGTGTCCCATAAGTTTGGGTATGATGTGTTCTCATTGTCATTCAATTCCAGGAATTTTGCAATTTCATTTTTTTTATTTCATCCACTATCCATTTATTGTTTAAGAGTGTGCTGTTCAGTTTCCTGATGCCGTTGTGATTCTTGGTGGGTCTTTTGTTTCTGATTTTTAGCAATATAACATTGCGATCTGATATCCTGCAGGGAAATATGTCAATTTTCCTAAATATGTGGAGGCAGTCTTTGTGACCCAGAATATGGTCTATTTTAGAGAATGTTCCATGGGCTTTTAAGAAGAATGTGTAGTCTATGGATTTGGGATGGAAAGTTCTGTAGATGTCCATTAGATCTAAGTGTTCTATGGTTTTGTTGAGCTCTCTAACTTCCCTGTTGATTTTCTATTTGGATGATCTGTCTATTACTGATAATGTTGTGTTGAAGTCCCCAGCTATGATGGTGTTGGTGGTTATTTCTGTTTTATTGTCAAGTAGGTTTTGTTTTATGAACTGTGGTTCCCTGTGTTTGATGCATACAGATTTATGATTGTAATATCCTCTTGATGGATTGTTCCCTTGATAAGTAGGAAGTAGTCTTCTTTGTCTTTTTTGATTATTTTTGGTTTGAAGACAATTTTGTCTGATATTAATATAGCTACACCTGCTTGTTTCTTATTCCAATTTTCTGGGAATATTGTTTTCCACCCTTTCACCTCAGGAGGTTTATGTCTTTAGTGGTAAGGTGGGTTTCTTGAAGGCAGCAGATTGAAGGGTCTATTTTTTTGATCCACCCTGTTAGCTTGTTCTCTTGATGGGAGAATTAAGGTCATTAATATTTAGGATATACTGTGAGATTTGATTTGATCCCTGCCATATTGTGGTGGTAGAGGTGTGTTCGTGTTTCCATTGAATTTGAATTTTTTTGTGTCTACACTGGGTTTGGTTGTTGTGTTCTGCTTCTTGTAGGCATTTGTGTTTGGTTATTTGTTTCTTCTCTCTGGAGAATTTCCTGGAATACTTTCTGAAGTTTTGGTTTTGTGTTCATATAATTGTAAAGCTGAGTTTTGTCATGGAAAGATTTTTTCTTTCACTGTCTTTTATGAGGGAGACTTTTGCTGGGTAGAGTAGTTTGGCTTGGAAGCCATAGTTTCTTAGAGTTTGGAGAGTTTCATTTCAGGCCCTTCTAGCTTTCAGGGTTTCCATTGAGAAGTCAGAAGTAATTCTCATGGGGTTTCCTTTGAAAATGCTGCGCTGTTTTTCCCTAGCTGCTTTTAGGATTTTCTCTTTGGTGTCAATGTTTAGAGTCTTAATGATATTATGTCTTGGGGAGTTTCTCCTTTGTTCCAGTTTGTTTGGAGTTCTGTTTTATTCTTGTGTCTTGATGGGCCTTTCTTTTAAGAGACTGGGGAAGTTTTCTTCAATTATTTTTTTAAATAAGTTCTCCATGCCTTTGGTCTGAAATTCTTCTCCTTCTGGTATTCCAATGTTTCTGGTATTAGGACATTTAAGTGTATCCCACAATTCCCTCATGTTCTGTTCACAGGAACTTCTGAACCTACTGAAATTTTTGAACTCTCGAACTGCTTCTTCCAGATCAGAGTTTCTATCCTCCACTTCACTGACTCTATTCTTGAGAGCCTCTAGAGAGTTTTGGACTTCTTCAGTTAAGTTTGCATTTTCTACTACTTTCCTATGTATCAATTCCATCACTCTGTCCAGCTCCCTTTCACCTGATTTTCTTGATGATTCTTGGAATTCATCCTTGCATTTTTTATGTTTTCATTTAGTGTGGCCAGATGATTTTTAAGGTCCTCTTTTTTTTTTTTTCACTCTCTCCCAACTCTCTTAGCTCTCTTTGAATTCCTTCCAATGTCTTATATTGCTCTAGCTTAGTGATGGTAGCATCCACACGATTATCGGTCCTTTGTTGCTTACCTGCAAGTTCTAGCAGTAGGTTGGTCAGGGTTGTATTGTGCATAGCTTCCACTTGATGTTTTGATCCTAAAACTCTTCTATATTTTGGTTATATGTAATCCTTGTTGGACTGGGTGATCTATCTGGATTTTCTTGCATTTTATTTTTAATTTTATTTCTTTTGCACTGTGGTCTACCTATGACAGTGTATGGGCAGGTAGGTGGGTGGACCTGCCTGGGCTCTAGCTCAATGATACTCCAAGGCAGCCTGGGGCAGTTGCCAAGCAGCCTGGGTTTTTGCTCTCTGTTGCCAAAGCTGCCTATCTACTGCCTGACAGGGGCACCAAAGTTGCCTGAATTCTCATCCAGTAATGAATCAAAGCTGCCCACCTTAGAGCTTGAAAGGGGACTGAGGTAGCAAGCCCTGAAGCTGCCTGAACTCTGGCTGGGAACACTGGGACCTGCAAGCAGTCTGTGCTCTCCCGCCACAGGGGAGTGGGGGATGGGCGGCGACGGACTGGTAGGGGATGGCACCTGAGCTGGCGCTAGTGACTCAGTGTGGGCTTGTGTGGCCCTTGATGTGTGACTGGGCCTGATGCACATGCAATTGTCGTGCAGAGGCAGCTGCTGCATGCACGGTATCAGGGTACAGTAGAGTCTGGCCAGAGTATGCCCACTCAGAGCACAGCATTTGGGGGTCTGGCCGCTGCCTGATAACAGCCGCGGTGGTCACTGTGGGTGTGTGAACCGAGCACAGCACGGTGGGCCAGCTCGCGCAATAAGAGCACAATGGCAGAGGTCTCCGTGGGTGTGGACATCCCCATGGGTGTGCTAACGGAGCACAGCATTGGAGGTGCTGGCGGATGTGCTAATGGAGCACAGCAGTGGAGGTCCCCGCAGGTGTGCAATTGGAGCCCAGCGCAGTGGGTTGGCAGGCGCGCGATTGGAGCACAGCTGCTTGGGGCATGGGGTGCGGCAGCTGTATGGAAGGGGCAGACTAACCACCCAAGAGGAGATCTATGATTCCCTGTTTTTCCCCACTCTGTGCCCTGCCACTGGCAAGAATACCCTGTTATCACTTAATTTCTTGCCTTTCTTTCCCCGGTATTTGCAGCTCAGCTAGGCTGTCATCATCTTGGCCAGAAGTCGCTAAGCAATTTAAGAAGTAGATTTATCATATTTGATTACTGCTGAGCACTGAAAATCTCTTAGACAATTTCAAATAAGCAATACAATGTTATTAACTACTTCTTAGTACTGTCTTTAGAGTCCTGAACTTGTTCATTTTATTTAATAATAGTTTTTGTGTTCTTCAGTCTACATCTTTTGATAATTACCATCCTCTTCCTGACTCTGGTAACCAGCACATTATTTTAAAATAATTTTAGATTATGCATAAGAGAGATTATACAATAATTTGATTCTTCCTAAATCTACTTTATTTTACTAAACCTAATAAAATTCAGTTTTGTTCATGTTGTCTTAAATTATAAATTTTAATGTAATTGTTTGCCACATTACTAAAGGATATATGTTTATGGGAGGGGACATTGGGTTTGAAGAGTCTAGCTTACTGTTTATTCAAAGCTAGTTAGAGCTAGCTTTTCTCTCTCTGATGCAGGTGTGTGATTTTGGGAACTGGATGCTTTTCTTCGCCAATGATGAAATGTCCCTTAAAAACTGTAAGCCTGAAATAGACCCTTTGTCCCTTGAGCTGTTTCTGGCCATGTGTTTTTTCCATGCAGCAAGAAAATAACTAAACAGTAGGACTGCCATCATTTTAAAGGCATAGTAACACAACATTTTATAATTCTTTACTTAGTAATCCATCAATGGATATTTGGATCCTTTCTAAATTTTGACTACAGTGAATAATGCTACAGCACAAGTGGAATGCAGAAACATTAGCACATTGCTGAATTCATTTCCTTTGAGTACATACTTAGGGGAGAAATTTTCTTCCCCACGCAGTAGTTTTACTTTTAAGGTTTCATGGACTTGCTGTCATGTTTGTTTTTTTTTTTAATGTGTATATTAATTTGCAATCTCACCTAGGGCAAATCAGTATTCTTAGCTTCTCCATAGCCTCCTCCACATCTGTCATTTCTTGTCTCTTTGATAATAGCCGTGCTGATAAATGTCAGACATTTTTGCATTAGGATGTTGATTTGCATCACACTGGTGACTGATTAAGTTGACAACCTTTTCATATACCTAATGGCCATTTATATTTGGAGAAATATTTTCTTAGTTCTGTTGCCCATACTAAATTGGGTTGTTTGCTTATGATTTTGTGTTTATAGAGTTCCTTATATGTTCTATATAATAATTATAAGTATGGTCTCTGTGTAGACTGTCTTGTGCTCTGTTTATTTAATTTTATATTGCTGTAGAGTATTTTTTTTAAGTTTATCACATGATTTGTCTATAATTTCTTTCCAATTTCAATATTCTGAAGTAGAGTCATTGATCTATTTTGAGTTGATAATTTTTATGTGCTAAGAATTAAGGTACTCACTTCATCCTTTTGCATGGTGATGTCCAAGTGTTCCCCAAACTATATTTTGAAACTGTAGCTGTTTCTCTTATCTGCATTCTTGTCTTGTCCCATCTGTTTACACATTGATTTTTTTTTTTTTTGCCAATGTTTGAAGTTTGGTGCCATGCTGTCTCTTGCTTTTATTCCATTTATTCTCAGTGAATTTGAAAATTAATATTTCATTTGTGGTTCTATACAAATTTTAGAGCTGATTTTCATAGTTCTATGGTAAATGTCATTGATATTTTGTTAGGTGTGGCATAGTATCTAAACCATTTTGAGTACAAACAAAGTGTAACAATGCCGATTCTTTCAACTCCATGAAGCAAGGATGCTTGTATAGCTTTTTATTTGCTCCATTTTTTTCTAGCTATGTTTTTTAACTTTTATTGCAAAGCTCTTTAATCTCTTTAATCACTTTAAAAATATACATCTAGTGGCTGATTTGCATTTATTGTAAAATGTATTGTTTCTTTGATTTATATATTGGATAATTTGCCTTTGGCACATGACATTGCTATTGATTTTTGTAGGTTTTTCATTGTCATTTGCTAAATAAACTTATTAGTTCTAATAGGCTTTTTTGAGTTGTTAGAGAGTTCTGTATGTAAGATCATGCCAAGTGAAAAGAGTAACAAATTGGCTTCTTTTCAAATTTGGATGTCCATTATTTCTTTTACTTGCCTAATTTCTCTGGGTTAGGAATTCTAGCCACATGATGAATAAAAGTTGGCAAAGTTGATATCTTTTTCTGGTTCCAAATGTTAGAAGGATTATTTTTCAGCTTTCTCCCATTCAATGTAATGTTAGGTACTGGCTTATTATAAATGACCTTTTACTACATTGAGGTGTGTTCTTTGTGGGCTAATTAGGATAATGTTTTTTCACAAAGATATGTTGAATTTTATCGAGTGACTTTTTGCATGTACTGAAATGATTTTGAACTACATAATTCTTTTTCTGCTGTTACTATATAGGACATTTGATTGGTTTATATTGACCTGTTTTTATATGCTGAGAATGAATTCCATTTGATCATTAGGAATAATTTTTAAATGTTTGCTACTATTTTGCTGAGGAATTATTTTTGCTTGTGTGCAAGCATGTGTATAGTAAGTGTATGAGTATGTATAGGCATGCATGTGTCAATGCAGCACTTCATGAATGGCCTATGGTGGCCTGAACAAAAGAAAATTGAGTATTGGGTGTCCTGTCACATTTCTGGCAATTCGTATCTGAGCAGAAATCTCTTACTGACCCCAAATATTCCCCCCTCCATTTTGCATGCACCAGTTATTTTTGCATCTCTGCTTCCCTACAGGACAGGTGTTATAGATGCATGTGTCCCCACTGAACTGTTCAGGTGAGTCCTGAAGATGGAACTCAAGGTAACTCTCAATTCTCCTCAGTCTCTCATGCATGGACAGGTGGTGTGCTTGACTGCTGAGTCATCTATCCAGCCCTTGATGAGGATTTTTACATTGTTATTAATCAAGTGTGTTGTCTCTCCCTGGCTTTCATTTTTTTTTATAAATTTTTTGTTCATTTTTATTTGTGTCCACTTTCTTGTTTTCTTAGCTTACATCAATGTTTATCTCTTCTTTATTTGGATGTAAAAGCAACTCACTTATTGATATTGTTTACTTATTTATTTCTGTTCTGACTTTCATAGTTTCTTTCCTTCTACTAATTGTAGGTGTATTTGTTTTTCTAGTTCCTTAGGAGGCAGTGAAAAGCTGTTTGAGATCTTTCTACTTTTAAATGTGAACATTCATTTGTATAATGCTCCATTTTTATCTTCTTTTTCTGAGTACCCTAAATTTTGGTATATTTTCAAGCAATTTTCTTTTATTTCAGGATTTTTAGATTTTAACATCTTCATTTCTTCCTTGACACATTGGTTGTTCATACATGACATGTTAGGCGGACTTCTGGTTAAGATGGCAGCATAGGTACCATGTCAAAGCAGCCAAGGGGGAAAAAAGCAAAAAAAAAAAAAAAAACCCAGCAAAATACACACTTTTACTAAAAAGTGAGGTGTATAGGAAGTTGAAATGACAGCAAAGAAGTAGGAGAGATCCAGAAGTGGCTCTGGCACAGCTTGAGCCACAGGAAAAGCCATGTGAGGGGAGTTTCCACTCCCACCTGAGATCTCCGTAAACTCAAGAAACATGAAGGGACAATGGCAGTGAACAAAGGAGGAGCAGATCACAAGGTAGAAGAATACGTGGAAAAGCGAGAGAACTAGAGCAGCATCGGCAGCCTCCCCTTCCCCACCACCAGTGCCCAGCTCCAGTGAACATAGCAGTGGTCCAAGCCTACTTGAACTAAAAGCAGGACCCAAGCAGGAGCAGGGGTAACTGGGATTACACCAAGTAAGGGTCTCACCTGGTCACAAGCTGACATGGAATCCTCAACAGACCAGAAATCTTAACCTTATTGTTGTCAGGATTGAGGGAGTGGGTGAAGGACCACACAGCCTTAAGGACAGAAAGATGATCTGGTTGCCATAATACCTACTTTTGGGTAAATACTCTGTACTATTTTTCATTGAAATTGTACATTATTTAGTTAAATTTTAGAACCTATCTGTATTTGGTTCCACTAAGCTTACTTGAATACTCTCATAGCAGGCAAACCCAATACCTAGGGTCACTTTTGTAGATGCTCCGAGTGTCTTGAGAGTCACACCTAGTACCTTAAGTTCCTACCCTGAAGTTATATAACTTCAGATTGATTGATACATCTAATAATACCCAGCTAACTAGAAAATCCAATGAAATAATCCAGGATGCAAAAGTACATACATTATAACTCAAGAAACACCAAAAATCAAGACAATAACAATCTACCAAAAAGTATTAATGCATCAGAAATGACCTCCAGTGAGAACGAGTTAGAAGAAATGCCTGAGAAAGATTTCAAAAGAATGATCATAAATATGTTCAAAGAAGTCAATGAAGAAATCAAATGAAAGAGGAAATCAAAGGACTCAAAGAAAACACAGTACACCAATTTAATGAAATAAAGAGGTCCATAGTATACATAAATAAGGAAATAGAAATAATAAATAAAAACCAGTCAGAATTACTAGCAATGAAGAACACAGGTAATTATATATATATATATATATACACACACACATATACTCTGTAGAAAATCTCACCAGTAGAATGGAAGAAGGAGAGGACAGAATATCTAAGCTAGAAGACCAGGTGGCAGATCTAATACAGTCCAACAAAGAGAAAGACAAACTAATAGAAAAGTATGAATTGAAATTTAAAGATATCAGGAACACTATGAAAAGATCAAACATAAGAATTCAGGGAATAGTAGAAGGAGAAGAATTTCACGCCAAAGACATAGTAAGTGTATTCAACAAAATCATAGAAGTAAACTTCCCCCAAATTGAGAAAGAGCTGCCAATGCAGATACAGTAATCCTTTAGAACACCAGCCAGAGCAAACCTGGAAAAAAACTCTCCTTGCCACATAATAATCAAACTACCAAACACAAACCAAAGAAAAATATTGAATGCAGTCAGAGAGAAAAATCAAGTTACCTACAAAGGCAAGCCTATCAGGATAACAGCAGATTACTCAACACAAACTTTAAAAGCCAGAAGGGCATAGAGTGATGTATTCCAAGGCCTGAAAGATAACAGCTGTCAACTAAGGTTAATTTATCATGCAAAACTATCCATTCAAATAGCCAGAGAAATAAGGACATTCCACCACAAAAGCAAGCTAAAGGAGTATTTGAAGACAAAACCAGCTCTACAAAAAAATATTTGAAAGAATCCTCCATGCTGAAGAAAAAATAAAGCACACATATAAGGAACCAAGAAAAACAAACAATACTCAAATACTAGTTAACACAAGAAAGCAAAGATAAAACTGGAAGAACTACCAAAAAATTCCAAAAAACGAATACACACCTTTCAATATTATCTCTTAAAATCAATATCCTCAATACCCCAACCAAAAGGCATGGGTTTGTAGACTGGGTTAAAAAGCAGGATCCTTCAATTTCCTATCTCCAAGAAACCCAGCTTTCTACAAAGGATGGACGCTATCTTAGGGTGAAAGGTTGGAAAATGGTGTTTCAAGCAAATGGACCTAAAAAAGGAAGGGGTTGCTATCCTAATATCTGACAAGGTAGAATTCAGTCCAACATTAGTTAAGAAAGATAGGAAAGGCCACTTAATATTGATTTAAGGCACCCTCCAACAGGAGGATATTACAATCCTAAATATATATGTACTTAACACGAGGGCCCCCAAATTCATCAAACAAACACTATTAGAACTAAGGTCCCAGATAACAACAAATACAGTGATAGTGGTAACTTCAACACCCCACTCTCATCAAGTGACAGGTCATCCCAGGAAAAACTAAACAGACAGGCATCTGGACTAAATGAAGTCATAGAAAGAATAGACCTAACAGCTATCTACAGGAAATTGTATCCAAATACTGCAGAATATACATTCTTTTCAGCAACACATAGAACATTTTCTAAAATAGAGCATATATTAGGACATAAAGCAAATAGTAACAAATACAGGAAAATTGTAATAATTCCTTGTGTTCTATGTGACCACAATGGAATAAAACTACAAATCAATAGCATGAAAGGCTATAGAGCATACATAAAATCATGGGAATTAAAAAACACACTACTAAATGATGAATGAGTCAATGAAGAAATCAAGAAGGAAATCAAATAATTTATAGAATCAAACGATAATGAGAACACAACATATCAAAATTTCTGGGACACAGTGAAGGCAGTTCCAAGAGGTAAATTTATAGATTTAAATGCCTATATTAAGAAATTAGAAAGGTCACAAATAAATTACCTAATGCTTCACCTAAAAGTCTTGGGAAAAGAATAACAAGGCAAACCAAAAATCAGTACTGGGAAGAAATAATAATGATTAGGGCAGAAATTAATTAAATAGAAACAAAAAATATCCAAAGAATCAATGAAACAAAGAGGTGGTTCTTTGAAGGGATAAATAAGATTGATAAACCCTTAGCAAATCTGACCAAAAGGAAGAGAGAAGAGACAAAAATTAATAAAATTAAAGATGAAATATGTAACATCACAGCAGATGCCAGAGAAATTCAAAAAAAATCATTAGGACATACTATAAAAGCATATACTCCACAAAGTATGAAAATCTGAAAGAAATGGATAAAATCTTTGATTTCTATGACCTAACTAAATTAAATCAAGATGTGATTAATAACTTAAATTGACCTATAACAAGCATGGAGATCCAAACAGTTATCATAAATCTCCCAAGTAAACAAATTCCAGGCCCAGATGGATTCTCTGCTGAATTTTACTAGACCTGCAGGGAAGAACCAACACCATTGCTTCTTAAGCTTTTCCATAAAATAGAAAAAGAAGGAATCCTTCCAAACTCCTATGAATCCAGCATCGCCCTGATACCAAAACCAGACAAAGATAGAACAAAAATAAAATAAAATTACAAACCCATCTCCCTCATGAACATAGATGCAAAAATTCTCAACAAAATATTGGCAAACAGGATACAAGAATATATCAGAAAGATCATTCCCCTTTACCAAGTAGACTTCATCCCAGAGATGCAGGAATAGTTGACCATATGCAAATCAATAGATGTAATACACTATATAAATGGACTGAAATTGAAAAATCACATGATCATGATCATCTCAATAGACTCAGAGAAACGTGTGACAAAATCCAACATCCTTTCTTGATAAAAGTCCTACAGAGACTGGGAATAGAAGGAACATATCTCAGTATAATAAAGACTATTCATAACAAGCCTACAGCCAACATATAACTAAATGGGGAAAAATTGGCAGCTTTTCCACTAAAATCAGGAACAAGACAATGGTGTCCTTGTCCCCACTTTTATTTAATATAGTACTGGATGACTTAACCATAGCAATAAGGCACAAGAAACACATAAAAGGGATACAAATTGGAAAGGAAGAGTTCAAATTATCATTATTTGCAGATGACATCATTCTATATATAAAGGACACTAAAGATTCTACCAGCAAACTGTTAAACCTGATAAACACCTACAGCAATGTAGCAGGATACAAAATAAAAACACAGAAATCAGTAGCCATCCTATATGCTAACAACAAACACACAGAAGATCAAATCAGAGAATCACTCCCATTCACAATGGCATCAAAGAAAATAAAGTACCTTGGAATAAAGCAAACTAAGTAAGTAAAGGATCTGTACAATGAAAAGTATAAAACACTCAAGCAAGAAATTGCAGAAGATGCTAGGAAATGGAAAACATCCCTTGTTCCTGTATTGGAAGAATCAATATTGTGAAAATGTCAATCTTACCAAAAGTAATCTACACATTTAATGCAATCCCCATCAAAATTCCAATGGCATTCTTTATGGAAATAGAAAAAAATCCAAAAATTCATTTGGAATCACAAAAATCCACGAATATCTAAAATAATACTGAACAACAAAAATAAGGTGGGTGGTATCACCATACCTGATTTTAACCTATACTGCAGAGCCATAGTAACAAAAACAGCATGGTACTGGCACAGAAGCAGACATGTAGATCAATGGGACAGAATAGAGGACCCAGGTATAAGTGCAGGTAGGTATATACACCTGATATTTGATAAAAATTCCAAAATATACATTGGAGAAAAAACAGCCTCTTCAGCAAACTCTGCTGGGTAAATGATATGTTTCTGTAGAAGGAAGAAAATAGATTTTTCTCTCTCTCCAAGCACAGGAATTAAGTCCAAGTGGACTAATGACCTTAACATCAGACCTGAAACTCTGAAAATTATTAGAGGAAAAAGTAGGGGAAACCCTTCAACATATTGGTCTTGGCAAAGACTTTCTGAATACAACCCTAATTGCTTTGGCAATAAAACCACAGATTAACCACTGGGACCTCATGAAATTAAAAAGATTTTATACTGAAAAAGACACTGTGAATAAAGCAAAGAGGCAACCTACCAAAAAAAAAAAAAAAAAAAAAAAAAAAAAAAAAAAAAAAAAAAACGTTGCCAGCTACATATCTGATAGAGGATTAATATATAGGATATACAAAGAACTCAAAAAGTTAAATAATAAGAAATCAAACAAGCCAATTAAAAAAGGGCTATGGAGTTAAATAGAGAGTTCTCAAAAGAAGAAATATGGATGGTATATAAGCATCTAAAACATTGTTCTATATCCCTAGTCATCAGGGAAATGTAGATTAAAACTACATTGAGATTCCATCTCACTCCTGTCAGATTGGCTACCATCATGAAAACAAACAATCATAAATGCTGGTGGGGATGTGGAAAAAGAAGAACCCTTCCACACTGTTGGTAGGAATGCAATCTGGTTCAGCCATTGTGGAAATCAGTGTGGAGGTTCCTAATATAGCTAAAGATTGATCTACCATATGACCCAGCTATAGTGTTCCTAGGCATATATCCAAAGGACTCATCTCATTTCCTTAGAAGTACGTGCTCAACCATGTTTATTGCTGCTCAATTTATAATAGCTGGGAAATGGAACCAGCCTAGATATCCCTCAACTGATGAATGGATCATGAAGATATGGAACATATATACAATGAAATTCTACTCAGCAGTAAAGGAAAATGAAGTTATGAAATTTTCAGGAAAATGGATGGATCTGGAAAGGATTATACTAAGTGAGGTAACCTAGACCCAGAAAGCCAAGCACCACATGTTCTCTCTCATATGTGGATCCTAGCTACAGATGATTGGGCTTCTGTGTGAGAAGAAAAATACTTAGTAGTAGAGGCCAGTAAGTTAAAAATGAGATATAAAGGGAAGAGGAAGGAAGGGAGGAGGGTATTTAATAGGTTGGTATTGTATATATGTAAGTAGAAGAATAGATTAATGGGGTGAAAAAGCCCAAAGAAAAGTCAGGGAAAGAGATTGAGTAAAGGAAAGGTGGAGGGAGGACTAATCAAAATCTAAGAGGATATAAATAAATCAAATGGAATCCTCTGGTTTTGGACAATGGAACACTCAGGAGCCATAGATCATTGTTAGAAAATTTTCAGGGCCAGGGATGGGATACCTCCAGTGAGTTGTTGGCCAAGGAGGTCCCTGATGCCCCCAAAACATTATAGGCCATTGCCGAGGCCCTTGGTTACTCTCCGGGAATAGATGGTAAGACCCTATTGCTGAAGAGTCCACATACTTGGGCTGCAAGGCCACAAAGAAATCCTGCTGGAACTGATCTGATAATCTCCTCCATATAGACCAGCTGACAGAAAGCTGTAAGAAGTCATTCTACATGCAGTTCAATTGGAAAAAGAGATACCACCTGTGAAGATACTGAACAGTGGACACCACAAGCCTTATAATTGGCTAGCCAGGCCAAATGAGCCAACAGGTGCAATAGTGGCATGTCTGTCATGGTGGAAACCAACTGCCCTCCAATTGGA
Source organism: Jaculus jaculus (assembly GCF_020740685.1). Taxonomy (NCBI): domain Eukaryota; kingdom Metazoa; phylum Chordata; class Mammalia; order Rodentia; family Dipodidae; genus Jaculus; species Jaculus jaculus. Next base: position 77,214,642 of record NC_059125.1, read on the forward strand.
CTGGAGGCCCATTCCATGGGAGGGAATACATTCCTGATACTGAAAACTTAAAATAGGGTTAGTCATGAGCCCTAGGGTTGTAACATCTGCTCATGTCTGGATAAATGTATATACTATGCTTATCAAACTGCCCAATAAACACTTCTCTTAATATTCATACCCTTATGTTAATGCAACTCTCACTTTGGGTATAGAATCTTCTCTTTTCAGATGGCAGTTACCTTGGGACGACGCAGAATGTATCACAGTGCTGGGAAGAAGTGACTGGAGTACTGAGTAACATCTCGATCACACCTTCCAAGTCTCAGAGTCTAATGCAGAAGAGGTGGTGGAAATAATGTAAGAGCCAAAGGAAGGGTAGGACTCCTTACAACGTGCTCCCTCCAGACATAAAATGGCCTGGATATCCATGACCTCATAGTGCTTGACACTACCTACACAAGACCATCATAAGAGGAGGAAAAGATCATGACATCAAAATAAAAGAGAGAAAAAAAGTGACATTTTAATTTCATAAGGTCTCATTTGTTGATTGTTTGCCTTATTTCTTAGGCAACCAAGGTTCTATTCACATATCCTTCCCTTTAGCTATACCTTCAGGCTTTGCCTTGCGGTCTTAGATCTATTTTGAATTGGTTGTTTGCAGGGTGATAGATAATGGTCTATAATGTTCTAACTTTGTTCTACATACAGATAGTTTTCTGAGCACCAGTTGTGAAAATTCTGTTTCATCCAAGTTGTATTTTTGACATCTTTCTCAAAAATCGGGTATTTGCATGGACTAGTACCTGAATCTTCTACTCTATTCTGTTGTCCTATGTAATTAACATACTGCCTCTTTTTTTTTTTTTTTTTTTTTTTTACTGTGTCTCTGTAGTATAACATGAAATCAGATGAGGTCATAAGTATTAATATGCTGAGGATAGTTGGTTATCTGGGTTCTTTTGTGCTTCCATATGAATATAAAACCATTGTATAGAAAATGAAGCATGAGTTTACTCAAGAGGTACCCTACAGAATGGGAGAAATTTGTTTCCAGCTACACTTCTGAAAGAGGATTTATATCTACAATAACCAAATGCCTCAGAAAACTAAACGGGAAGAAAATGCACAGTCTAATAAAAAGGTGGGCTATGGAACTGAACAGATTTTTAAAAGAAAAAAGTACAAAAACTCAGTAAATATTTAATGAAGTATTAAACATACTTAGCCATCAGGGAAATGCAAATTAAGACTACCCTGAGATTCAATCTCACTTCAGTCAGAATGGCTAACATCAAGAAAACAAAGGAAGCCTGGCGTGGTGGCACACACCTTTGATCCCAGCACTCAGGAGGCAGAGGTAGGAGGATTGCCATTAGTTCAAGGCCACCCTGAGATGGCAGAGTTAATTCCATGTCAGCCTGGACCAGAGTGAGACCCTACCTCGAAAAACCAAAAAAAAAAAAAAACAAAAAAAAAAACAAAAAAAAAAAAACAAAAAAACAAAGGACAACAAATGGTGAAAAGAACTGAGGAAATGAGAACCCTTATTATTTCCTGGTTGTAGTATAAACTGGAACAGTGTCTAGAGAAATCAATATAAAGCTTACTCAACAAACTAAAGATAGAACTGCTTTGAATGCTAAATTCTATGCTCAATTTGATCAGATTAGGAATCAAGTAAGAACCATGCCTCTTGGGCAGATCTGAGAGGGCATTTCCAGGAAAGGTTGATGGAGGGTAGAATACCTTCCTTCAGAGTGGGTAGCCATTCCAGTGGAGGTGGGTGGTCTACATACAAAGGAAATCCAAGAGAACACAGAGACTTTTGTTGACTGTCTATGCAACTTATTGGTGCGTGCATCTACCCTATTGCCACTATACTTTGTAGACATTGAAATAGTTTTCATAAGCCTTCCAATTTGGACTGAAGACCAGCAGATTTCCAGGAATGCTTTATATAGTTATATTCTGTGGTATTACAGTTACATATATTTGACCCTGTTATTTTCTCTTATTTAATTTATTCTTTAATTATTACATCATAGCCATCCTTATATAGTTTTACTGTTTTTTACTTAACACATACTTTACCTAATGTGAAGATGTATACTCATTGTTTTTTTAAGTTTTATGGTCTTGGAATACTTTATTCATTCCCTTTAGATTCAGATATGAAGTAAGTGTTCTTGTTTTTTTTTAATACATTCAGTCACCCCATATTTTTACCTGTGTAATCCATTTTTATTTAGTTATTTTTGATAGCAACATTTTACTATGGCCATTATGTAATATGCTTTCTAGCCTTTAGATACTTCTTTCTTTTCCTCTACCTTAGACTTTTTTGGCGGTTTAGTCAGTTTCTCTTGTATTATGTTATTGTTCCTTGAATTTGATAATTTTATGTTTATTTCTTTATTTATTTGAGAGTGACAGACAGAAAGAGGGAGGGAGAGAGAGAGAGAATGGGCATGCCAGGGCCTCCAGCCACTGCAAACAAACTCCAGATACATGCACCACCTTGTGCATCTGGCTAACATGGGTCCTGGGGAATCCAACCTCAAACTGGGGTCCTTAGGTTTCACAGGTAAGCACTTAACCACTAAGCCATCTCTCCAGCCCTTGAATTTGATTTTTGGTGTGCCTATTGAATTTTTTTGCTACATGATTAGTATGGGTCTTGCAGAGAGGATATTTACACTATATCAAAATATTTTGAAATAATACTGATTAAAAATAACCATACATGACTGGAGAGAAGGCTTAGTGATTAACGTGTTAGCCTGCAAAGCCAAATGACCCAGTTTTAATTCCCCAGGACCCAGGTAATCCAGACATACATGGCTAAAGACCCTGGTAGATCATTCTCTCTCTCTCTCCCTTTCTCTCTCTCTCTTTCTCTCTCAAATAAATAAACAAGAAAAAGTAAAATAACCATAGATACATAAGTTCAGATACAAATTCAAAGATATGTTCAATAGATGGGAGAACATTTCCCTTGAATGTATCTGAGAAGAAAAAAATTCCTTCCCACATTTAAATTTTTTGATATATCATGCTATAACTTCCTACATTGACAATGGCTTAATATATTCTCTAGTCATTATTTTTATTACTGATAATACTGTATTGTTAATAGCGTAGATATGAATAGTTTATGAACTAAACCTATAATTAAGCATTCGGAATTTGTTTGTATGATCATTATTGCTAGTTTATTTTATATCTTCCTGTGTTTCCTTCTTAGTCATTAATGTTGTTCTTTCAGTTTCAAGTTCATTCAGCATTTCTTTTGCAGAACATATATGTGGAAAGATCTTCTCTCCCTTTTTATTTTGACCATAAAATTGCTTTATCCAAACTTATTATAAAGGATAGCCCTGCAAGGTTCAGTGTTCACTATTGATAATTTTTCATTCCTTCACTCCTGTTAAAATTTCATGTCACTGTATCCTGCCATGAAAGGTGTCTGCTGAGAAGTCTGCTACATGGTTAAATTAGATAGTCTAATGTGTTATTTTCATCTTCCTGTACCCTTGAAATCCTCTGTTTATCTTTCACCAGTGAATGTAGATTTTAGATGTCTTTAGGAAAAATTAGTTGAGTGAAGTTTGACAGGTGAATGTTGACAAGATTTTTTTCACCTGAATGTTTTTATTCTTCTCTGTTTGGGGAAATTTTCTTTTCTTTTCTTTCTTTTTCTTTTCTTTTTTTTTTTTTGAATAAGCTTTCTGCTTCTTTGACATTATCAAGTCATTATTGAACCACAATAATTCAAATATTTGTTCTCTTCATACTTCCCCAAAGTCCTTACAAGCCTTCATTACTTTGTTCTTTCATCTTTTATTTTATTCTCCAGCTGTTCATTGTCAAATAACTTGTGTCTCACTTCACAATTTTTTTCTGCCATGTAATTTCATCTGTTAGTGATGTCTGCTTTCATGTTTTAATTCCTTTTGATTATATCTTTCAGCTGAAGTATTTTTGTTCATCTCAAAACTACTTCTGTATATTTGTTAAGTTCCTCTATGAGAGTATTAAAGTATTTTTTTCTGTTTTCAATTCAACTGTAATGACTTTCTTTTAATGAGTCATTTTAGTCTCCATCAAGTTGATTAATGTCTTACCAGTTGATGACACATGATTTTTTGTATTAGTGAGTTATAGTTTCTTGGAATCTCTTCATAACTGTTAACATGTGATGCAGTATGTGCAGTGAAAAATCAGATATTTATTTCTATCATCCTAATGTGACTTTGTGCCTTCCCTTGTAAAACTCTAAGGGTTGTTCTGCTTATTTTATCTGTGCCTGCAACCATTGCCCTTATTTTTTGCAGATGTTCAGATTTTTGAACTGATGTTAGGGTGGTGTCATTATTGCAGTGTTAGAAGGCAGTACACACCCATGTATTTTTTTCTTCGATACTCTGCTGGTGTGTTGTTCAAAAGGAAACAAGAAAGGCCTGGAGATCTGGTTTATCAGTTAAGGTATTTGCCTGCAAAGCCAAAGGACCCAGGCTTGATTCTCCAAGACCCATGTGATCCAGATATACAAGGTGGCACATGTGTCTGGAGTTTGTTTGCAGGGGCTGGAAGTCCTGGCATGCCCATTATCTCTCTCTCCCTTTCTTTCTCCTCTCTCTCTGACATAAATAAATAAAAATAAAATATAAGAAAGAAAGAAAAGCCAGGCATGGTGGTGCACACCTTTAATCCCAGTACTCGGGAGGCAGAAGTAGGAGGATCGCCATGAGTTCAAGGCCACCCTGAGACTCCATAGTGAATTCCAGGTCAGCCTGGGCTAAAGTGAGACCCTACCTCGAATAACAAAAAAAAAAAAAAAAAAGAAAGAAAGAAAGAAAGAAAGAAAGAAAGAAAGAAAGAAAGAAAGAAAAGTGTGTCTAGTGAGCAGTTGATTGTAAGCCTCTTCGTGATTGCAGGGTAAGCCCAGATTACTTATCCTGTTACTGGCCTATAGTCAGATGCTACAGAATACTGTTAAATTCTGGAAAGAGTCATGAAAGATATACACACATGTCCACGAAAGCTGCAAAGTTGTGCTATACTGTAAAGTCACAACCGACCAAAACCAGCATAATAATAGATGGGCACAAGATTCACACAACTGGGGACCTTGTAGGTTTATCTGCTCAACATCTCATTGTGGGTGGTAACAGTATTCTGGTACTGGGAGTTATAGGCCAGAGACAAGGGAGTAAACAAAAGAGAAGAAAAATTTAAGGGTAGGCTTCATCCTACCCTCTCCAGGGCCCTTCTTTATATGTCACATGTATTAAGTTATTCTGCCAGCTAATAAACAAGCTACTAAATAGCTTCTATGTTAAAGTTATATCTGGGATATTTATTAAATAAAGTGGTTATAATATTAAAAATTCAAAATACAATAGATTTGATCCAACATTAATATAAAAATGTTTTAGAGGTGTGTTTTTCAATATTTTAAAAATATTTTTATTTATTTAATTTATTTATTTGCAAGCAGAGAGAGACAGAGAGAATGGGTATGCCAGGGCCTTTAGCTACTGGAAACAAACTACAGACTCATGCACCACTTTGTGCATCTGGCTTTATGTGTGTATAAGCAAACAGAATTCTCATCTTTAGTTTTTGCAGACAAGTGCCATAATAACTGAACAATTTCTACAGTCCTAGATAAGACTTTTTAAAATAGTGGTATTGGGATTGAACTCAGGTCACTACATATTATAGGCAACATCTATGCTACTAAGCTACATACTGACACTTTACACTCAGATATTAAAGTTCTACAAAGTTACTCTGAATATTTATCCTCTAACTCAGAAAAGCACTGCTAAAATAACAGCTCTTAATCATATATTTGTTGGTTCAATGTGAGAACCATCAGTTACCATGACAACAATTATTAAACATATTCATTTTCTATCATTTAAGCACATTAAACATAACAATAACAAATAAATCCCATCATGTTGCACAATTCTAAGCCCATTAACTTCATTATAGATGATTACAAGGCTTGATTATAACAGAATTGTTATTGTGTGTGGTAAAGTGTTTTTTTTTTTAAATTTTCCATGTCATTCATGAATGGCTGATTTCCTGCATTTATTCATCCTACATTTGTTTATCATCTAATTTTAAAGCTCTACAACATTACAAATACTAATCATGAAAGAAAGAAAAAAGAAAACTACACAATTATGCCTTTTAATTGACAATTTATAATTAAGATTGATTAATTATTTGGATAATTATCAAATAACATATTAAAATCTTACAATGCTGCTTTGATTCACTATTTCACAATAAATGCCTTATTATAATAATAAAAATATTTGAAATACACTTGTCTATTTTATGCATGTCTGAAGAATGGTTATTATAAGAAGATACAGAAAGAATAAGCTAGCTATAAATTTATCACTTGATTTTTCATTTCAATATAGTTTATGCAAGGACAAATTTCATTGTAGGCTTTCATATAAGAGAAATAAATGGAGAGAAATGAATATGATAACAACATATTGCACATATATATGAAATTGTCAGTAAGAAAAAAAAAGTTATTTGACAAAAAAAATTACATCTGTATTGAACATTGTTTTCTTAAATGTATCATTCCTTAAATGATTCAGTATAACAGCTATTATAACAAATTCAACAATGAGAAAACATGTAGAAAGATATGCCCCAATTCAGTGAACACCTTGAGTCATTAGGAAATAGGAAATAGATGTGAATATCAACTCCCCAAGTTTAACTTTGCTTCAAGAGTTGCCTTGTCCAGGGCTGGAGAGATGGCTTATCAGTTATGCGCTTACCTGTGAAGCCTAAGGACCCTGGTTAGAGGCTTGATTCCCCATGACTCATGTAAGGGAGGTGCACAAAGTGGTGCATGCATGTGATCATTTGCAATGGCTGGAGGCTCTGGCATGCCCATTCTCTCTCTCCCTCTTTCTCTCTCTTTGTCTGTTGCTCTCAAATAAATAAATATAAATAAACAACAACAAAAAAGAGTTTTCTTGTCCAATAGGCATTATACTTGTGGGAGTTGCCCATAGTCAAAATTTTATATTTTGTCATAATATGTGTCTGATACCTACTTTCGGTATGCATTCTAAAATTCCCAGTGTATTTTGACAAAGTTTATCAGGTTGGCATTATACATCAACTTCTATCTCTGCTCAACACTGTGACATTTGAAATAAAAATAAATCAAATATGCTTGTGAGAAGACAGTTTTGGAGGTGGGTCCCTTGTGCCCCAAAGACACTTGACACTGAAATCAACACTGGTAATGAGTGGAGCACCAATAATAGACACCAGTAACTTTCAGAGTTATTGATGAGATATGAAAAATATATGCCTGAGCTGAGAAATGTTTAAGACATTTAAAAAATATGGGGGTATACTAAGCAGTAAAACAATGTGAATTGGTATTGTTTTTCCCCATGGTTATCCTAGAAAACACAACACAACACAACAGTCAATAAAGGGTCAATGGAAAATGTAAGTGTAAAAGTCAAAGGGCCTATTGGGTAGGTTGCAAGGAAACTGTCATTCCCTCTTGCAACACGTTAAAGAAAGCTGAGGATCAAGGAGCAAATAATATAGTTGAAGTGCAGAAAGTCTGCAGAGAAACAAATGACCAAGGCAGGTGTGTTATTCCTAGTTCAAGGACCTGGATATTTTATGTATAATTATTTAAGAGAATAAATCCGAAGTTAAGTAACAACCTGGAATCTTTTGAACCTTCTATGTAGATCTGACCAAATGCCTCTGTACTGAAAGAGTCTTCTCTTTTTTAATACCAGAGATGCTTTCTATCTGAAAACATGTCACCTATAGTAGATCTTTTTAATTCTCTTCATGGTTTTTAGGAGAAAACAGGGGTTATACTGGTCCAGAACTGGGAGGAAAGTTTTTTTTTTTTTTTTTTTTTTTTTTTTAAGAAACTAATACCCAGTCAGTATACAGCAGCTATAAGCTGTGATATGTTCTTGGATGATTTCATAGTGCCTACTTAAAATATTGCATAAGGGGATATTCATTAGTGTTAGAATAATATTGTCATATATGAGATGTAATATCTTGGGCAGGAGAGATGTATCTGCAGCTAAAGTTGTTTGTTTGCAAAGTCTACCAGCCCAGGTTTGATTCTCCAACACCCATATAAATCCAGATGGAAAATATCACATGTACCTATGGTTCATTTGCAGTGGCAGGAGGCCATGAAACACCTATAAACACATGCAAATAAAGAATAAAATAAAAGTTACAAAAACATGCAATACCTTGATATGGAATACTGGAAATATGACAAATTTGGTGTGAGGTGGCCATAGTAACAAGATATGGAAATGTATGTTGCTGTCAGTAAATAATTTTTATGTGAAAACTATCACTGCAGGACGTAGAAGAAGAAATTAGAGTTCAGAGATATGCAATTCTTCAAGTAAAGATATATGATAAAAGTGAAAAAATGTAGCTGATAATTATTTCTGTAGAATACCTACAAAGCATAGAATTGAGTTCATTAGGGTATACTGGTGAGGATCTCATTAACACAAATTTCAGTGGTAACTTTCCTCAGATGCTCATATCTAAGTACAAAACAAGATGCCACAGGACTAGGCGCGTGCGCGCACACACACACAGAGTTAGATAGATAGATAGATAGATAGATAGATAGATAGATAGATAGATAGATAGAGATAGAGATATAGATAGATATAGATTAGATATAGATATAGATACAGATACAGATATAGATATAGATATAGATGATATAGATATATATATAGATAGATAGATAGAGATATGGGACAAGAGATTGCTAAATGGATAAGTTATTGCCTGAAAAGCCTAACGACCCAGGTTTCATTAGCCAGTATCCATGTAAGACCAGATTCACAAAGAGGCACATACATCTGTAGTTCATGTGTAGCCCTGCCGTGCCCATTTTCTCTGTCTGTCTTTCTTCTCTCTATCTCTGTGCTTGAAAATTGTGTGTGTGTGTATGTGTTTTCTCTGGCCACTGAAGGCAAGTGACCTCCTTGACAGGGGAGCATATAGGTCACCACAAGTCACATACAAGCATAACCCCCCTCCACACACACACAGAGAAACAAAAGAAGAAAATGGGAATCCTATGGGAGAAAGTTATGGGAAGTCAATCATGGTGCTATTTAGCTTTTATTACCTAGAAAACATAAAGGACTGATTGCTAGCTGGAGAACATCCACCAAAGATGCAGTTCTCTTTCCTAACCCTGTTTCTAAACATGAGACCATTTCCTGTGCAAAACCAAACGACTATATGGGACAGTGCAACAGTAGCTGTTAAGTCTTCTAATACCGCAGCACTTGTTTACATCAATGATTATTCCAGACTTTGAAAAGGAGCCATATACTCACATAAATATCTATTTACAGATGAGAAAAAAATCATTTAAACAACTACTGGGGCTAGCAGGGTCCCAGCTGACATTGAGATACAAATACTTAAAGCAGGTTTATGAGCACAAACTGTTACAGTTTGGACCTGAAATGCCCCACAAAAGGCCGTGACTTTTAGAATTTGTCCACCAGAAGATGAGGGTATTTTGGCAAGTAGCAAAACCTTTGAGAGATAGTTTGTAGATGGAAACAGCGTATCTTTTGTAGAGGGATTTTAAGGCTATTGGACCTCCTAGTTTCAGTCTTTTTCTATCTTTTTCTTGGACTACTATAATGTGAGGAGTCTATGCTAATATTATAAAATGGTAGCATTTAAATTTAACATATATATCTTTTTATATAATTTAAATCATCAATATGTTATAATGTTCAGTGTAATTCAATGTTATGTGAATAGTTGTTATTCTCTGCTGCTAGGTAATGATGACAAAAAAAAAAAACTTACTATATGTTCACAATGTGAAAAATGGTGTTTTTTTTTTTGAAATTATCTTATTCTGTATTTTTTTAAAAATATGTGATATGGACCTTTCAAGTAATGACTGACTACCACCAATGGATAAGCCACTGATTTGATGAAAAAATATTGTATTTTCTTATATTTTACTACATGAAGTTACAGCTTTTAAGTCAGATCTTCCTTCAAAGTAAAAAAGAAATAAACATAGATTGTACTCACTATCACAAATAAGGAAGCACAATGTTTGATGTGACTTTTTTATTTTTGGATTCTAGAGGCAGCGTGTTACACACTTAGTGATTCTATTTTGGCCATACACTGCCTGAAGCAGACGTTGTCCATCCCTCTGGAAGCCCAATTATGAAAAGTATCTGCAGTATTGATATGTGATTGTGCAAACAGACTTTCTATTTATTTAGGCACACTTAAATTTAGAAGTATCAGAAATGAATAGTATACTATTAGAGTTATCAATAGAGGAAAAATTCAAGTAAAATTTATGTTAAGCCCAATAGGACAATGCAATGCAGGCTTCTGTGATTCTTCACCAAAACCACTCAACCAACAGAAAATTGTACATGTTCTAAAATAACTGCCATTGTGTGAATGTAACATGGTCCTCCCTAACAATGAGGCCTAAATGACATTGCACTTGGAACTAACTATCATGAACCAGGTTTCATCCAACTCACCAATTCATAATTTTAGGCATTCACAGCAACAGCCATTGTAAAATGTAAGTGGGAAGTCCAAGATGAAGCACACAAGGGAATGGAGGGAGAAAATAGGCTTCCTTAGCAGAGGGTGCACATCTCTAGCAAAATCATCACTGTCACATCAGATCTGATTATTTAATAGAAAACCTTTATGATCACATAATGAAATGAAATGTTGTATGTTAGTTTTTGAATCTGCTATTTTGTTGGCATGTGGATATAAGCTAAAAACAAATGGCAGCACCATTCCCCCCTTTCCTCTGTGGTCTTCTTGAAATATAGTGGCAAAGAAGAGATATTACAAAGGAATAAAATAATGATGTATGGATATACACCTTATATGGAAAGAAAATCAACATGCTATTTTATATGGAGTCTTACAAGCAGTAGTGAACATATTGGCTGTGTGGCTAAGTGCTTTCAAGGAGAACAATATTAAGACTGGAATGACCTTCAAACCACAGGCCAGACAGATTTGCTCAACCATGTTTGTAGTGACTCAATTTGTAATAGCTAAAAGCTGGAATCAACCCAGATGTCCATCATTATAAGAATGGATAACAAAGATGTGGTATATCTACACAATGGAATTCTATACAGCAGTAAGAAAAAATGACACAAAGAAATTTGAGGAAAAATGGTTGAACCTGGAACAGATCACTCTCAGCAAACTTACCCAATCACAGAAAAAAAAAATTGACACAGTTTCACTCATCTACAACACCTAACCTGAATCTACACAAGATACCTTACATACCCAGCAAGCACCTCATGGACTACACAATAGGATGGATGGGGAGGGAGAGGAGGGCATCAAAGGGTGGAAAACAGTAATCTGGACCCAAACAGCAATGGTACCATAAAATTCTACTTCCTAAAAGTCAGACCAAATGGCTGAACCTTCACTAGACCCTTACAGGAAACACCTGGACCACAAGACACTGGAGAGGGTAGGATCAAGACTAACCTAAATCTTATACATCTTTCCTCCCTCCCTCTCCCCGTCTCCCCTCTATCTCTCTCCTCTCTAACTGTTGTATATTAGTTATGTTTTTCCTCAATTTCTTAGTGAGAACTGACCTGTAACCCCCACTTCCAGCCTGGGGCTACCATCCACAATGAGCTTTTGATCAGAGAAACCTACAAGGTTTCCCAAAACAATGACAGACTTCTGTCAGAGTACTTGATGACCCACCAAAGGCCAGTGGTAAGACCCTATTGCTGAAGACTCCATACGCAGCTGACACATAAAATGGAATGGCATGGCTGGAAGCCAGGAGAGAGTCAGTCCCCAGACAGTCAGCATGTCTAGTACCAGAAAGTGCTACATGGGCGACTGGGGGAAATGACCAATATCTGTCCAAGCAACTCATTGTGTAACCTAACTAGCAACAAATAACCTAATGTGATGCCCACACAAGTGCAATAGTGGCACACAGCCATGGTGAGGAACCAACTGCTCTTAATTTGGCTAACTGATCCCCTCAGTGGTACTAGACCCATAGCTGGAGCTGGGAAACAAGTCAGAACCATACCCAAACACAAGCCCAGCCTCTAATATCAAGCTACCATCAATCATGGGGTACAAGAGGGCCTACACCTATCAAACTCTCTATCAAAAAAGTAAGTGTTATCTCAATTTTCCAGGTGCTAACTTACTCTCCGTTGGAGAATCTGCTTCTCTTTTTCAGATAGATGCAGATCCTAAGGAGAGAGCTGCCCCAACATACCTCAAAAGGGGCCCAACTGAAACTAAGGACAATTGGTGAAACAAGCAAGGGTGATGTTTTCCTGTGAACTGGATACCAGCACAAAGGGGAAGGAGACCAACACAGAGAAAAATCAACTCGTACCAAATCAGAAAGCCAGAGCCTCAGAGGCCCCCAACACCTCAGCACTGAAGCAGAACAAAAATGAACCCAACATGGCTCAGGGAAATTTTGTGGAAGAGGGGGCGGAAAGATTGTCAGAGTCACATGTTGGGTCATGATTTCCAGAGACATTTATCATACCAATAACTGTGGGCTAACTCCAAAATGCAGGACCCATTTACATCAACAAGGAGGGCCCAATGGGAGGGGGTAGATCATAGATGAGCCTAAACAATGGTACCAAACTGCCTGTATTTGCTGAAAAGAAAACTAATAAATTAAATTAAAAAAAAAAAGACTGGAATGAAAAAATCTGGAGGAGGGCTAGAAAGATGGTTTAGCGATTGAGATGCTTGTCTGTTAAGCCTAAGGACCCTGGTTCAATTCCCTAGTACCCACTTAAGTCAAAAGCACAAGGTGGTTCAATTCCCCAGTACCCATGTGAGTCAGATGCACAAGATGGCATATGCATCTGGAATTCATTTTCAGTGGCTGGAGTCCCTGGAGTGTCAATTGTCTCTATATATCTGCTTCTTCCTCTCTCTAGAACAAATGAAATATTTTTTAAAAGATATAGAAGAGACAATTTTGTATCCACACATGGAATTGAACTTTAAAAGTATGATTCTTTTCTGCCATATTGTAATGTTCACTAGAGCCATTCACCATGGAAGTGACACTGAATTGTTAGTTAGACAGAATGACTCAGTCAGGTGATATTAAACATAGCCACTGTGAATCCTAGTAAAGGAATTACAGACACCTGAATAGAATGTTCATGAGGGAAATCTACAGGTTAATCTTGGGTATAACAGAATGTACTTCCATTTACTAAGGACAACCTAACTACTACTGTCTATGAAGAGCTAAATATTTTATCACACAGACAAAATATAAGGCTCCAGCATGACACTACTACGCTAGGAGACAAAAACCACCTAGCATCAGATTGCATATGCTGGTTATGATTTCCATCCTGAAAGGACCAAATAATTTCTAGCACTTATAGACACATACCTCAGAAATGATTTTAATTTTTGTCCATAGAGCTTTCATCACCACCATTAGATAATGTTCAACCTAGTTGCATAACATTCCCTATAACTAGGTGTAAATAACATGGCTTATTTTTCAGTATACAAAATGGAAGTGATCCTATTTCCAGTATTTGTATCTCATATATAATCATCCACAAGAAACTGACAGAAATTTGAAAAAAGAAGTTGAAGTACAGTTACAAGCAGTCTTTAGTATGGATAAACAGCCCATGGATAAGAGCTTTCATTCATACAGTATTCATTCAGTATGAATGAAAGCTCTTTAGAAAATAAGGCATTTCCATAAGAATGCATGAGTGAAGGAAGGGATGCACCAGATGTCCTATTTCCCATCACTCCTGAAACTAACCTGGGAAATCTGTCCTTCAGATATCCACAGTTTTATCTGTAAACTTGATCCCCGACATGATCATAATTTAAAGGGGAAAGAGCAACCACATTGAATTACAACTATAAGTTTAATTTAATCATGTTGAATTATTTCCTAATGCCTACTGATTGTCAGGGAGTAGAGTTTCTATATGTGTAGAAATAATTTACCTTTGCCAATGGAAAAACATAATAATGTTACCAAATAAAAAAGGTAGATGGGGCCACATGCGCCTGGAGTTCATTTGCAGTGGCTGGAGACCCTGGTGTGCCCATTCCTTCTGTGTCTGCCTCTCTCTCTGCTTGCAAATAAATAAAAAATTTAAAAAAATATATGGACTAGAGAGCTAGCTCACCAGTTAAGGTGCTTGCCTACAATGTCCAATGATCTGTAGTGAAGACCCTGGTGTGCCCATTGTCTCCCTCTCTCCCCCCTTGCAAAGAAAAAGAAAATGGAGAAAGCTGAGCATGCCTTTAATCCCATCATTTAGGGGCAGAAATAAGAAGACTGCTGTGAGTTTGAGGCTAGCCTGTGTTAGAGTGAGACCCTACCTCCAAAAAAAACAAGCAAGCAAACAAACAAACAAACAACAACAACAAAAAAAAAAAACGTAGAGATACAGGGTACTGGAGAGATGTCTCAGAAGCTAGAAGGCGCTTGCTTACAAAACTTGATGGGGGCTGGAGGGATGGCTTTAGTGGTTAAGGTGTTTACCTGCAAAGCCAAAGTATCCTAGTTCAATTCCCCAGGACCCATGTAAGCCAGATGCACAAAGGGGCACATGCATCTGGAGTTTGCAGTGGCTGGAGGACCTGGCATGTCCTTTCTCTCTCAAGTAAATAAATAAAAATAACAACAAATAAAACACCAGGTAGAATGATTTATATCATACAGGTCATCTATTTGGGTATGTGGTTAGTGTCCCCTTGCTGAAGTGTGATATGAAAAGATCAATTAATAAAAAAGTGGCACAATCCTACCAGAGTGCATGTTGATGTCATAAGATAAATCAATGAGGCCGGTAACACTTGGAATTTAGAGGGAATCTAGAATGAATGGTGCCAAGATAGATAGTAAGGATAAATTTTTGGCCTTGGAACTTGTGGCAGAAGTGAATAATCAACTTTTCTCCATAGACCTTTTGTGCATAGATATGTGTATGGTGTGCATGCATGTGTATATACATGGTCATATTTTTATAGGAACCCCTGTGTGTACAGGTTCATGCTTACATGTGTGAAATTCATATGTTAAGGCTGGTTATTTTCCTCTATACCTCTTCTCAGTAACTTTTGAGGCAGGGCCACTTGCTGGACCTACAGATCATTAATTCCATTATAGGAAACTAGTCAGAAAGCCCCAGAGATTCCCAATCTCTCAACCTCCGTAGTACAGGGATTGCACATACATATCACCAGGCTTGGCGTTTAAGTGGAGACTGGGTACCCAAACTGTAGATATAAATAATTATATTATTTAATATCAAAGACTACCAAGGAAGACTCATAAGGTCGTGTGATAAGGAATTAGACTACTCAAGGAATAATGTAACTCAATCAGAATGGGGTCCTTCTATTAATCAAACTAAATTTAAATTTAGTCATTTATCCTTCAGGAAGGAACAGAATTTTGCAGATATACACAAATGAAGTACTGCAACTTTTGGATACATAATTTAATTAAAAATAATTTAATTATATAGGGTTATTGTGTGAAATTATCACTTAAAGTGAGCAGGAAAAATAGACAAAGGAAATGAATTACTGCAATAGAAGAAGGATGTCTTTATCACAAGACACTGTGATAGAGATATCTGTCTGTGCTTTTTACATTTTATTTTATTTTTTGACAGCTTCCATACTTACAGAAAATAAACCATGATAATTCACTCCATCTCAGTCTTTCCCCTTCACAAATTTACACTCCATCATGCGCCCTCTCTCTCCATTAATTGTCTTTTGTTTTGATGTCATCATCTTTTCCTCCTATTATGAGGGTCTTGTGAAGATACTGCTAGGCACTGCAGGGTCATGGATATCAAGGCCAATTTCTGTCTGGCCAATTGCATTGTAAGTAGTCCTACCCTTCCTTTGGCTCTTCCATTCTTTCTGATACCTCTACCATAACAGACCCTAAGCCTTGGAAGGTGTGATAGAGATGTTTCAGTGCTGGACACTCCTCCGTCACATCTTCTTAGCACTATGGTGCCTTTGGGACACCTGCATCTGAAAATAGAAGGTAACCAAAAGTGAGAGTAGCATTAATATGTGGGTATGGACATTAAGTATAGTGTTTAAATGGAAGTTTGGTGAGCATAATATATGCATTTAGCCAGAAAAGAGCAAGTATTACACTCCTAACATACTTGATGTTCCCCATCATAGACTATTGATTAGGTTTTCAGTACAGGCATGTATTCCCTCCCATAGAGTAGGTCTCCAGTCCAATTAGACAGCAGTTGGTTTCCTCCATAACAGACATGCCACTATTGCAACCATTGGCTCATTTGGCCTGGCTGGCCAAAATTGAAGTTTGTAGTGTCCACTGTTTTCATCACTGATGACTTCTATCTCCCATAAGGCTGCATGCAATACAGCTTTTTGTCAGCTGGTATACCAGAAGGTTTTCAGCTCATTTTCAGTGTCAGTGACCTTGAAGCCTAGGCATGTGGAGCCTTCAGCAATATGGTCTTATGATCTGTTCATGGAGGGAAACCAAGAGCCTTGGCAATAGCCTGGCATGTTTGCAGGCACATCAGGAACCTCCTTGGCCAACAACTAGCTAGAAGGTATCACATCCCTGGCACTGAAATTTTTCTAAAACTGTCTATGGCTTCTGGATGTGCCATTATCAAAAAAAAAAAAAAAAAGAAAGAAAGAAAGAAAAGTTATCAAATGGCTTATTTAAAATATCCCGAATTTTGATTACCCCTTCCACCACACTCCTTTACTCAATCTCTTTGATTGACTTCTCTTAGGCCATTTCACCAGTAGTAATCTGTCCATCTACTTACGTATATACAGTGCCATTCCCTGAAGTCCACCCCTCTCCTCTATCCCTTATAACCCTTTTCTAACTTACTAGCGTCTGCTACTGATTTTTACTCCAACTCACAGACCAAGTCTGAACACTTGTAACTAGGATCCACATATGAGAGAGAATATGTGATGTTTGGCTTTCTGGGCCTGGGTTGCCTTGCTTAGTATAATTCTTTCCAGATCAGTCCATTTACCTGAAAATTTCATTATTTCATTTTTCTTTACCACTGAATAGAACTCCATTGTGTAAATGTACCACATCTTTATTATCCATTCATCTGTTGAGGGATATCTAGGCTGGTTCCATTTCCTAGCTATTGTGGACAGAGCAGCAATAAACATGGTTGTGAAAGTATCTCTAAGGTAGTGAGAAGAGATATTAGAATATATGCCTAGGAGTGCTATAGCTGGATCATACGGTAAGTCTATTTTTAGCTATCTCAAGAACATCCACACTGATTTCCACAATAGCTGTACCAGACTACATTTCAACCAACAGTGTAGAAGGGTTCCCCTTTTTCTCTATCCTCACCAACATTTATTGTTATTTGTTTTCTTGATGGTAGCCATTTTGACAGGAGTGAGATGGAACCCCAAAGTAGTTTTAATTTACATTTCCCTGGTGGCTAAGCATGTAGAACATCTTTAGATGTTTACATTCCATCTGTATTTCTTCTTTTGAGAACCCTCTATTTAGTTCCTGAGCCTATTTTTAATTGAATTGTTTGATTTCTTATTGTTCAGATTTTTGAGTTCTTCGTATATTCTGAATATTAATCCTCTGTGAGATGTGTAGCTGGTGAAGATTTTCTCCCATTCTGTAGGTTGTCTCTTTCTCCATTCACAGTGTCCTTGGCTGTACAAAAGTTTTGTAATTTCATGAGATCTAAGTGGTTGATTAGTGGTTTTATTTTCTCAGCAACTGGGGTTATATTCAGAAAGTCATTGCTATGCCAATATGTTGAAGGTTTTCCCTAATTTTTCCTCTACCAGTTTCAGAGTTTCAGGTCTGATATTAAGGTCCCTGATCCATATGGACTCTATTCTTGTGCATGAGGAGAGAAGGGATCTATTTTCATCATTCCACATATAGATATCCAGTTTTCCCAGAAACACATGTTGAAGAGGCTGTCTATTCGTCAATGAATATTTTTGGCACTTTTATCAAAAATCATATGGATGTAGGTGCTTGAATTAACATATGGTTCCTCTATTCTACTCCATTGATCTATGTGTCTGTCTTTGTGCCAGCACCATGCTGTTTTTGTTACTGTAGCTTTGTAATACAGCTTAAAATTGGGTATGGTGATACTGCCAGCCTTATTTTTGTTGCTAAAAATTGTTTTGGCTATTCAAGGATTTTGCTTCCAAATGTATTTTAGGGTTTTTCTTTTTTTTTTTTTTTTATTTCCATGAAGAATGCCATGGAATTTTGGTGGGGATTGCATTAAATGTATAGATTGCTTTTGTTAAGATTGACATTTTCACAATATTGCTTCTTCCAATCCAAGAACATAAGATGTCTTCCCATTTCCTAGTATCTTCTGCAATTTCCTGCTTTAGTGTTTTGAAGTTTTCATTGTAGATATCCTTCACTTCCTTGGTTAGATTTAGTCCAAGGTACTTAATTATTTTTATTTATTTACTTATTTATTTTTTAGGCAATTGTGAATACGAGTGATTCCCAGATTTCTTCCTTTGCATGTTTTTTTGTTATTATATAGAAAAGCTACTGATTTTTATGTATTTATTTTATATCCTGCTACATTACTAAAATTGTTTATTAGCCCTAACAATTTGCTGGTGGAGTCTTTAGGATCCTTTATCTGCAAATAATAATATGTTCTTTTCCTTTCCAATTTGTATTCCTATTATGAGTGTCTCTTGTCTTATTGCTATAGCTAAGACTTCCAGTACTATATTAAATAAGAGTGGGGACAGTGGACACACTTATCTTGTTTCTGATTTTAGTGAAAAAGCTTCAAGATTTTCCCTATTTAGTATTCTGTTGGCTGTAGGTTTGTCATAAATAGCCTTTATTATGTTGAAATATATACCTTATATTCCCAGTTTATGTAGGACTTTTACAATGAGGGAATGTTGGATTGTGTCAAATACCTTTTCAGCTTCTATTGAGATGTTCAAGTGATTTTTGTTCTTCAGTCCATTTATATAGTGTAGAGCATTTTTCTATTTGCATATGGTGAACCATCCCTGGATCTATGGGATGACATCAACATGGTGGGGTGAATGATCTTTTTGACATATTATTTTATTCTGTTTGCCAATTTTTTTTTTAGAATGTTTGCAACGATGTTCATGAGGGAGGTTGTTCCATAATTTTCTTTTTTTGTTCTGTGTTTGTCTGTGTTTGGTATCAGGGTGACTCTGGCTTCATAGAAGGAGATTGGTAGAATTCCTTCCTTTTCTATTTTATGGAAAAGTTTAAGAAGCACTGATGTTAGTGCTTCCATGAAGGTCTGGTAAAATTCGCCAGTGAATCCGCCTTAGCCTGGACATTCCTTAGTTAGGAGACTATTTATAACTGTGTGGATATTCATACTTATTTTTGGTACATTTAAATGGTTTATCTCATCTTGATTTAATTTTGGTAGTTTATACAAATCAAGGAAATCATCCATTTCTTTCAGGTTTTCAAACTTAGAGACATTTATATTCCTAAAGTATGCCCTTATGATTTTCTGAATTTATTTAGTATCTGTTATTTATTATTTTTTGTCTCTTCCTTCTTCGGGTGAGATTTGCTAAGGGTTTATCAATCTTGTTTTTCCTTTCAAAGAACCAACTCTTTGTTTTATTGATTCTTTGGAGGTTTTTTTAATTTTATTTTTTAGGTTTCTTTTCATTAATTTCTGCCCTAAACCTAATTATTTCTTACCATCTACTGATTTTTGGTTTGACTTGTTTTTCTTTTTCCAAGGCCTTAAGGAGAAGCATGAAGTTGTTTATTTTTGAACTCTCTAATTTCTTAATTTAGTCACTTCTATGATTTTTTTTGAAAATGCCTACTATGCCTTTGGAATAAAATTCTTCTTTCTACCATACCCTCAGTTCTTATGTTTGATCTTTTCATAGTATCCCAAATATCTTAACAATCCCATTCATACCTTCCTATTAGCTTCCCATTCTCTTTTTTAGACTGTATAAGATCTGGTACCTGGTCTTCTAGTTTAGATATCCTGCTTTCTCCTTCATCCATTCTGCTGGTGAGACTTTACAGAGTTTTTTATTTGACTTACTGTTATTTTCAGTGCTAGTATTTCTGCCTGATTTTTTTTTTCTTATTTTTATTTCCTTATTCATGCCTGGTAATAACCACCTTATTTCATTAAGCTTGTTTCCTGTGTTCTCTTTCAGGAGTTCATTTTCTTCTTTGATTCCTTTTATTTCTTCTTTGATTTATATGAGTATAGATAATTTTTTTTTAATCTTTGTCAGGCATTTAATCCAAAACAGTCCATTGGAGGTCATTTTGAATGGATTTATAATTTTTGGTGAGACTGTATTGTTTTCTTTGTGTTTTATTATAATTTAGTGATTTTTTTCATCCTCAGTTGATTTGATGGTTGCATTTTCTAATTATCTGCAGTGTTTTTTGACATGGAAATCCAATGTTCTATCCCTTCGGGGTAGGAGTTTAAGGTGTCAATTGTAGCTCTTGTATTCCAATCCAACAGCAGAAGTAATACAAGGTGTTCAGTTTTCCTACTATTCAAGTATTCTAGAGGGCTGGGTGGAAAAAATTCCTGGCAAATTTTAAGATTTAACTGAGCAATATACATGTTCAATAAAAGCATCACAGAGTATGCCAGTGTGGGGATTAAAACAAATGGATAATCTTATAAAGCCCAAAACTGTAAGGGTGTGTGTTACTGTACACCCTTAATCCTGTCTGCTGAGGGATTGATATTTCTACTTTGAAATGAGTTCCAGGTCAACCTGGGTCTGAATCAGATGCTGACCACAATAATTATAGAAGAACAGGACAAAGGACCTATAAATCTGAAAGCATCAAAGGCAACAATAGCCAAGCCCCAAATAAAGCTTAAATGAGAATTGTAAAGTCAACCAAGAATATTTAAGCCATAACCTTCCCTGACATGGAAAGAGAAATGAACACTTTCCAGTGAATGCTTATGTATCTACTTTTTTGTCAGTCAGCCTTGTTAACTTTTGGGGTGGCACAGAGTTCAAAAATAAACAACTTCATGCTTCTCCTTAAGGCCTTGGAAAAAGAAAAACAAGGCAAACCAAAAATCAGTAGATGGTAAGAAATAATTAGGTTTAGGGCAGAAATTAATGAAAAGAAACCTAAAAAATAAAAAAAAAACCCTCCAAAGAATCAATAAAACAAAGAGTTGGTTCTTTGAAAGGAAAAACAAGATTGATAAACCCTTAGCAAATCTCACCTGAAGAGGGAAGAGACAAAAAATAATAAATAACAATCTCACCAATGCTGAGTGCCCACATCAATCCCTCTGTGTTATGCTGTGGATCTTGTGTTCTGATCAGCTGTGCTGGATGTCCCTGCTAATGGTTGGGAGATGGGAGAGTGCAGGAAGCCTGGAGTTGTACTGGGACTGCTCAGCTGGTCCTGCCTGTATCCCTGTAAGTAGCTCCTCAGCTTGTAGCTGCTGTTTCTCCTTCAGGTTTCTTGACTTTGCAAGCAGGATGATGCTATTTAAAAATCCCCTTGTTTTGTCTCTGCTCCTGCATCTCAGTGCAGATCTGCATGGATTGGAGCTGCAAGCACCTCAGTGGAATTCAGGCCAGTTTCATTCTTTCTGGTAGTTCTTGGTCTCTCCTGCTTCTCCACTATGGATAATAACAACCTGTATACCTTCATTTTTTGGAAGAAGAATATATTTTGCTGTGGTTTTGCTTAAATCACTCCCTAGACTGGTTTGACATGACTCCTATGTTGCTACCATACCCAGATGAAGTCTCTTTTTTAATATTTTATTTTTATTTATTTGTTTGAGAGAGTTTAAGATGGGGGGGAGAGAGAGAGAGACAGAGAGAATGGGTACACCAGGGCCTCCAGCCACTGCAAATGAACTCCAGATATTTGTACCACCTTGTGCATCTGTCTTATGAAGGTCCTGAGGAATCAAGGTCCTTTGGCTTTGCAGGCAAGCATCTTAACCACTAAGCCATTTCTCCAGTCCTTATCTCGATTTTAATGCTCAAAGAAAGTTTTATTATGCCATAATATTTTATAACAATGGTTTCTATTTTACATGAGAGTAAATATGACTACATATATATGTATCAATCTTTTGTCATTTAAAATATAATAATGTTTCATCTGTGAAGCCAACAAACATATTTTAATGTGTTGCTAATTTTCTTTCTTTGTTTTGACTGAGAGTTCCCTTATCACAATTCCCAATTATGTTTTAATTTCATTTTAATTAGAGTATTTTGACTGTAATTTAATTCAATTATCATTTTAAGTAGATTGTGAGAATTAATTTTATTCCCTTCATTGTTCATTCTCTCAATTCCTTTTCATGTGGCTCATATTTCTGTTTCTTCTTGTTTTCATTCCTTTTTCTTATTCTGATATTTATTCTTTCTTTGTCCCTTCCTCTTGCTTTTCATGATCCTCCTGGTTGATCTTTCTTGTTTCATTGTTGATGTCACTGCTACTTCTATTGAGAATGGACAAGTTACTGGCTGATGAGCTGAGCTTTACTGTATGGTCTTTATATTATTTACAACAATTCTATTAGACAAATCCTGATTTGAGTATTTAGTGGTCAGGGAAATGAATTACCAAAACTATAAATAATCTTCTTATAAGTGAGTTACGGTTGAGTTCAAAAGTTCTTTAGTTACATAGTTTTCAGGTATGCTCTGAGTTAATCATAGCTTTACTTCTAAAGTTAGGATAAAAACACCATAAGCATAAATTCTAAACTATTGTTTGTGCTATCATGTATTTGCTACCATTAACAGTAGAAATGTTTGACATATGTTAAGGATAGTCTTCATTTCAGAAATTGGGTTGCTTGGTCTTATGTGTTGTTCTGTGTGGAATTTAAGTAGCTTGCCTGACATTACAAAGCAAGCAAATGGTATAATGAAAGCCAAGATATTATGGCCTATACAAAAATCATGATAAATTTGAAAATAGCAGGGTGTGGTGGTACATGACTTTAATCCCAGAACTTGGGAGGTAAAGGTAGGAGGATTGTCATGAATTAAATGCCACCCTCATAGTATATAGTAAATTCCAGGTGAGTATGGGCTAGAGCTGGCCCTACCTTGAAAAATCTAAAAAAAAATAGATCACATTATTTTATTTCCTATAGTTTTAAAAACAGTATCAGGGAAAATAGGAGACTAGAAGAAGAGTTTTACTTTTCACTATAAAGTACTTTTTTGGCATTGTTATGCTACCACTATACTATCTGATCCCTCTCTCCAGATCCATGACCCATAAATCATGTTTTCTTGGAGTATATAAGACCACTTATATATCCTAGATACTTGTTTTCTACAAATGTGATAGAGTGATAAAACAGAGGTCTTTAGTAGACCAAAAATATATCACTTAGATCTGATTGTGATATAAACTAGAATTAGAGAGGTAGGAAAGTCACTAACTACTTCTACCATCTTATCCATGACTTCATTTGCTGGATGAGAAGGCAGTCTACCTAATTATTTAGACCCCTAAGTACTTAGATATGACATAAATACCAAGGCAAAATTTTAATTTTATTTTGTATTTAAACTTACCTCTTAATGAAACCCAAAATAAGGTGACTATTGTGTACTGTTCACGCAGACTTCTTGAACACTGCTGAATTCCTTGTTAAAAAAAAAAAAAGCAACAAGGGAATCAGAGAAGTGGGTTGATAGTTTAGTCCATCTTGTCTCAAATAGCTAACAAAAAACTGACTAATAATGTATTAATTGCCTTTTCTTTCTGAAAATTATTAAGTAAACATGAGTTGCCAGATAACATGCCCTAAAGCTTTCTAGAAATACTTCTGTCTCTCTGTGGAATACTTCAAATTACAGCACTGCATTCAAAGCAGCACTTTACAATAAAGCATCAAGATAATTTCTAACAGTCTAGTCAAGTTAATAAGGAAGGGAATGCCATCAACTCTAGCTTTTATCTTTGTAGGCTTCAGAATTGTGTGAAAGGTTCCTATTTTATAATAGATATGCCAGATAAATTTATGCCTAATACAAGTTTTGTTTACTTAGATATTTTAAATCCTTTCTGCAGCTCAATTAAACAGTTTTCATACAAGGCTTCCAATAATGTTTAAACATGTCCCTTCTTATTTTCTCCTCTGTTGCTGCTTTTTTTTTTAAGTTGAGAGGATAATAATTTATCCTGCCTCACTATAAAAACTCAGCTCTCAACAGTCAGATGTTACCATTATTTAAAGTCATGAATAGCAGCTTATAAATTCCTCAGTTACAGTGGTCTTCTTGTAGTTGTGGGTAAAAACAAAGTGAAAAAATATTTTTATTCTCATTTTAATTGTTTATAAATGTCTTTAAATAGTAGAATTTTTGAATAATTTTGATATTATGCTATCAACTATTTTATAACATGAATTAAGTATATATTGAGGATATGAATAAAAATTCAAGTTTCAGATGGGTAAATTAAATACTTATTTTAACAACCACATTCTTTTAATTTTTTACCTTAATTATGCAGTTGTTGAAAAAAAGGTTGGAAAATCAGTACTTGTATTCCTGAAAGGCAATTATACATTGTTTCAGAAAACATACAAGGTTATGTTACTAATAAGATATTTAAGCTTGTCCTCAGCTGTTGTTTCTCTTAAATCATTTTAGAAAGCTTTCAAATCATTTAAGGGAATTTGTGCAGTAATTAGCTACCCAGCAAGAAAATTGTAATAGTCACAGTATATCAACTGTATGCCCTACAAACATAGTTTATCTCCTCCATTTCAGTGGAAAATAAACAGAGTTTTCTATAATCATAATTTATTTTATGAAATTAATAGTTTAATCTATGAACCTGAAAGAATGCTATATTATACTCACCTCATAATGACTCCCTTTAAACAATGTTATTTGTAATATAATTCTGCATTGAAGTAAAAACAGAATTGATGGTGAAAGGAAATGAACTTTCAGAGCTTGCCATAAAATTAATCTAGTATTTCATCATAAAAGATATAAAAATGAAATTTCTCACTTATAGGTAAAAATGGAAAATGTTGATTGTATTCATGAAAGTAAAAATAAGAATAAAAAGCTTTATTACTGAAGTGTAAACTAATAAATATTAAATTTATATTTAGAGTTCCTTGCAATGGCTATTTCTTTAACTATTTATCAAATTTCTATTTTCTTTAAATATCATCCAAAATATGGAGAGAAGAATTAACTATGGGATATTTTCAGGGCATGTGTAATTTCATGGTAATATTAAATTGATCCTTATGTGCTAATTGCCATCTTTCCATTTCAAGAAAAGGTAATGGCATAATGGTTTTAGGAAAAAAAAAACATGTAAATGTCATTTTGAAACTACAGACACAAAATTTCATATAATAATCTATATGCATTTATCTTTATATAGTGTGTATATGATTAAATGTATATAGTTTGCATAAGATTAAACAAAAACACAATGAAAATTTCTCAGGTATGTAATCACTATTGAAATAACTTGCTTAAGAAAATTAAATAAGTAGCATGTATTAAGCCTACAAGATGCAGATTTGATTTCATAAAAATTGAAAAACAAATCTCAAATATTAGTTAGATATTAGTTAATAAAACAAATGTATTCATCTTCTCATTGTGGCATCCTAATATGTATATAGTTTAAAGATGTTATAATATTTTCCAAATACAGATTTCTGTTTTAAATAAATATTTCATAAGTAGAAAAGATTTTTGTGATAAAGAATGCAATAATTTAAACAAATGTAAATCATAAAATAATTAAAAAAATATGTTTTAACTATTTTTTCACTCAAGCAAATATGTTTAGCTTAATCTAGGAAGAAAATTAAATTTTATGAAAGAATCAATAGCATTTGTCTGAAGAATTATTTAACATTTGTCTGAAGTGTCTTAATTTAGCCACTTTTAAATGGGTACTCTATTCTCTAACATTGGTCTTCAAATGTCTGAGGCAAAAAGTACTGAAAATCCTGTCTAGTTCAATGAATTTCTGAATTTCAATAAAATTGGCAAACATTTTTTTTCAGGGGTGAATATAACGTTAGCAGGTGATCCTCTTTTTGGATTTACAGAGCTTAGAATATTTTCCATCAGTTTTGGGTATGTCATTCAATTAATTTACGAAAATACCATAAAGTGAAGTTTTCCTGCAAGCTTATGGAACACATGTGCAGACATACAAGGGAATGAAATAATTAAAAATCAGAACTTTGAAAACTATCAGATTCCCCTTCTGGGGGCAGAAATTCAGATGAGTGGTGGAGTTATTTCTAACATGCTCAAGTCCTTAGATTTGGTTTCTGGTACTGCACAATAAATGAGAAAACAAATACAAGTGCAATCCTGATGAATGAAAAGCTCCATATGCTACTTCTCAATAATTCATTTAACAAGATACCTGTATCAATCTAAAGAGCTGAGCATCAGTGGTGTAGCTTGTATCTGGGTTGCTATATACACACCTACCAAATTCTATTTTTGTGGTTGGTGACATTTTATTGCATGGAACTTTTGGTATATTTCAAAAATTAGAGATAAGACCTTACCATAAATATGAAAACTTTTAAATTATTTATCGATGTATGTGCCTTGTAACAAATGATAAATTGAATCCGTAGAATGTCAATACCAGAATTTTAGCCATATAATATTACCTGTCTTCAGAAAAGTTACTTTATTAGAAAATATAAAAGCCAGTGCTACCATAATTTAACATTATGTCTCCACCACACATTTGCTAAAGTGCTGTTAATGAACTGGTTATAATTCAGTGTTAATGGGTGTCCAATGTATAAATATGTATTTCTGGCATTGAGAGCATAAAACTGATCATGAGATTAAACAAAGAAAGAAAGCATGTTTTGACAGTGTCATGTAAAAATTGGAACTTTTATTCATTACTGCTGAGAAAATAAAAAGGCACAACAACTGTGGCAAATATAATAACATTTCTCAAGAAACTAAATTTCCATGTGAGTCTGCAGTTGCAGTTTTGATGTATATACCTAATAAAAATAAAAGCAAGGCCACAGAGAGTGTTTTGTACAACCATTTTATTTAAAATTCATAATAATCAAAAGGCAGAAATATATCAAATGTCCATCAATAGGTAAATGAATAAAAAATATGATATAACAATACAATGACATATTATTTACTGTTAAAAAGGAATGGAATTCAGATACATGTTACAATATTGATGAACCTCAAATACATCATGCTAATTAATATTAGCCACATGTAAAATAATAAATAGTTTTCATATTGCTTATATGAGATGTATAGCATAATGAAGTTCAGAGAGTTGAAACTATAATAATTGTTATAAGGGTCTGTGTGTACTTGGAAATGGTCTTTATAATTTAATGAGAATAATTACCAGTTCTGATTCACAAATTATGGAGATGGATATTGATTATTATTAGATAAAATTGTCAAGATAACTAATTACATTGAATGGCATATTTAAAATATATAATTATATAAATTTTATTCTATATGTGTTTTGCCAAAATCAAAAGGCCTACATACCCTTGTAAACTAAGAAGTAAAAAATTCCCAATGATAAAAAGGTCATTGTTGATTTTCTTTGAAAAATAAGATAACCTAATATATGTATTTTGTACCTACCTTTTTAAAAATAAATTATTACTTTGGAAAATAGTCTACATATGACACCTTTGAAGATAATGGAAGAATTATTATGCTTAAAGGATTCTTGAAGAAAATAAAATTTAAATTGCTATACTTGAGTCTATATGGTTGCTTTCCCATCTTCCCTTTCCCTTGAGTTAGAAATAAATGACTAGCTTTTAAGGTGATGCTTGATACACAAGATAAACCTAAAGTGAATGAAAAGCAGTACAATAAAGAAATTCATCACAGGCTATAATGTCAGGGAATGCTCTCAGTGAATACCACACCTAAGAGTAAAAATAGATAAAAAATATTCCACTAATCTAGTTCAAATTTCATGATAGCAAGCACATTTATCTACTTATGAATTTAAGATTAAGATTAATATCCAATTCTGAGTAATTGAAGTATTGAAAAGCACAAACAAAAACTACTAGATAGGGTAATTAATTTACACATAAATAAAGATTTAGTTCTATATAAACTTTAAAATTTTATGCAGAAAAGCAGGAGAGATGACATTGGGAGACATTATGATATAGTGGTTAATAGCATGGGCTTTGCAGAAAAGCTGAAGAAACTTCAAGTTTACTCCACAACTCATTAGCTACATAACCTTAGGCAAGTTGTTTAATCACCCTAAACCTCATTTCTCTTATTCAAAATAGGAGTTTTCTTGCTAAATAGTTGAATTTATGTAAAAATCATTTGGAATAATGCCTTATATATACACCTGTTGCAGTCAGGTTCACATCACTGGTAGAAGTCACCCAACCAAGAGAAGCTTGTGATAAAAAGAGGTTTATTTTGGTTTACAGGCTCAAGGGGAAGTTCCACAATGGCAGGGGAAAATGATGGCATGAATAGAGGGTGGACATCACCCCCTGGCCCACATAAGGTGGACAACAGGAACAAGAGAGTGTGTCAAATCCTGGCAAGGGAATACTGGATCTAATACCCATAAGACTGCCCCCAACAATAAACTGCCTTCAGAAGGCATTAATTTCCAATCGCCATCAGCTGGGGAGAGTGGCATTCAGAATACTTAAGTTTATGGGGGACACCTGAATCAAACCACCACATTCTAACCCTGGCCCCCATAAACTGATAACCATACATGATATAAAATGCAATGCAGTCATCCGACTTTAAAAGTCCCCATAGGGGCTGGAGAGATGGCTTATAGCAGTTAAGCTCTTGCCTGTGAAGCCCAAGGACCCCGGTTCAAGGCTCAATTCCCCAGGACCCACGTTAGCCAGATGCACAAGGGGGCACACATGTCTGGAGTTCATTTGCAGTGGCCAGAGGCCCTGGTGCACCCATTCTCTCTCTCTCTCTCTCTCTCTCTATCTGCCTCTTTCTCTCTCTTTCACTCTCAAATAAATAAAATAAAAGTCCCCACAGTTTTTATCAAACCCGATATTGTTCATACATCCCCATCATCCAAGGTCTTTTAAATGAGCCATCATACCAAAAAATTCCTACAAAGCCCATAATGGCACAGAAAAAACATTCACACTGCAAAAGATAGCATTGGGCATAGCAAAGAAATATTCAAGCAATACAATATTTAAAACAGGGCAAACACAAAACTCTGTAGCTCCAAGTCCAATAACTCCACCCAGTGGCAAGACCCTAAGTCCGATAAACCTAACCAGCAACAAGTTTCTGGCATTGCAATTCCACCCCTCTAGCTAGGCTACTCACAGTTCTGGAAAACTTCATTAATAGTCACCAGCTTTCCTTAGCAGCCATCTCATAGTCCCAGCATCTCCAATGGGTCTCCACTGCAATCCCCAGTTCATCCTCATGGCCCCATTGGGTCTCCATGCAGGCATTCAGCAAACCTGCTTCACATCCATAAAAACTGCCCAGCCCCTTTTCTAAGTTCATATTATTCAAAGAATGAGAACCTCTTACATGCCCCTGGTCTTAGGAACATACAGGTATTCTATCACATTGGCTTCACAAATATGACATAGCAAACTAATCCTGACCTCAGCACTCACACCAGATTCATGCCTTGAAATACAAGAAATGATAAGATGTTAAGATCAAAGCCCATTATATGCATCTATAAAAGTTGTCAATAAAATTTTTAAAAAGGAAATGATAGGCATTTCAGCCTATAGTGGACTTTATGCTGTTGTTCAGAAGAACTGATAGTAAGAGCCAGAATACCTGTGTTCTGGAATAAAACACATGGTCAGATGTGGATACACTCAAGGCAGCAAGAGGAATGAGAGTATGCTGACACAGTCTTACCACAGACTGCTTCAGTATGTTTTGGGAATGTTCAAGGCCACCCTGAGATGACAGAGTTAATTCCAGGTCAGCCTGGACCAGAGTGAGACCCTACCTCGAAGAACCAAAAAAAAAAAAAAAAAAAAAAAAAAAGAATATAACATAATGTTCATGCTTGAAACCATGACTGAAATTGCATATCAACCCAACATAACAAGACACATCTTTAGGAAAAAAATCACTTTCTCTACAGATGATTTGTAAAAATCACAGAATAACAGATCCACCAGATGCACAATTCTCAACATAACAGCATATGTCATGTGCTACTGAAGGGACATAGTAACTTTCTATCAAGAAAAACTAATGAAAATATATTGATCAAAGACTGGAAAATATTTAAATGACATTTACAAAGAAGTTCAGTAATTTTGACGAAAATACAAATAGAAATTTTAGTGTTATCAAACTACTTCACAATGTGAAAAATTCATCTAAGTAACAGAGATCTTGAAAAATAATAAAATATGGAAATGTAAAGCTTGATAATTCTGATGAAGTTGCATCGGAATGCCTTCGCAACAAACCTGAGACAACAAAAGAAAATATTTGAATTTTAAAACAAGTTTGAGAATCTAAAAGCAAACTTATATTAATAGAGATATCATAAAGACAAAATGCTTAGGCTGTCTGGATTATGCCATATTATAGGTCAAATAGACTGAATAAAGATTGAAAATTTCATTCAATCTACACACAATAGATATTCACCCCTTCAACACACTGGTTACCCTCTGGCATATGCTTTACATTAGATAATAAAATGTATCAACACATTTTTAAAAATTGAAGAAAAATATATTCACTAGCCACAATGTAATAAAACTAAAATGCTATGAGAAAGGAATTTCCAGAAATTACATATTCTTGCAGCCCAAAAACATGTGATATATGATGAGTTCAGAACAAAAATAAATATTTGCAAAAGACATTGAATAACCAAAAGAGTCTCAAACCAAACATACTCAGTTGATATAATCATATCAGCTGGTTTGTAAATACAATGCCATAGTAATCCAAATAGCATGGTCATGACTACCACCATATGGTCCAATATATCAGAACAGAGAGGCTGGACATAAATCACAGTTACATCAGACAATAGATCCTTCACAAAGAATGTCCAAAAGCACTCAGTAGAGAAAAAACATATCAGAAATTGTCACTGAGGACACTAACATCCATATTCAGAAGATTGAAATTTGATACTCATCTTTAATTCCAGAAAAAATGTACTCAAAATAGATTATAGATTTAAACATAACAACTGACCCTATAAATATTCTTGAATAGAAGAAATTGGTGTAGGAATATTTGAATATAACTCTAAAAGGACAGAAAATAAAATTAAATATATAGACTCATGATATTATCACCAACTGAAAGCTACTTATATAGCAAATAAGTAACAAAGTGGAAATGTAACTTATGGTATGAGAATAAACATTTCTCAAGCATTCATGTGACAAATTATTAATGCCCAGAATGTATAAAGGACTCATAAATAAAACTAATCTAATAAATGGATAGAAAAAATAATCACAGTATATGTTTTTCAGTATAAGAAATACAAATGTTCAACAAATACATGAAAAATTATCAATATCATTCACCCTCAATGAAATACATGTCATCCTGAAGTGTGACATAATCATACTTCAGTCTCATTCATTATTATTCAAAAGTAAAACTGAATAAGCACAGATTAAGACATGAATAAGGGCTGGAGAGATGGCTTAGCGGTTAAGCGCTTGCCTGTGAAGCCTAAGCACCCCGGTTCGAGGCTCGGTTCCCCAGGTCCCACGTTAGCCAGATGCACAAGGGGGCGCACGCATCTGGAGTTCGTTTGCAGAGGCTGGAGGCCCTGGCACGCCCATTCTCCTCTCTCTCTGACTCTCTCTCTCTGTCTGTCACTCTCAAATAAATAAATAAAAATAAAACATTTAAAAAAAAGACATGAATAAAAAAAGAACTCTGATATACTGTTATTGAGAATATATATATATATATATATATATATATATATATATATATATATATATATTAGTGCCACAATTATAGAAATGACATGATAGCTCTTCAAAAATTAAGACCAGATTATAGCATATGATTTACTATCCCAATTATTGGTGGACACCTAAAGGAAATTAAATCATAATCTAATGACATACCTGCATATCCTTACTTATTTTGGTAATATTTACAGGATCTAATGTATAAATCACTCTTGGTGGCAGAAAATAGAAACCTTGACAAAGAAAATATGACACATATATATGCAACTAAACAGAAGAGTTGATTATCATTTGCAAACTTGCAGCAAGACAGATGGACCAGGATGAATGGTATTGTTAAAAAAAGATAGGAACAGCAAGATAAGTGCTCCTTGTTCTCTCTCATACTTGAAGGCTGAATGGGTCAATTTGAAAGAAGAGTAGTAATTACTAGAGGGTAAGAAGAATGAGCAATGGATCAAAGGAGCCTAGGTTTGATCATTGCATGCTGTATACATGTATTCATTCACTACAATGGGCCTCATAAATATGTACAACTAATGCATAATAATCTGAATAAAATGATGTGTTTGGAGCCACTTCAGAAAAAAAATCTGTTTTGTAGAGATACCACTATTGTGGTTAGTGTTTCAGTGTTGGGCAAAGGGCATAGTAGAACCTGGAGAGCTCTCATGGCAACATACAAAAGCTCCATTACTTCTCAGCTCAGAAATCCTTTTCTCCCTATGAAAATGTGCATGTTATAATAACTCGTAGAATCACTATTTTCATAAAACATATTCATTACATAAATGCTACAATTTTTCATATAATTATACCCTTCCTGAATTTATGTGATGACTTCATATGAACTCTACATGTCAAACATAAAAGATGCTTCATTTTACATCTTAGAAAATACTCTTATTCAGATTTTTGTAGATGTGACATTTCACATTCTTTTATCCCATTTTATTATTAATACTATTTGTGCAAAACAGTTGAGGTTACTAAGACATTTTCACACACGGATATAAGGTACTTTGATTTTATATATCACTGATGTTACACACTTATCCCAATCCCTGTTTCCTGGTCCTCTACTGTTCCTTAATGGTCTCTCTTCCATTTTAATTTCTTTTTCCCCCAGATTCTACATCAAAAGGAAAGCATCTGATATGTATTTTTTTTCATGGGATTTATTTTGTTTACCAAGACTCTCTCAAGTTTCGTACATTTTCCTATAAACATGATTTCATCTCAGTTAATGTCTGAATTATACCTTTTTGTGTGTGTAAATGTATACTACAATTTATCTTTTCTTGTGCTGATGGGTACCAATTCTGATTCCATGAATTGGCCTTTCTGACTATTAACCCAGTAAACATGATATGCAGGTATTTCTGTTGCATGTAGCCTTTGGTTATTTGAAGTAAATGCTCTGGATTGGCATAGTTGGATCATATATATTGAGTCATGTCTTTCAACAATAATAGTTTTTTTAATTTTTTTATTAATTAGTACTGTATTCAGCAAATAAAGTCACTATTATGCTCATACGTGACCTACCCCCTCCCTATTGGCCCCTAGTTGTTGAGGTATATGAGTCATGAATTGTGGAGTTAGCCCACAGGTATGGGTAAGATAAATGTCTCTGCATATCATGTCCCAACATGTGGCTCTGACATTCTTTCCGCCCCTTCTTCTGCAAAATTTCCCTGAGCCATGTTGGTTTCATTTTTGGTCTGCTTCACTGATGAGGTGTTGGGGTCCTCTGGGGCTCTGGCTCTCTGATTTGGTAGGAGTTGATTTTTCTCTGTGTTGATCACCTTTACCCTTGTGCTGATATCCGGTTCACCAGGAAAAGAGCACCCTTGCTTGTTTTGCCAATTTTTCTTAATTTCAGCCTGGGCCCTTTTGAGGTATGATGGGGTGGCTCTCTCCTTACACTTTGGAAAGCAATATGGAGACTCCTGAAAAAGATGACTATAGAGATACCAACAGACCCATTTATTCCATTACTGGGCATCTACCCTAAAACCTTCAAACCATAGGCCAAAGTGATTGGCTCAACCATGTTTGTAGGGGCTCAATTTGTAATAGCTACATTTTGGAATCAGCCCAGATGTCCATCACTAGAAGAATGGATAACTAATATGTAATATATCTACACAATGGAATTCTATACAGCAGTAAGAAAAAAATTACACAATGAAATTTGAGGAAAAATGGTTGAACCTGGAAGAGATCATTCTCAGGGAACTTACCCAATCACAGAAAAAAAAAAAAATACCACATAGTCTCACTCATCTGCAACACCTAACCTGAATCTAACAAAGATGCCTGACATACCCAGCAAGTATCTCGTGGACTAGACACTAAGATGGGTGGGGAGGGAGAGGAGGGCAATGGAGGAGTGCGAAACACAAATCTACACCCAAACGGCAATGGTACCATAAAATTCTACTTCCTGAAAGGCAGACCAAATGGCTGAACCTTCACAGGGCCTTAGAGGGAACAGCTGAACCATAAGACCTGGAGAGGGTATGATGAAGAATAAACTTAATCTTCTACAACTTCCCGCCCTCCCTCTCCCTCCATCTCTCTCTCTCTCTCTCTCTCTCTCTCTCTCTCTCTCTCTCTCTCTCTCTCTCTCTGTCTCTCTCTTCTCTCTAGCTCTTGTATATTAGTTATCCTTTTCCTCCTTTTCTTAGTGGGCACTGACCTGTAACTCTCAGTACCAGCATGTGGCTATCATCCACAATGAGCTTTTAATCAGAGAGACCTACAAGGTTTCCTAAAAGACAGACAGATTTCTGTCAGAGTACTTGATGACCCACCAAAGGTTAGTGGTAAGACTCTACTGCTGATGACACCTTATGTGGTTGACACATAAAATGGAATGGCATGGCTGGAAGTTGGAAGAGAGTCATTCCCCAGACAGTCAGCAGTGTAGTGCCAGAAGGTGCTACATGGCCGAATGGGGGAAAATGACCAATATCTGTCCAAGCAACTCATGGTCTAACCTACTTAGCAGCAAATAACCTGTTGTGATGCCCACACAAGTACAATATTGGCACACACCCATGGTGGGGAACCAACTGCTCTTGATTTGGATAACTGGTTCCCTCAGTAGTACGGGACCCATAGCTGGAGCTGGGAAACAAGTCAGAACCATATCCAAGCATACACCCACTGTCCATTATCAAGCTACCATAAATCATGGTCTAGAAGAGGGCCTACATCTATTAAATTCTCTATAAAAAATGTAAGGGTTATATCATTTGTCCTGGTGCTAACTTATTCTTTATCTCCATTGGAGAATCTGCTTCTCTTTTTAAGATAGATGTAGCTCCTACTATATATATATATATATATATATATATATGTGTGTATGTGTGTGTGTGTGTGTTATTTAAAATAGTTGGAAACACTACAATATCCTTTCCAGAAATATAGATCTATATTAATGTACATATTTTAATTTCTTAAGAAGTGTTCTGTATTGGGAGTGATTGTGTATACATTTAAAATCAGCAATTAGCAGGCAGAATTAGATGGATCACAAATTCCATACTAGCCTAAGACACAGGACTACATCCCATCTCAAAAATAAAGCATTCCAGTTTCCCTTGCATGAATAAATAATTATTTCATCTAAAATTCATTAAAATATTGTAGTGTACTCTGTGTCACAATTTTTACTAGAGCTAGCTTGTTTCTATAGCATGATGCTTAAATTTTAAAAGTATTGCATATAACTTCAATTATTCTGTAGTTTCCTTTTTCCATTGATTAATCATTTTCATAAAAGGCATACTAAATTTAATGAAAAAATATTTAATCACTCAAATGTATTTTAAAATAAAATAAAAATATATATCAAATATAAAAATAAATAAATTTGACCTAAAATAAAAGTTTTAGAAGATTAAAAAGCATGGTTAATATGCATGGGCAAGTATCTCAGTTTCCTGTATCACCCATAACATTTCTACTAATATCACTTTGCATGTAAGATATATGGATATATGCATCAGTGAAAGAAAATAATTATACTGGGTATGTATATTACTTTGACATACAGGAGTTGACTAGAATATCAGTATTAAAAATGTACCTTCTGTGTAGTATTGTTTTCAATCACTTGATTTCATTACCAACTTTGTATGGTAGGAAATAATGCTGTATTTTATTCTAAAAACTTAGGTTAATGTGTCAATAATATTAACACAATATAAAATTCATTGAAATGGCTATAAATATATTTATATACTTTAAATCAAATGCCCAGATTTATTAATGAAGTAAAGATTCATTTGGTAAAATATAAAAATCAAGATCTAATATAAAGTTCCATAAAAGTGGGATATTTTTCAATTGAGAAGGAAACAAAAATAATTTCTATGTTAATTAATGAATGATCACACATTTTTTACATTTCAAAGGAAGTGTATTTTATTCATTAGTTATGTTTATATAATAGGGAATTCTAGGGAAGATTCTCCATGTAGCTAGTACTATAGCTTCTATCTTAACAAAACCAAATATTTGAAGACATTGGTAAGCAGATAAGGTAGAGAAGTCTTGTGGATAATCTAATTTGTCTACACATTTTCCATTAAATTTGTTAATTCATAAGATGTGCATGAATACAAAATTAATAGAAATAGCTAAATAGAAAATTGAAAATTTGTGAGAGTTGGACAGTTTCATGGGAATGGGCAGACATACTTAGTGTTTAAAATCTTGGAGGAGCTACTCATACACATCCAAGCACAAGTGAACATCATGAGGGGCACACTGAAATACAGAGACCATATAGGATGCAAATTAGCCTTTAGTACTTTCCACACCTGATTGGACTAAGGGGATATGAAATTCCCAAAATAACAGCTATAGGGTATATATATTCTCTCTGACTTAAGTAAAAAAAATGCAGAATATCGACATTAATAGGAAATATGACACTTTACAAAATTAATAGAATTCAGTAATAAGCCCATTCATTCATGATTTTTTTGTTGTTGTTGTAAAACAAAAATGAATTTGTGCAGGACTTCTGGTTAAGATGGTGTTGCAGGTACTATGCCAAAGCATCCTGGGTGGGTGGAAGCCAAAAAAAAAAAAAACCCAGCAAAATACACTTTTACTAAAAAGTGAGGTACATAGGAAATTGAAATGGCAGAGGAGAAGTAGGAGGGATCCAGAGCATGCAGAGCCTACACAGGCTAGCAGAAGCAGCTCCAGCAGGACGCAGTGGTGGTGTGCCAGCCAGCTGCCAGGCTTGGCTTGAGCCACAGGAAAATCCAGGTGAGGGGATTTTCCACTCACACCAGAGCACTCTGCAAACTCAAGAAACATGAAGGGAGACCAGCAGGGAAGAACAAAGGACCAAATCAGAAGGGAGAAGAACACATGGAACAGCAAGAGAACTAGAGCAGCATAGGCAGCCTCCCCTCCCACACTGCCAGTGCCCAGCTCCAGAAAACAGGGACCTGGCCACACCTATTGAACCAATAGAGGGACTCAAGCAGTTGCAGAATAACAGAACAAAATCATCCCAAAAGGTAACTGAGAATACACCAGGTTAATACCCATCTAATAAACCTGGTTTATAGCCTTGAACAGGAAATGCTAATTGCACCTTCTATATCAGGATAAATTATATGTCAAATTTCATGGATGGTCAGATTTGCCTTTCTTAAAAAAGATGTATTTTGGGCTTGTTATTTGTTGCTTCTTGATTTATAGGGCCTCACCTGGTCACAAGCTGACTTGGAACACTTTACAGACCAGAAATATTAACCTCCCTGTGGTCAGGATTTAGGGAGTGGGTGAGGCATCACACAGCCTAAGGGACAGACAGAGGATCTGGTTGTCATAATACCTACACTTGGATAAATACTCTGTGCTGTTTTTCATTGAAATGTACATTGCTTAGTTAAATTTTAGAATCCATCTGTATTTTTTTCCACTCAGCCTATTTGAATATTCTCATAGCAGGCAAAACCAACACCTAGGGTCACTTTTGTAGATACTCTGAGAGTCTTGAGAGCCACACCTAGCACCATAAGCTCCTACCCTGAAGATATATGACGCCAGATTAATTGATACATCTCATAATACCCAGTTAACTAGAAAATCCAATCATTAAATAATCCAGGATGCAAAAAATATATACATTATAACACAAGAAACACCAAAAATCAAGAAAATAGAAATCCACCAAAAAGTATTAATGCATCAGAAATGACGTCCAGTGAGAACAAGTTAGAATAAATGCCTGAGTAAGATTTCAAAAGAATGATTATAAATATGTTCAAAGAACTCAAAGAAGAAATCAAAGGAAGCAAAGAAGACACAGGATGCCAATTTAATGAAATAAATAGGTCAATACTAGACATAAATAAGGAAATAGAAACAATAAAGAAAAACCAGTTAGAATTACTAGCAATGAAGAACACAGTTAATGAACTAAAAAACTCTGTAGAAAATCTCACCAGTAGAATGGATGAAGGTGAGGACAGAATATCTAAGCTAGAAGACTAGGTGGAAAATTTAATACAGTCCAACAAAGAGAAAGACAAACTGATAGAAAAGTATGAGTGGGAATTTCAAGATATTTGGAACACTATGAAAAGATCAAACATAAGAATTCAGGGCACAGTAGAAGGAGAAGAATTTCACTCCAAAAGCATAGTAATCATATTCAGCAAAATCGTAGAAGAAACTTCCCCAGACATTGGGATAGAGGTGCCTGTGTAGAGACAGGAATCCTTTAGAACACCAAACAGACAAAATCTGGGAAGAACCACTCCTTGCCATATTATAATCAAACTAACAAACACAGAAACCTAAGAAAAAAATACTGAAAGCAGTCAGAAAGAAAAATCAAGTTACCTATAAAGGCAAGCCTATCAGGATTACAGCAGATTACTCAACACAAACTTTAGCCAGAAGGGCATGGAGTGATATGAATTCCAAGTTCTGAAAGATAACAACTGTCATCCAAGGTTAATTTATCCTGCAAAGCTATCCATTCAAATAGATGGACAAATAAGGACATTTCATGACAAAAGCAAGCTAAAGGAGTATTTGAAGACAAAACCAGCTCTACAAAAAAATACTTGAAAGAATCCTCCATGCTGAAGAAAAAGAAAAGCCCACATATAAGGAACCAGGAAAGAACAAACAATACTCAAATAATAGTTAACACAACAGAGCAAAGGTGAAACTGGAAGAACTAGAAAAACCGGCAAAAAAGATTACACACCTTTCAATATTATCTCTTAATAACAGCCTAATCAATGCCCCAAACAAAAGATAAAGGTTTGCAGACTGGATTAAAAGGCAGGATCCTTCAATTTGTTGCTTTCAAAAAACCCATCTTGGGCTGGAGAGATGGCTTAGCCGTTAAGCGCTTGCCTGTGAAGCCTAAGGACCCCGGT
This sequence comes from Jaculus jaculus, assembly GCF_020740685.1. Taxonomy (NCBI): domain Eukaryota; kingdom Metazoa; phylum Chordata; class Mammalia; order Rodentia; family Dipodidae; genus Jaculus; species Jaculus jaculus. The sequence continues at coordinate 77,254,198 of NC_059125.1, forward strand.
TCGAGGCTCGGTTCCCCAGGTCCCACGTTAGCCAGATGCACAAGGGGGCGCATGCATCTGGAGTTCGTTTGCAGAGGCTGGAAGCCCTGGCGCGCCCATTCTCTCTCCCTCTATCTGTCTTTCTCTCTGTGTCTGTCGCTCTCAAATAAATAAATAAAAATTTAAAAAAAAACATCTTTCTATAAAGGATGGACACTATCTTAGGGTGAAAAGTTAGAAAATGGTGTTTCAAGCAAATGGACTTAGAAAACAAGAAGGGGTTGCTATCCTAATATCAGACAAAATACACTTCAGTGCAACATTAGTTAAGAAAGATAAGGAAGGCCACTTTATATCGATTTAATTCACCCTCCAACAGGAGGTCTTTACAATCCTAAACATATATGGACCTAACAAGTGGCCACCAAATTCATCAAACAAATGCTATTAGAACTAAGGTGACAGATAACACCAAACACAGTGGTGGTGTGTGACTTTAACACCCCACTCTCATCAATTGACAGGTCATCCCAGGAAAAACTAAACAGACAGGCATCTGGACTAAATGAGGTCATAGAAGGAATGGACCTAACAAATATATACAGAACATTTCACCCAAATGCTGCAGAATATACATTCTTTTCAGCAGCACATGGAACGTTTTCTCAAATAGACCATATATTAGGACACAAAGCAAATCTTAACAAATACAGGAAAACTGAAATAATTCCTTGCATTCTATCTGACCACAATAGAATCAAACTAAAATCAATAGCAAGAAAGGCTATGTAGCATACATAAAAATCATGGAAATTAAACAACACACTACTAAATGATGAATGAGTAAATGAAGAAATCAAGAAGGAAATAAAAAAAAAAAATTATAGTGTCAAAAGATAATGTGAACACAACATACCAAAATCTCTGAGACACAATGAAGGCAGTTCTAAGAGGTAAAATTATAGCTTTAAGTGTCTATATTAAGAAATTAGAAAGGTCGCAAGTGAATGACCTAATGCTTCACCTTAAAGCCTTAGAAAAAGAACAAGGCAAACCAAAAAATCAGTAGATGGGAAGAAATAGTAAAGAGTAGGGCAGAAATTAATGAAATAGAAACCAATAAAAGCAATCCAAAGAATCAATGAAACAAAGAGTTGGTTCTTTGAAAAGATAAAAAAGATTAATAAACCCTTAGAAAATCTGACAAAAAGAAAGAGAAAAGAGACACAAATTAATAAAATCAGAGATGAAAAAGGTAACATCACAACAGATTCAAGAGAAATTCAAAAAATCATAGGGACATACTATAAAAGCATATACTCCACAAAGTATGAAAATCTGAAAGAAATGGATAATTTCCTTGATTTATATGACCTACCTAAATTAAATCAAAATGAGATTAATCACTTAAATAGACCTATAACAAGTATGGAGATCCAAGCAGTTATCAAAATTCTCCAACTAATAAAATCCCAGGTCCAGATGGATTCACTGCTGAATTTTACCAGACCTTCAGGGAAGAACCAACACCATTGCTTCTTAAGCTTTTCCATAAAATAGAAAAAGAAGGAATTCTACCAAACTCCTTCTATGAAGCCAGCATCACCCTGATAACAAAACTACACAAAGATCGAACATAAAAAGCAAACTACAGACCAATCTCCCTCATGAACATAAGTGCAAAAATTCTCAACAAAATATTGGCAAACAGAATACAAGAATATATCAGAAAATCATTCACCCTGACCAAGTAGGCTTTATCCCAGAGATGCAGGGATGGTTCAACATACCCAAATCGATAAATGCAATACATTATATAAATGGGCTGATGGACAAAAATCACATGATCATCTCATTAGATGCAGAGAAAGCGTTTGACAAAATCCAACATCCCTTTATGATAAAAGTCCTACAGAGACTGGGAATAGAGGGAACATATCTCAGTATAATAAAGGCTATTCATTAGAAGTCTACAGCCAACACATTACTAAATAGGAAAAAACTGGAAGCTTTTCCACTAAAATCAGGAACAAGACAAGGGTTTCCACTGTCCCCACTTTTATTTAATATAGTACTGGAAGTCTTAGCCATAGCAATAAGGCACAAGACACACATAAAAGGGATACAAATTGGAAAGGAAGAGTTCAAGTTATAGATGTAGATCCTAAAGAGAGAGCCACCCCATCATACCTCAAAACGCTCCGGCTATAACTAAACAAATTTGGCAAAACAAACAAGGGTGCTGTTTCCCTGGTGAACCCGATACCAGCAAAAGGGGGAAGGAGACCAACACAGAGAAAAATCAACTCCTACCAATTCAGAGAGACAGAGCCTCAGAGTCCCCCAACACCTCATCACTGAAGTAGACCAAAAATGAACCCAACATGGCTCAGGGTAATTTTGGGGAAGAGGGGTGGAAAGACTGTCAGAGCCACATGTTGGGTCATGATATGCAAACACTTATGATACCAATAACTGTGGGCTAACTCCACAATGCATGACCCATATACCTCAACAAGGAGGGGCCAAGGGGAGGGGGTAGGTCATGGATGAGCCTAATAATGGTACCAAACTGACTATATTTGCTGAATACAAAACTAATTAATAAAAAAATAAAATAAATAAAATAAAATGAACTCAACAACTTAATCTTAACATCCTCTTCCAGACAAATGGAAGGAGCTAGGTGATTCTTTTTAATGTTCTATTGGATATTCCAAACCATTATGAAAAAAGACCTTAAAATATTTGATTGTACAAGATCCAATTAATTGTAAATTAAATTGAAGTTTGTTTTACCACACACACAAAAAAATGACAATCTTACCAAAAGCAATCTACCCATTTAATGCAATCCTCATCAAAATTCCAATGGCATTCTTCACGGAAATAGAAAAAAAAATCCAAAATTCATTTGGAATCACAAAAACTTCGAATATCTAAAATAATACTGAGCAATAAAATAAATTCATGAAAATCATCAGTATGTACAATGATTATATTCCAACCCAATTATATTTGGAGTGACATACAACTTTTGAAAGTATCTTATGTAGAAAAAACAATAATATCTGAAACCATGTCTGCTAGAGAGGCATGCCACTTAAGACAGTAAAGAAATCTCAGAAGATATACAGGCAGGGTTCTCTGGTTTCTATAAGCCATGAGAATTCAGTGATGCAGGATTTTGGAGTTCAGGATGGGTCCCCCAGTTTATGAACCTCAATTCTTGGTTCTGTTCTACCTTTAATAAAGAACTAATAAAGATGGATTCAAGAAGGATTAATTATGAATTATTAAGTTTAGAGGGAAATCAAAAATGTGGTGTTTATTTAAGGGAGACTGCTGTTTAAGAGAAACTGAAGTTTTTAAAGAATTTAATCCTGAAAGCACATGGACTGAATATTTTATATTTTTGCAGGGTATGGTGATATACACCATTAATTCCAGCACTGGGGATGCAGAGTTTGAAGGATTCCCTTGAGTTTGAGACCACCCTGAGACTACGTAGTGAATTCCAGGTCAGTCTGGGCTAGAGAAAGACCTTACCTTGAAACTTGCCCCCCAGTTGAATAAGTAAAAATATTGCCTTTATGTATTTGTTTATTTATGAGATACACAGGCAGAGAAAGACAGATGGAAAAAGATAAAGAGAGAGAGGGAGAGAAAGAATGGACATACCAGGGCCTCTAGCCATTGCAAATGAACTCCAAATGTATGTGTCACCTAGTGCATTTATGTGGCTTTATGTGGGTATTGGGGAATTGAACCTCGGTCCAAGCACCTTAACTGCAAATATATCTCTCCAGCCCCAAAGGGAGGCTTTTAAAGAGAGATTAAAGTAAAGCCACAAACACATGGATGATAAGAGAAAATGAAACTTATAAGGAGGGATGAGAGTAAAGCTGCAGGCAGATGGAAAGCTTACATAAGAGAAAGTGAGGTGTTTTTTTGTTTGTTTGTTTTTTGTTTTATTTTTAGTTTTCTATTCAGCAAATACAGACAGTTTGGTACCATTATTAGGTTAATCCTTGACCTACCCCCTCCCCAATGGCCCCTCCTTGTTGATGTATATAGAGTGATTGGAGTAGAGACACAAACATGTAGAGGATAGAATTTAATAGCTTGTGTAGGGAGATTTAGAAGAAACACCCATGGCATCTGACATGTGCTTTTTCCTTGGTACAAAAATTAAAAGGTATAATGGTGGTGACTTAAGTTAGAATAACAGAAAGAAAATATCAGAGTAGAGACCAAGAAATTCAGAGGAGGAATGAGTAGTGAAGAAAGATACACCACTGATACCCAGAGTTTAAAGAAATTGCACATGTATCAGGTCTGCAGTGGACACACACCCTTGATGCCCCAAGTTTAAAGAAGTTACACAGGTATCAGGCCTAGCGTTAGTGACAGCACACATGTAGTAGATCTAGAGTGTAAGGTAGATTCAGATACCAGAAAAAAATCATGCTTATAATCAAAGTGAGAAGTTACACCAAACTATAAAGTACAGGCAAGCAGCAAAGTTCTCCCAGACTAAGAAACAATGTTATGCTGTCACTCCTCACCAAATGAGGCTGGGTGGGAGAGAAGCTAGACTAATGCACATTCAAATAGAGGTGAGGGCCAATCCAGAGAGAGCTCTGCAAAGAAGGAAAAAAAAAAAATACCAGACAAGAAGAAGATCAGATAATTGACAATATGAACTATATGGTAAATACAAAATACACACTTTCTGGCTAGAAAGACAATGAAATAATGGAGTAAATATGCTATTGTTTTGGCTATGGGTAGTTACACACATGACAAAAAGCACAAATTTGTTTCAGTCTCCTATACACCATTGCTATGTTCATACAGACATTCATCCTCAGTATCAAGAAAGCCCATAGAAAACATGTCAGTGGCATTCATATAGGACACATCACTAGAGAAGTCATGATAAACATAACCATTCCTTGTCTGCATATGCCTGTAATTTCACTTGCTCAACAGTGTGTATTTATTATTCTTTTCTTTGGGGAGAAGGAGGCCTATCCTTTTTAGGAATGGAACCACCACAAATTATTATTGACTCCACCTTTTTAAAATTACTCAGTGTGGGAAAGTAAATTTACAAAAGTAAATAAAGTCCTTTTCACTCACTTTTTGTTGCAAACACACAGGACCAATACACCTTAGTACTCTAAATCCATATTATATTATTTTTTTCTGAGAAAGATAGAGAGAGAATGGACATGCCAGGGCCTCTACCCACTGCTAACTGGAGTCCTGATACATGTGCCACTTTGTGCATCTGGCTTGATCTGGGTACTGTGGAATCAAACCTGGGTCCATTGGCTTTGCAGGCAAGCACCTTAACCACTAAGCAGTCTCTCCAGCCCAATATGTCTTTCTTATTGGCCCTTTTAATATTATACAAAAGAAAATATATTTCATATTCTCTGCTTTTCCAGCTGTTACTCTTCTGCCTGTGCAACCAAATTGCCTCAACCAGAGCATTATAATTTTGTGATATAAGACCTATGACTACATACACTGAAATTAAAAATTGCACATGTTCATGTAAGTAAAAGCTCCTTAATGCTTTTTCAAATAACCCTAATTAAACTTATTGGTTTTTCAAACTAGACAGGTGGAATAGTATCCTTGTTCTATCATTGTTGCCTTATCTGATAATAGATGTTCTTTCATCTCTCTAGGAAAATAATATTTTTATATTTAAACCAATGGGACTCAAAGTATTATCCCAAGGAAAATACATAAGTTCTTTGGACACAAGTTAAACTGATGTAATAAACCCAATAATATATATAATAAATTCTATGATCATTACTGAATACTAAACAGTAAATTTTCCTTATAAAATTCTCTAAGACAGCATCTGTGGTCTCCTAGGCTATAGTAATTTCTTCTTTCATTATATGCATTAATATAAATTCTATATTTTACTAATCCATGTTATCAACTGTGTCTCTAGATTTTCATTGATAATGCCAGGAATAAACTGGAGAATAGGCAAAGCACATGGCAACAACTTCTACTTTTCCTATGAACAAAGCTACCGAAAATATTTTAATACTATCCATTTGTTTTTCATGTAATTTTAACATAGGGCCAACTGGTTTATTAAAAGGAGTAATGTAGAAATACATTTTTGTTTATAATAATTGCTATTAGTACTCTATGAAAAGATTTAAATACACATGCTATGCTGGAAATCAAGCTGTCTTATAACTGAAATGATATATTTTCAAATTTAATAAAATTAATTTCATAAAACATGATTTTGATTTTAGTTAAGATAATCATTGACTAGAAGGTGCTTAATATAAATGGTAAAATATTGATGCATTATGAATGCACACACTACATGTTGATGGTTAATTTTATGTGTCAACTTGACACAATTGCCAAATATTTAAAGAACACTATTTGGACGAACTAAGCATTTGTATTGGTAAAATAGATTGGGGGTGAAACTCAGTGAGTCAGTTGAAAACAATAAAAGGACAGGCTGGCCTGGGTGAGAGATATTTTCCATTGCCCGACATTTTGTTTATGTCCTCATTTGGACTCAAACTGAAACACAAGATACTCTTGGATCTTGTATCTGCTAAAGTTCCATAACAGATACATCAAAACTCTTGATTTTTAGAGTTTGGGGACTCACACTTAGACTACACCATTTGACTCCCCTGGGTTTGCAGATTGCTAACTATAGATGTTTAGACTAGTAAATACTCATAATTATGTGAACTAAATCTTTTTAATAAACACATTTACTTTTGAAGATCTATCTATGCCCCGGCCATCAGGGAGTTGAACAAGGACCCGAGGGGAAATTAACCTGGATGAGAGACAAGAGACACAAAGAAGGAGACCAAGTCTATATTCTGATCAAGGTCTCTGAATCTTTATTTTTTACACAGTGGAGATATAGGGGAAGCAAAAGGGGGGGATAAGCTGGCTAATGTGATTTAGGGCCTTGAAATTGTCAGGAAACCTAGAGGAGATGTAATCAGGTGTTTATCTAATCTTGCCTCAATGTCTTAACATCCTGACTGTGCCAGGCTTCACAGCCTGACCATAAACTGGCCTTTTGCAAAAGATATGATTCTGTAAGCAGTCTGCTGACCGACATTCCAGAAGTACCTAACAGAAAGATGGATGGACCAGCTTTCTGAATAATGAGTCAACTTACGAACAGGCCAGGCAAAATGGAGAGGCTTTTGCTCTATGGCTCCCAACATATCTATATTTATTTATCTATTGAACAGCCTGTTAATTCATCCATCCATCAATTATCTATCATACCTCATTTTAATAGCTCTTGTATCTAAAGAAACAATATATACAACATATAGATATTACTTAATAGACTATGAACCTCCTATACTGTCATTTAGCATTAAAGCTCTTGGATAAGTCTAGAAGTTTTAAATGTAAAAAAGGAAACCTTTGGTACATATTTATTTAAAATTGAAATGCTTTAAATAATGTTAGTAACTACTCAAAAAGAATTCTTGCTTCTGAGGCCAATTTGTAGACCATTTTAAGGTTATTAATATCATAGATAGCTACAGCAATCTGTTGTATGTTCAACAAAGATAAATTTACCAATAATATATCTGGTGCAGGTAGACCATTTCACTGTGTGGGTTTGAATTATTTCAAAAATATCCATTTCACTAATAAATAGTAGTCCAAAACAAATGCTCATATTTCAATCCTACTGGCAATCATTTATAATATATTATGAAGGCTAGTCATGAACTCTTATCTTGTTGAATTGCTGTATTCATTAAACAAAATGTTTCATAATAATATGTCAAAAATTTTAGATTTGTGGGGGAATCTTAATGGATTGTGAGAATTAATTAATTTAAGCAATATTTATATAGTATTATTTATTATAGGAAACTATACAGACACATGTCAAATTTTATGTTTCAATCTTAAATTGAATTTAAAATAATAGTATTATAATTTAAACAAGCAAAAATGGCTAAATTATGTTTTTGAGTCAAGTTCATTCATCTTAATCTTATTTTGAGGCAGAAACTGGTTTTTCTACAATTCTAAATATTTGTTAAGTATCATAAATATTTCCTTTGAAGGAGGCATTTTACTGAACATGTCTTTCCTGCTGTATCTGTCATAATTATGACAATTAATAAATGAGATCATAATACTCCAAGGGAATACAATACAATAAAATAAAACATTCCTGTCAACCATTAGAGATGATCAAGATTAGCTCAACACTGAGAAAGCCATGGACCAATGAATTATCTATGACAATACCTACATCCTAGTGAAAATAAGTGAATGGATGGATAAGTGAACACCATTTATTTCTGTGTTATCTTATAATTCTGAGAAGGAAGGGCAAAACATGGGGAAAAGTTTATTTATTTATTTATTGGTATTTCGAGTCAGGGTCTCACTCAATCCCAGGCTGACCTGTAATTCACTATGGAGTCTCAGGGTAGCCTCAAACTCATGACAATCCTCCTACCTCTGCCTTCCAAGTGCTGGGATTAAAGGTGTGCACCACCATGCCCGGGGAAAAACGTTTAATTTTTGTGTCCTAGAGTCTGATGCAATAGCTAAGGGTCAAAACTTTTATTAATATTCATGGTCATTTCAGCAAGGGGCTTTCACAGAGCAGGAAAAAAATATCCATCAACAAGCTGGGGAAACAAGGAAACAAGTCATTTCTTCATACAAGCAATGTTATACCATCTGCTTATTATTGTTATAATATATATATATATATATATATATATATATATATATATATAGAGAGAGAGAGAGAGAGAGAGAGAGAGAGAGAGAGAGAGAGGTTATTAAGAAAAAAGAATCATAATGGCATCTTGCATGTGCATCTTCTCAAAACAAAACATTAATTCTCGGGATTAAGACAAGGCCTAGGAATATTTCAAAATTCATAAAAGAGGAAAGAACAGAGTTTGTATGCAAAAAATAAATAGTGAGTGAGCTAAACAAATCAATCATTTCATTCCCAAGACATGCCTGATACAAATTTATAGCCTTCTAAAACAATTGGGAAGGGGGATTGAGAGAATGCCTAGTGGTTAAGGCATTTGCCTGCAAAGCTAAAGGACCTCAATTCAATCCCCTAGAACCCACATAATTCAGATGCATAAGGTGGCACATGCATCTGGTGTTTATTTGCAATGCAGGGAGGCCCAGGAGTACCCACTTCTCTCTCTCTCTTTCTCTCTCTCTCTCTTTTCCTCCACCTGGTTCTCTCTCTCAAATAAATAAATAAAAATAAAAATATTTTAAAAAAGAAAACAACTGGGAAGTGAAACTCTGTCTTCATCATGATGTGTCAATATTGTACCATGGAAATTAAAAGAAAAAATATACAATGAAACAAACATGTGAAACTGTGATAAGAACCTACTCTTTTTGTGACCTTCATCCTAAGAATGAACATCCAATTCTTTAACAGAGTGATACTGGAGAACTGTAGGAGATGACCTGAAGAACCTTGATTAGTTGTCCATCTCTTCCATAGTTGTCCTTCCTCTTCCAGGAAGAGGAAAGCATTTGTGAAGTATGGAAAGAAGGTGGTACACTCAGGGTTCCACAAGATATGTAAGCAACAACACAAATGTAAACTTCCTAAGATCTTAGTCAGTCCATGAAGGGTCTCAAGATTGAAGGAACTTGGTTTATTACTCAGCCTTAATTTACAAGATTTTTGCCTTTTAGCATACACTTATAAAACAAAAGGTAATATTGGGTTGGGAAGCATATAAAACATGTTCCTAGTAAGATGACAGACATTGTCTCTTAATAGAGCCCATTGGTATACACAGTATCTCACCCCTTAATTAAGGCAAGTAGTCATTTCTTCTCTTCCACTGTGTTCCACTAATTTCCTACTATTTCGCATTGAAATAGGTGGAAGTCTTTGGAAACAGTCACTCTAGGCTATACAGATTTTGATGTCTATAGTTTGTCACAAGTAAAGCTAATTTCTAAGACCCATTTGTTTTCAAAATAAAAATAAACAATTATTTTAATTAGTTTGTTTTGGTATGATTTTTAATTCTGTTTTTTAATTTTGTTTTGTTTTGCTTTTTGGTTGCTTACAAAGTATCATAGAAAAAATCATGACTGTAGGACTTCCCAAGACTGTGGTCATAACCATCATGTTTGTTTGCATATAAGTGAAAAACAGAAAACTGGAGGAGAATACAAGTGCAGAAAACCAAGAATCTAGATGTAACTATAGCTACATTTCTCCTTCCATTTGAGCTTATTAGCTTTGATGATTGTAATCTTGCTTTCTTTTTGGAAGTGAGGGATCTGATGTTTGGCCACATTGTAAGGTAGGCCTGGCTTCTCCTTATCACCAGGATAGCCCAATGAAAGCTATCAATCTTGGAGACAATGGTGTTGTTTGCCATGGAGCTGTGGCCTAGAGATAATTTTAAGATAAGGTATGTAACAAAGGGAGGGTTTGATTATTCTGTCCCTATGTTTCATGTGTTAGAAACTTATGTTCCAAAGTCATAGGTTAATGATATTTAACATGTGGCACCTTTGGAAGCTCTCGTCTTGTAAACAGCTTAATTTACTTGAGATCCATGGTTTAGTGAATTATTATGTAAATGGATTTGTTATAAAAAATGAACTCTGGTTTACTTGCAGTGTCTCAACATGTGATAGCCTCCATCATGTTATGATTCAGAAAAAGTCCTTCAATAAAGGATGAGCAAGTGCTATTATCAGATTCTTGGACTTCCTAGGCTCTAATACTGAACTAAATAAAACTCTTTATGAAACACCTGTTTTGTGGCATTTTTGTTGGATAAGAGAAAGAGTAGTAGGAAAACATCAACTTAATAAAAACAATACTTTATTCTACCAGATTTATTCAATTATTTATTTTATAGAGAGATAGAGATGACACAGAGAGAAAGGGCACTCCAGGGCCTCCAGCCCCTGCAAATGAACTCCAGATGCATGCATCACCTTGTGCATCTGGCTTATATGGGTCCTGGGGAATCAAACTTGGGTCCTTTTCTTTGCCAGAAAGGGTCTTAAGTGCTAAGCCATCTCTCCAGCTCCTATTCTAACATTTTTAAACCATGTGTTATCATATGGCTTTTACACTGCTTTACCATGCTATGCTATTTTGGGGTTGTTTAGCAATTATCTGCTGTTGCTGTTACCTCTGCATTGCTGGGACAAAAAAAAAAAAAAACACATCTGATAGTAGGTGATGAGAGAAAAGTTTTATTATGGATTATAGTCTCAAAGGAGAGATCCATGATGGCAAGGTAAGGGTGGCCTGGACAAAGAATGGACTTAACCTCTTCCATTGTAGGTGGAAAATAGCAGATTAGTGAGCCAAACTCTGGCAAGGGGATGCTAGCTATAACACCTAAAAGCCCACCAACACTAACAACACATCTCCTGTAGCAAAGCTCAACCTTCTACAGTGCCATCACCTGGAGACCAAGCATTCCAAACCATGAGTTTGTATGAGACATTTGATTCAAAGAACCACACCTAACTTTATTTATTATTTTATGAGCTTTTTTAATTAAGTAGAAACTGGATAAATTTTATGTTAGTACCATCATTTCCCTCCTCCCTGCCTCCATTCCACTGAAGGCCCTTCTTAGTGAGATTGCTAGCATTCACCATGGTGTTGTGGGTTATGAATTGTGAGACCATCAGGCTTTCGTTGATGGAGGCAATGACTCTGGATATTCCCTCCCAACCTGTGGCTCTTATATTCTTGCTATCCCCTCTTCTGAAAAATTCTCTGAGCCTTGGTGGGCTAGTTTTAAGTTTCCTTTAGTGTTGAGCTCTCAACAGCTTCTGGACTCCTGCTTTGGTGCACTTTAAGTGTCCTCAGTGTCTCCATCACCCTGGCTCAGGTTGTCAGGCTCACCATGGAAGTAGCACTCTTGCTCATCTCCCAGTTGTTCTCTAATTTCACCTGGGCCCTAATTTATGTGCTAAGGGTTGACCATCTCCTGTCATGGAGGCAACTATCTTATCTTGTCTTGTTGATAAATTTTGGTTGTCCTCAGTTCTTGCTTCTTTCTAAAAATGAAAAACACATTCTCCAATGGAGAGAGAAAGCAGTTTAAGCTTAAGCATTTTTAATTTAGAGAGATTTTGAGGTGTGCAGCCTCTCTTTCAGCCAAAAACTAGTGAGTGATTCTCCTTAGAGTCCATGATCTTGGTCTCCTTAGGATTCTGACTTGGTTCCCAGTTCCAGCTATGGGTTCCTTTCAACTGAGCTGATCTCTTAATCAATCCAAAACCCATTGCTTACTTACCTAGTTTGTGTGCCACTATTGCACAGGTGTGTACATCTCATCAGGCTGGATCCTTTCATATAGCAGTGTCCCCTGCTTGCTCACAAATTGTTGGCCAGTTTTCTCAAGCCACTCGTGTAGCACTTTTCAGCATCTGGGAAGTTTTAACCATCTGCCAACTGGCTTTCTTCCAGATTCAGCAATATCTCTCAATGTTTTGCAGGAATAAGATCTTACCTTTTACCTTAGGCAGATAATCAAGCGATTTGACAGAAGCCTGTCTTGTTTTAGGGACCTTGTATCTCTCATATCAGCTCAACATGGGTTGTGCTCAAATTCTGGTAGTGGGAGTTATAAGCCATAACCAAATGTTGTGGGGTTAGGATTCATCACACCCTCTTCAGGACCCTTCTTACCAGATTATACCTCCAAGCTCCTATTGAATGTTATGTCTTTTAATCTATCTTTATCTATATCTTTTAAGCTATGCAGGAGGAAGGTGTCTAAGGAACCAAATCATTTTGGATTTGGTTTTGTATATATCTTCCCCTACCCTCCCTTTTCTCCTCTCCCCAAACCCTTCTACTTCTGGTATCTCTACCTTAAGTTGCTGTTAGGTATGATTGCAGCTCAAGCTGTTTCAGTTTTGTCTAAATTCTTCTGATACTGAAAGCCAGTAGAGTTAAACATGTTTGAACTTTTTGAAAAAGGTATTGGAAAGTACAAGAAAGACATTTGGATTATAGTTTTCATCTTAATAAAATTGAAGGCCATCATACTCATCCTTATAAAAAGAGAAAAATGAAAATGTAATAAAAACAAACATTTGGATAAGGAAGGCACAGGACACTCCACAATCCTAAACTAAACTAGAAAACAAACATAGCGTTACAGATTACCAAACCAGAACACCACTGTTAGAAACAGTGTAGGCCAGAACACGAAAGGTATGCCTGAAGAATTAAATATCCTGTGTAAGGAGGGTAGCTAAGGGACTCTTTGTTTTCTAAAATTTATCTCTAGGTTCCCACCAGTTTTTCAGAGTAAAGATCACAGAACAACCCCCTCTTGCAGTTGCTGATGGAGTAGATAAGTAACCATTTTGAACTGCAGAGACCAAGTATTTTTTTTTAATAAATACCTATGCTTTGGGGAAACTTTTTGCTTAATAAACCTAACTGCATTCAGTTTTATCAGAGCCTAGCTGCCTTGGTGTGGAGGGAGATAGGAAATTTCTAATGAAGAACATAATTAAATATTAGAGGATAAGAAAGAATATCATAACATAAATATTCAATTAAAATTTGATAAAACAGAAAAGAGGGGAATACAAAAAGGCAAAAAAAAGCATAATGGATACAAAATACGTATAAATATTTTGTATATTTCTATTGCTATATGAATTATATCTATAACCATTTAAAATATAACAAAAAAGACTGTGTCTGGCTTGACATAGTGGTGCATACCTTTAATTCCAAAATTTGGGAGGCAGAGATAGGTGGATCACTATAAGTTCAATGCCAGCCTGGGACTAGAGAGTGAGTCCCAGTTCAGTGAGATTCTACCTGGGGGGGGGGAAAACTATGGGGCTAGAATGGTGGATCAGTGGTTAAAGGTGCTTTCTTGTAAAGCTCAATGTCCCAGGTTTGATTCCCCATTACCCATGTAAAAGTAGATGCATGAAGTAGCTTATGCATATGGAGTTCATTTGCAGTGGCAGAAGGCCCTGGTATGACCATTCTCTCTGTCTCTTTCCCTGTATCCCTGAAATATATACATAAAAATATTTTCAAAATACTGTTTGAGTGTATGAAAAAAAATCCCGTTATATATTGTCTAAATATCTGCATTGTGTCTACAGTTTCACGATATTTTAGTATTCTATATGTTTATGCCATAAATTCAAAAGGACTTATTTATGGTACCTCAGGCTTCTTTCTATTGTTTTGTGCAATGGATTTTTCTCTAGGGACAGCATACTGACCTTCTATTGAAACTTTTTCTTTGACTTCCTTCTTTTGTTCTGACAAATTTACTTCACAAAGTTAAGTGGATATACTTCTTAATCTGCTTAATTTGACCACTATTCTCCTGGCAAGAATATTGTCCTCAAGTTGTTTATAACAATGCTAAGAATGTGCCAGTTTTATCACTGTACCATTTAATGAGCATTCCTTTTTGAATGGTACCCATTCATTCCATGTCTATAATAGCACCTTTCATGCGGAATCCCCCATTTTTAACCAACAGAGCACTGCAGTTGTTCTGGATGACATAGGGAAATCACATTAACATATAAATGCAGATAGATTAAAAGTAAATAGGTGAGGGCTGGGGAGGTAGACCCCTTGGTAGAATGCTTGCCTTGTAAACATGAGAACCTGGATTTTGTTCCAAGTGCAGATATGATAATGCCAGGAATCCTATATAATACCAGCACTGGAATTCCTGGAGCTCTCGGGAAAACCAATCTAGCCTAACTGATACTGCCTAGGATATTAAGTTACCCTGCCTCAAAAACAGGTAGACAGCATTCCTGAAGAATAACTGAAACTGTCCTCTGGATTTCACACATGCATCTATACACATATGAACATTTATACACAGAGCATACATATATGCAAAGTGGAAATGGATGAATATAATATGGAAGGTTGACACTAATAAAAAGTTTAAAAAATAGTCTTATTCATGTTAATAAGAAATATTTAGATCTAGGAAAATTACAGCAATCAATAATGAAAAAATGACCAGCTCTCTAAGAAAAATCTAACCACTAATAGTATCTGTGAAACTAAAAGCATTAAACAAATTAAATTAAAACTGATACAGGTGCAGAGAGAAGCAAATGTATTTAGTAAAATAATTTACTTTTCTAAGATAGTTATATATCTTAGCTCACTCAAACTTGTTATGTAAAAATGTTTTATTTTCCCAAGAGATTTCTATATATCTATTCATATGTTCAAGAGCTATTATTATTTAGCTATTTGTAGTGACTGATGGTGCTGCTGAATTCACCTGTGTCCTGCTGGTGGATCTGTCAGTTGCTACAGAAAAATGTTGAAACCTCTGTATTTTTTGCTATAGGCATCTGTAAAAATATGCTTAATAAGAGAAAATGTTATGGGTAACAAAAGCCAGCCATGGACCTGGAAAAAATATTTACAAAAATATATCTGAAACAGGACTACTAACCGAAATATAAAAATAAATTCCAAACTTCATCAGTAAAGGAATTAACATTCTAACTAAAAGTGGGACAAAATATCTCAACAAATATTTCATCATTGAGGACACACAAATGCCATGCTACATAATCTTGACTGTCACGTCGGTTGGCTCTATAACCAACTAAAAGATATTTTACCAAGGTTTAGGGAATTGTGTAGAATAGGGGGCTGAAATATTTTAACAGTCACAGGCTGGGCATCATGCCCACAAGGCATTGCCTTCCCCAATAATTAACTGCTGTTTCCTCAATGCATAACTCACAAACCCATTGTGAATAACAGCAATCCCACTTAGGATGACCCCCAGAAGAATGGGGACAAGGAGAAAGGAAAATATGTTACCAACTCATGATGTGTCTCTACAAAATATGTTCTTAATAAAAAATATGACAATATCACCACATTTTCGTACCCCTAAGTCCATCAGAGTTAAGATATACAGAAGGTATTTAATAATTTGCTAAAGAAGGCTACATGCCATGTAATCTATTTATACATCCAAATAAAAGATATATCATCAAAAAAAAATATGCCTCTCTGTGTATCTATGAGGATATTCTCTGGTCAGATTAACTTAGAGAAGGAGATCCTAAATAAATACATACACTGTAAATATGGTATCAAAATGATTTTGTTTTCTTGAATATTATTATAAACAATGTTATCATCTATAATTAATAATTACAGAGAACTTTGATGGTGAGATAAAGTAAGACAGTTATTAGTGATTGTATAAATTGTTCCTTGTTGTTTCAATAAAAATCAATTTAAGGGAGGAAGGATTTATTTTATCTCATCATTTGAAGGTATACACTCTGTCATAGTGGGGAAATCATGACAGCAGGAGCTTGAAGCATTACATTTTCAATTAGTAAACAATGAAAGATGAATGCCTGTCATGTTTTCCTTCTCCTTTTTATTGAGTCCAAGACAGCTGGTGGAAGAGTGCTGACCACAGAGTGGGTTTAGAAACACATCTACAGACATGCCAGAAATTGGTCACTTATGTGATTCTGTAGCATAGCAAATTGACAACTGATATTAACCATAACAAGAACAACCCTTTTGACATGACATACAAATATGTCACATTTATGTCAGTCTTCTATTACCTCTGGTCCCCATTGGCTCATGGCCTTGTAAAAACACAAATGCATTCAGTTCAACTTCAAGAGTCCCCATAATCTTTCATAGATCCAACACTGTTTAGAAGAGTAAGTGCAGAGTCTCTTCTGAGACTCAAACAGTTTCTTAACTATGTGCCCCTATAACATTACAAACAAGTTACATTCTTGCAATTCTTCTGTAATACATAGTTCCAATATACGATGTCACAGATTAGCCATTCCTAAAATGAGGAATTACTTAGGAAAAATCTGAATAAACCAAGACCAATACCCACAATAAGAAGCAATAAATCCCAAAGCTCTCTTTCCCAGAAATATCTGGAAATCCAAGCATCACTGGGAGAGGTAGATAATTCATTTATTTACACCTCTGGACTGAAGTGGTGTCCATATGCTCTCAAATATCTTCCCCACCCAATTCTGATAAGTCAGTGTCTTCAATAGCACTTTGGCAGGCAGCCTGATATCACCTTAGGTGTTTTACATTATTGCTGGACCACAGTTTCTCAGGCAACTGTGTTTTACTGGCACAGTTTTGAAATTATTTAGTGATGAGCTGATTACAAAATGATAAGCTATTAGCATAAAGGGGAAGTTAGCACTATTCCTGATTATTTATTAAAAGTTGGACTAGGGGATGGAGAGATGGCTTAGCAGCTAAGGCATTTGCCTGAAAAGCCAAAGGACCCAGGTTCAAATCTCCAGGACTCACGTTAGCCAGATGCACAAGGGGGCACATGCATCTGGAGTTCATTTACAGTGGCTGGAGGCCCTAGTGTGCCCATTCTCTTTCTCTTTCCCTCTCTCCCTGTCAAATAAATCAATAATAAAAAAAAATGTAAAATAGTTGAACTAAGAAGCAAGCTGGTCAGTTGCCCTTGGAGTGACTGTTGTAATTCAAATTTATAGTTTATGACCCATTATCCTGGTGATTCCTGCCTGTCTGTCCTACCCAGAACCCTGTCTTGTCACTTGTAGTTAAGCCTATAGCTTCCAGGAGCAGAGGAGGCTGCTAAACCTCTGTTTTTCTTCACTACTCAGCACTTTAGGGAAAGGATGTGAGAGAAGTTGTTTTTGTTTGAGGAGCTATTTTGATTAAGGTTCCCACATCCAGTATCTCTCTGGGGCACCTGGAGGACTCATCTGTCCTCCAAAGTGTTGGGCTCTGAAAGGCCCAGGCATGAGGCCCAGTGGAACTTCTTGAGCCTAGCTAAAGTTTGGCGACCTGTCTCTGGCCAGCTAGGACTCAGTAAGACACCTAATGGCATCTGGCCTGCCACTTCCGTGTGGTAATTATAATTTACATTTCAATAGTTACAGTTTACTATTGGCCCTTACCTCTCCCCGCCTCCTCATCCTAAAATCCCCGGCTTTGTCCCCAACATGATATAGGCAACTGCTCAAAGCAATAAAGCAAGTTTTTTTTTTTGTTTTTTTTTTTCTGTGAGCTCCTGTTTCGAAAAGACTCCTGACTCAGTGTGGTTTTTCTCCGGTGGCCAGGAGAGGTTTCTGGGTCCTCCGACGCTCATCATCCCCTCAACCCCTAGGGAGGAACCAGCAGGCCTGGTCCTTCCCTGGGCACTACCTGTCTCCGCTGGCAGGGCCCGGCACCAAAGTGCTTGGTTAGCCCCCATATTATGCCTATACTGCTTGCAGCACACATGGTCTCTTTCCTGTGCCAGTTCCATTCAATATTTAGAGCTTCCTTCATCAGACACCTTAAGCTTCAGGCAACTCCATCCTCAAGTCTGCACTGCTGTTTAGGTTTCACCTGCACAGCATCTTACAATGGTGTCTGAGTGCCTGCTTGCAGTGAATACAGTCTTGCTAACAATTGCCTGACCTCAGTGATTCTCTAAAACCATGGAAAATAGACCATGATATGGTGAATCTTGCAATTTTAATGCCTACAAAACCAGCACCATGTGTACTTTAAAAAATAACTATTTGTTTATTTTTATTTTTTTTTTTTGAGTCTCTAGTGCTCTTTATTTCTCTCCCTCTAGAATTATGGCAACAAGTATAGAAAAGACTTCAAAATCCATAATTAGCAAGAAAAAAAGTTGAGATTGTCCCACACCTCACCCAACACATAAGAGATGGGAAATTTGAGTGTAAGCAAGACATAAGCCCTGCTCTTTTTTTTTTTTTTGAATATTTTATAGGGAAAGGGAGGAGGGAGAGGAAGAAAGAGAAAGAGAATGAGAAAATGAATGAGAATGGGCACAGAAGGTCTCCTGCCACTGCAAATGAACTCTAGATGCATGTGCCACTTTGTGTATCTGGCTTTTTTTTTTAATTAATTAATTTATTTATTTGAGAGTGACAGACACAGAGAGAAAGACAGATAGAGGGAGAGAGAGAGAATGGGCACACCAGGGCTTCCAGCCTCTGCAAACGAACTCCAGACGCGTGCACCCCCTTGTGCATCTGGCTAACGTGGGACCTGGGGAACCGAGCCTCGAACCGGGGTCCTTAGGCTTCACAGGCAAGCGCTTAACCACTAAGCCATCTCTCCAGCCCTATATCTGGCTTTAAAAGGTACTGGGGAACTGAACCTGGAACAACAGGGTTTGCAAGCAAGGACTTTTAACTGTTGAGCCATCAGTCAAACATTGTTCTTTTAAGTTGCATAGATTTGGAATTGTTGGTTATTAAACCATAATCTAATTGACTATGACAGTTATACCAGTCCCAGTGAGATTTTTAACTAATGAATTATGTAGAAAAATGTGCACACACATTCCAGCCTAAATAATGAAAATACATGAAAGCACAAATTCAAATTTTACATGTTGACTTATTTTTTTCTTATAAATTTTGGTACTTTATTAAATTTTAAATTTAGGGAGAATTTTTTTGGCATAATTCACCCCATACTTCTGATGGTTTCAACATTCTGTGAATATCTAAAAGAAAATGATTTTCAATTCAGTCACAGATATAACAATATATTATTTGTTTATTTATATGTTTGCAAACAGTGAAAGACAGAGTTGGATGAGTGTACCAGGGCCTCTAGCCAATGGAGGAAATAACTTCAAACGCATGTGCTATTTTGTGCATCTGGCTTTATGTGGGTACTGATGAGTCAAAACTGGGTCAGTAGGCTTTTCAGGCAATCTCTCCAGCCCTAAACAAGGAAAGCTTTATGTGGCATTGTCATGTTCTCTCCCGCTACTTTCTACTAAATTTACATTTCACAAAATGGAGTGTTTGATGGGTAATGTTTTGCCCTTGAGGTACCTTTCCTATTCCAGTGAGAAGAATGAGGTTCACTTTTAATGAAACTATTCTCAATAACAATAACAATAACAATTACAGATGTTCTTTCATTTGCACTCTCCTTGCCCTGAACTTTAAACTTGCTCACATATCTTTACTTGCTAATTGTCACAGTTTTCATTTAATTGTGTTATTTTTCACTGTAGATCTGAGTAAGAGTAATGAGCAGTACCATGTCTGTACTAGCTACATTATCATCACTGTAACCAAATAACTGACTAGAGCACATAAATGAAAGCAGGTTTATTTCAGTTTACTGTTCAAAGGGCTCTGGTTCACTATGGAGGGGAAGATGTGGCAGCAGGATCATGAAATATAGTTCTTATTTAGTACACAGTGAAGAATTGAGAGTAATGAATGCTGTCACTCAGCTCATGCTCTCCTTTTCTTAAGTCTAGCACCCCCATATGCCAGTGGTGAAATGAATAACTACAATTCAAAAATTGCACTGTTAGTATGCTCTAGCTAATAATAGTGATGAGTAGAATGTATGAAAAAAATGTTATTGAAGTTTTTTTTTAACTTTAGTCTTTTTTATTTTATTTATTTATTTATTTTTTATTTTTATTTTTTTTAATTTAATTTATTAGTTTTCATTTCAGTGAATACAGGCAGTTTGGTACCATTATTTAGGCTCATTTGTGATCTACCCCCTCCCATTAGACCCTCCTTATTAATGAAAATGGGTTGTGCATTGTGGAGTTAGCCCCCAGTTATTAGTATGATAAATGTCTCTGCAAATCATGACCCAACATGTAACTCTGACATTCTTTCCGCCCCCTGTTCCGCAAGATTTCCCTGAGCCATGTTGGGTTCATTTTTGGTCTGCTTCAGTGCTGAGGTGTTGGGGGCCTCTGAGGCTTTGGCTCTCTGATATGGTAGGAGATGATTTTTCTCTGCGTTGATCTCCTTCCCCTTTGTGCTGGTATCCGGTTCACAGGAAAACATCACCCTTGCTTATTTCGCCAGTTGTCCTTAGTTTCAGTTGGGCCCCTTTTGAGGTATGTCGGGCAGCTCTCTTCTTAGGATCTGCATCTATCTGGAAAAGAGAAGCAGATTCTCCAACGGAGAGTAAGTTAGCACCCGGAAAATTGAGATAACACTTACTTTTTTGATAGACAGTTTGATAGGTGTAGGCCCTCTTATACCCCGTGATTGATGGTAGCTTGATATTGTAGAGTGGGCTTGTGTTTGGGTATGGTTCTGACTTGTTTCCCAGCTCCAGCTAAGGGTCTAGTACCACTGAGTGGATCAGTTAGCCAAATCAAGAGCAATTGATTCCTCACCATGGCTGTGTACCACTATTGCACTTGTGTGGGCATCACATCCGGTTATTTGTTGCTAATTAGGTTAAACAATGTGTTGCTTGGACAGATCTTGGTCATTTCCCCCAGTCGCCTATGTAGCGCCTTCTGGCACTAGACACGCTAACTGTCTGGGGACTGACTCTCTCCTGGCTTCCAGCCATGTCATTCCATTTTACACGTCAGCTGTGTATGGAGTCTTCAGCAATAGGGTCTTATCACTGGCCTTTGGTGGGTCATCAAGTACTCTGACAGAAGTCTGTCATTGTTTGGGGAAACCTTGTAGGTTTCTCTGATCAAAAGCTCATTGTGGATAGTAGGCCCAAGCTGGAAGTGGGGGTTACAGGTCAGTGTCCACTAAGAAATTGAGGAAAAAGATAACTAATATACAAGAGTTAGAGAGGAGAGAGATAGAGGGGAGAGGGGGAGAGGGAGGGAGGGAAGATGTAGGAGATTTAGGTCAGTCTTGATCCTACCCTCTCCAGTGTCTTGTGGTTCAGGTGTTTCCTGTAAGGGTCTAGTGAAGGTTCAGCCATTTGGTCTGTCTTTTAGGAAGTAGAATTTTATGGTACCATTGCCGTTTGAGTCCGGATTACTGTTTTCCACCCTTCGATTCCCTCCACGCCCTCCCATCCATCTTATTGTCTAGTCCATGAGATGCTTGCTGGGTATGTAAGGCATCTTGGGCAGATTCAGGTTAGGTGTTGCAGATGAGTGAGCCTATGTGTCAATTTTTTTTCTGTGATTGGGTAAGTTCGCTGAGAATGATCTGTTCCAGGTTCAACCATTTTTCCTCAAATTACTTTATGTCGTTGTTTCTTACTGCTGTATAGAATTCCATTGTGTAGATATACCACATCTTTGTTATCCATTCTTATAATGATGGACATCTGGGTTGATTCCAGCTTTTAGCTATTACGAATTGAGCTGCTACAAACATGGTTGAGCAAATCTCTCTGGCTTTTGGTTTGAAGGTTTTAGGGTACATGCCCAGCAATGGTATAACTGGGTCTGTAAAGTTAAGTTAAAGCATTATCCACCTTAACTTTAGTCTTATGCTTCTTCTTTAAAATATTTTGCTGCATCTCTTCCATAGTTTGGCACTTTTGATAATCTTTATTGCCCACTTGACAGGATTTAAATTCACCATGGAAACACCTATGGGGATTTATGAGGGTGGTCCCAGGAAGGCTTTGTTATGGGGTCAAGTGTCACACAAGTAAGACCATGGATTCACAGAATGCTGGATAAGAGCTGATGCATCAGGACTATACCCTGGAGGTTAAGATCTCTGAATGCAGTCCTAGGCTGCTTGGGAAATCAGCTTTTATGGTAGAAAGCCACAACATGTTTATTGTGAAAACAGGATGGGAGTTAAATCCCAAAGTTACACAATATTGACTTCCTGTCAAGATGGCATCTGCCTAACCTCGCCTCACTTCACAGGGAAGAAAAGGCAAGACCCTTAAGGTTTGGGGGGCTAGTTTTTGTTTAGGGGTTTGGTGTCTATAGTAGGCTTCCAGTGGGAGGGTGTGGAGCAAAATAGTGAATCCACTTATTCCCACACTCTTGGTAAGCCCACTAGTCCCCAGATCCCTTCAAGCAGCTGTCCTAGCCACAGTCCTAGTGGGAGGTCCCTCCTGCACTAACTGCAAGCCAAATGGACCCAAGCTAGCTGGCCAGGTCCTCCACCCTAGACTTTCTAGCCACCAAGCAGAGCTCCACACGTGTGACTACCACACTAGCTCGTCCACCCAGCCTTGTGGACCACTGCAAGGTCACTGGTCCTGCCCCGCTTTGCTGACCACTCGTGATGGCAGGTCCTGCCCAGCCTCGCTGACTTCCAGGCACCATTGCTGGCCCAGTCACCTTTCCAACCCAGCTCCTCTGAGCCCCCCACACAATCACCATCCCACTCATGGCTGCCCCCTCCCACACCTGAGCAGGGATGCAGGCTAGTGTCTCCACCCTAGCCTTACTGAACTCAGTGGGTGATTGCAGACACACTCACCTCCAGTTCTCCACCCCTGGACAGCAGGCTAACATCCCACATCCTAGGCCTTCTGAAACATTGCTATGGGCAGACCATATCACAAAATGAATGCCATGAAAAATCAGATGCAAGTAAATTCAGCTAGGTTACCCAGTCCCACAGTGGATGTCTCTAATTAAAACATAGAAGAGAAACTGGGTGTGGTGGCACTTGCCATTAATCCCAGCACTTGGAAGGCAGATGTAGGAGGCTCACCATGAGTATGAGGCCACCCTGAGACTACATAATGAATTCCAGGTCAGCCTGAGCTAGAGTGAAACCCTATTTGAAAAACAGAAAAACAAAAACAAATAAAGAAAAACATAGAAGAGACAATAGGATCAAAAACCCAAAATGAAGAAACAAACTATTCAACCCTGACCAAGCAAATAGGAGAACTTGCTGAAACTCAACAAAGGAACAATAATTTTATGAATCCCAACATCTTTCTTCATAGAGGTAGAAAAAAATGGTCTCAAAATTCATATGGAATGGCAGAAGGCCTAGCATATCCACTAATATCCTCAGAAAAAGAACCACCTGTGGAGGCATCACCATACCTGATCAAAAGCTATACTACAAAGCCAGAGTAATAAAAACAACATGGTACTGACATAAAAACTGGAACACAGACCAATGGAACAGAATCGAGGACCCGAACTTTGGGGCAAATAACTACAGCTACTTTATATTTGACAAAGGCCCTAACAATGTAGACTAGAAAAAAAGACTGCGTATTCAACAAATAGTGCTAGACAAACTGGATAACCATATGCAGAAAAATGAAACTCGAACCACACATTTCACCATACACAAAATTCAAGTCCAAATGGATCAAAGACCTCAATGTAAGACTGGAAACTCTGCTACTATGGGAAGAAAAATAGGAGGAACTTTCCATGATATAGTTATGGGGAAAAAAATTCCTGAAGAAAACCCCACTAGCTCAGGAAATTAAACAATCACTCAACCACTGGGATCTCAGGAAGCTGAAAACCTTTTTCACAGACAAAGATACAATAAGCACAGCCAATAGATTACCCACAGAATGGGAGAAAAATTCTGTGGAATGCACATCAGACAGAGGCCTAATCTCTAGAATCTGCAAAGAACTCAAAGACCTAAACAGTAAAAAGTCAAGCAACCCACTCACAAAATGGGGCAGAGAACTGCATAGGGAGTTCTCAGAATCAAAAACACAATTAAGAAAATGTTCAACATCCCTAATCATCAGGGAAATGCAAATTGAAACAACTATGAGATTCCACCTTACAAATATTAAATATCTAATTACAAACATTAAAATATCTAATGAAACAAATCCTAGCAAGTTGTGGAGAAATAGGAACCCTCATTCACTTTTCATAGGAACACAAACTAGTACAACCACTAAGGAAAGAAATATGAAGACTACTAAAAAGGATGACTATAGAGGTACCAACAGACCCAGTTATTCCCTTACTGGCATTTTCCCTAAAAGCTCCAAACCTCAGGTCAGAGATATTTGCTCAAGCATGTTTATAGCTGCTCAATTCATAATAGCTAAGAGCTAGAATCAACCTAGATGTCCATTATTAGATGAATGAACAACTAAAATGTGGTTTATTTACAGGATGTAATTCTACATAGCAGTAAGGAAAATGACACAGTGAAATTTGGAGAAAAATGGTTGAACTTAGAACAGATCATTATCAGTGAACTCACCCAATCACAGAAAGATAATCATTTCATGGTCTCACTCCTCTGTGGCTCCTAACATTAATCTGCCCATGATACTGACATACCTAATAAACATCTCAAGGACTGGACAATAGGCTTTGAGGTACAGGAGGTAAGGATACATTTTTTTTGGGGGGGAGGCACTAGAAACTGTAACCAAAAGCAACTGGTACCATAAAATCCTATATCCTGAAAAACATACTAAAAAGTCAAATCTTCATTAGGTGCTTAGAGAGAATACTGATTCAAAGGGGCCTGGAGTTGGTAGGATAAACACTATAATCAATCTTCTCCTGTTTCTCTCTCTCTCTCTTTTCTCTCTGTAATTTTACATTACCTATATTTTTCTTCCTTCTTCTACTTGGGCACTGACCTATAACTCCCAGTACCAGTATGTGGGTAACATCCACAATGAGATGTTGATCAGAGAGACCTACAAGTTATCCCAAAAGAAGACATAATTCTGTCAGAATACTTGATGACCCACCAAAGGTTAACAGTAAGACCCTACTGCCAAAGACACCATATGCCATTGGGATGGACCATGGAGTTACCTGGCTGCAAGCTGATATAGAGTCAATCCCCACTCAGTTGACTTGTGTAGTGCCAGAAGGCATTACATGAGTGACTAGGGGAAAATGGCCAACATCTGTCTAAGCAATTTGGGGTCTAAGTTACTCAACAGCAATCAACCTGACATGACACTCACACAAGTGCAATAGAGTCACACTTCCATGGTGGGTTACGAACTGCTCTTGATTTGGCTAACAGATCCACTCAGTGGAATGGGACCCATATCTGGAATGGGGAAACAAACCAGAAACATATGCAAAAATGACCCTGCTCTCCAATATCAAGCTCTCTCCAATACTGGGCTACAAGTGGGCCTACCCCTATTAAATTCTGTCTAAAATAAGAATGGGTATCCATGTATCTTGCACTGATCTCAAACTCCATCAGAGAATTTGCTTCTCTTTTTCAGATTGACTCAGAACCTGAGGAGAGAATCAGCCCATAGTACCCCATCTGGGCACTAGCTGAAGCCATAGAGTTAGTGGGGTAATGAGCAAGAGATACTTTCATGGTGAACCTAGTACTAGCACAAAGGTGAAGGGGACAGATGCAGAGAACATTTAACTTCTACCAAATCAGATATCCAGAGACAGAGATACACCCAAGGCCTACTGTCACTGAAATAGAACTAAAATGGACCCAACATGGCTCAAGGAAATTCTTCAAAGTGGGGGTAGAAAGATTGTTAGAGCCATAAGTTGGGTAATTATGCACAAAGACATTGCCTCTCCCACATAACTGATGGCCACCCCCACAATGCAACACCCACAATTTGCATTGCGGGTATGACAAGCAGAAGGTGAATGATGGTACCATAATTTCTGTATACAAACAATATACATATCTAATAAAAAAAAGTGACACAAAATTATGGTTAAAAAGGTGGGTCATTACAAAAAGTCACAAGGTATTCATTACATGAGCCATGTAAGCAGAACTAAGTTAAGGGACATTCTATACTATACATCAAGTAAGCAGAACAACAGAAAAAGGGGGAAATCACAAAGATAATTTTTAAACATAGGGGACATGGTACATTGCATTAGGGATATTCCATATAGTGTAGATAACAGGAAGCACCTTCATCTCACAATAAATCCTGTGGTAATGATTCCTGAAATTTCTCCTATTATCTGTCAAGAAGATCGACTTGGGCAGTGATCTGCATTATGTGTGTCTTAGAGGCAAGGAATGCACAGGAGAATGTTTAGCCTGGTCTGTTGTGTCCCTTTACAGTGTAACTGAGGAGATAATGATGAAAAATTGATAGAAAGATTGAAAAATGAAGTGAACATTTTTGAGTTAGAGAACTTGACTCTGATCATCTTCCTGTTTTTCCTATGCTGTTTAGCTGAGGGAAATAAAGAACTTATTACTGGTGCAGCTGCTCCTTCTACTGCTGGTGCCAGCTACAAGTAGATGAGAGGAAATTAAAAGAGACACTTTCTGTAGCAGACAGCTTCAGATTTGCTGAGATAAACTTCCAGACCAGGCACAGTTATGGAGGAAGGTATATTGATTGAAGCTTACAGCTCCAGGGAATATTCCATAATTGCAGAAGAAGCTGACCTGCTTTCCCAGGTCCAAAAAGAGAGAGAGAAAACCACAAGGCAAAAGCCATACCACATAGTATACTTCAGGAACTCCAGGTGGATCTTGGAACTTTGCATATCTTTAGATTGGAATTTCAAACACAGCCACCACACCTTAAGATCCACCTACTGACAACTCCTCCAGCCAGGTGGCTGCAGATCCCAACTACAAACTAATAAAATACTATTCAAACTACCATACTTACTGACGTCAATAAGTCTGCTATTATGCCAATCCATACTAGAGATAACCACCATCCTTGGACTTCCTCCCCAGAGTCATGGTTGTGCACTTGTATATAAGTTATCTTGGTTTCATAACTTTCTCCCCACATTACAAGCTTGCTTTTTGCTCATGGTTCCATACAGTACTATATATGTCCTAGGTCATGTAGCTCTGTACACTTCTATATAAAAACATACAGTGACCCTGGCTCAAGAACTAGAGATATTTTTGAAACACAAGCTTCTCTTTAGCTCACTGCATAATAATAAATTATTAAGTTATCCAATCCTCTCTGACTGGCTTTCTTGCTGACTTTAACTCAAATTTCTGTAACAGTAAGATCTATGCTGAATGAGGTAGTACTGTTTTACCCTTGAGGCCCTGGATGGAATAAAAAGGAGAAAGTGACCTGGGCACTAATATTCATGTTTTTCTTTTTTTTTCTTCTGCAGATGCTACATGAACAGTTGCTTCACACTTGTGCTACCATGTTTTACACCATGATGGACTTTGTTCAAATATGAATACATCTGATATAGGGGTTGTTGCTGGGGTTCAGGAAAGTCTTTGAACCCCAAACTGTATTTTCATGTCTGTAATTTATACCCCCCAAACTGGATAAACCAGACCAAAAATGACAGTTGTTGGACAACCAAAATTTCATTCAAAAATATCAGGGATAAAAACAAGCCAATCAAAAAATGGGCTATGGAGCTAAATAGAGAGTTCTCAAAGGAAGAAATACGAATGGCATATAAGCATCTAAAAAAATGTTCTACATCACTAATCATCAGGGAAATGCAGATTAAAACTACATTGAGATTCTATCTCACTCCTGTCAGATTGGCCACCATCATGAAAACAAATGATCATAAATGTTTGTGGGGATGTGGAAAAAGAGGAACCCTTCTACACTGCTGGTGGGAATGCAATCTGATCCAGCCATTGGGGAAATCAGTGTAGAGGTTCCTAAAACAGCTAAAGATTGATCTACCATATGACCCAGCTATAGCACTCCTAGGCATATATCCAAAGGACTCATCTCATTTCCTTAGAAGTACATGCTCAACCATGTTTATTGCTGCTCAATTTATAATAGCTGGGAAATGGAACCAGCCTAGATGTCCCTCAACAGATGAGTGGATAATGAAGATGTGGCACATTTATACAATGGAGTTCTACTCAGCAGTAAAGAAAAATGAAGTTATGAAATTTGTAGAAAAATGAATGGACCTGAAAAGTATTATACTAAGTGAGGTAACCCAGGCCCAGAAAGCCAAGCACCACATGTTCTGTATCATATGTGGATCCTAGCTACAGATGATTGGGCTTCTGTGTGAGAAGGAAAATACTTACTAGCAGAGGCCAGTAAGTTAAAAAGGAGACATAAAGGGTAGAGAAAGGAAGGGAGGAGGATACTTAATAGGTTGATATTGTATATATGTAATTATAATGATTGTAATGGGGAGGTAATATGATGGAGAATGGAATTTAAAATGGGAAAGTGTGGGGGTGGGGAGGGAGGGAATTACCATGCGATATATTTTATAATCATGGAAAATGTTACTAAAAATTTAAAAAAATGTATCAGGGATAAGATAGCGAGGAAGTGTTCCAAAGCCAAGGAAAGGAAAATGGCCAAGGGGATTGAGAGTGCACCACATTTTGGAGCACATTTGGGGGAGCAGAAATGGGCCCTGGAAAAAATGTGAAGGCCTCCCCCGCCCTTGCACTGGACATGGTGGCACATGCCTTTAATCACAGCACTCAGGATGCAAAGGCAGGATGATCTCTGTGAGTTGAAGACAAGCCTGGAACTCTCCAGGTCAGCCTGGACTAGAGCAAGACCCTACCTTGTAAAGCCAAAAAAGGGGGGAGGGAGGTTTCCAAAAAAAAAAAAAAAAAAGAAAACAAAAAAGGTGTGTGCTTCCAAAAGTATTAAAAGGCCAAAAAACAGTAACAAACTATATATTTTCCTTCCAGAATAGGGGAGAGAGATAGAGTGTCCCGTGTGGGTGATCCAGGCATGGAGTTGTGACCAACTTAAAAACCAGAGGAAGAAGTTACCCTTCACAATCCCTAGTATGATATTTGGAAGAGATTGGCACACCTGCGTTCAGGTGTGTCAGCCAATTGGCTTATGATCAGAGAAGGGGTCCACTCCCCTGGGCAGGATGCACCTGGAGAGACTGAGACTTGATTGGAGGAGAGTAGCAGAGGCTGAGCCCTGCAACTGAGTCAGGCGGGTCAAGCTACAGTAAGGTTGAAAAGGGTATGACATAAATTTTCTCCCTTGAGAGCCTTTCTAGCGAGCTAGTTTCCTGAAGTAAAATCTACCTGACTAGTTGCTCTCATATGCTTCCTTAAGTTGTTTTTTCAGCAATAAGAAATGTAATCAAGGTAGCTTTCAGCATTTTCAAATTGAATTATTCTTTCAATAGCTATGTTAGCTCTACCCTAACTATAATATACATGAAATCAAAATGCAGGGTAATAATGTAAGATGAATCAGTGTTTGAAATATGTGCTATTATCTCATATGAAGTTCAAATAATTAAGAATTTTCCATAATGGTTAATAAATCACTGAATTTTCAAGATAACTGGATATACATTCCTCTCTATATGATACAACTAAATAACATCTTAACACAGGGAGCAAAGAGATCCCTCTGTTTCTATTATTACCTACCTATAAAAGGTACCCATTAGACTAATCTTATTTACATGTACTCTATGATAATATTTTGATTAATATTAGAGCTTACATTATTATTGCATATAATAAAACAATGATTGGCCTATTAAATTCTCTCTAAACTAATAATGGTTATCCCACCTATCTGGCACTGACTTCACTCTCCCTTGGAGAATTTGCTTCTCTTTTTCATATGGACATAGATCCTGAAGAGAGAATCAGCCCATCACACCTCAACAGGGCACAACCAGAAATTAAGTGTAATTGGGGAAATGAGAAAGAGTTATGCTTTGTTGGTGAACCAGATACCAGCACAAGGGTGAAGGATATAGACACAGAGAACACTCAACTTCTACCAAACCAAATATCTAGAGACACAGATGATCCCAATACCTCATCACTGAAGTAGACCTGAAAATGAACCCAACATGGCTCAGGGAAATTTGTGAAAGAGGGGGAAGAAAGAATGTTAGAGCCACAAGTTGGGTCATTATGCACAGAGACATTGCCTCTTACCCATTACTGATGTCTAACCCCACAATGCATGACCAGCATTCCCCAATGAGGAGGGCCCCTACTGAGGGGAAAGGGCAGGGAAGAGGCTAAGGATGATAACAACATGGCTGTATACACACTGTGTACATAACTAATAAATTAAAAAAGCAAAAAAGATTGAAATTTAAAATATCTGTGTATAAACTAATTAAATTAGTTGATGCATATATTACCCTTCATGAAAGCCTGAGTTCCTATATTGTACTTCTTTCTGATCAAATAATAGAATTGGTCATAATTTTCAATACACTTATTCTCATGAAGGAAATACATTTGTCTGTGTGAAGCAGAAATGGAAATTATGGAAATTTTCATAATTATTACCCAAAGTATGTTCAGTTTTGAAAGTGTTACCTTTATATTGTGGATTAACTTAACATTATAAGCTCAAAAGCTTATAGTATACATTATCTCTGCTCTTTATATTTATTTCCCAGGTAGGAAATTAATTCCTAGAGAAATATTGTTAATAGACCTTAAGGTTTCAATGATCCACATCCTCTGGAGTTCTTCACTGCATTCTCCTATTTCAGGGTAATAAATGTCCACTCAAAGGCACCAGATGGGAGGAGAGAACAATGACTATCATTTTATGTTGTTCATTAACCATTGTTGTATTGTTACTTCACTTGCAAAAATAAATTTAATTTGGTTTCCTCTTCCATAAGTGTTGATACTGATGAAGCTTACAGATCCAAGTGGGATTTCCATCAATGTTGGAAGAAGCAGCTATCATACATCCAAGCAGAGGAAAAAACAAAACAAAACAAAACAAAAAACACCACCGCCCAACAAACACCAAAACAGCAAACATAATGCCACTAGAGCTTAGACCTCTTTTCATAATTTTGGGCTGAAATTCAGAAATGCCCCAGTGACTCCTTAGGTCTGGACTCCAATATGCACTCCTGGTGACACCTCCAGTCAGGTTGCTGTAAATGCAAATTACAAGTTCAATTTTTATAACTGGTTCGGTGGGGGGCATACATTCAAAGCACTAAACCTGGCATATTAAAAAAAAAAAAAGCCTTTACTGGGCATGGTGGTGCACACCTTTAAACCCAGCACCTGAGAGGCAGAAGTAGGGTGATCATCACGAGTCCAAGACAACCCTGAGACTGAATTCCAGGTCAGCCTTAGCTAGAGTGTGACCCTACCTTGAAAACCCAAACAAACAACAAAAAAAGAAGCCTTTTTACTGATAACCTCCATACATATACATAATATGCCATGATTATAATCCCCTCCCATTACCTTGCCTTTTCTCCTTCACTGAATGAATCCTTCCTTACCAACTAGTTCCTATTCCATTCTTTTTTTTCAGGTAGGGTTTTACTCTAGCCCAGGATGACTGGAAACTCACTCTGTAATCCCAGGATGGCCTTGAACTCCTCCTGCCTCTGCCTCCCCAGTTCAGGAATTAAAGGCATGTGCCACCACACCCAAATCCATCTTCTACTAAAAAATATATTTTATGTATTTATTTATTTTTGTTTGATTATTTGTATTTTATTAATTAGTTTTGTACTCGGTGAATACAGTCAAGTTGGTACCATTGTTAGCCTCCTCCATGTCCTACCCCCTCCTCTTGGCTCCTCCTTATTGAGGTATGAGGAGTTAGCCCACCGTTATGGATAGGAGGAAATGTCTCTGTGTATCATGACCCAATGTGCGGTCTGACATTTTTTCTGCTCCCTCTTCTGCAAAATTTCACTGACCCATGTTGAGATCATTTTGGGTCTGCTTCATTGATGGGGTGTTGGGAGCCTCTGTGCCTCTGGATATCAGATTTAGTAGGAATTGATTGTTTCATTGTCAACATCCATCACGCTTCTGCTGGTATCAGGTTCACCAAGAAAACAGCACCCTTGTTTGTTTTGCTAATTATTCTTAGTTTCAGTTGGGGCCTTTTTGAGGTATGATGGGGTGGTTCTCTCCTTAGGATCTGGATCTATCTGAAAAATAGAAACAGATTCTCCAATGGAGAGTAAACATAGCAACAGATAAAAAGGATAACCCTTGTTTTTTATAGAGAATTTAATAGGTGTATGATTTTAAATGATTTAATACAGTTATTCAATTTCTTTACCATGATGTAATTGGTCTCTTACATTTATTCCTCCCATATAACTAAAATTTGAATGAAACTTTCCCAAACCCACCACTTCTCAGTATCTGCCAGCCTTCACTCTAATAGATCCCATACTTCACTGGGATCATGCAATGTTTGACTCACTATGCATGACTTATTTCACTGAATTTTCTCGTCAACTGCCTTGTTTTCCATCTATAATGATGGTAAATCTATATTCCTATCTACAGCCTGTAAGTGTTCCCTTTTCTCCATCCTGACCCATCGTTATTTTCCATAACACTTTCATAATTTCTTCCCAAGATGCTTGAGGTGACATTTCATTTTGATTTAATTGCCATTTCCCTCAAAATTAGTGGTATTCTATATTTTTTCATATGAGCTGTTTCCATGTTTTCATTGAGAAATTCCTATTTAAATATTTGCCTATGGGGGGATTACTCACATCCTATGGATAGTAACACTATGTGTGTGTCTGTGTGTGTGTGTGTGTGTGTGTGTGTGTGTGTGTGTGTGTGTCTATATAGTGTATATATATGTGTGTGTGTGTGTGTGTGTGTGTGTGTTCCTATCTTACAGATTGCGTCTTAAACCATCCTTGCTTATATAAAAGGTTTTGAATTAAATATAACCATATTTAACTATTTTTTTCTTTATGCTTTCAGTTTTCTTTCAGAACAATATGATTGGCTATACCAGTGTCACAGGAATTTTTCACTGCATTTTCTTCTAGTGAATTTACAATTAACTACTTATATTTTGCAATTGTTACCTTTTAAGTTGATTCATAGATACGGTATAAGACAATGGCCATTTTAATTCTTCTGCATGTATATGTATGCAATTTTTCCCACATTATGTATGGAAGATATACTTTATTCAATTTATGATATATGGAGTTAAACAATAGTCATTTTTATCATTCTGTATATTATTGTCCAGTTTCCCAAGCAGTGCTTACTGAAGAGACTGCAACTGCCCTTTACCCATTGCATATTTATAACCACATGACGTAAAATCAACAGACCAAAAATATTCTGCCTCATCAGTGTCCAGTCCTGTCTTCATGCCAACACTATGCTAATTTTGATTATCATAGCTTTAGAATATATATATACATATATATATATATACCTTTAATCTCAGCACTCATAAAGCAGAGGAAGGAGGATCACTGTCAGTGTTGAGTCCGAGGCCACCTTGAGACTAAATAGTAAATTACAAGTCAGCTGGGACTAAAGCAAGACCCTACTTCAAAATAAATAAATAAATAAATAAACAAACAAACAAACAAAATACAATTCCCTGTCCTTGAGCTCAGAGATTCTTTTCTCTAATTATTTAATTCTATTGTTGGTGTAGTTCCTTGCATTTTCTTCTCATTCTTTGTATATTTCAGATCCAAACCTTCCATTTATTTTTTCTATTTTATTTTTATTTATTCATAAGAGATGGAGGAGATAATTGGCTTGCCGGGGCCATTACAAACAAACTCTAGATGCATGCACCTCCTTGTGCATCTGGCATATATGGGTTCTGGAAAATCTAACCTGGGTCCTCAAGCTTTGCAGGGAAATATATTAACTGCTAAGCCATTTCTCTAGTCCTGTCATTATTTATTTATTTATTTATTTATTTATTTATTTATTTATTTGAGAGTAACAGACACAGAGAGAAAGGCAGATAGAGAGAGAGAATGGGTGCAGCATGACCTCCAGCCACTGCAAATGAACTCCGGATGCATACGCCCCCTTGTGCTTCTGGCTAACGTGGGTCCTGGGGAATCGAGCCTCGAACCGGGGTCGTTAGGCTTCACAGGCAAGCGTTTAACCACTAAGCCATCTCTCCAGCCCTGTTTTTATTTGTTTTAATATTCAAACTAATCATTAAGATTTCTCAGTTCTCCTGCTTATCATTGAATTGTTTCTGTGATTTTTTTTTAATTAACTTAGCTTCCTTATAGTCATTAGCTTATTTCTTTCACAGGCAAATCATTTGTGTGGTAGTTTGAGTGGGTGTCTCTCAACAGATTCAGGAGTTTATTAAAGCTTGTAACTTAGTTCTCCAGCCCTGGCTGGAGGAGGTGTCACTGTGGGGCAGGTCTGAATTTCAGCCTTAAGGCATGTAGAGTGTTTGGGCTCTGCCTGGGTGCCCCAGAGTGTGCTTGCTCTTGGTGGTGATGGTGGTAGTTTCTTTTCTCTCTGTGTGGGCCTGTGAAAGGGGGACATCTTCTTCTGCCATTATGGAACTTCCCTTCCATCTGTAATCTTCAATAAATCCTATTCCTCCTATAAACTGTGATTAGTTTGGAAGTTCATCCCAGCAATGGAAAGCTGATTGTAACAATATATTTCCATTTCTTTGGCATTGTCTCCTGAGCAATTATTGTGTTCTATTTCTGGTGTTACTATTTTTTCATGTTTCATGTTGTCTTACATTAACATATGTAGATTTCAAGACAATATCCATTTGAAAATAGTGAAAGAAGGACTCTATTCTTTGCATACTGGGGCAGGCTTCCTGGCATAATCTGAAAACAAGCTTGCTGCTGCATACCTTAAGCTGCACTGTTAATTGAGTCAAGAGAATGACAGGTCAGGCAGGTGTCTAGGCCTGGAGATCTGAGGCTAGACCCTAGGATTTCTGGCACAAACCCTTTGAGTATGCATGTGTGAGGACCTGATTAAAGTCTGATTCACAAAGAACAACCTAGTGCTAGGATGGTCCTTGAACCTCAGTCTATGGCTAGTAGCTAAGCTTTGTGATCAACCTGGTGCTTAGATCCATAGAAATGAGACTGGAGCTTGAACCCATGCAGACTCATTCCATGGTGAAGCCTAAACATAATTTGTGTCCATAGGGTGTACATTGTTTAGCTTGGGTCTGTAGGAGTTATAGTTGGGCTGTTCCTGTCAGTTTCTGCTTGCAATTTATTTTACCATTTTAACTCTTATCATCTTAATGTTTATTGTTTGATATTTCTGATCTGAGATTTCCCACATTCCTACTACTCCTGGGTGAATTTTTGATGTTTCTTTTTTCTCTTCAAAGCAACCCTTTCTCCTATTTGTATGCCTTCTAATGTGCTCTTGATAATTAGACATCATATAGTGCATGAGAGGAATTGCTATAAATATGCCTTTTATATATTCTTGGTAAGGTGTAGAGCAAGTAGTAACATTCTTCAGTCATGGGTAGATCAAAGTCTTAGTGAGCCTGTCCCACAATATGGTTATGGTGGCTGGGAGTTGGGTATTACCCTTCCATATGAAAGGCTAGGACCACTGGAATTTCGCTCGTTTTTTTTCTCAATTATTTCCTGACAAAACCCTAGCAGTTTAAGTTCTCATTAATCATATTCTTCTGAGGGAAGACTGTGTTAAGAACAGACTGTCTGGTTCTTTTCTATGTCTTCCTATTGGAAACAGGAGAGGATTTCTGTCAGATATTCATTGTTGGACCTTAGTCATGCTCCTGAGAGTAACACAAAAAATGTGGGGAACTGTAATGACTGGGACCTTCTGGAGTTTATTTCTCATTTGTCCAGAATGAGCTTCCCGCAATTTGGTATTTATAGTTCAGGTTTCCATAGTATGACAACGGGTCCAGTAGGGGATGTAGGATCTGAAAAATCTGCATTTCCTTGTCACTACAGTTGTGAAAGAAATGATTTGCCATGATACCATACCACTCTGAGGGGTCAAATAAATTTTGGGGATGGAGAGATGGCTTAGTGTTTAAGACACTTGTCTGCAAATCCTAATGGCCCAGGTTTGATTCCTCAGGACACACCTAAGCCAGATGCACAAGGCAGTGCATGCATCTGGAGTTCATTTGTAGTGGCTAGAGACCCTAGCACATCAATTCTCTATCCCCCCTTCTCTCTCTCTCTCTCTCTCTCTCTCTCTCTCTTCTCTCTCTCTCCCACACACATAACTAAATAAAAGTAAAATAAAATATTTCTTTTAAAAAATAAGAGTAATAATTTTTTCCTGGCACTCAGGAGGCAGAGGTAGGAGAATCACTGTGAGTACAAGGCCACTCTGAGACTATAGTGAATGCCAGGTCAGTCTGGGCTACAGGTAGACCCACCTTGAAAAAAACAAAAAAGGTGATAATTTTAATTGTTCAGCTATTATACCTACTATAAAAATGAAAATACAACATTCAGGGACTAGAGAAAAGGTTCAGCATTTAAAGGAGACTGTTTGCAAAGTATAATGGCTCTGGTTTGATTCCCAGTACTCATGTAAATCCAGATGCACAAAGTTGTGCATGTGTCTAGAGTGTGTTTGTAAAGACTAGAGGCCCTGGTGTGCCCAACATCTCTCTCTGTTTCTCTGTTTCTAAAATAAATAAATAAAATATTTTTAAAAGATAATATTTTTTTTTCTCTTCCAGAATAAATAAGTCCCTTGCACTACCATATGCTTGCACTACCATATCAGGCTTCACATGGGTTCTGAGTATCCAAACTGAGCTTATCACACTTGTGCAGAAAGCTTTATCCACTGAGCCATCTCTCCAGCCTTCCTCTAATGTTATTTTTAAAGTGTAAAATAACTAAAGTCACAATCCTACACACACGCTTCCATATATTTTTGCAAAAGTTTTTCTTACCTCTATTTTTCTTTTACTTATTAGAGGATTAAGCATATGAGTGTTACCATTGCTCTCATTTCAGATTTATATCTTTTCATATGTAAAAGGTATATTCTATATGATTCTAATATTGTATTTCACTAAATGTATTATTTTATTATAAATTATTTCCACTTTATGTACCAGAGTTTTTTATGTGACTTGGCTTCTTGCATATTTTAGGAGGAAATTCAGAATTTGTATATATGTAATTTTGCACAAAAATGATAGAGATAAGTCAAAGTATATTTACATCAAACTTAATGGGACATTTATTTGGCTAGTTATGAACTGTGAAACAATAATAAAATTCTGGTTAAATAAGTATAGTAGTAGATATTTTAATATTTTGACATTACAAATTCTGGAGCTGTAGCACATGCTAAGTCTCTAAGAAGGGCTTTAGTCAATAAAAAGGCACATATCAAACAAGAATTTGATGCATTGCTTGTTTTTGTATTTGGATCCAATTTTTGTTATAGAATTTTCTTTGTTTTATTAAGTAGTTTGTGATGATTTTGTTGAATTGAGCTGATTTACATCACATAACTACCAAGACAGTTGTTATTGGCAGTAGAATAAAAACTGCCAACAGTTGAGCTGTTTTTGTAACCTGCTTTCTCACACTTCAACAGAAAATAGGTTGTTTTATTCCAAAGTATGACTACTGCTATTGCTTGGATAGTGACTAAGAAAGGTACTTTCTTGGCATTTTAAATAGAATTCAATGCTTAGAAAACTGAAAAAGAAATATATTATAAGCCATGTACTTTGTAGGAGAGGTATCCAATTAGCATAACGACTGGGTTATTGTAGCAGTGAATAGGATTTCTTTCATGTAATTAAAAATTGCAAGGAAAGCATTGCTAGCTTTTATATAACCTTTGATTTAGTTATATGCATTAATTTATACAAGGCAATTGGTTTGGAAGCAGCTGTATATAACTTACATACATAGAGATTTGGTCAATTTTAAATTGTATACTTATAATGACGTAGTGAAGTAGCAAATCATTGAACTTAAGAGACCTAGGATGAAAGGGGTCAAAATGTAAAGTCAATACATAGATGACCATAACTTCTGCTATAACTCCTTTGAATCTACAACATACTGGCCGTGCACCAAATCTCATGAATGAAAGGTAACCCTCCCCCATGCAGCCTAACAGGAAAAAAAAAAAAAAAAAAAACTTTTGTAGTTGCTTGTAGTCAGAAACATCACACAAGGTTTTAAGCAGGAGCCAAGATCCTTAGATTGTGACTGTCATTTTAGTGAATTGTATATAATTGAAGTTTTTAAAGTGGTTTACAAGACATTGCCTAATTAAGTATAATTCTCTTACTAAATTCTATGGATAAGTTAAATTCAATTTTTACTGAAGTCCTGAAATAATCCATAGAAAATGGTTCCAACACACAGTGCAAACAGAAGCTGTCCACATTGTTATTTATATTAAAGTCTTCTTAAAGGAATTGTTTGGCTTGAAATCAAAATGAATATCATCAATTTGCATGTAAATGTAATCAATAACTTTTAATGAGTGGGTGATAAAATGCAAAAAGGATAAAATCCTGTATTTATGATTTAACTGTTGTGCTGTAGGTAAAAAGCTATTGATGAAGAACTCAGAATCAGGTGAACTATGTGTTGTGGGAAAATATACCTATTTATAAATAATGTACCTATTGTCCTTATATTCTAGAGGTTGTCATCTGCAATATCCTCGATTTTATCTGGTGAATAGCTTAGAGAACACATTTTCAATTGCATTAGATTTGTAAGCTACATAAAATTGGGAGTGTTAAGGTGATATATCTATTTATCAATGAGACCATTTTGTAGCACAAATTATTTGGTCAAGTAAAAAATAATGGCAAATCAAACAGGTAGTGTTCTTCTTACTTAAGTACAAGCTATCTATGAACCTTATATATCAGCTGAAAGATTTAAATGGCATACTTTATACTCACCTGAAGCTCCACATAACGTAATGGAAATACATTAACAGGATGTTGATTACGTGGACATAGAAGAGTAAATTTGTACTCTAGTAAGTCTCTGACAATGCTACAGGGGAGTGCTCTTTGCTTTACATATTGCTTTCACTAACTTTGTTCTTCAGCCTTTGTAAAGCTACTTTAAATGAATGAAGTGCCTTTTGCCTACATCCTGCTGCGTACATTTCATTAATTGAATTCATTGTGGTTAACCTAAACACAATTCTCTCCATGTTATTCTAGTTTAGATTTCCTCATAAGTACATTCTTGCAGTCTTTAATGCAAGCAGTTTGCTTGTAAAGAGAGAGTTTAGACAAGGGAAAGGAAGGCAAATGATATATGGTGATTTATCAGATTATAGAGAACTTTGAAAAAGTACAGATCATTGGGATCTAAAACTCCATGAAGAATGCAGATTTTAGGGTTATTTTTCCTTAGAGAGCCAATGGACTCAAATATTTGTATAGCAATTTTTATCTTTCATATGTTGAGAATTGTCAGGGTCTATTTTAATTACCAGGTGCTTCTATATCTATAAAGATAGGGGCACAAAAAGGGTATAGAGTCCCTGCTAATATATTTCCATTATCTTACATGGAGCTTCAGGTTACTATGAGTACGAAAAATGTGATTTAAGTCTTTCAGCAAAAACATTATGTTTATAGATAGCATGTAAGGAAAGTACCACCTGTTTGATTTGACATACTTTTTACTTTTCTGGTTGCAGGTAAGCATCCAGGTGAAACAATACAGAAAAAGAGTATTAGATGCCCACTAGAAATCACTGAAAAGATGATATCAGAAAGATTATGGGAAAAAAAGCCAACAACTGAGAAGACTTAGATATTTGTCAATATTCTTCTTAAAGTTCTAGTAAAATTTATATCAAGAAAATACACTAGGTCTTAAATTGCTAAGGCAAAGCATATGATGATAAAGATGATAAAGTAAAATGTAATGATCTGTTATACTAAAACACAGAGAGTGCCATTTTTTCAATATTTCATGAACAAACCTCTCCATTACCTGTCATTCACTTTCCACATTCATCACTGAATATTCTTGCTATTAAATATCTGTTTCAGGCATATAAAGTTCCTGGTAGTTTCTAGTGCACCATGATGATCCATGAAGTCCTATCTTTGCCTGGTTTGCCCATGGTTGGTAACCTTTCTACTATTATTGTCCATATATTTCTATTATATTTGTTTGTTTAAAGACAGGATTTCATGTAACCCAGACTGGCCTAGAAATATCTGTATCGTTGAGTATATCCCTGAACTCTTAACCCTCCTGCCCATCATACTTAGCTCTCTACTTATTAGTTATCTTATTAATATCTGATGATCTGTTTCCTTTAGTAACTCCTCTTTGCTCATTTGTTAAATATTAAAATATACGGGAGAAATATTAACTCTCCTGTGTGCCTGAATTTTTCATGTGGGTTCCCATTCAGTACTATTAGACTGTATAGTTCAATAATTTTCTTTTATATTTTTACCGCTGAAAAAAATATAAACAAAATGCTTGATCGTCCTATTCTTTACATTCTAAATCCTGTTTTTGATAAGTTGCTTTGCCTATGCTATGACATGAATGTTCCCTTTGAAACACATTTTGAAACCTAATTGATAGTGCAAAAATCTTGAGAAGTTGGACTATTAAGGGCTGATTAGTTGATGGAGTCACATCATCATGAAAAGATAATGTTATCACAGTAGTGGGTTAACATTTCCCCAGAGTGGGTTTTTGATTAAGATAATTAATTTGACCTGATTTTTTTCTATCTCATAGGTGAATACTTCTTCTGTGTTACTACATAGCACAACAGACACAAGCCAGGGGCCAGCACTTTGAACTTCACTTTCCAGATGCTAGAACTATGAGTAAAATAAACTTTTATTGTTTATAAATCATTGAGTTTGTTGCATTTTTATAGGAGAAATCTACAATAGCCTGCTTCCTGAGACCCTGTAAAATATATTATTACAAAATTTTGCTCTATTTTTGCAATTCTTTAATGAAATCAGCAGTATTTTACCCTACACTAATGAATATTCCTGGTTTTTTTTGCTTCACTTTTGCCCCTATACACGTCATTTTCATTAACATCTAGGGCAATGTCACCACTATATATAAAAAATACTTTTCTTTCTGGGAGTAGTTATGAAGAAGGGGGTCCCACATTTAAAGGAGTTTAAACACTGTCAATCCATCTTATACCTGTTTCACATTACATAATTCTTATTAAGATTTTTTTTAAAGTTTTATTATTTCTTATATGTAAATAAAGTTTGAAAATATTGGGTAAATGTTATAAACATTTATAAAAAATGTTTTGAGGGTGGGAGAGATGGTTCAGTGTGTAAGCACTTACTGTTTCAACCTGAGATACTGAGTTCAGAATCACAGCACCTATGCAAATGCCAGAATTCAAAAAAAATAGATATTTTTATTTTAATATAAAGATAAAGAAAGAGATTAAGTGAATAGGATAATATGACATATTCCTTATCTGACATAACCATATTGGCAGGCATATTTTTCTGACTTTCAGAGTCTATATTCTTTCTAAGTGTCTCCGCTGTCTAACATATGTAGCAATGTTTTTGTTTCATTTTGGTTTTGGTACTAAGGATTGAATCTAGGGCTTTGTATATATTATGCAGGAGCTCTCACTATATCCTCAGCCTCCCCCCAAAGTTCCTAAAAAGAAAAATAGTTGTAACGTATTTATATGCTGTTGATAGCTTAAAATGTCCTCTTTGCTTTTAAACATTATGTAAGTGAATGTAAATGCAATTCAAACGTAATTTAATTTCTACAGTCAAATAAAATACATATTTGATAAATTATAATTATATATATAATGTCAAATTGTTTTCTTTCAATTTGAATGTTTTTGTTGTTGTTTTTTGAGGTATGGTCTCACTTTAGCCCAGGCTGACATGCAATTCACTAATGCACTATGTAGTCTGTGCCTGGCCTTGAACTCACAGTGATCCCTCTACCTCTACTTTACAAGTACTGAGGTTAAAGGCATGTGCCACGACACCTGGTTCAAATTGAGTATTTTGTCCTGTAGTACTTTGAATTATAAAAATACAAGTTTACTGATTATTTCAAAGTGCTTTCGTGACTAGGAGGAAATTAAAAGTGTAAATGCAGTGCAAATATTAAAACTGGTATTCAAATACACATAGACAATCTCTATAGCAATTTAGCTCATAACGATCAGTTACATGAACATCTTATAATCAACTTTTCCTTAATAAATTTGAATTTCAATAATTCTAGATTACTTGATACCTATAACAGAAGTAACAAGAACACTGTACTAAGTACTAAGAGCACTGTAATGGTTAAAGATGCTATTAAACATACATACTTAATCAGAAAATAACAATAAAGTTTGAATGGAAATTTACATTTATCAAAATTTTAAAACTCAGTAAATAAATTTTTATAATAAAAATTAATTCTTCATAACCATATTTAGGTTTTTTATATGATAGCATATAGTTTGAAGTTTAAAAAGAATTTTAAGATGTATTACATCTAATGATTTTAAAATCTGTTATCATTTTAATTGGGTTTGAAAACTACAATGTGTATAACTTTTTAAGAGATAAAGCATATTTTCTCATACAATAAAAATAGTATCAGTTTATTGATATATTACTTTGGCAGGCAACTATTCAATGAACATAGACTGATTGAAGTGGTATTCTGATAAACTATATTATTAAAACAAGCTAAATGAAATCAAATAAATAAAACAATTTAAATAACTTTATAATAGATGAAGTTCATAAAGATAAAAGGAATGAAAGTTGTATATAAATAGATTTAACAACATAAGTCTGTATTCATTAAACACAGGGGCACCACAGTTCATAAACCAAAACCTACTTGGCAATAAAACAGAAATAACCACCAACACCACCAAATTGGGGTCTTCAATATACCATTATCAGTAATAGACAGATCATAAAACAGAAACTCAACAGGGAAGTAAGAGAGCTCAAGAAAGCCATAATCACTTAGACCTAAGGGACATCTACAGAACTTTCAATCCCAAATCCACAGACTCCACATTCTACTCAGCAGCCATGGAATATTCTCTAAAAATAGACCATATAACAGGTCACAAAGCCTGAATCCACATATACAGGAAGATTTACATAATTCCCTGCATAATATAAGATCACTGTGCTATATTGCTAGAAATTAACAACAAAAGACCCACAATGAATCCCAATGGCACCTGGAAAATAAACAGCACACTTTCAAACAATAAATGGATAATGGATGAAATAAAAAATGAAATTGCAAAATTTATAGAAATGAATGATGATGAAACCACATTATACCAAAACTTATGGAACACAATGAAGGCGGTCCTCAGGGGGAAATTCATAGCACTCAATGCCTCCATAACAAAGACAGAGAGATCCCAAATCAGTAACCTAACCATCCCCATAAAGGCTCTGAAAAAGCAAGAAAAATCCAACCCAAAAAGCTCCAGAAGGAAAGAAATAATTAAAATCAGTGTAGAAATTAATGAAATGGAAACTAAGAAAACAATTAAGACAACTAACAAAACAAAGAACTGGTTCTTTGAAAAAATAAACAAGATTTACAAACCCCTGGCCCATTTGATCAAGCAAAAAAAAAAAAAAAAAAAGAAGCTTCAAATTAACAAAATTGACAATGAAAAAGGAGAGATCACAACAGACATAAGTGAAATTGGTAGAATCATCAGGACTTATTTCAAAAACCTCTACTCCACAAAACTGGACAATGTGGAGGAGATGGATAAATTCCTGGATACATACCATCTATCAAAGCTAAACTCTTAGCAGATCAATCACCTCAGTGAACCCATCACACTCATGGAGATTGAAAAAGTAATAAAAAAAAAACCTCCCTAAAAAAAAGTCTACGGGGCTGGAGAGATGGCTTAGCAGTTAGGTGCTTGCCTGTGAAGCCTAAGG
Organism: Jaculus jaculus; assembly: GCF_020740685.1. NCBI lineage: Eukaryota > Metazoa > Chordata > Mammalia > Rodentia > Dipodidae > Jaculus > Jaculus jaculus. The sequence continues at coordinate 77,298,569 of NC_059125.1, forward strand.
ACCCCAGTTCGAGGCTCGATTCCCCAGGACCCACGTTAGCCAGATGCACAAGAGGGTGCACGCATCTGGAGTTCGTTTGCAGAGGCTGGAGGCCCTGGCACGCCCATTCTCTCTTCTCCCTCTATCTGTCTTTCTCTCTGTGTCTGTCGCTCTCAAATAAATAAATAAAAATTAAAAAAAAAAAAAAAGTCTAGGACCAGATGGCTTCTCAGCTGAATTCTATCAAACCTTCATGGAAGAACTCAAACCAATATTCCTCAAACTGTGCCACACAATTCTATAACAGGGAAAGCTACCCAAGTCCTTTTATGAAGCTATTATCTCCCTAATTCCAAAGCCAGTCAGAGATGCCAAAGAACAGAAAACTACCGGTCTATTTCCATGATGAACTTAGATGCAAAGATCCTGAAAAAATCCTCAGAAACTGAATCCAACAAAACATCAAAATCATTATCCACCTTGACCTAGTGGAACTTATCCCAGGAACACAAGGGTGGTTCAACATACGGAAATGTGTCAATGTAATGCACCATATAAACAAGGTTAATCATAAAAACCACATGATCATTTTGATAGATGCAGAAAAGGCCTTTGACAAGATACAACATCAATTCATGATCAAAACATTGGAGAGAATTGGCATGGTTGGTTCATATCCTAACATAAAAAAAGCAATAAATAAAACTCCTAGGACCTAAATACAACTTAACGGAGAGAGACTGGAGGAATTCTCATTAAGATCAGGAAAAAGAGGACTTCCGGTTAAGATGGCAGCGTAGGTACCACACCAAAGCAGCCTGGGGGGAAAAAAGACCAAAAAAACTCAGCAAAATACACACTTTTACTAAAGATGAGGTGTATAGGAAATTGAAGCAGCAGCAGAGAAGTAGGAGAGATCCAGAGCATCCAGAGCCTGCACATGCCGGCAAAAGCGGCCCGGCAGCTCTGCCAACAGCTGCGGCGGCGGGGCACACCAGAAAGCCACCAGGCTTGACTTGAGCCGCAGGAAAAGCCAGGTACGGGAGCTTCCCCTCACACCAGCGCTCTCCACAACTCAGGAAATGTGAAGGGAGAGTAGCAGTGAGCAATGGAGGAGCAGACCACGAGGTAGAAGAACACGTGGAACAGCGAGAGAACCAGAGCAGCTGCGGCTCCCTCCCCTCCCCCACCGCCTAAGCCCAGCTCCGGCAAACAGAGCAGCGGTCCGGGACCCAGGCACGCCAACTTGAGCCCACAGTGGGACACAAGCAGGAACAGAGATTGGGAACAACATCAGCAGCTCCGGCACCGGTAACAGCGGCCCAGCAGCAGCAGACCCAGGAGTGGCAGCAGCGGCAGACCCAGCAGCAGCAGACCAAGGAGCGGCAACAACAGCAGACCCAGCAGCAGCAGCTTCAGCTGCTGACAGACCAAGCAGAGGCAGCATTCACAGCAGTTCCAGCAGCGGGGGTGCTGATCTGCAGGGCCACAGTTGCCAGGCTTGGTTTGCCCCGCAGGAAAAGCCAGTGCCCAGCTCCAGAAATCAGAACAGCAGCCTGAAGACCCAGGCAGCATCTTGACTGAGACCAATCTCATCCAAGGTAACTGGGTTTGCACCAGGGAAGGGTCTCACTTGGTCCCAAGCTGACTGGGATCCCTCAACAGACCAGAAATCTTAACCTCTATGTTGATAGAGTAGCTGGTTGGTATAATAACTACTCTGGCATACATACTTGGGGCTGTTTTTGACTGAATGGGGAAAGTGTTTAGTTAACTTTTAGAATCTACCTGTGTTTTATTACACTCGGCCTACTTGAATACTCCCATAGCAGGGAAACTCAACCCCTAGGAGCTCCTTTGTCGATACTCTCAGAGTCTTAAGAGCCACATCTAACACCTTAAGCTCCTACCCTGAAAATATATAACATCAAATCAATTGATACAGCTAAGAATACCCAGCTAGCTAGAAAATCCAAGCATTAACTGAATCCAAGATGCAAAAACATATACATTATAACATGAGAAACACTAAAAATCAAGACGATATAAATCCACCTAAAAGTATTAATGCATCAGAAATGACCTCCAGTGAGAACGAGTTAGAGGAAATGCCTGAAAAAGATTTCAAAAGAATGATTGTAAATATGTTCAAAGAAGTCAGAGAACAAATCAAAGGAGTCAAAGAGGAACTTAAAGAGGAAATCAAAGGAATCAAAGAAGATGCAGGACACCAATTTCATGAAATAAAGAAGGCAATATAAGACATAAATAAGGAAATAGAAATAATAAAGAAAAAAACAGTCAAAATTACTAGCAATGAAGAACACAGTTAATGAAATAAAAAACTCTGTAGAAAATCTAACCAGTAGAATGGATGAAGGAGAGGACAGAATATCTAAGCTAGAAGACCAGGTGGCAGATCTAATACAGGCCAACAAAGAGAAAGACAAACTTATAGAAAAGTATGAGTGGGAATTTCAAGATATTCGGGACACTATGAAAAGATCAAATATTAGAATTCAGGGCATATTAGAAAGAGAAGAATTCCACTCCAAAGGCATAGTAGGTGTCTTCAACAAAATCATAGAAGAAAATTTCCCCCAAATTGGGAAAGAGGTGCCAATACAGATACAGGAAGCCTTTAGAACACCAGCCAGACAAAACCTGGAAAGAAACTCTCCTCGCCATATTATAATCAAACTTCCAAACACACACACCAAAGAAAAAATATTGAAAGCACTTAGAGAGAAAAATCAAGTTACCTACAAAAGTAAGCAAATCAAGATTACAGCAGATAATTCAACACAAACTTTTAAAGCCAGAAGGGCTTGGAGTGATATATTCCAAGTTCTGAAAGATAACAATTGTCAACCAAGGTTACTTTATCCTGCAAAGTTATCCATTCAAATAGACAGAGAAATAAGGACATTCCATGACAAAAGCAGGTTAAAGGAGTATTTGAAGACAAAACCAGCTCTACAGAAAATACTTGATAGAATCCTCCATGCTGAACAAAAGGAAAAGCACACATATAAGGAACCTAGAAAAAACAGGCAATACTCCAATACTTGTTAAGAGAGTACAGGTAGAACCAGAACCACAAAAAAAAAAAAAAACCTGACACATATAAATACACACCTTTCAATAATATCTCTAAATATCAACGGCCTCAATGCCCCAACGAAAAGACATAGGTTTGCAGACTGGGTTAAAAAGCAGGATCCTACAATTTGTTGTCTCGAAGAAACTCACCTTTCTACAAAGGATAGATATTATCTTAGGGTGAAAGGTTGGAAGATGGTGTTTCAAGCAAATGGACATCTTGGGGGAAAACATTCATAGAGTAAAATGATAATGAGAGCACAACATATCAAAATCTCTCAGACACAATGAAGGCAGTTCTAAGAGGTAAATTTATAGCCTTAAGTGCCTATATTAAGAAATTAGAAAGGTCACAGGTAAATGACCTAATGCTTCACGTTAAAGCCTTGGAAAAAGAAGGACAAGGCAAACCAAAAATCAGTAGGCAGGAAGAAATAATAAAGATTAGGGCAGAAATTAATGAAATAGAAACAAAGAAACAAAAACCAAAAAAAAAAAAAAAAACAATCCAAAGAATTAATGAAACAAAGAGTTGGTTCTTTGAAAGGATAAACAAGATTGATAAACCCTTAGCAAATCTGACCAAAAGAAAGAGAGAAGAGACACAAATTAATAAAATCTGAGATGAACAAGGTAACATCACAACAGATTCCAGAGAAATTCAAAAAAATCATAGGGACATACTATAACAGCATATACTCCACAAAGTATGAAAATCTGAAAGAAATAGATGATTTCCTTGATTTATATGACCCACCTAAATTAAATCAAAATGAGATTAATCACTTAAATAGACCTATAACAAGTATGGAAATCCAAACAGTTATCAATAATCTCCCAAATAAAAAAAGCCCAGGCCCAGATGAATTCACAGCTGAATTTTACCAGACCTTTAAGGAAGAGCTAACACCATTGCTTCTTATGCTTTTCCAGGAAATAGAAAAAGAAGGAATTCTACAAAACACCTATGAGGCCAGCATCACCCTGATACCAAAAACCCAAAAACAGGCAAAGATAGAAAAAAAAAAAAAGAAAAGAAAAGAAAATTACAGACCAATCTCCCTCATGAACATAGATGCCAAAATTCTCAACAAAATATTGGCAAACAGAATACAAGAGTATATCAAAAAGATCATTCACCCTGACCAAGTAGGCTTTATCCGAGAGATGCAGGGATGGTTCAATATACGCAAATCTATAAATGTAATACATTATATAAACGGGTTGAAGGACAAAAATCACATGATCATCTCATTGGACACAGAGAAAGCATTTGACAAAATCCAACACCCCTTCATGATAAAAGTCTTACAGAGACTTTTTTGGGGGGAATAGAAGGAACATATCTCAATATAAAAAATGCTATTTATGACAAGCCTACAGCCAACATATTACTAAATGGGGAAAAACTGGAAGCTTTTCCACTAAAATCAGGAACAAGACAAGGGTGTCCACTGTCCCCACTTTTATTTAATATAGTTCTGGAAGTCTTAGCCATAGCAATAAGGCAAGAGACACACATAAAAGGGATACAAATTGGAAAGGAAGAGATCAAGTGATCATTACTTGCAGAGGACATGATTCTATACATAAAGGACCCTAAAAACTCTACTATCAAAGTGTTAGAGCTGATCAAAACCTACAGCCATGTAGCAGGATCCAAAATAAATACACAGAAATCAGTAGCCTTCATATATGCTAACAACAAACACACAGAGGATGAAATCAGAGAATCACTCCCATTCACAATTGCATCAAAAAAATAAATAAATAAAGTACCTTGGAATAAACCTAACCCAGGAAGTAAAGAATCTCTGCAATGAGAACTTTAAAACACTCAAGCAAGAAATTGCAGAAGACACTAGAAAGTGGAGAAACATCCCTTGTTCCTGGATTGGAAGAATCAATATTGTGAAAATGGCAATCTTACCTAAAGCAATCTACACATTTAATGCAATCCCTATCAAAATTCCAAAAGCATTCTTCATGGAAATAGAAAAAACAATCCAAAAAATCATTTTGAATCACAAAAAACCTCGAATATCTAAAATAATACTGAGCAACAAAAATAAGGCTGGTGGTATCACCATACCTGATTTTAACCTATACTACAGAGCCATAGTAACAAAAACAGTGTGGTACTGGCACAACAACAGACATGTAGATCAGTGGAACAGAATAGAGGACCCAGATGTAAGCCCAAGTAGCGATAGCCACCTGATATTCGATAAAAATGCCCAACATGCTCATTGGAGAAAAGACAGCCTCTTCAGAAAATGGTGTTGGGAAAACTGGATATATATCTGTAAAAGGATGAAAATAGATTGTTCTCTCTCTCCATGCACAAGAATTAAGTCCAAGTGGATTAAAGACCTTAACATTAGACCTGAAACTCTGAAACTGCTAGAGGAAAAAGTAGTAGAAACCCTTCAACATGTTGGTCTTGGCAAAGACTTTCTGAATACAACCCCAATTGTTCAGGCAATAAAACCACAGATTAATCACTGGGACCTCATGAAATTACAAAGATTTTGCTCTGCAAAGAACACAGTGAAAAAAGCAACGAGGTAACCTATAGAATGGGAAAAAAATCTTTGCCAGCTATATATCTGATAGAGGATTAATATCTAGGATATACAAAGAACTCAAAAAGTTATATAATAAGGAATCAAACAAGCCAATAAAAAAAATGGGCTATGAAGCTAAATAGAGCATTCTCAAAGGAAGAAATACGAATGGCATTTAAGCATCCAGAAAAAATGTTCCACGTCACTAGCCATCAGGGAAATGCAGATTAAAACTACAGTGAGATTCCATCTCACTCCTGACAGATTGGCCACCATCATGAAAACAAATGATCATAAATGTTTGTGGGGATGTGGAAAACGAGGAACCCTTCTACACTGCTGGTGGGAATGCAATCTGATCCAGCCATTGGGGAAATCAGTGTAGAGGTTCCTAAAACAGCTGAAGATTGATCTACCATATGACCCAGCTATAGCACTCCTAGGCATATATCCAAAGGACTCATCTCATATCCTTGGAAATATGTGCTCAACCATGTTTATTGCTGCTCAATTTATAATAGCTGGGAAATGGAACCAGACTAAATGTCCCTCAACTGATGAGTGGATAATGAAGATGTGGTACATTTATACAATGGAGTTCTACTCAGTGGTAGAGAAAAATGAAGTTATGAAATTTGCAAAAAATGGATGGACCTGGAAAGAATTATACTAAGTGAGGCAACCTAGGCCCAGAAAGCCAAGCGCCACATGTTCTCTCTCATATGTGGATACTAGCTACAGATGACTGGGATTCTGCGTGAGAATGAAAATACTTAGTAGCAGAGGCCAGTGAGTTAAAAAGGAGACATAAAATGAAGAGAAAGGAAGGGAGGAGGGTACTTAATAGGTTGATATTGTATATATGTAAGTACAATGATTGTGATGTGTTGGTAATATGACGGAGAATGGAATTACATAGGGGAAAGTGTGGGGGGTGTTCTAGGGAGGGAATTACCATGGGATTTTTATTTTTATAATCATGGAAAATGCTAATAAAAATTTTAAAAATTTTAAAAATAGAGTAGGATATAAGCAATATCTTAGTCATTAAAAGACTCTAGCATAAAAAAAAAAAAAAAAGATCAGGAAAAAGACAAGGTTGTCCACCCAAACCTCTGCTCTTCAATATAGTACTGGAAGTCCTAGCTCAAGCAATAAGTCTGGAGAATGAAATAAAAAGGATACAATTTGGAAAGGAAGAATTTAAGTTAGATGTATTGGCTGATGACATGTTTGTATATATAACAGACCCGAGAGACTCCATCCCAAAACTCCTCAAGGTGATTAACTCCTATAGCAAAGTAGCGGGATACAAAATCAATGCACAAAACTCAGTGGCCTTTCTATATGCAAATTACAAAGATACAGAGAAGGTAATAAGTGACATTGTTACATTTTCAATAGCAACAAAAAAATAATAAAAGATCTTGGAATAATGTTAACCTAGGAAGTGAAAGATCTATATGATGAAAACACAATACCACTCAAAAATAAATTGAGGAGGACCTGAGAAAATGGAGAGACCTCCCATGCTCCTGGATAGGCAGAATTAACATTGTGAAGATGTCAATCCTACCAAAGTCAATATACAAATTTCATGCAATTCCAGTCAAAATCCCAACAGTGTTAGTCACAGAGATAGAAAAAAATGATCTCAAATTTCATACGGAAAGGCAGAAGGCCTTGAATATCCAAACATATTCTCAGCAAAAGGAATACCACTGGTGGCATCACCATACCTGATATAAAGCTATATTACAAAGCCACAGTAATTAAAACAGCATGGTACTGGCATAAAAACAGGAGTATAGACCAATGGAATAGACTTGAGGACCTGGACTTTGGGGAAAGCAATTATAGGTACTTGATATTTGACAAAGGCCCTAACAACATAGGCTGGAAAAAAGACAGCATCTTCAACAAATCGTGCTGGACAAACTGGATAAACATATTCAAGAAATTGAAACTTGATCCACACATTTCGCGATGCACTACACTCCAAAGTGATCAAAGTGATCAAAGGATCAAAGACCTCAGTATAAGACTAGAAACTCGACTACTACTGGAAGAAAATACAGGAAGTACTTGTCATGATATCAGAATTGAAAAAGGACTTCTGGATAAGATGGCAGCCTAGATACCATGCTAAAGTAGCCGGGGGGGGGGGGGTGGGCGGGAAGACCAAAAAAACTCAGCAAAATACACACTTTTACTAAAAAGTGAGGTGTATAGGAAATTGAAGCGGCAGCGGAGAAGTATAAGAGATCCAGAGCATCCAGAGCCCGCACAGGCTGGCAAAAGTGGTCCCTGGAGCTCTACCAACTGCGGCAGCAGCGGTGGCACACCCAAAAGCTGTCAGGCTCAGCTTAAGCCGCAGGAAAAACCAGGTGAGGGGAGCTTCCACTCACTCCGGAGCTCTCCACAACTCAGGAAATGTGAAGGGAGAGCGGCAGTGAGCAACGGAGGAGCAGACCATAAGTTAGAAGAACATGTGGATCAGCGAGAGAACTAGAGCAGCTGTGGCTCCCTCCCCTCCCCCACTGCCCAAGCCCAGCTCCAGTGAACAGAGCAGTGGTTGGGACCCGGCCACGCCAACTTGAGCAACCAGCAGGACCCAAGCAGGAGCAGGGTCCCACAGCAACATCAGTGGCTCCAGTACCGGTAACAGAGGCTGCAACAGCAGCAGATCCAGTAGCAGCAGCATTGCTGGTGGGAATGCAATCTGGTCCAGCCATTGTAGAAATCAGTGTGGAGGTTCCTAAAACAGCTAAAGATTGAACTACCATATGACCCAGCTATAGCACTCCTAGGCGTATATCCAAAGGAATCATCTCATTTCCTTAGAAGTACATGCTCAATCATGCTTATTGCTGCTCAATTTATAATAGCTGGGAAATGGAACCAGCCTAGATGTCCCTCAATTGATGAGTGGATAATGAAGATGTGGCACATTTATACAATGGAATTCTATTCAGTGGTAAAGAAAAATGAAGTTATGAAATATGCAGAAAAATGGATTGACCTGGAAAGGATTATACTAAGTGAGGTAACCCAGGCCCAGAAAGCCAAGTGCCACATGTTCTCTCTCATGTGTGGATCATAGCTACAGATAATTGGGCTTCTGCGTGAGAATGAAAATACTTAGTAGCAGAGGCCAGTAAGTTAAAAAAGAGATATAAAGGGAAGAGAAAGGAAGGGAGGAGGGTACTTAATAGGTTAATATTGTATATATGTAAGTACAATGATTGAGATGGGGTGGTAATATGATGGAGAACGGAATTTCAAAGTGGAAAGTGTCGTGTGGGCAAGGGAGGGAATTACCATGGGATATTTTTTATAATCATGAAAAATGTTAATAAAAATTAAAAATTAAAAAAATAGAAACTGAAAAAAAAAGAATAGAAAAAGACTTCCTGAACAAAACCCCAGTAGCTCTCAATCTTAAACAGTTACTCAAATAATGGGATCACATGAAGCTGAAGCGTTTCTTAACAGACAACCAAACAATAAGCAAAGCCAATAGATTACCCACAGAATGTGAGAAAATATTCCTTGTTATCCAAATGACAGAGGCCTAATCTCTCAAATCTACAAAGAACTCAAAAATCTAAACAATAGAAAGACAAACCCCCCACTCACAAAATGGGGCAAAGAGCTGAACAGGCAGTACACAGAGGAAGAAATACAAATGGCTAACACACACTTAAGAAAATGTTCAACATTCCTAATCATCAGGGAAATGCAAATTAAAACAAATATGAAATTCCACCTTATGCCAGTAAGGATAGCAAACATCAAAACTAAAAAATAAGTAAATAAATAGATAAATAAATGCTGTTGAGGTTGTGGAGAAGTAGGAACACTCATCCACTGCTGGTGGGAATGTAAGATGGTACAACTAATCTGGAACGCAATCTGGAGCCTTCTGATAAAGCTGTATATAGAGATACCAACAGACCCACTTATTCCCTTACTGGATATGTACCCTAAAAGCTTCAAATCACAGACCAAAGAAATTTGCTCAAACATGTTTGTTGGAGCTCAATTCATCATAGCTATGACCTAGAATCAACCTATATGTCCATCACTAGGAGAATGGATAACTAAGATGTGATATATCTACACAATGGGATTCTATACAGCAATAAGAAAAAATTACAAAATAAAATTTGAGGAAAAATGGTTGAACCTGGAACAGATCATTCTCAGAGAACTTTCCTAATCACAGAAAAAACAAATGCAACATAATATCATGCATCTATAGCACCTAACCTGAATCTACCCAAGATGCCTTACATACCCAGCAAGCACATCGTGGACTACACAATAGGATGGGTGGGGAGGGATGGGAGGGCAAGAGGGGGTGGGAAACCAAAATCTTGACCCAAACGGCAATGGTACCATAAAATTCTACTTCCTAAAAGGCAGACCAAATGGCTGAACCTTCACCAGGCCCTTACAGGGAACACCTGAGCCACAAAACACTGGAGAGGGTAGGATCAAGACTGACCTTAATCTTCTATAGCTTCTCTCTCTCCCTCCCTCTCTCCTAACTCTTTTATATTATCTTTTTCTTCCTTTTCTTAGTGGGCACTGACTTGTAACTCCCAGTACCAGCATGTGGCTATCATTCACAATGAGATTTTTATCAGAGAGACCTACAAGGTTTCCTAAAAGAAAGTCAGATTTCTATCAGAGTACTTAATGACCTACCAAAAGTTAGTGGTAAGACCCTACTGCTGAAGACAACATATGCGTTTGACATGTAAAATGGAATGGCACAGCTGGAAGCTGGAAGAGAGTCAGTCCCCAGACAGTCAGCATGTCTAGTGCCAGAAGGTGCTACATGGGCGACTGGGGGAAAATGAGCAATATCTGTCCAAGCAACTCATGGTCTAACCTACTTAGCAGCAAATAACCTGTCCTGATGCTAACACAAGTGCAATAGTGGTGCACAGCCATGGTGGGAAATGAACTGCTCTTGATTCAGCTAACTGATCCCCTCAGTGGTACGGTACCTGTAGCTGCATCTGGAAAACAAGTTAGAAACATATCCAAACATAATCCTGCTCTCCATTAACAAGCTACCACCAATTGTGGGCTACAAGAAGGCCTACACCCATTAAATTACCTATAAAAAAGTAAGCGTTATCTCATTTGTCTGGTGCCAACTTACTCTCTGATGGAGAAGCTGCTTCTTTTTTTTCAGATAGACTAGATCCTAAGGAGAGAGCCACCCCATCATATCTCAAAAGGGCCCCAGCTGAAACTAAGAACAATGGGCAAAACAAGCAAGGGTGCTCATTTCTTGGTGAACAGGGTACAACACAAGGGTGAAGGAGATCAACACAGAGAGAACAATCAACTCCTACCAAATCAGATATCCAGATACCCAGAGGCCCCCAACACCTCATCATTGAAGCAGACCGAAAAAATGAACCCAACATGGCTCAGGGAAATTTTGTCTAAGAGTGGGCAGAAAGAATGCCAGAGCCACCTGTTGGGTCATGATATGCAGACATTTCTCCTACCCATAACTGTGGGCTAACTCCAGAATGCATGACCCATATAACTCAACAAGAAGGGGCTAGGGGAAGAAGGTAGGACATGAATGAGCCTAACAAAGGTACCAAATTGACTGTATTTGCTGAGCACAAAACTAATTAATAAAAAAAATTAAAATAAAAAGATAACAATTAATACATTGTGCATTTATGAGTTCACTTTTCTCTGATCTCTAATAACACCAAAAAAGATTTTCTGGATTCACTGATTAAGAGAAAAATATTTAAAGCTACCAAATAACAAATATACTTTAAAAATTATTAATTAGTTTTGTATTCCGCAAATACAGTCAGTTTGGTACCGTTATTAGGCTCATCCTTGACCTACCCCATCCCCACGGGCCCCTCCTTGTTGAGGTATATGGGTCATACATTCTGGAGTTAGCCCACAGTTATGGGTAAGATAAATGTCTCTGCATATGACCCAACAGGTGGCTCTGACATTCTTTCCACCCCCTCTTCCGCAAAATTTCCCTGAGCCATGTTGGGTTCATTTTTGGTCTGCTTCAGTGATGAGGTGTTGGGGGCCTCAACAAGCATACTTAGCATGTTATTATTTCTTTTTCTTTTCTTTTCTTCTTCTGATTATGTAGGATTCCAAATGCCTTATCATCAGATATTCATTATGTGCATGAAAACCTAAAATTCATGCACAGCAGGATCTTTTCCAAATACTACTATCTTAATGAAAACAAAAAAAAACAAAAAAAAAAAACTCCTGATCAAACAATCCAATAACTTCTTTTAAAAGTATGCCGATTTGGAGTAGAAAAACATATACAAATAAAAGAAATTTATAATATAGAATGAGATAAAGATTAGAGTGTGAATTCATATACATATATATATACATAGGATGGTTTGTAAGTAGAAATACAGTTTATGGACTTCTGGTCAAGATGGCTTCTACCTAACCATGCCTCACCTCCAGGGGAAGGAAAGGCAAGGCATTAAGCACTTACTGGATCTTTTAGGGGAGATAAATCTCTAATAGATGGCCAGTGGGAGGGTAACAAAGGGAAAATTAGAGAATCTGTTGATTCCCTCGCTCTTGGGGAGCTCACCAGTCCCCGAACCTCCCCCCCCCCCTGAAGCAGCCACCCTAGCCATAGTCCCAGCCCCAGTATACTCCTGTGTTTACTACAGGAAAGGGAACCTAGGCCTAGCACAGTTCCACTGATCTCACTGTTCAGGGGTGATCACCCAGCTACCCCCACCCATGTGCAAACTTGGCCTGGATGCACCCGCCAGCCTGTGTGAGCTCAGGCCCAATCCATCCATCTGCCCACCGTATGTGTGCGTGTGCAAACTTAGGCCTGTGCCACCACTTTGCCATTGCAAGGTCATACCACTCTACCCATATGCCCACTTGCCACTTCTGCCACCTGTCCACACTCAAGCTCAGGCCTCCTCTGCACATCCACCACACAAGATCAGGCCAGCTCCTCCCATCCATCCATGCAAGCTCAGGCCCAATCCCCCTGTCTGCCCACAGTATGTGTGAGCCAGGCTGATCTGTCCACCCACACTTGAGCTCAGGACCCTGCCGCCCATCTGCTTCCCTGAGGCCGAGCTCAGTCCCACTCCCCCAAGAGGCACCACTTTCTCCACCCATTGAGACCACTGTCTTTTTCTCCCTGCCCATACACTGTGATAGGCAGACCACTTAGCAAAAGAAATAACATGAAAAATCAAATGCAAGTAAATCCAGTAAGATCACCCAGTCCTACAATGGATGTCTCTAATCAAAACATAGAAGACAGATTAGAATCAGAATGCCAAAATGCAGCTATGAGCAATGCAACCCTGACCAAGCCACTTGTAGAACTTGCAGAAAAGCAACAAAGAACTGATAATCGTGTGGATGCTACCATCACTAGACCTAATAGATAAGAAAATGGAAGGACTTTGTGGTAGTTAAGGTGTTGTCAACTTGATCTGTTTATTAATCCACAGAAATCCCTTTCAAATGAGTCCCCAAGGTTGCTTCTAAGAAGGATCAACTAAAGAAGTGGGGGGCCCTGCTCAGAGGGGGACTTGATATAAGGAACCTCTGGGTAAAAAGAGTTCCTACTTTCCTTCCTTCCACTTGCCTGCCAGAGCTGTTTGCTACCTTCCAGCATAAATTGAAGACCAGTGAGGACTAAAGACCAGTATCAACTGAAGACCCATGTGGATTGAAACCCAGTGGCTCCTCAGGAAGCCTGCAGGCTTCCCAACACCATCTGCAGTGCCAGATAAGGACTGCTGAGGCATCTGGCCACGTGGACTGAGCAGCTACCAGGTTCAGTGATTCTCAGGCCTGCAACTGCTATTGGACTACTGTACACTGATCCAATAAATCCCCTTTTTAAAATAATTCGTTCTAGCAGTTCTGTTCCTCTAGAGAACCCTGACTAATACAGATTTTGGTACCAGGAGTGGTTCTAGAGAAACAGAATTGTAAGGATGGATTTCTCTAGTAGGCTTAATGTTATCTGGGGATGGCTCTCCAACTTCAATGATACTAAAGGCCCTACTGGTGATACGGAGAGCAGTTTTACTGTAAATAAGGAGGGCACTAATAATCCATGGTGTGCACTATTTAAAGAACTCAGTGAGATAGATGTATTTGATGACGCTGTGTCATGTCTTGTGAAGAGTGAGGAATTTCGTGACTCTGTATTTAAAACATTTGAATATTTGTGGAAAAGTAAGACCAATGATGAGACTGGTTGGTCACTTTTAGCATCTCTGGAAAAAACTAGTGAGGGAATAGCAGAAGCTCAAAAAGGAAAATTCCAAGCTTAAGACCCACATACATGATTTCAAGGTTTCTAAAGGTGCTCTGGAGGAGAGTCTCCTCTCTATCAAGAACAGGGTTCAGATTGCAGAAAACCAAACCCAAGCTCTCATTGTGATATTGGCTAACTTGAAATGTAAACTCAAATCCCAGCCTCACCAACTATCAGAAGTTCAAGTGAGGGCACTGATTGGAAAAGAGTGGGGTCCTGTGATTTGGGATGGTGATGTGTGGAATGACCCTGAGCAAGCTGGGGACATCAAAGTGTTCGATTCTGAAGATGTTTTGGATGAAAATATGACCTGCCCTCCCTTAGCAGCAGTTGTATCCTCACCCTGGCATCCTGAAGTATTACCGTCCCCACTCTTGCCTGAGGGAATTCATCCCTCTTTGTCTGAGGAATCAGCAGGAAGTGCTGGTGCTTCTCAGTTCCCACCCATCTTTTCCTCTAGGCCTATAATCAGATGGAAGTCTAGGCAGGCCCATAAAGGTGAGATAGAACGTGTGACACAGGAAGAGGTGAGGTACACCCCTAAAGAACTTCAGGAGTTTTCTAACTTGTACAGGCAGAAGCATGGGGAATATGTGTGGGAATGGATTTTAAGGGTGTGGGATGATGGAGGAAGGAACGTAAGATTAGATCAGGCTGAATTTAATGAAATAGGCCTATTGAGCAGAGATTTCAGATTTAACAATGCAGCTCTTGCAGTTGGAAGGGCTGCCAAGTTTACTTGATTGGTCGGCTGAAGTATGGATCCAAAGATGGCCTACTGTGAGTGAGCTAGAGCCTGATATCCCTTGACTTAATGTTGATGAAGGGACTAAAAAGCTCAGAGATCTTGGAATGCTGGAGTGGATTTGCCATGTAAACTTATCTTTGCTCCCACAATGGGAGCATCCAGAAGATGTGTCCTTCACTCACTATACAAAACGGATTTGTGAGGGGAGAACCAGCATACTTAAAGTCTCCCATCATTGGTCTTTTACATAAATAAGACCTCACAGTGGGAGCTGCAGTTTCTACATTAGGTGATTTAGATGCAATGGGCATAACTGGATCGTGGGGTAACAAGGGCCAAGTGGCAGCGCTGAATCGCCAAAGGCAGGGTGAATGTGTTTTTCATAATGGACAGAATAGGCAAAATTATGCACATAAAGTAGGACTCATATGGACCTTTGGAATTGGCTGACTAATCATGGTGTTCCCAGAAGTCAAATTGATAAGAAGCCTACTGAGTTTCTTCTTGAACTGTGTAAGCACAAATGTTCCAGAGCAAGGGAACATAAAGCCACTTTGAATTTTAGCAACAGAGAATCAAGACCCTTTAATCAGTTTCCAGATTTGAGCCAGTTTACAGATCATCAGCCCCCTGATTGAAGAGATGGTTGGTTCTCCTCAAGGAAGGGCCCTCCTGCAAACTCCAAAAGTTTCAATATTAAACTTACATCTATCCTTCCTCAGAGTGACCTGTGACCTTTTGCTAGGGTAACTGTACACTGGGGGAAAGGAAATAATCAGACCTTTTTGAGCCTACTGGACACTGGCTCTGAGTTGACAATGATTCAAGGAGACCCCAAAAAGTACCATGGCCCTCCAGTTAAAGTAGGTGCTTATGCAGGTCAGGGGATAAATGGAGTTTTGGCAAATGTTAGACTGACAGTGGGTCTAGTTTGTCCCTGAACTTACCCTGTGGTTATTTCCCCAGTCCCAGAATACATAATTGGGATAGATATACTTAGGAGTAGTCAGAACCCCCACATTGGTTCCATGACTTGTGGATTGAGCGCTATTATGTTTGGAAAGGCCAAATGGAAGCCATTGAGGCTCCCACAACCAGGGAAAATAGTGAATCAAAAACAGTATCACATCCCTGGAGGGGTTTCAGAAATTAATGCCACTATAAAGGACTTTAAGGAAGCAAGGGTGGTGGATCCCGCTACATCTCCCTTTAGCTCTCCTATTTGGCCTGTTCAGCAGACAGATGGATCCTGGAGAATGACAGTGGATTATCAGAAACTTAATCAGGTGGTGACTCAAATTGCAGCTGCTGTACCAGATGTGGTTTCCTTACTTGAGAAGATTAACACATCTCCTGGTACCTGGTATGCAACTATTGATCTTGCAAATGCTTTCTTTTCCATACCTGTCCATAAGGACCACCAGAAGCAATTTGCCTTCAGCTGGAAAGGTCAGAATTACACATTTACTGTTTTACCTCAAGGAATTATTAACTCTCCAGCCCTTTGTCATAGCTTAGTTTGCAGGGACCTTGATTGCCTGACAATTCCACAGGGTGTCACATTTGTCCATTATATTGATGACATAATGCTAATTGGATCAAATGAGCTGGAGGTGGCAACCACTCTGGAGTTCCTGGTATACCATATGTGCATCAGGGAATGGGAAATAAATTCATCCAAAATTCAAGGACCTTCCACTTCAGTGAAATTTCTAGGAGTTCAGTGGTGTGGAGCATGTAGGGATATTCCTTCTAAGGTAAAGGACAAGTTGCTGCATTTGGCCCTCCTACCACTAAGAAAGAAGCACAATTTCTAGTGGGCCTATATGGATTTTGGAGACAGCACATTCCTCACTTGGGTGTCTTACTCCATCCATATACTAAGTGACTCATAAAGCTACTAGTTTCAGTGGGGCCCAGAACAAGAGAAGGCTCTTCAACAGGTCCAGGCTGCTGTGCAGGCTGCTGTGCCCCTTCAGCCATATGATCGAGCAGATCTGATGGTACTTGAGGTTTCAGTGGCAGACAGGGATGCTGTTTGGTGGCTTTGGCAGACCCCCATAGGTGAATCACAGCGGAGGCCATAGGGAATTTGGAGCAAGGCCCTGTCATCATCTGCAGATAATTATTCTCCATTTGAGAGACAGCTTTTGGCCTGATATTGGGCCTTAGTGGACACTTAACGTTTGACAATGGGCCATCCAGTTACTATGCGAGCTGAACTGCCCATTATAAGCTGGGTGTTATCTGACCCACCATGCCATAAAGTTGGAGGTGCACAGCAGCAGTCTATCATTAAGTAGAAGTGGTATATACATGATCAGGCTCAAGCAGGCCCTAAAATTACGAGTAAGTTACATGAGGAAGTTGCCCAAATGCCTATGGTTGCTACTCCTTTGCAATTCCTTCTGTCTCCGAGCATGCACATATGGCATCATATGCCCTATGATCAAATGACTGAGGAGGAGAGGTTTAGGGCATGGTTACAGATGGTTAAGCATGTTATGCAGGCACCACCCAGAACTGGACAGCTGAAGCATTACAGCCCCTTTCTGGGACAACTCTGAAGGGCTGTGGTGAATGGAAGTCTTCACAATGGGCATAATTTCAGGCAGTGCATATGATTGTGCATTTTGCTTGGAATGAAAATAATGGCCAGATGTGCAGCTATACACTGATTCATTGGCTGTGGCCAATGGTTTGGCTGGATGGTCTGGGATTTGGAAAGAGCACAATTCGAAAATTGGTGAAAAGGACATTTGGGAAAGGTGTATGTGGATAGAACACTCTGAATGGGCAAAGGATATAAAGATATGTGTGTCAAATCAGAAGGTGACTTCATTGGAGGATGACTTTAATAATAAAGTAGAAAAGCTGACCCATTCTGTGGATGGTGGTTAACCTTTTTCCTCAGCTACCCCTGTCATTGCCCAGTGGGCCCATGAACAAAGTGGCCATGGTGGCAGAGAAGGAGGCTATGCATGGGGCCAACAACTTGGCCTTCCACTAACTAAGACTGACCTGGCTACTGGTACTGCTGAGTGCCAAATTTGCCAACGGCAGAGATCAACTCTGAGCCCCCAATATGGTAGTAGTCCTCTGAGTGAGCAGACAGCAACCTGGTGGCAGGTTGACTACATTGGATCTCTTCCATCATGGAAAAGGCAGCATTTTGTCCTTACTGGAATAGACACTTATTCTGGGTATGCATTTGCATTTCCTGCACATAGTGATTCTGCCAAAACTACCATCCATGGGCTTACAGAATGGCTTATTCACCATGATGGCATTCCACACAGCATTGCTTCTGACCAAGGAACTCACTTCACCATCAAGGAAGTATGGCAGTGGGCTCATGATCATGGAATCCACTGGTCCTACCATGTGCCCCACCATCCTGAAGCATCTGGCTTGATATAATGGTGGAATGGCCTTTTGAAGAAACAGCTACAGTGCCAACTAGGTGGCAATAGCTTGGAGGGATAGGGGAGTGCCCTCCAGTAGGCTGTATATGCTCTGAATCAGTGTCCTATATATGGTACTGATTCTCCTATAGCCTGGATTCATGGGTCCAGGAATCAAGGGGTGGAAATGGGAATGATCCCACTTACCATCACCCCAAGTTACCGATTAGCTAGTTTTTAGCTTCCTGTTCCCACAACCTTATGCTCTGCTAGACTATATGTCTTTTTCCCAGAGGGGGGAGTGCTTTTGCCAGGAGACACAAAGAACATTCCATTGAACTGGAAGCTAAGGCTTCCTCCTGGTCACTTTGTGCTCCTAATGCCTTTGAGTGAACAGGCTGAGAAAGGAGTTACAGTGGTAGCAGGAGTGATTGATCCTGATTACCAGGGGGAAATTGGACTGCTCCTCCACAATGGAGGTAGGGAAGAGTATGACTGGAGTGCAGGAGATCCTTTAGGCCATCTGTTAGTGTTACCATGTCCTGTTGTCAAAGTCAATGGACGACTGCACCAACCCAATAGAAGTAGTGTGATAAATGGCCCAGATCCTTCAGGAATGAAGGTAGGGGTTACCCCTACAGGTAAAGAACCAAGACCTGCTGAGGTGCTTGCTGAAGGTGGAGGAAATACTGAATGGATAGTAGAATAAAGCACAAATACCAGCTAAGGCCATGTGACCAGTTACAGAAATGAGGACTGTGATTGTAATATTTCTGTCCTGCCTTGATATGAGTGTTTGTATGTATCTACACCAATATTATAATTATATCATTACCTAACTGTTGAATTTATATTAGACCCATAATATTAGAGACTAAGCTTGTGTTGGGGGTAAGATTTTGCAATTCAGGTTGTACGTGATATAGTTATGCCATGTTAGGCAAAATTATGAGCTTGTTATTATTTTCATTTGGAAATTAAGTATGATGTAAGGAGATATGATTCGATGCCAAGTTGACAAGGGGTGGACTTGTGATAGTTAAGGTGCTGTCCACTTGATGTATTTAGTAATCCACAGAAATCCCTTTTGGTGAGTCTCCTAGATTGCTTCTAGGAAGGATCAACTAAAGAGGGAAGCCTTTCTCCCACAGTGAGCCCTTCCCCCAGAGTGGGTGGCCCCACTCAGAGGGGGACTTGATATATGATATAAGGAAGATCTGGGTAAAGAGTTTCTTTCTTCCTTCCTCCCTTCCTTCCACTTTGCTGCCAGGGCTGCTCACTACTTTCCAGTGTGGATTGAAGACCAGTGCGGACTAAAGACCAGCATCAACTGAAGACCCACGTGGATCAAAACCCAGCAGCTCCTCAGGAAGCCTCCAGGCTTTCTAGCACCATCTTCAGTGCTGGGTCAGGACTGCTGAGACATCTGGCCACATGGACTAAGCATCTACCAGTTTTGGTGATCTTCAGGCCTAAAACTGCTATTGGACTACTGTAAGCTGATCCAATAAATCCCCTTTTTAATTCATTCCAGTAGTTCTGTTTCTCTAGAGAACCCTGAATAATACAGCCTTCAAAGATAGTTAAGATATATGAAGGAGAGTGAAAATAAGGGGACCTCAAAAATCAGCTAGCTAGGCTAAATGAAGACATAAAGAAATCTACTGATAAATTCCAATAAGCATCAAGAAAATCAGAAAATGTTGTGAAAAGGGAACTGGACAGAGGGATGGAAACTATACATTTTAAAGTAGTAGAAAATGAAAACTTAATTGAACAAGCCCAAAAGTCTCTCAAGAATAGAGTTAGGGCTGGAGAGATGTCTTAGCGGTTAAGTACTTGCCTGTGAAGCCTAAGGACCCAAGTTTGAGGCTCAATTTCCCCAGGACACACATTATCCAGTTGCACAAGCAGGCGCACATGTCTGGAGTTCGATTGCAGTGGCTGGAGGCCCTGGCACGCCCATTCTCTCTCTCACTCTCTATCTGCCTCTTTCTCTCTCTGTCTGTCACTCTCAAATAAATAAATTAAAATAAACAAAAATAAAATAAAATAAAAGAATAGAGTTAGCCATATGGAGGATAGACACTCTGATCTGGAAGACAAGACAGAAGAAACAGTTTGAAAGTTCAAAAGTTTCAATAAGTTCAAAAATTTCTATGAACAGAACATGAGGGAATTGTGGGATACCTTTAAACATCCTAACATGCAGATCATTGGAATACCAGAAGGGGAAGAAATTCAGACCAAAGACATGGAAATTGTATTTAACAAAGAATCAAAGAAAACTTTCCCACTCTCTCAAAAGAAAGACCCATCAATATACAAGAAGCTAACAGAACTCCAAACGAATCGGACCAAAGGAGAAACTATTCAAGATGTATTGTCATTAGGACTCTAAACATTGACACCAAAGAGAGAATCCTAAAAGCACCTAGGGAAAAATAGCACATCACTTTTAAAGGTAACCCCATCAGAATTACTTCAGACATCTCAATGGAAAGTGTAAAAGCAAAAAGGGCCTGAAATGGAACACTGCAAAATCTAAGTGCCTATGGCTTCCAAACCAAATTACATTACCCACCAAAATTATCCCCCATAATATATGGTGAAAGAAAAACTTTCCGTGACAAAACTCATTTTTACAATTTTGTTAACACAAAACCAAACCTACAGAGAGTAGTTTAGGAAATTCTCCACACAGAAGAACCAAAAAAGAAAAAAAAAAAAAAAAAACTTCAAATGCCTGCAAGAAGCAGATCACAATAACCAAACTCAGAGAAGGCACAAAAATTTTCAAAGTCCATGAAGACACCAAACTACATATACAAACACAATATAGCAAGGATCTAATCAAACCTCACAGTCATTAGCCTAAATATTAATGGCTTTAATTCACCCATAAAGAGACACAAGCTAACAGAATGGATCAGAAACTTAGACCCCTCAATTTGTTGTCTTCAAGAAACCCACCTTACCACTAAAGACAGACACCTCCTCAGGGTGAAAGGGTGGAAAACAATATGCCAAGCAAATGAAAATAAAAACAAGCAGGGGTACCAATATTAATGTCATAGAAAACAGACTTCAAACCAAAAATAATCAAATAAGACAAAGAATACCACTTCCTAATTATCAAGGGAATAATCCATTAAGAGGATATCACAATCAGAAACCTTTATTCACCAAACACAGGGACAACACTGTTCATAAAACAAAACCTACCTGACAATAAAATAGAAATAACCACCAACACCATCATAGTTGGGGACTTCAATACACCATTATCAGTAATAGACAGATCATCCAAACAGAAACTCAGCAGGGAAGTAAGAGAGCTCAACAAAACCGTAGATCACTTAGACCTAGCAGACATCTACAGAACTTTCCATCCCAAATCCACAGACTACACATTCTTCTCAGCAGCCCATGGAACATTCACTAAAATAGATCATATACTGGGTCACAAAGCCTGCCTCCACATATTCAGGAAGGTTGACATAATTCCCATCATGATATCAGATCACAATGCTATATTGCTAGAAATTAATGGCAAAAGGCCCACCAAGAATCCCATTGGCTCCTGGAAACTGCACAGCACACTTTTAAACAATAAATGGTTAATGGATGAAATAAAAAATGAAATTGTGAAATTTCTGGAAATGGATGACGATGAGAATACATTGTACCAAAACTTATGGGAAACAATGAATGAAGTC
Organism: Jaculus jaculus; assembly: GCF_020740685.1. Taxonomy (NCBI): domain Eukaryota; kingdom Metazoa; phylum Chordata; class Mammalia; order Rodentia; family Dipodidae; genus Jaculus; species Jaculus jaculus. The sequence goes on from NC_059125.1 coordinate 77,320,426, forward strand.
CTCAGGGGGAAAAAAAGAATCACAGCATTGAATGACTTCATAACAAAAGACAGAGAGATCCCAAATCAATAACCTAACCATCCACCTAAAGGCACTGGAAAATCAAGAAAAATCCAACAGAAAAAGTTCCAGATGGAATGAAATAATTATGATCAGAGCAGAAATTAATGAAATGGAAAGTAAGAAAACAATTAACAAAATTGATGAAACAAAGATCTGGTTCTTTGAAAAAATAAACAAGATTGGAAAACCCCTGGCCAATATGAGGAAACAAAAGAGAGAGAGAGAGAGAGAGAGAGAGAGAGAGACTTCATATTAACAAAATTTGAAATGAAAAAGGAGATAACACACCAGATATAAGTGAAATTGGGAGAATCATCAGGACTTATTTCAAAAACCTCTACCCCACAAAACTGGATAATATGGAGGAAATGGATAAATTCCTGGACACATACTATCTACCAAAGCCAACCTTAGAGCAGATTAATGGCCTAAACAAACCTATCACACTCATTGAGATCGAAAAGGTAATAAAAATGCCTCCCCCAAAAAAGAGTCCAGGACCAGATGGCTTCTCAGTTGAATTCTATCAAACCTTCATGGAAGAACTCAAGTCAATATTTCTCAAACTGTGCTACATAATTGGAGAACAGGGAAAGCTCCACAGCTTCTTCTAAGAAGCTATTCTGGCCATAATTCTAAAACCAGGCAGAGATGCCACAAGAAAAGAAAACTACCTGTCTGTTTCCCTAATGAACTTAGACCCAAAGATCCTGAACAAAATCCTCACAATTCAAATCCAACAACACATCAAAGCATTATCCTTCTTGATCAAGTGGGGTTTATCCCAGGGATGCAGGTGTGGTTCAACATATGGAAATCTGTCAATGTAATACACCATGTAAAGAAGGTTAAACACAAAAATCACATGATCATTTCAATAGATGCAGAAAGGCCTTTGACAAAATATAACATCACTTCATGATCAAAACACAATTGGCATGTTTTTTTTTTCATATCTTAATATAATAAAGACTATAAACAAAGTTTCTAAAACCCAAATAATACTTAATGGGGAGAGACTGGAAGAATTCCCATTGAGATCAGGAACAAGACAGGGTTGTCCACTCTCACCTCTGCTCTTCAATATAGTACTGTGAGTCCTACTTCAAGCAACAAGACAGGAAAAAAAAAAAACATAAATGGATACAATTTGGCAAGGAAGAAGTTATGTTAGTTCTATTCACAGACAACATGATTCTATATGTAAGAGACAAGAGAAACTCTATCCTAAACTCTTGAAGGTGATTAAATATTTTAGCAAATATCAGGATACAAAATCAATACACAAAAATCAGTTGCCTTTCTATATGCAAATTAAAAAGACACAGAGAAAGTCATAAGGGACATTGTCCCATTTTCAATAGCAACAACAACAAAAATAATAATAAAAGACTTTGGAATAACGTTAACCAAGGAAGTGAAAGATCAATACAATGAAAACATAAAAAACTCAAAAAGGAAATTGAGGAGGATATCAGAAAATGGAAAGACCTCCCATGCTCCTGCATAGGCAGAATTAACATTGTGAAAATGACAGTCCTACCAAAGGCAGTATACAGATTTAATGCAATTTCAATCAAAATCCCAACGTTGTTCTTCTCAGATATTGAAAAAAAAATGATATCAAAATATATATGGAAAGGCAGAAGTCCTCTGATATCCAAGCATATACTCAGCAAAAGAAATACCTGTAGAGGTGTAAACATACCTGATCTAAAGCTATATTACAAATCCATAGTAATAAAACAGCATGGTACTGGCATATAAACAAGAGTATAGACAAGTGGAATAGAATAGAGGACCCTGAACTTGGGTCAAGCAACTCTAGCTACTTGATATTTGACAAAGGCCCTAACAACATAGGCTGGGGAAATGACAGCATCTTCAACAAATGGTACTGGACTATCCAGATAACCATATGCAGGAAATTGAAACTTGATCCATACATCTTACTGTGCAAGAAACTGAAGTCCAAATGGATCAAAGACCTCCATATAACACCGGAAACTCAGCTACTACTGGAAGAAAATACAGGAATAACCTTCCATGATATAGGAATGGAAAAAGACTTCCTGAACAAAACCAGAATAGCACAGGATCTTAAACAGCCACTCAACCAATGGGATCACATGAAGCTGAAGAGTTTCTTCACAAACATGCAATAATATAGCCAATAGATTACCCACAGAATGAGAGAAAATATCTGCTGAATATCCAACTGACAGGGGCCTAATCTCTAGAATCTACAAAGAACTCAAAAATCTAAACAGTAAGAAGTCAAACAATGCACTCACAAAATGGGGCAAAGAACTGGAAAGGCAGTTCACAGAGGAAGAAATACAAATGGCAAAAACACACTTAAGAAAATGTTCATCATCCCAAATCATCAGGGAAATGTAAATGAAAACAACTATGAGATTCCACATTACCCCAGCAAGGATAGCAAACATTAAAATATCAAATGAAAATAAATGCTGGTGAGGATGTGGAGAAATAGAAACTCTCATCTACTGTTGGTGGGAATGTAAGATGGTAAAACCACTTTGTAAAGCAATATGGAGACTCCTCAAAAAGCTGACTTTAGAGTTACCTACAGACCCAGTCATTCTCCTACTAGCCATGTACCATAAGACCTCCAAGCCTTAGTCCAGAGAGATTTGCTCAATCATGTTTATAGCAGCTCAATTCATAATAGCTAATAGCTGGAATCAACCCAGATGTCCATCTCTAGACGAATGGATCACTAATATGTGGTATATATACACAATGGAATTCTAACCAGCAGTAAGAAAAAAGACACCTTGAAGTTTGAATCATATTCACAGATAAACAATTGCCACATAGTCTCACTTATCGACAGCACCTAACCTGAATCTACCCAAGATACAGACATACCCAGCAAGCATCTCAAACACCAGACAATAGGGAGGGAGGGAAGGGAGATAAGGACAAGGGAGGGGGGTGGGGAAGCAAATCTGGTCCTAAACAACAATGTACTATAATATTCTACATCCTAAGAGACAGCCTAAATGGTTGAACCCTCACCAGGCCCATAGAGGGAACTCTTGAGTCATAAGGGCCTGGTCAGGGTATGGTGAAAATTGACCTTAACCTTCTACTATCTCTCTCTCTCTCTCTCTCCCTCTTCTCTCTAACTCTTTTATATTATTTATCTTTTTCTTCCTTCTCTTCATGGACACTGACCTGTAACACTAGCACCAGCAGGTGGCTATCATCCACAATGAACTTTTGATCATAGAGACCTACAAGTTTCTTAAAAGAATGACAGGTTTCTGTCAGAGTACTTTACTACCCACCAAAGGTTAGTAGTAAGACTTTACTGCTGAAGACACCATATATGGTTGATAATTAACATGGAATGACATGGCTGGAAGCTGGAAGATAGTCAGTCCCCAGACAGTCAGTATGTCTAGTGCCAGAAGGTTCTACGTGGGTGACTGGGGGAAAATGGCCAATATCTGTCCAAGCAACTCATAGTCTAAGTTACTTAACTGCAAATAACCTGTCATGATGTTCACACAAGTGCAATAGTGGCATACAGCCATGGTGTGAAACCAACTGCTCGTGATTTGGCTAACTGCTCCACTCAGTGGAATGGAACCCATAGCTGGAGCTGAGAAACAAGTAAGAACCAGATCCAAAAAGAGCCCACTCTCCATTATCAAGATACTGCCAATAGTGGGCTACAAGTGAGCCTACATCTTTTAAATTCTCTCTAAAGGAAAAATAATGATTATCCTATTTATCTGGTGCTAACTTTACTCTCTGTCAGAGAATCTACTTCTCTTTTTCAGATAGACATAGATACTAAAGAGAGAACCACCCCATCATACCTCAAAAGGGCCCTAGTGTAAACTAAGAATAATTGGCAAAACAAGCAAGGGTGCTCTTTTATTGGTGAACCTGGTTCCAGCACAGGGGTGGAGGAGATTGACACAGAGAACAGTCAACTCCTACCAAATCAGATATCCAGAGGCAGAGAGGCTCCCAAGACCTCATCACTGAAACAGACCCAAAATGAACCCAACATGGCTCAGGGAAATTTTGCGGAAGAGGGGGCAGAAAGAATGTCAGACTCATACGTTCATGATACACAGAAGCATTTCCTCCTACCCATAACTGTGGTCTAACCCCACAATGCACGACCCATATACTCCAAGGAGGGGCCAGGAGGAGGGGGAAGGACAAGGAGGAGGCTAAAAATGATACCAACTTGACTATATTCCCTGAGTACAAAACTAATTAAATTTCTGTTTTAAAAATGAAATACAGTTTACACGTGTTTCTATGTGCATGCATTGTAAGGTTCTACTCTGTTAGTTGAGATAGCCTGGAAGACAGGATTCACTATTTCCTATAGGCAAATATGACACCATGATACTGGTTTATAATACCATATTCCAACAAAAGTCACAGGGAATCTTCAGCAATAGGGTCTTACCATTTATTTCTGGTGGGAAACCAAGAGTCCTGGCATTGGCCTGTAATGTGTAGGTGGTATCAGTTTCCTCACTGTCCAACAACTCACTAGAAGGTATCCTATGCCTGGCACTGAAAATTTTCTAGTAATAATCTATAGCTTCTGAGGGTTCCACTGTCCAAAAGAGTAGGTTTCCATATGACTTATTAATATTTATTTATATTCTCTTATATTCCTATTAGCCCTCCCTCCACATTTTCTTTGCTCAATCTCATCCCCTGACCTGACATAGGGCTTTTCACTCCCCATTAATATATATATATATTACCATCCTATTAAATCTCCTCTATCCCTTTATATTCCCTTTCTAGCTTACTGGCCCCTGCTACTGAGTTTTATTTATACTCACATAAAAGTGTAATCCTTTGAGGGGAGGGCGAGGGAGGGGGTAGAGGACAAAAATCTAGACCCACACGGCAAAGGTACCATAAAATTCTACATCCTAAAAGGCAGACCAAATAGTTGAAACTTCACCAGGCCCTTAGAAAGAACACCTGAATCACAAGGTACTGGAGAGGGTATGATGAAGTCTGACCTTAATCTTCTACAGCTTCCCTCTCCCTCCCTCTCTCTCTCTCTCTCTCTCTCACTCTCTCTCTCTCTCTCACTTTTCTCTAACACTTATATATTAGTTATCTTTTTCTTCCTTCTCTTAGTGAGCACTGACCTGTAACTCCTAGTACCAGCAGGTGGCTATCATCCACAATGAGATTTTGATCAGAGATCTACAAGGTTTCCTAAAAGAAAGACAGATTTATATCAGAGTACTTGATGACCCACCAAAGGTTAGTGGTAAGACCCTACTGCTGAAGACCCATATGCAGTTGACACAGAAAATTTATTTGCATGGCTGGAAGCTAGAAGAGAGTCAGTCCCCAGACAGTCAGCACATCTAGTGCAAGAAGGTGCTACATGGATTACTGGAGGAAAATGACCAATATTTGTCCATGCAACTCATGGTTTAATCTACTTAGCAGAAAATAACTTGTCGTAATGGCCGCACAAGTGCAATAGTGGCACACAGCCATGGTGGGAAACCAACTGCTTTTGATTTGGCTAACTGATCTGCTCAGTGGAATGTGACCCATTGCTAGAACTGGTAAACAAGTCAGAACCATATCCAAATAAGAGCCCACTCTCCATTATCAAGCTACCATCAATAGTGGGCTACAAAAGGGCCTACACCTATTAAATTCTCTATTAAAAAAAGAGTTATCCCATTTGTCTGGTGCTAACTTTATTCTCTGTTGGAAAATCTGCTTCTCTTTTTCAGATAGATGAAGATCCTAAGGAGAGGACCACTCCATCATACACCATAATGGCCCAAATTGAATCTAAGTATACTTGGCAAAACAAACCGTGTGCTGTTTTCTTGGTGTACCAGGTACCAACACAACGGTGAAGGAGATTGACACAGAGAACAATCATCTCATACCAAATCAGATATACAGAGACATAGAGGCTCCCACTACTTCATCACTAAAGGAGAAATGAACCCAACATGGCTCAGGAAATTTTGCAGAAGTGGGGGAGGAAAGAAGGTCAGAGCCATACATTGAGTCATGATATGCAGAGACATTTCTCCTATTTATAACTATGGGCAAACTCCACAATGCATGACCCATATACCTCAACATGGAGGGGCCAGGGGGAGAGGGTACGACATGAAAGAGCCTAACAATGGTACTCACTTGACTGTATTCACTGCATACAAAAGTAATTAATATAAAAGAAAGAAAGAAAACATTAAAATGTAAAACAAAATACAGAAATTATTGTAATCAAAAAAGAAAAGAAAAAGCTACTTACTTATGCACATTGATTTTGTATCCTGCCTGTTTGCTGAAGGAATTTATCCCTTTTTTAATTTTTTTTTATTTTCACAATTTTTATTAACATTTTCCATAATTATAAAAAAAAATCCCAAGGTAATACCTCCCCACCCTGCACTTTCTCCTTTGAAATTCCATTCTTCATCATATTACCTCCCCATCTCAATCATTGTACTTTCATATATACAATACCAACCTATTAAGTACCCTCCTCCCTTCCTTTCTCTTCCCTTTATATCCCTTTTTAATTTACTGGCCTCTGCTACTAAGTATTTTCCTTCTCATGCAGAAGCCCAGTCATCTGTAGCTAGGATCCATATATGAGGGAGAACATGTGGCTCTTAGCTTTCTGGGCCTGGGTTACCTCACTTAGCATAATCTTTTCCAGATCCATCCATTTTTCTACAAATTTCATAACTTATTTTTCTTTACTGCTGAGTAGAACTCCATTGTATAACTGTGCCACATCTTCATTATCCACTCATCAGTTGAGGGACATCTAGGCTGGTTCCATTTCCCAGCTATTATAAATTGAGCAGCAATAAACATGGAACTTCTAAGGAAATGAGATGAAACCTTCGGATATATGCCTAGGAGTGCTATAGCTGGGTCATATAGTAGATCAATCTTTATATGTTTTACGAACCTCCACAAAGATTTCCACAATGGCTAGACCAGATTGCATTCCCACCAGCAGTGTAGAAAGGTTCCTCTTTTTTAACATCCCCACCAGCACTTATGATCATTTGTTTTCATGATGGTGCCCAATCTAACAGGAGTGAGATGGAATCTCAATGTAGTTTTAATCTGCATTTCCCAGATGACTAGTGATATAGAAAATTTTCTTAGTTGCTTACATGCCATTCGTATTTCTTCCTTTGAGAATGTTCTATTTAGCTCCATAGCCCATTTTTTGATTGGCTTGTTTGATTCCTTATTATTTAACTTTTTGAGTTCTTTATAGCTGGCAAAGATTTTTTCCCATTCTCTAGGTTGCCTCTTGCTTTTTGCACTGTGACCTTTGCAGTGCAAATTTTTTTGTAATTTCATGAGGTCCCAGTGATTAATCTGTGGTTTTATTGCCTGAGCAATTGGGGTTATATTCAGAAAGTCTTTGCCAAGACCAATATGTTGAAGGGTTTCCCCTACTTTTTCCTATAGCAGTTTCAGAGTTTCAGATTTGATGTTAAGGTCTTTAATCCATTTGGAATTAATTATTGTGCATGATGAGAGAGAAGAATCTATTTTCATCCTTCTGCAGATATATATCCAGTTTTCCCAACACCATTTACTGAAGAGGCTGTCTTTTCTCCAATGAGTATTTTTGGCATTTTCATCGAATATCAGGTGGCTATAGCTACCTGGACTTACATCTGGGTCCGCTATTATGTTCCACTGATCTACATGTCTGTTTCTGTGCCAATACCATGCTGTTTTTGTTACTATGGCTCTGTAGTATAGGTTAAAATGAGGTATGGTGATACCACCAGCCTTATTATTTTTTTTTTTTGTTTGTTTTTTCGAGGTAGGGTCTCACTCTGTTCCAGGCTGACCTGCAATTAACTCTGTCATCTCAGGGTGGCCTTGAACTCATGGCAATCCTCCTACCTCTGCGTTCTGAGTGCTGGGATCAAAGGCGTGCACCACCAAGCCTGGCTTCCAGCCTTATTTTTGTTGCTCAGTATTATTTCAGATATTCTAGGTTTTTTGTGATTCCAAATGAATGTTTGGATTTTTTTTTTTCTATTTCCATGAAGAATGCCTTTGGAATTTTGATAGGTATTGCATTAAATGTGTAGATTGCTTTAGGGAAGCTTTTCATTTTCACAATATTGATTCTTCTATCCAGGAACAAGGGATGGTTCTCCACTTTCTAGTGTCTTCTGCAATTTCTCACTTCAGTGTTTTAAAGTTCTCATTGTAGAGATTCTTTACTTCCTTCCTTAGGTTTATTCCAAGGTACTTTATCTTTTTTGATGCAGTTGTGAATGGGAGTGATTCTCTGATTTCATCCCCTGTGTGTTTGTTATGTGCATATATGAAGGCTAATGACTTATGTGTATTTATTTTGTATCCTGCTACAAGGCTGTAGGTTTTTATCAGCTCTAACATTTTCCTAGTAGAGTCTTTAGGGTCCTTTATGTATAGAATCATGTCATCTGCAAATAATGATAACTTGATCTCTTCCTTTCCAATTTGTATCCCTTTTATGTGTGCCTCTTGCCTTATTGCTATGGCTAAGACTTCCAAAACTATATTAAATAAAAGTGGGGACAGTGGACACCCTTGTCTTGTTCCTGATTGTAGTGGAAAAGCTTCCACTTTTTCCCCATTTAGTAATATGTTGGCTGTAGACTTGTCATAAATAGCTTTTATTATATTGAGATATGTTCCTTCTATTTCCAGTCTCTGTAGAACTTTTATCATGAAGGGATGTTGGATTTTGTCAAATGCTTTCTCTGCATCTAATGAGATGATCATGTGATTTTTGTCCTTCAACCCATTTTTATAACGTATTACATTTATAGATTTGCGTATATTGAACCATCTCTGCATCTCTGGGATAAAGCCTACTTGGTCAGGGTGAATGATCTTTTTGATATACTATTGTATTCAGTTTGCCAATATTTTGTTGAGAATTTTTGCATCTGTGTTCATGAGGGAGATTGGTCTGTAATTTTCTTTTTTTTTTTTTTTTTTTGTTCTATCTTTGCCTGGTTTTGGTATCAGGGTGACACTGACTTCATAGAAGGAGTTTGGTAGAATTCATTCTTTTTCTATTTCCTGGAAAAGTTTAAGAAACAGTGGTGTCAGCTCCTGAAAATTTGGTAAAATTCAGAAGTGAATCCATCTGGGCCTGGGCTTTTTTTACTTGGAAGATTATTGATAACTGTTTGGATCTCCTTGCTTGTTATAGGTCTATTTAAGTGATTAATCTCATCTTGATTTAATTTAGGTAGGTCATATAAATCAAGGAAATCATCCATTTCTTTCACATTTTCATTCTTTGTGGAGTATATGCTTTTATAGTAAGTCTCTATGATTTTTTTAATTTCTCTTGAATGTTTTGATTTTACCTTTTTCATCTCTCATTTTATTAATTTGTGTCTCTGTTCTCTTTCTTTTCGTCAGATTTGCTAAGGGTTTATCAATCTTGTTTATCCTTTCAAAGAACCAATTCTTTTGATTTTTTTTTTGTTTCTCTTTGATTAATTTCTGCTCTAATCTTTATTATTTGTTCCCATCTACTGATTTGTGGTTTGCCTTGTTCTTCTTTATCCAAGGCTTTAAGGTGAAGCATTAGGTTGTTTACTTGTGACCTTTCTAATTTCTTAGTATAGGCACTTAAGGCCATAAATTTACCTCTTAGAACTGCCTTCATTGTGTCCCAGAGATTTTGGTATGTTGTATTCTCATTATCAGTGGAGTATATAAACTTTTGTTTTCCTTCTTGATTTTTTCATTGACCCACTCATCATTCTGCAGTGTATTGTTTAGTTTCCATGATTTTCTGTATGCTCTATAATCTCTCTTGTTACTGATTTGTAGTTTAATTCCATTGTGGTCAGATAGAATGCAAGGAATTATTTCAATTTTCCTGAATTTGTGAAGATTGTTTTTTTTTTTTTTTTGTATCCTAATATATGGTCTGTTTTAGAGAATGTTCTATGTGCTGCTGAAAAGAATGTATAATCTGCAGCCTTTGAATGAAATGTCCTGTATATACCTGGTAGGTCCATTCCTTCTATGACCTTATTTAGTCCAGATGCCTCTCTGTTTATTTTTTTCTCAGGGTGACCTGTCATTTGATGAGAGTGGGGCATTAAAGTCACCCACTACCACTGTATATGGTGTTATCTGTGACCTTAGTTCTAATAGTGTTTGTTTGATGAATTTGGGAGCCCCCATGTTAGATGCAAATATGTTTAGGATTGTAATGTCCTCCTCTTGGAGTGTGCCCTTAATGAATATAAAGTGACCTTCCTTATCTTTCTTCACTAACGTTGGACTGAAGTCTACCTTGTCAGATATTAGGATATCAACCCCTTATTATTTTCTAGACCCATTTGCTTGAAACACCTTTTTCTAACCTTTCATCCTAAGATAATGTCCATCCTTTATAGAAAGGTGAGTTTCTTGGAGACAACACATTGTAGGATCCTGCTTTTTAACACAGTCTGCAAACCTATGTCTTTTGGTTGGGGCACTGAGGCTGTTGATAATAAGGGATATTATTGAAAGGTGTGTATTTATGTTTGCCATTTTGTGTGTGTGTGTGTGTGTGTGTGTGTGTGGTTCTGTTCTACATTTGCTCTCTTATGTTAACTAGTCTTTGAGCATAGCTTGTTTTTTCCATGTTACTTATACATGTGCTTTCCTTTTCTTCAGCATGGAGGATTCTATCAAGTACTTTCTGTAGAGCTGGTTTTGTCTTAAAATACTCCTTTAACCTGCTTTTCTTATGGAATGTCCTTATTTCTCCGTCTATTTGTATGGATAGCTTTCCAGGATAAAGTAACCTTGGTTGACAGTTGTTATGTTTCAGAACTTGGAATACATTACTTCAAGCCCTTCTGGCTTTTAAAGTTTGTGTTGAATAATCTGCTGTAATCCTGATGGGCTTGCCTTTGTAGGTAACTTGATTGTTCTCTCTAACTGCTTTCAATATTTTTTCTTTGGTTTGTGTGTGTGTTTGGTAGTTTGATTATAATATGGAGAGGAGAGGTTCTTTCCAGGTTTTGTCTGGCTGGTGTTCTAAAGGCTTCCTGTATCTGCATTGGCACCTCTTTCACAATTTGGTGGAAGTTTTCTTCTATGATTTTGTTGAAGACACCTACTATGCCTTTGGTGTGGAATTCTTCTCCTTCTAATAAGCCCTGAATTCTTATATTTGATCTTTTCATAGTGTCCCGAATATCTTGAAATTCCCACTCATACTTTTCTATCAGTTTGTCTTTCTCTTTGTTGGACTGTATTAGATCTGCCACCTGGTCTTCTAGCTTAGATATTCTGTCCTCTCCTTCACCCATTCTACTGGTGAGATTTTCTACAGAGTATTTTTATTTCCTTAGCTGTGTTCTTCATTGCTAGTAATTCTGACTAGTTTTTATTTATTATTTATATTTCTTTATTTATGTCTTGTATTGCCTTCTTTATTTCATGAAATTGGTGTCCTGTGTCTTTTTTGATTCCTTTGATTTCCTCTTTGAGTTCTTCTTTGATTTCTTTGATTTGTTCTCTGACTTCTTTGAACATATTTACAATCATTCCTTTGAAATCTTCCTCAGGCATTTCCTCTAAGTCATTCTCACTGGAGGTCATTTCTGATGCATTAATACTTTTAGGAGGATTTATATTGTCTTGCTTTTTAGTGTTTCTTGTGTTATAATGTATATATTTTTGCATCTTGGTTTATGTTAGTGCTTTGATTTTCTAGCTAGCTAGGTATTCTTAGCTGTATCAATTGATTTGATGTTATATATGTTCAGCATAGGAACTTAAGGTGTTAGGTGTGGCTCTTAAGACTCTCAGAGTATCTACAAAGGTGCTCCTAGGGGTTAAGTTAACCTGCTATGGGAGTATTAATGTAGTCTGAGTGGAATAAAATACAGGTAGCTTCTAAAATTGAACTAAACACTGACACATTCAATCAAAATCAGCACTGAATATTTATGCTAGAGTAGTTATTATAACAACTAGATCCTCTATCAACAAAGAGATTAAGATTTCTGGTCTGTTGAGGGATCCAAGTCAGCTTGTGACCAAATGAGACCTTTCCCTGGTGCAATCAATCCCAGTTATCTTTTTGGATGATTTTGGTCTCAGTCAAGTTGCTGTCTGGGTCGCTGTGCTGCTGTCCTGATTTCTGGAGCTGGACACTGGCTGTTCCTGCATGGCAAACAGAGGCTGGCAACTGTGGCCCTGCAGATCGGCACCCCCCGATGATGGAACCAGTACTGCTGCTGCTGAAGCTGCTACTGCTGGATCTGTCACTGCTGCTGGTAAAGCTGCCTCTGCTGGGTCTGTCGCCACTGTTGCTGCTGTTGTTGCTGTAGCTGCCACTGCTTGTTCTGCCACTGCTTTCTTCCATGTCATTTGCAAATAGAACTAACTTTATTTCTTCCTTTCAAATTTGAATCCCTTTTATTTCTTGACCCTGTCTTATTTCTTGGGCTAGTTCTTCTAGTACTATGTTGAAGAGAAGTGGTGATAGTAGGCACCCTTGTCTTGTTCCTAATCTCAGTGGAAACTGCTTGTGTTTTTCCTGATGAAGTATTATTTGGGCCTTAGGAACTTTATACATAGCCCTTATTGTGTTGAGAAATAAACCCTCCATGCCTATTATTCCCAGTGTTTTAATCATGAAGTGGTGTTACACTTTTATTTATTCATTCATTTGAGAGAGAGAGAGAACAAGGCAGATGAAGAGAGAGAGAGAGAGAGAGAGAGAGAGAGAGAGAGAGAGAGAGAGAGAGAGAATGGGTGTCCCAGGGACTCTAGCCACTGCAAAAGAACTCCAATTTCATGTGTCACTTTATTCACCTGGATTTTGTGGGTCCTGGGGCATCTTACCAAGGTCTTTTGGCTTTACAGGCAAGTGCCTTATGTGTTAAGCCATATCTTCAGCCTCTGGTGTTATATTTTGTCAAAGACCTTATCTGCATCAATTGAAATGGTCTTATTGTTCTTATAGTTCAGTTTATTTATGTGGTGCATTATGTTGACTGATTTCTGTACATTAAACCATCCCTGGGATGAAGCCTACTTCATCAAGGTGTATAATGCTTTTGATGTGTTGCTGAATTCAGTTTGTAAGGATCTTTGCATCGAGGTTCATTAGGGATATAGGCTTATAATTTTCTTTCTTTGTTAAATCTCTGTATGGTTTTGGAATTAGGGTGACACTAGCTTCATAAAAGGAGTCCAGTAAGATTCCACATTCTCTGATTATATTGAATAGTTTGAGAAAAAAAAATAGGTTCCAGTTCTTCTATGAAGGTTTTACTGAGTTCAGCTGATAAGCCAGCTGGTCCTGGACATTTCTTTTGGGGAGGGTTGTTTTTATTACAGTTTCAATCTCCACAGTTGTGATATGCTTGTTTAGGAGATCAATTGGCTCTGAGTTTAGCTTAGGCATGTGGTATGTGTCTAGGAATTCATCCATGACATCCAGATTATTTAATTTTGTGGAGTAGAGGTTATAGAAGTATGCCATGATGATTCTTCCAATTTCATTGATGTCTGTTGTGATCTCTCCTTTTTAATTTCTTATTTTGTTTATTTGAGACCTCCCTTTTTATTTGTTTATCAGTTTGGCCAGATGTTGGTCAATCTTGCTTATTATTTCAAATAAACAGGTCTTCTTTTCATTGAATACACACACACACACACACACACACACACACACACACACATCTTGTAAACTTACTGACAGCAAACTATGGTATTTCCCTCCCCTCACCTGCTTTCCCCTTCATAATTCTGCTGTCCATCATATCCCCTCCCTCACATAATTATTCATTCCTTTACTTTGATATAATCATCTTTTCCTCCTGTTATGAGGGTCTTATCTAGGTATTGCTAGGCACTGTTAGGTCTTGGATATCAAGACCAATTTCTGTCTGGACAGTTGCATTGTAAGGAGTGGTACTCTTCCTTTAGCTCTTACATTTTTTCTGCCATCTCTTCCATAATAGACCCTGAACCTTGGACAGTGTGAGATGTTTCAGTGCTGGACATTCCTCTGTCCCTTCTTCTCAGCACTATGTTGCATTTGGGTCATATGAATGGGCCATCATAAAAGTGAAGCTTATCAAACCAGAAGTGAGATTAGCATTAATATGTGAATATTAGTATTAAGTGTAGTGCTTTCAGGGAAATTTGGTGAAAGTAATACGTGCATTTATCCACACAAGAGCAGGCTTTATAGCCCTAAGGCTCATGACCTCCCCTGCCATAGGCTTTTGATCAGATTTTCAGTACCAGGTACATATTCCCTCCCATAGAGTAGGCCTTCAGTCAGACAGGCCACTATTGCACTTGTTCAGTCATTTGGCCTGTCTGGTTAAACTTGAGGCTTCCAGAATTCACTCTTTTCACCAATAATGACTTCTGTTCCCCTTAAGGCTGCATACAGTGAAGCTTTTTCTTGCTTTCAGTAGGCTTGGCTACAGAGAGACAGTTTTCTGCACAGTATCAGCTTGATTTCTCAGTGACATTGCCACTTGGACATGGGGAATCTTCCAAAATAGGGTCTTATCATCTGTTTCTTATGAGAAACCAAGGGTTATGGCAATAGCCTATAATGTTTTGGAGGCAACAAGTACGTCTCTGGCCAATAACTCACCAGAAGGTAACCCATCCCTGTCACTGAAAATTTTCTAGTAACAATCTATGGCTCTGCATGGGCCATTATTCAAGAAAGTAGATTTTAATATGTTTTGTCTAAAATATATGCTCATCCATTAAAGGAAGTATGGACCCAAAAAAGGAAAGCAATATAAAAATGATATCAAAAGAAAAGAGAGACTAATTGAGAGGGGGAGGGGATTTGATAGAGAGTGGAGTTTCAAAGAGGAAAGTGGAGGAAGGGAATTACCATAGGATATTGTTTACAATAATGGAAGTTGTCAATAAAAATTAAAAAAATTGAAACAAAAATAATAATTCTAGGACTGCAGAGATGGCTTAGCAGTTAAGGTGCTTGCCTGCAAAGGCAAAGGATCTCAATTCAATTCTACAGTATCCATGTAAGCCAAATGGACAAAGTGGCACATACATCTGGAGTTCATTTGCAGTGGATGTAGGCCCTGGCATGCCCATTCCCCTCCCTCCCTCTCTCCCTCTTCCTCATTCTCTGTCAAATAAATAAAAATAAAAATATATAAAAAATAATTCTAGAAAGCTGAGGGGCCAACCATGGATATATCAATCTAAACAATAATGGGGAAAAATACTGTCTGCAATGAGAAAGGATTTAGGGAATAGTCACTTATGACAAGAAAGAATTAAAGCAGGAAACAGATTGATACTCTGGGAGGACTTGGGGTTTAAAACATTACAAGAAGTGTTAAAGGATATGCTTTGAAAACTGAAGAAATTAGAGCTTGAAGATAAATATGGAAACCTAAGCTGTGGTGGAGATTATTGCCTCAGCAATAATAGATGATATATTAAAGAAGGAATTAGATTATCATTCATTCACAGCTAGATAAATTATTTTTTCATAAGAATTAGACATCTTAAAATGATTTTTATAGCAATCAAGAAAGTATTATCTGGTAAGTTAAATACTTCCTATTAAAAATAATCACAAAAGCAGAAGCTATGCATCATGTATGCACAATATTTTTAGATAAAAAAGTGTAAGACTTCATTGTGTTCATAGCTACAGATATGGTAGTCTTGTCTTCTGCACTTTCTAGAAAATAGGTGAAACTCGAAAGTAATCTCTTCTAATTTGGCAGCTTTCAAAGTACTTAAGAGCTGGTAAGTTCCCTTTAAAATTAACAGTACCTGTGTGAGAGACTGTCCCTGTAGGAGCAATAGGTCCTGAGACTAAACTTGGTCAAGATTCAAATTCTGGGTGGGGGCTGATAGAATTTTTTTAAGTATTAGTTATTTGACTGTTTGGATATACTTCCCCCTTGAGTGTTAAAAACCCTATAAGGGGGCATAAATTAACACTTCCATTTTTACCTTTAAGGACAGTTGAAGCTCTATTGGGGTTACTCTTAGGATTTTGTCCTCTACAATTTGTGCCATCTGCTAGGATGGGTTAGGGTTTTAAGATATTGCTGACTATGTGGCTTTCCTTTGAAACATAGGGGATATTTCTCTGTCCAATGACAGCTCTTTTATATAGTCAAACTTCAGGGGTATCCATGATCAATAGGATAAGTGACTTGCTCAAGTAATGAGACTGCTTCACAAGGGTTCTGATATCCTCTTGGTCCTGGATAATCTTGTGAGGTAAAAGCAAATATGATACATGTCTTATTATTAGGTCCTTATGCCTTTAGACTTTGGCCTTTAAGAGAGAATAATGATTTTAATTTTAACCTTTGTATAGTACTTAGGCAGAGTTCAGACAAAAGTAAACTGGGTTTTAATTAAATCCTGATCTTAAGACTCCATTTACTAAGTAATAAAAAAAAAACACAACAAACTTATGATAAAACATGTACTTATCTTGATACAACTTAAATCTGTTCTTTTTTTTAAACAACAGTTTTTAATCTGACAATTCTGTATACTCCTCATACCACATGTACAGTACATTGGGATAACATCACTGCCATGGGCAGAATACCTAACAGTAAAACAAGTATCAGGAAGGAAAACACATTAACAAAGTGGCTTTAAAGGTGGCTGAACAGGGCAGCTTCATATGAGGCAACTCCTGGCAGCTCAGTAGAAGCAGACAGTGTGGAGAAAGGCCCCACCACTCTTCTCTTCAAACTCCTGCAGCAGCTCATCAATCTCATTCTCCATGTTATCAGTGTGCTGGATACACTGGCAGAGCTCACAGATGAGCAATGCCCCTAGAGTGGCCTCTTCATGGTTGTCCTGGATATCGACATTGACCACATGAACAGGCTGGCAGGTCTCCTGTTCTCTGGAGTTTAGATCTTCTACCACCTGGTCGTAGACTTTCTCTTCACAAGTGAGGATCAAATCAAACAGGTCTTTGCAGTTTTGGAACCTTTCTGGCCGGGGTTTGATTCTTTTATTTCTGTCCAACATAGGTAAAATAACAATCTGTGTATATAGTTCTTTGTCTTTCCTGAGGAGATCATTGTACATCTGGTCATATGTGGTTTTGAAGTCATAAACATTGCGTTTGTCAGATGCTGGTCCTGGGAGCGTCACGTGAGTTCCTGTTCCAAAGGACCGGACATTGAACCCTTGTTTGCTGAGTATGTTGTGCCTTCCATGCTCCAGTTCTGGTTACTTGGGCACACCACTGCCACCCACATCAGCGATGACGGCATGGCGCCAACCGCACAGCCCACCGAAGCCGCTCTGCAGCTCCCACCCAAAAGCCGGTTTTGCAAGACTTAAATCTGTTTCTTAAGCCAATTCTTATAAATGTTACCAAAATAAAATCAATATCTTAAAACAATCTAATTATTTTAAAGAGAGTACTGAATTTATATTTTTTATATTTCAATATTTAATTGGAGTGAACTTAATATATATAAACTGATTTTTAAAGTATATATGCATGTGTGACACTTATGTATGTTTGCATGTGCTTGTATGTCTGTGAAGACACATGTTTGTGGCAATGTTTGCATGAATATTATGGTTCAGAGGTCATTGCTCTTCACCTCATTTTCTGGAGACAAGGTCTCTTACCATATTCAGAGCTCAATGGTTTTGCTAGACAAGCTAGTCAGCAAGTACCAGGGAATCCTCCTGTACCCTCCTTCCCTAATGCCGGTATTATAGGTGCATAGCACGACACCATGCTTTTATGTGGGTTCTGGTAATACAAACTCAGGTCCTCATGTTTGTGCTAAAAGCAGTTTATCAGCCCAGCAATCTTCCTAGCCTCCTTTTTGGTTTCAGAAATTGCCAGATTGTCGTTATTGCTTTTGCTTTGAGAGATTAGGGATTGAACCTAGGGCCTTGTGTATGCTATACTGACCAAATACTCTACCATTAAACTATACCCCAAACCCCATCTTTGGATTTTAAGTATCATCGTTCACACATCTTGGTATAACTTACTCAGACTCTCTCTGTTGTGCCTGAAGTTTTGATTTTGTTCTTATCTTTTCTTATCAGTTTTGAAAAAATCTTTAATTTTACTTCAGTACAAAATCATTTATTGGTTTTCTTTTCTCAAATATATTTTTTATTTATTTGCAATGTGTGTGTGTGTGTGTGTGTGTGTGAGAGAGAGAGAGAGAGAGAGAGAGAGAGAGAGAATGGACATTGGACATGTCAGGGCCTCTAGCAACTGAAAACAAACTCAATATGCATTTGCCACTTTTATGCATCTGTCTTTACATGGGTACTGGGGAATCAAACCTAGGTCCTTAGGCTTTGCAGACAAATACCTTAACCACTGAGTGATTTCTCCAGCCCAATATCCTTTCTTATCCAGGAATACCCTTTCATCATTTAGCCTTCATTACTAAAATCATGCTATTATTTAGAACTTACATCACATTTCTCTACTACTTATTATTTTCTTCTAAATTTATTTTATAACTTGTTTGGTTTTCTATTGTCCTTCTCTTTCACCAGAGAAGACCTCACATTTTTGTCTTTTTTCTTAAAATAAATACATTTTAAAAAATTGTATAATCCCCTTCTACCACCTGTTTTTACCCCATCCATCTTTGTACCTTTCCATTGAATCCCCTCTCATTGCCTACTATTCTCTCTCTTATATTAATGTAGTTTACACCCTCTTCCATCATACATGATAACCAGTTGATGAGCCCAATATTATGCAGGTATTTTGCAGGCAGAAACAGCTTATTTGAGGGCATTAATACAATTTTTATCTGGGAGCCAGCATTCCAAAGCACTCATTCCTGTCTATTGATTTTTACCTTCTTTACTGAACCTCTTCCCACTGTAGTCTATGAAAAATTGTAGGGTGTGATAGAAGTGTCTCATTAGGTGCTGAACTCTCAACTTCCACTTCTTCCCAGCACTTTGATGAGTTTGGAGTCTCCAGCTGTCACTGCCATCTGAAAAGAGAAACTTCTGTAATTAAAGTACTAATATGTAAGCATAACCACAGGTAGTTATACAGCAATTTGGTGGGTATAATGTATCCATGTAGCCATAACATAGTAGTAACATCTCCCCAGCCTCCAGGATTTATGATCTTGCCATACACAGTGTTTTGATAAGGTTTTAAGTATTAGGTATGAATTCCCTCTTGAGGAACAGGCTCCAAATAGTTTATTACCCCCACAACAGCCATACCACTATTGCACTAATGAGCACATGTTTCCTAGGTGGCCAATGTTGTAGCTTGTGAAATTGATTGATAGTTAAGACTATCAATGACTTGTCTTCTGTCAGGCTATGTAGTATTTTCAATACTATAAGTGCTAGTCAACAGGGAGGAGCCTTTCAGCTCAGTTGTAGCTTGATTTCTCAGTGTCCTGCAACTGAAGCATATGGTGTTTTCATGCACAGAGTCTTAACATATAGTTATAGTGTGCAACCAATAGCCTTGGCAATATCCTATATTGTTTTGGACACCTTAGATATCTATCTCCCTGACCAACAGCGGGAGGTATTCTACTCCTGGTCCTGAAATTTTTCTGTAACACTATATGGTGATTGGGCATAACATTTGCACCCCTAATGGGTACTTTTGTACAAACTCTTTAAAAGAAACATGTATTTTTAATTAACAAAGAAATATTTTCCCATAAGTCTTATTCATAAACTCTTTAGTTTTGATTAAGCTTCCTCCCACCCTTCATTCCTTGACATAGCAAACTGTTCTAAACTTCAGGTATAGTGAAGGAACAGCATAACATAACAATTTTCCCAACTTATTAAAGAAAATTCAATTAATATGGTGTTAGATACATAATAAGGAAAATTAAGATTACCTGTCCCCCATTGCTAAACATGAACTTTTGTGTCTGCAAAAAATATTAGGCAAACTTAACTACTGCTTGAACTTTTAAAAATGTTCTTTTTCTCAATTATTTCTCTTTTGGTCTCATTGGAGTTTGAGAGTTACAGAATGTTACATTCCATAAAGAGTTGCCCAAGATAAAAACAATTCTAATGACCTTGAGCATCATAATTCACATACAAAATAGGCAAAAAGGAGAGAACATACACAAAGAGCCAAATATCTTTATATGGTAACCTTGAGATTACAGTTTAAAGTACAAAAGGAATCTGCTTCCCTAAATAACAGGGAGAAGTAGAAAATGGTTACTTTTTCTTGGAGGGACAAGTGGAATATTGAAAGAAAATCTAGTGCTAAATGTTGTACAGAAGACTTGCCACTCATTGGGTGTGTTTGGTGTCCCCAGCTAGACCTTGTACAGATGCCCTCTTTACAATAAAAGGTCAACTGGCAGAGGTAATCTGTAATCCTGTAAGAATAAGGAAAATCTGATTTCCCAGCCAGAAAGCTTTAATTTACTTCCCATGAGAGTTCTGGTCCAGCATATTAGAAGCATCTGCCTGTTACCAGAGTCATGATTGGTAAGTAAAGCTGGGACCTGTCAATCATAACTTAGGATATTTTTTCTGGTCCTGGTCTCAACCCCAGAAGTGGGTGCTTTTTCTGGGACTTACAAGACTTCTTCCCTGTAATTATACTAATGTTCTCCGGGTTATAGTACTCTAGGCTTAGCCTCTGTACTATTCTTTGTCCTTCAATTGTGTTCCTGTTTTTGTTTGAGAATGATTCCCCTTCCCACCTAAAAATAGTAAGACACTACAAGGCAGGAGATTCATGTTCTGAGAATAACTCTCTCACATTTTTCAAATGGATTAATAATTACCATCTTATGATATGACTGAGTCTTATTTGATTTAATTCCCCTCCAAATCTTGAACAAGTAACAAGTATATAAGTGGTAAAGAAGACTTCTCACAGAAGTAAGTCATCTGAGTCAGAATTCCCTACACATTTCCAGACGTGATCTGTTTTATTTTCCCCAATCATAACAAGTAGGGTAGGAAAGAATTTGATAAACTGGGGCCCTGATGGAGTAACATGCTCTCCGATGGAAAATTCTTCTCATGGTAAAAAGCAAAGGTAAAAGAGGGTCAACAAAATCATATGAGATTTCTAAATCTCAAAGTTACTTAGGAAGCTGGCATATTTCTTTTCATATCACATTGCCTCAGACAAATTACTATACTGTTTATTTTGTTTGTTTATTTGGATAAGTCAAAAATTTGCATGGGGAATTATGTGGCTGCTGGGAGGAAAATAATACACTGCTTGGTAATATACCACAGCTTGGTAATAAGTTCACAATAAGTAGGGCATAGAAAATAGTATTTAAAAAATTGAACAAAAAATGGCAAAAAGTAATGAATGTAGATTTACCTTTCAAAAATATATTAATTCCTAATAACATGTAAACACAGTTTATCTCTTTTAGGTTAAAAATTGGGCTGAGGAGATGGCACAGGTGTTAAAGGTGATTGCTTGCAAAACCTACTGGCCTGGGTTAGCTCTGAGTTTGATTTGCTACTACCATCATAAAATCAGATGCAAAAAGTGGCATATGCAGCAGGTGATTGTTCTCTGTGTCTATCTGCTTCACCATTGTGCTGGTACCAGGTTCACCAAGAATAAAGCACTCTTGCTTGCTTTCCCAGTTACTCTTAGTTTCAGATGGGGCCCTTTTGAGGTATGATGGGGTGGTTCTGTCCTTAGGATCTGCATCTATCTGAGAAACAGAAGCAGATTCTCCAACAGAGAGTAAAGTAGCACCAGATAAATCATCACTGAAGCAGACCTAACATGAACCCAACATGATTGAGGGAAATTTGTGGAAGAGGAGGCAAAAAGAATGTCAGAGCCACACTTTGGGTCATGATACACAGAGACATTGCCTCCTACTCATAACTGATGGCTAACCTCACAATGCAACACCCATCTACCCCAATAAGAAGGGCCCTGCAGAGGGCTGTGGCTAACAATGGTACTAACTTGACTGTATTCACTGAGTACAAAACTAATTTTTTTTTAAAAAAAGGAAAAAGTGGTGGGCTGGAGAGATGGCTTAGGGGTTAAGGCATTTGTCTGCAAAGCCAAAGGATCCTGGTTAGATTATCCAGGACCCACATTAGCCACAGATCACAAGGGGGATCATGTGTCTGGAGTTCATTTGCAGTGGATAGAGGCCCTTGTACACCTATACTCTCTCTCTCTCTCTCTCTCTCTCATGCTCACTCTCTCTGCCTCTTTCTGTCTCTCAAGTAAATAAAATATACTAAAAATTTTAAAATAAATAAGTGGCATATGCGTCTAGCATTCATTTGCAGAAGCAGAAGACCTTGGCATGCAGGTTCAAATTCTCTCTTTCTCATCTCTCTCTGTCTTGCAAATAAATCAATGGTTCTTATTAAATTAATTAAAGTTAATTGAGCAACTTATTCAATCTGTACTTACAACTATTTCTCATATTTGATATTTTTGTTTTTAATGAATAGACATTATTAATTATGAGAGAAAATATGGACTGGAAGCATGCCACCTCAGCTATCTTTTTAATTTTTTTATTTAATTTAATTTATTTACTTGAGAGCAACAGAGAGAGAGAGAGAATGGGTGCACCAGGGCCTCCAGCCCCTGCAAACAAACTCCAGATGTATGTGCCCCCTTGTGCATCTGGCTAACATGGGACCTGGGGAATTGAGCTTTGAACTGGTGTACTTAGGCTTCACAGGCAAGTGCTTAACCACTAAGCCATCTCTCTAGCCCAACCTCAGCTACTTTTAATGTGACATAAATCATTAAAATAATGCTATTTTTAACCTATTTTCACAAAGGTATTATAACCAGATTATGGTTTTTATTAAAGGGTTATAATAAGCACATAGCTTTAAACAGAATTATAAATTGTGAGAACTTATGGAAATTAATTGACATTTCACATATGTAAGTAAATAAAAATCTGAATATCTAACTCTTAACTTCAACAAAAATATACCACTTAAAATTCATGCCAGTTTAGGGGTATCTATGGCTCAAATCTTAAGAACTATATTAAGTGATATTTTCATTGTTTGTTTTTAAGTAGCTGAACCAAAGGCATCTACCAGTGTTTTATTTATTTTTATATTGCTAGTATGTAGGTTGTAGTTTATCACAATGACAGCAAATCTATCATCCTCTACCTAAAGCTATAATAAGAGTGTGTTCAAATCAACAACTCTTTTTTTCAGAGTAGCTAAACTGTAAATTGTCCTTGACCTGTCACACAAACACAAAACAACCTCCCTGTTAATCTCCCAAAGATAAATAGTTTACTGTTCTTCATTTCGAGCAGGGCTATGTCAGTAGCAACAATGCTTCATATGTCACATCTTTAAAGCAATACTTTTCAACTGATGCTCCAAAGGTAAGTGGGATCTTAAGAAAAAAAAAACAAACATACAATTACTCCCCAATTAACATGTTATGTAGCATTTAATGTTAACATAGTATGTACTAATTAAGATTAAAGATATTCTTTTCTGGGAGTAGAAAATAAATATTACAAAGAAAGTCAAGATGTCAATGAAGAGAATATGAAAATGATTATGAATCATGGGAAGATTTTTCTGTCTGAGAAGGACACATTATTAATTCAAATTCTAAACATTTTCCTATACCAGCCAGAAGAAGAGAGAAAAAGAGAGGGAGAGAAATGGTTTGAAATTTCAGAAATTTTATTCATTGGAAATAATCTAAATATCATTTTTAGGAATTCTAATTTTGCAATAATGTTAATATGTATTGAAAAGAAATATAGCATTAAAAAGATAAGAAAAAACACAAAAATTCTACTGCATATAGGATATAAAATAAGGTTTTTATACACTAGAAATACTGCAATGAATATATATTCTTTACCAATGAGTGTAAGAACATGTTGATGCCAGTAGACTACATCCTTCCTTTTTATGAAATCTTGAAATTCAATTTGAATATGTACTAGGGATATGAAGCATTTAGGAAAAAAAATCCCAAAAACCTACCCATGCTGAAAATTATGGTGTCTCTGATAGAAGAATTATAGTAACAAAATAACTAGCAAATAAATTTAAAGGTCTCAGAAAGGGCTTATTATATCTGTTTCAGAGGTTTCAGTTCTTTGTCATTTCTGTTCTTTCTGACTTGAGATGTAACAGTTCTATTAATCTCAAGGCAGACAGAGAGCAAACATAGTCAAGAAGGAACCAGAGAAAAGATATACCCTTAAAGGCATACACCAAGTAATGCTATTATTCCAACAAGGTTCCCTTGTTACCTGTCAATTCAATATGAATTAATTGAAGGTTTACCCATTGAAAAAAAAATAGTATCCTTCTGTCCCAATTGTCTGTCAATAGTGCCATTAGGTGGAATTAAAAAAAAAAAAAAAACCTTGCACACGTGACTCTTTGAGGGCTTTTTATAAGCAAATCATAAAATTTCAATCATGAGTATCAAAGGCTTATAACTGTCACAATTTAGAAATAAAAAGTCTGCCACAGGTCCAGGTGTTTGAATGCTTTGTATCATTCTGGTGGTTCTGTTTTTGAAAGTTCATGAACATTTGGGACCATGATCTAACTAGCAAAAGTGAAGCACTGTGGTCAGGTCTTCATGGTAATGTCTTTTGTTCCAGGCTTGAGTTCTCTACTTTCTGGCCTGCGAAAACATGAACATGAAATAATGCTAGTTACTGCTAGAGTTGACCAGGCCAAACCAGCAACTATGGCTTCCCTGCCATGATACATGTCTTCTACTGAAATAATGAGCCAAGATAAACCCTCTATTAAATTGATTTTGTCAGATTCTTTGTCACAGTGGGAAACAATTGTTACAAATTCAGAATTTTACAAAGTTAAATGTATTTAGTTCATATGTAAAATGAACTTGAGTATTCCAACATTGTTAAAAATACAAGTCTAAAGTTCCTCAGACTCAAGTTTCCTCTCCCCCACCTGTGAGCACCTGAAAAATTCAAAATACAGATTACAGTCGTCTCACAAAATGATGGGGCGGGAAAGTGTAAGCATCCCCATTCCAAGAAAAATAAATCTGAGATTAGAGGAAAATGGGGCCAAAGCAAGACCAAAACAAGCCAAGGAATGAATTAAAACCTCCATGATGCTCTGTATTTCATTTGGGGTATGTGATGATGTGACATAAGTTCCAAAGGTCTGGGGCAGTTCTGTTTCTATGAACATTTCAGATACAGCCACATGGTCTTTCTTCTGAGCAAGCTCTGCAAGCTGTAGATTTCCTTGGCAGAAGTTCCATGTTCCTGTCATCTCTTTAGTGCACCTTTAGCCTCATGCTCTTATCTTCACACGTTGTCTTCTCAAAAGCTGCCTACAGAGATTTGTACTTTGCCTCACATTGCCTCAGTTTGAAATAAAAACTCTGCATTCAGCATAGAGAAAAACCAACATCACATAGATGCCAAAATCTGTAAGCAGCAGGAATATCAGCCAGGACCACTTGGACTATGGATGAAATGGTGTCTGAGAACCTGGATGAATAACAGTCAACACTTCCATAGAGGAGTCTGCAATCCAATAGCTGATTAACAAAGCACAGCCAAATAACTTGTTCTTGAGGACACGTTTGAATATGTATTACATAGTAAGACCAAATTTTTTACATTTAAAGTGACTACATATATCTGGAGACCAAATGGCATTCGTTGTCTTTTGCAATTATACCTCATCGTTTTTGTTGTTTTGTTTTGTTTTATGAGACATGGTCTTTCAGTGAACCTGGAGTTCACAGATTCAAGTAGTCTTAGTGGCTAGTAAGCCATAGGTTTTCTCCTGTCTCTCAATTTCCAGTACTGAGATTAACAGTATGCCACTTTCTCCAGCTTTTCTATAGGGATTCTAAGGATCCAAACTCAAGTCCTCTTGCTGACATGGCAAACACTTTACTTGCTGAGCAAACGCCTCAGCCTACCTATTGCAGTTTTTGAACATTAGCTAAAAAACATGGTATTCACTTTTCAATCCTAGCTCTGAATGCATACTATATAGTTTCAACAAAGGGTGAAGCAGGAAGAGAAACTCAAGTCTGTAAGCAATGTACCTGAGTAGAGTGAGAGAGCTACTTCAAAGAGTGTTGTTGCTTAAATAAAGCAAGGGTTGGTTTTTCTTATGAAAATTCCCTTGAAACTGTTTGAATATGTTTTCCTCTTAGCACCCCTACCAAATAAGTATTCCTTGTAAGTGACCAATAAAAATGCTGACACATAATATTGTAGGACAATGTAGCTACTGCTTGAATATCATCTGTCATTTTGCATTACTTTGATATACCATGGACATTTTGATGCCTTTGGATGTGACAAGTCACCTAGCAATGTCATCTACCAAAATTATGAGTAAAATATATATAAACACAATTGTGCACAATATGACATTAAATATTTATAGTGTGTGTATGCATGTCTGTGCTTCTTTACCTAATTCTCTCTTACTGGTGCATTTAAAATGGAAAAGCACAGGTTCCATGCATCTGGATGACTGGCTGACATAGGTATGGATGTATAGCTATACAATTACACTAGAGGTACTTTTTTGAACAGCTGCTGCATGTCTACTCAGAAAATTCAAGGGTTCCTAGGTCAGCTGCTTCCTATTTATTCAAATTTATATTGACTGGCTTCAGAAAGCAAATCTGACAAAATGATTAATTAGACTTTATAGCTCATTGGCAGGCTGTAGTTTAATAGAATTAGTAGAGCTCAAGTTCATCTTTAAATACCATTATAGTCTTCATATTAAAATGTCAAATTGTATTTTTCAGTTTTTACAAAATCCAAGATGACTTTTTCCAAATTTGTAGTGATAACAATGAAAAACTAAACAGGATACCTTATTTCACACACAGCTTTCATAACAATTAAAATATTTTCATAAAATTTATTCAATATGTCAACATGTATAGATTTGCAATAGAAATTTAAAACGATTTCCAAATACATAATGAAGTGCTACATGGTAATATATATCTGATATTTATCTTTGTCAAAGTAAATAAAGATATAAAAATGTAATGTGATGCTTGAACATTTACAATTTCATGTTTGATTATTTTTGTCCCAGATCAGCCTTGAAGAGGAAATATGAGTAAAGGAATATTTTGTATATTAAATTCTATTTATAATAATACCTGAATTAATTTTGGATATGAATTCTCATAAATAAGTATGGTACAATAAACACATAATGAATGATTGCTTATATCAGAATAATAAGACTGATTTTATGCCAAAATAGATATCTCAAATTGTGAATGTTCAGAGCTGAACACCTGATCATTTATAACTCACTTCAACTCCAATATCTTATTTTATGGAAAGTGTACTTTTTCTACTGTGCAAGTCCAGCACTTTGAAGTTTATGTGTGTGTATGTGTCTGTGGAATATCCACATACAACCTGGTAGAGTCAAATTATCTGTACTTTTAAAATTTGTCTTCAATCAAATCAGTTCTTACCACTTTAATTATACCTAACCCTGTCTAAATTACCACATATATGCGCACATTAATGAGCCATCTAATTTGCTTTCCTACTTCTGCACTTTTCCTCCTATAAAATGCACCACAGGACAATTACAACAATCCTGTTAAGATCATGTTATTATTCTCAAACTCACTTTATTCAGAGGACAATTCTAAGTGATCTAAGTCAAAAAATTCTCCCATGTTCTTCCCACAACTACCCATCCCATTTCTCTTTATTATTATTTTTTACTAGTTTCTTCTCCCATATATTTGGTAGTAGATGAAATATGTCAATCATTTGCTCCCCTCTGTGTCTGTCTCTGTCTCTGGCTCTGGCTCTGGCTCTGGCTCTGGCTCTCTCTCTCCATATATATATATATCTGCTTTGACGATTCCTGCAATTATTTGCTTGATTACACACCACATTATTTCATTATTTCTGGTAAACATTCTCTTGAAGGAAAACTTTTTTTAAAAGCAACACAATGTTTGGTATTTTTTTTAATTTAACAAAATCAATTTATATTTCCTATTTCTTATTTTATTAATTAATAACATTTCCCTTAATAAAATATACACTCTGTGAAGTCCAGGATCATTACATGTGTTGTTCACTGATACATCTCCATTTTGATTTTTTTGGTGAAAAGTATGAAACTGAGGGCAACCTTCGAGAATTGTGATTTAAATTCTGAAATTAATCCATATACTTCCTACACTCATGATAATACAGGATTGGATGTGTTAACCCCTTAGTTTGTATAGACAATGAGCAAACATTTTTATTTTAATTTTTCACTATACTGCAAATTCAATTAAAAAAATGCCACATTAATTTACTACCTACAAGCCCCTTTAAGACCTTATTTATCTTTATTTCTCATGAGGGAATAATATCTATTTTACAGACTGACCTTTAAAAGATACAGTAAAAGAAGGACATTTCAAAGTATAATAACTCAAAAATGCTGCCAAATATTAAAATTTGTCAGGTGCTTTAGTTTGATATTTGGAATCCCTCTTGGAAATTCACTGATATTATAAAATATCTTCTAAAGATGAAAGTGACAGAATACAACTATTTTCCAACCTGGCTGAGTTTTTAAAAAGTTATCCTTTTGTTATCGTTGAGGATCTAATACAAAATACTTTTTATAAAATTTTAATTTTAATTTTTAATTAATATAATGACTTCATCTTTTTTTAGTAAGAAAATTTAGAGCGTAACAGCAATTAAACTCAATAAATATTGTATTTTATTTAACTACAGGGATTGGGCTTTAGGTCACAGGTGGAATACATTTCTAGCATCTACAAAGGCCCTAGGTTCCATCTCAAATATTGCAAAGCATCACAGAAGACCAAAGGGACAAATATATTAAAAAAAAAAAAACCAACTAAACTGTATTATTTGAAAATACGTAAAGGTTGCTATAAAAAGAGAAATGGTAAGGCAATTTCCTTTTTTTTTTTTTTTTTGTTTGTTTTTCAAGGTGGGGTCTCTCCCTGGCTCAGGCTGACCTGGAATTCACTATGTAGTCTCACGGTGGCCTCGAACTCTCGGCAATCCTCCTACCTCTGCCTCCCAAGTGCTGGGATTAAAGGCATGTGCCACCACGCCCGGCATAAGGAAATTTCTTTTGCAGAAGGCATATGTAGACATTTTCTCTGTGGAGCACAGAATGCCAGTGTGTGAGGGAAATGGGATAGGGAATTAGAGGGCTCAAAAACAGATATTTGCATTCCTAGCTCCTTACTTGTGAGTAGATACTAGTGTATTTCTTCCTAGATACTATTTAAACAGATTATTTGAAAAATCTGCTGTATATAGGTCCACAAAGGTGGCTAATATTTATGGTATATTAGATTAATTCTTCTCAAAACTTTCTCCCTGGTGCACACCTATAAGTTCAAACTCATGTGACTAAAGCTGTGCTTGGTCTCTAAAGCAGTTACCTTCTTGATGCTGGAACAAAATCTTTACCACAATTAGTTTATAGGGGGAAAAAAAGTGTTATTTCCAGCGTAAAGTTTTTAAGTAAAGATTCATCATGGCAGGGCAAGCATGGCAGAAGAGATAGGAGGGTATGATATTTTCTCATATCAGTTGAGAGGAAGTGGCAAGAGGGTACCTGGCTCTGGCCAGAAGGGATGAATTACAAAGTCTTAAGGCCTGCCACCAGTGGCATACTTCCTCCTGTAAGAGTCCATCTTCCAACAACTTCACTAGCTGGGACTCTTGGGACTATAGGGGACATTTCAGATCCAAATAACCACATTACACTCCTGGCCTTGCATCCAGTACAACTTTTAAAACACTCATAGTTGTTATCATTCCCAACTCTGTACTGCTACTCTTGTTTATCCACAGTTTAATTTGAGACACAAGGCAATCTAATACCTGCAAACCATAGAAAGTCAAAACATGAGTTATATATTTCCAAAACATAATGAGACACAGGACATATTTCCATTGCAGAAAGAAGGTATAGCAAGAAAATATATTTTGCTAATGTTGGATAAAAACCAAGCAAGGCAAACATCAAATTCTTCAGTTTCATTTCTGGAACCTGGGAATTCTAATGAAATTCTTGGGTTCTAAAAAGCTTGGACAATTCCACATCTCAAGCTGTGTCACTTGCAGACTGGACAGCATTCACCCCTGAGTAGAATCCCCTCTGTGCTGTATCAGTTTTGTTTGGTAGGCTTTCCTTAGTCCTCACATCTCTGAAATCCTAGAGTCTCCACTGAAACCTTCCGTTCTTTTTTTCTCTTTAAAAGAAGACACATCGTCTGAGCAGGACAAATTCAGTAATAGAGATTTTTTTTCTGAGGTAGGGTCTTGCACAAGCCAAAGCTGACCTGGAATTAACTATGTAATTTCAGGCTGCCCTCTAACTCACAGCAATCCTCCTACCTCGGCCTGATATTAAAATTGTGTGGCACCACACCTAACAGTACTGGAGCTATTTAAACACACATTTATGTTTATTATTTATTTGTAATAAAAGAGACAGAGAGAGAGAGAGAGAGAGAGAGAGAGAGAGAGAGAGAGAGAGGGAGAGAGAGAGGGAGAATGAATGGGAATTCCAGGGTCTCTTGCCGCTGAAAAGAAACTCCAGACACATGCACTCCTTTGTGTATATGGCTTTATATGTACACTTGGCAATCAAACCCAGGCCATCAAGCTCTGTCAGTCAGTTCCTTTAGCCACATAGCCATCCTGCCAGTCCTGAAACCACACTTTTTATCTTCATAGTTCCATGCAATGGCTTTACAGGGTCTCCTTGCAGGGATCTCAGCCCTCCTTTCACAGATTTTGCACTGTCAAGCATCAGTAGCTCCACAATTGCATGCCATGACCTATTCCAGCATTTTCATATTTCCAAACAATTACCAAGTTGGTATTATTGGCAAATTTGTACATTCATGAGGTAGGATAAAGCTGAATTTGAAAAGTAGGGAACTCTTAGACTCCCTGTTTCTAAAGAATGAGCAATTCTAATTTTTAATCCATCCTAATCTCAAACAATTGTAGTGGAAGTGACCTAAAAGCAGTGTGCATTTTGTTCTATGTCAAACTTTACATTTATATATCCTTCTGCTGTGTGTTTACTCTACCAAACATGCCAGCCCACTACTTTCAAATTTAACTTCTGTGCAGATTCTTAGGACACAGGGAGAATACAGCTAGCCTCTCTATCAAAACATCATAAAAATTGCCTGTAGCCCAGTTGCCAAAAAAATTTCCCCTCAGAAATTTCATTAACCAAGCATTCACAATACACAGATCTG
This sequence comes from Jaculus jaculus, assembly GCF_020740685.1. Taxonomy (NCBI): domain Eukaryota; kingdom Metazoa; phylum Chordata; class Mammalia; order Rodentia; family Dipodidae; genus Jaculus; species Jaculus jaculus. The sequence goes on from NC_059125.1 coordinate 77,351,810, forward strand.
TATACATTGTAGTCTGTCAAACTGTCATCAGAATGGGCCATGATACCTTGTTTAAAGTGTCTCTATTCCAAAGTTCCAAATCTTTTATTACTGCAGCAAATCAGTCCCAAAAGACTAAAATCCACATGGTAAGTTTATCACAAGTACTCGTTGCCAATATTCTATTTCAGTTACATTCTAGTTGCTTGGATAAAACTCACAAACAGAATCAGCTTGTGGAAGGAAAATTTTTTAGGTTAGAGTTTCAAGGGAAACTTTCATCATGGTGGGAAAAGTGTGAGAGAAAAGACAGGCATGGCATCACATTTTATCACATTAGCTCAGAGGATGCAGCAAAAGTGAGTTAGCTACTTCTGACAAGATAGGTTAGATTATACAACCCTGAGGCAGTCACCCAGTGAAACACTTCCCCCAGGAAGTTCCTTCCTCCTTGAAGACTTCACTGGCTTTTGCAATCCCCTCCAAAGGCTGGGGATCAAGTATGAGATTAATCACAAATACATGAGGCTATGGGGGACATTTCAAATTCAAACTATTGTAGTGTCCAAACTCATTGTTTACTAAAAGAAAAGATACTCTGAAAAATATTATATATACTTTTCAATGTTTTGTCATTTAGTGTTCATTGAAAGAAACAAGATATTTTGAAATGAAATGCAGCTTATAGAAAAGTTTTAATGTGGAATACTCAAAACCCATTTTTTCTACAATTTTCAAAATTTTAAAGACAAGCAAGAAGTTAAATTTAAATTATACGTGTTCTAATAAATATGAATATAAAATATTTCTATATCTTGCAGATTTAAGATTTCTATCCTCATTTCATACATATATAATTCAACTGCAAAACTTTAAATAATACATCATTAATTAAACTTTTCAAAGCATTAAAATATTTTGCTAAATGTATATTTTATTTCACACTCATATTTTATCATATTATAGAATGGATTAATATGTAATTATGACAATAAGAATTCATGCTATAATAAGCACTAGAAAATATATAACTGAATCTTGATAAGTATATAGTTCACTTGATAAGAAAAAAATATTGGGCCTGTGATAGAGTTGCCTATTTGCTCCACATGTCAGCTAATACTTTACTTTTAATTTGAATATTTGCTTATTTTCAACCTCTTAGAGACACAAGTAAATACAAAGCTATAAAAGCAAACATCTAATAATCTTACTTATTTCTTGTTATTAAAGTGATAGTAGCAACTTAGTATATGTTCATATGTTCATTCTTGTTCATATGCTCATTTCATCTTCATATTCATTCTCTCTCTCTAATTTATCCTTGCTGATGTAAAGATTTGACCGCGGTCTGTCTGCTTGATCCATGCTGTTCTCATCATGATGAAACTTCCCTTTGGAACTGTAAGATGAAATAAACACTTTCCTTCCATAAGCTGCTTCTGGTTGAGTATTCTGCCCAAGAAATGAGAATGTAACCTATAAAGCACACACACACACACACACACACACACATACTTGTATGCTATTTTAATTTACTGTAATACTATAATGTCTTTAAAATATAAAAACTAACAACAATGAATATTTTAAAAGATTTTCTCATAAAATATATAAATTTTACTATTGAAAAAAATGTTACTATTAAAATCAGAAGAAACAGATTACTGAATCCAGATTACGTAAAATAAAATAAGCACAATCTATTGTGTTTACATCATGTAGCACAATTTATGTTAGCTGATTTATATATAGATCATCGCTTTTATTAGCCATAAAAGTCATGTAAAGATAGTATTAGTAACTCCTTTATAAATAAGTAAAACATGGGTACACAAGGTTAAATACAAAGTTATGCATTGATTGCACTCATGCTACTTTCTGACCTATAAAAGAAAAACCTGAAATTGCCATGAAATGTCAATAAATGACTTATTCTCTTGATTGCCACTTAGAAAAAATAATGTTGCTTTACAACTGATACATATACCTCTCAGTTCATTCTATTTACATTTGTAAATAACATCTATCTATAATCTACATATAATCACTTTTCCATCCTTTGAGACAGTGAATACAGAGAGGCAGCTCCAGTAAACCTTGTGTTAAATCATGTAGCCAGTCCACCCTCACTTTTAGGAAATGAAAAGACAATTTGTTAATGTATTTAAAATCCTTAGCACAGTGTTTGTCCTATTGTAGTTTCTTTGAAAATTATAGTTCAGTTTCCATTTAAATGGTGAGAAAGACTAAACTGACATGTCTTCTATTTGATTGTTTAATACACATGAACAATAATATTTTTTGGTTAGCTGGATAAGTAAAACATTTTAATGAAACTAATGATTGGAATTATATACTTGAAATATTTGCACAGTTGTTCTGATGATTTTAGGAAATTGTACATGAATTTACTGTCTCCCATCCCAGCTGATTTAATATGTAGAAATTTATATATATTTTCTCAGAATGAATAAAGAACAAAGAAAAGATGAAGGGTAATTGCTGTATAATATTTTTATTAATCTTCCATATTGAAGAGAGTGGAAGAACTAATAGTGCTGTCATTTTCTACTGGGGAAAATTTGAGAGGAAATCAGAGTTCTAATTAAATGTGGGTACTTATTTAAAGCAATTAATAATTATTAGACTCAGTCTATTCATGTGCAGAAATGATGGACTAGATACCTATAAAAATGTAGTACTACTTATTTTATGATATGTTGACATTCATTGGAGGGACAAAACTGCTCAAAGAGCTGGAATACTTCTTCTGAAGCCTGGTTAGTAATCATAAATGTCACTCAATGTTATCATTATCCATGGAGACTTTACCCCTTTCACTGTTGCATCTGAATCTCTGTGGATCAATCCCCAATTGTACATATTTATTCATTTTAATGGATTTAGCTTCACAATGATAGAGAATTGAGAATGAAGAGTTGTTTCATATACCCCTTTCTTCAAACATTGATAGCTTTCCCCAGCCACAATGCACTTCCCACAGTAGTATCTTTTTTATAGCTGATAAACTTATATTAATACAACATATTTTCCAAAGACAATTGCTTGTATAAAAGATCATTTTTAATATTATACATACTATTGGGTGAGAACAATAATGATATGAATTCGCCATCATAATTTAATGTAGAGTAGCTCACTTCTTTAAAAATAATCTGTGCTTGGGCTGGAGAGATGGCTTAGCGGTTAAGCGCTTGCCTGTGAAGACTAAGGACCTCGGTTCGAGGCTCGGTTCCCCAGGTCCCACGTTAGCCAGATGCACAAGGGGGCGCACGCATCTGGAGTTCGTTTGCAGAGGCTGGAAGCCCTGGCGTGCCCATTCTCTCTCTCTCCCTCTATCTGTCTTTCTCTCTGTGTCTGTCACTCTCAAATAAATAAATAAATAAATAAATAAAAATTAAAAAAAAATCTGTGCTTTAACTTTTCTCCCACAACTCCATAGTAACAACTACTTTTATTATTTTCATAGGCTTTCCTTTTCTAGAAAGGTATATAATTGCATGAATACTGTATATAGTCGTTTTATGTGGCTTTTTCTACTACTGTAATGTAAGTTTACATTTTCTTTCATGTCTTTTAATAGCTTCATAGGTCATTTGCTTTTAATGCTGAATGATTTAGCCTTATCTAGATATTTCAGTTTAATTATACATTTTGTTAATGAAGGACATCTTGGTTTTCCTCCAGGTTTTGAGAAATAGGAAAAATGTTCCTTTGAACATCTATCTATGAGTTTTTGAGTAAATTTAGGTTTTAAACTGCTCTGTATTAAGAACAAGGAGCACAATTACTAAAACATATAGTAAATCAATTATGGGACTTTAAAAGAAACTGCCAAACTATCATCCAAAGTGGCTGTGCCAATTTGTATTCTCAAAAATAATGGAAGAAATATCTTACTGACTCAGATCCTTGCTAGGATTTTGTGTCATCAATGAACTGGAGGTTGGCCATGCTAACAAATGTATAGTGGACTCTTGTTACTAACAAAATATGATATGGAGCATCTTCCCATATGATTATTTGCCTTCTGCATATCTTCTTTGGTGAGGTTTTTTATCACAACATTAGGCTCAGTTTTTATACAGGTTGTTTATTGTCTAAGACTTTTTGTGTGGATATTTGTGTTAAGATTTATTTTTATTTATTTATTTATTTATTAGCGACAGAAAGAGGGAGAAAGCAAGAGAGAGAGAGAGAGAGAGAGAGAGAGAGAGAGAGAGAGAGAGAGAGAGAGCACCAGGGCCTCTAGCCACTGCAAATGCATGCACCACCATGTGAATCTGGTTTATGTGGGGCATGGAGAATGAAACCAGGGTCCTTAGACTTGGCAGGCATGCCTTAACTGCTAAGCCATCTCTCCAGCCGTGTGGTAATGTTTTAATACTAAATATTTCTTTTGCTAATATTTTCTTGTACTCAGTGGATCATTATTTCCTTCCCTTATTATTATCTCTCTCAGAAAATAAAATTGTAATTTTATTGCACTCCCCGTTATCATGAATTTTGTCTTTTGTGCTGCAACTAAATAAAACAACATTTCCAAACCTATTGTCAGCTAGGCTTCCTCCTTATAATCTCTGTCAAGTATGGCAGTTTTGTGAACATTAGGTCTATTGTCCATATGGAGCTATTTTATGAAAGGTTTCAGGAATACATCTAATTTTCTATATTATTGTTTGCATGCTATTTCTGCTTTTATCAGAGCCATTTATTATCATTGCTCAGTTGCATTTCTTTTATTGCTTTTATAAAAAAAAGTTGACTATATTTGTACTGTCTGTTTCTGAAATCTTATTGCATTCTACTGAATATATATATTCTTTTACAAATATCAAACTGTCTTATTTACTATAGCTTCATAGTAAGTCTTGAATTTAATAATCTTATTTCTATAACTATCTTTTTTTAATATTCATTCTTTTAACATTGTATTAACTGTTTGGATTTTCATGGCTCCTTGTAAACAATAGAGACAGCTTTTTATAGTCCAAAAAATCACTTTCTAAAATTCATTGAGGTTGTTCCTAATATGCAGAGGAAAATAGAAAGAAGTAAAAACTTCATAATATTGAGGGTGTTATAAACATGAAATAGTTCTTCATTTATTATATTCTATGATTTATTTCCTCAAATATTTGTGCTTTGTTTCACATAGATTTTATATGTATTTCATTACTTTTATACGATCATTTATTTGGTAGGTGTGTTAATATAAATTGCAATGTTTTTTATGTCAAATTCTATGTGTTCATTGCTGGTACACATGAAAGCAATTGAATTTTGTATATTACTTTTTATCCACCAATTTTGCTATAATCACTTATTAGTAATGGGAGATTCTTTTTCAGGTTTTTACATATTCTACATAGGCAAGTGTGGTATTTTAAATGAAATGTTATCAACAAGTTCATGCTTTTCCACATGTAGTCCCAAGTTGGTGGCAACATGAAAACTTTGTGTAGTGTATGGGAGGTACAGCCTTGATAGAGAAGGTATGTTGTATCTGTGGGCTTTGTTGCAATATAACCCAGCTCTAAGCTCAGTTCTTAGACTACCTCCTTCCTGTTGATATGGGGATGTGACCCTTGCTTCCTGTTGAGGCTCTTGCTATGATTTACTGATAGTGATGAAGCTTCCCCTCAAACCTATGAGTAAAAATAAACCCTTTCATTCCATAAACTGTTTCTTGTCAAGTGTCTTGTCCAAGCAAAGAGATAGTAACTGCTAAAGAAAATTCGTATGCAGAAGTGGGACTATTGATACAGTAAACAAGACCATGTAGTTTTTTAGTCTTTTGGAACTGGTTTTGTGGGATAAATATGGAAGGATTTGGAACTTTGAACAAGAAAAGGCTTAACAAAATGTGGAGGGGAGTATGGACTATGAAGATCTGGCTTATGAGGTTTCAGAGTGGGGAAAATGGACTTAGATGGTAATTGATCTAGGGGAAGTTCATATGATGTTCTGATAGATAAGCTGCCTGAGATTTTCCCATGTCTTGAGAACTTAAGCCAATTTGAAATTAAAGTATTCAATTGGTGTGTTATATGGAAGAAATTGCAGACCAGAAGGATATGAAATAATGTGATGTTCAGTAACAATGAAGTGTGGATAGGTTTTAGCACAGGTCCAGATACTGTGGCTGACTCAGCTATGATTGTTTAAAAGAGTATCACCATTTAGGAAGGTAACTGACCTGCATTGGGTCTCTCAGAAGGAATGTTGATTTCTTTTGAAAGCAGAGACCCTGATGAAAAACATTGAAGTAAATTTCACTTGTTGCAATTAAAAAAAATGGTAAATTACACACATGGTATTTGTTTAGGCAGTATGACAAACTTTGGAAGTAAATGGTTATGAAGGTGAATGATTTCCATAAGCCACTTAGGTTAAGTGATGTGAAACAGGATATAAGTCCCTGCATGGAAACCATGGATGGGAGCATGGCATGAAGTTGTGAATATGAAATATGATTACAGTGGAGAGCCCAGAGTATTGGAGCTGCAAGGGCTGTGGAACAATCACTAAGGAAATTTAATGGCTTGGATATATTTTGCCTGGAAAGCAAGCATCACAGCCAAAAGGGTGAAATTTTCTAAGACTTTTGGATCCCAGAAGGTTTCGTCATGAATTTCAGTTGCCAGGTGTGGAGCTGTAGGGTTTGATATATGCCCTGATGGTTTTCATTTCTATCTTGCATCTGGTCAGTCTTACTACTTTACAAATGGGAATGTTTGCACTGTGGTAATTTGCATTAGAAATGTATAACTTGTCTTTTGGCTTTACAGGGCTCATAGTCAAGAGACTATCTTTAGACTTACATGAGATTTAGATGTTTGAATAATGTTGCTACTAGTAGACTATAGGGACTTTTAAAGTTGGACTAATGTATTTTGCATCATGAAATAGCTATAGATCTATGGGAAGCAAAGGTAGAATGTGGAGGTCTTAATGTAAACCCCCCCCCATAGTTTCATACACTTGTGATTAAGGCTCACACTTAATCCCCAACTTATGCAGACTTTGGTAGGTGGAGCACTGCTGGAGTAGGTGTGTCAGTGGGAGAACACCTTTTAGATTTATAGTACAGACCACTTGCCACTGCTAGCTAGCTCAATATCTCTATTAACTCCACACCAATGTGATTATCCTCTTCCTGTTTCTGTCACATTTTCCTTGTCATGGTGAAACTTTCCCTTGAGTCTGTCAGCTTAAATAAACTTTTCCTTTCCATAAGCTTTATTCTGGCTGAATATTCTTGTCCAAGGATGAGAAAATAACAGCTATAGCTATAGCATTTATGATCAAGGACAGTTTTTATGTCTACATTTACGCATGCATGGCATTTTTATTGTGTATGCACAAGTCTGCATATTTGTACAGTTCATGTTAACACATGCAAAAGCCTGAAGAGTATTTGGCATGCCCTCCTCTATCACTCATCTACATTATTTTCTTGAGACATGGTCTCTGACTGAACCCTAGCTTGAGATTTATCAAAAAATACATTCACATCAGTAAAGCCTGGTGATCAGCCCATCTCTTGTACCCCTTTATCACTGGAGTTATGGGCATGCATTGTCCATGCTGATTTTATTTAATTTGGTCTATTGTTATGGTGCAAATTGTTTTTCAAATATTGAACTAGCCTACTATATCTAGAATAAATACAACCTGGTGATAGAACATAATTCTTTTTGTAGGTTGTTGAATTCTATTTATTATTTTAATTTATTATTAGTTATGGACATATTTATTATGTGAACAATACATGTTGGTACCACTCTTTCCCTCATCCCTGCCCTTTCTCTGAAGGAGGAATCCTTATTGGGGATGCAGGTTCTATTTTTAAAATATTACCTTAGGATCTCCATACTACTAGCCATAAAACGGAGTTCCATAGTTTATTTTCCCTGTAACATATTAACTACTTCTGGTATTAGCACAATGCTTGCCTCACTGTTGGGAGATGTAGCTGCTCTTTGACCATGAGAACTGAAGCTGTTTTTGGATCTCCAGGCACAGAGACCTTATTGTATGGCCTTGGCAAACAGTCTTCAGAAACAGAGGCATTTGTGGAGCAGACTTTAGGCACGTAGGCACTGTCTGGAAAGTTTTATTTTCTGTATATAAGCTTGTGCTTGCCTGAATAAATCTGAGACCTTGATCAGAATATAGACTTGGTCTCCTTCTTTGTGTCTCTTGTGTCCCATCCAGGTTACTTTCCCCTCATGTCCTTGTTTAACTCCCCGCTGGCCGGGGCACCTCACAAATTGAGTTAGGAATATTCATTCTCGGCCAATATTCTAAAGAGAATAGTATAATTTAAAGTTGTTAGAATTTATCTGTGAAACCATTTGTCTCTAGTGTTATAATGAAAGGTTATAAAAATTGGTTTAATTTCATTTATATATATTAAATTATATTATATGTTAATCTTTAAATTTTATGACATTGTTTTCTTTTTTGTGAAAAAATGTAATTTCCATTTTATTGATTAATAAACAAATTTGTGACCCCACCCCCACCCTTGCCCTCTCCTCCCTCCCCACCTACCCTATTGTCTAGTCCTCACCATGCTTGCTGGGCAAGTCGGCATCTTAGGTAGATACAAGTTAGGTGCTGTAGATGAGTGAGACTATGCAGTTATGATCTTTCTGTGATTGGGTAAGTTCACTGAGAATGATCTGTTCCAGGTTCAACCATTTTTCCTGAAATTTCATTGTGTCATTTTTTTTCTTACTGCTGTGTAGAATTCCATTGTGTAGATATACCACATCTTAGTTATCCATTCTTCTAGTGATGGACATCTGGGTTGATTCCAGCTCTTAGCTACTATGAATTGAGCCACTATAAACATGGTTGAGCAAATCTTTCTGAACTGTGGTTTAAAGGTTTTAGTGGACATACCCAGTAAGGGAATAACTGGGTCTGTTGGTAACTCTATAGTCAGCTTTTTTAGGAGTCTCCATATTGCTTTTCAAAGTCGTTGTGCCATCTTGCATTCCCACCAACAGTGGATAAGGGTTTGTATTTCTCCACATCCTCACCAGCATTTATTTTCACTTGATTTTTTGATGTTTGCTATCCTTACTGGGGTAAGGTGGAATCTCATAGTTGTTTTAATTTGCATTTCTATGATGATTAGGGATGATGAACATTTTCTTTTTTTTAATTTATTAGTTTTCTTTTCAGCAAATATAGGCAGTTTGGTACCATTGTTTAGGCTCATCCATGACCTACCCCTTCCCAATGGCCCTTCCTTTTTGATGTAAAAGGGACGTGCAATGTGGGGTTAGCCCACAGTTCTTGGTACGATAAATATCTCTGCATATCATGACCCAACATGTGACTCTGACTGTATTACTTTATATTATATGTTAATCTTTAAATTTTATGACATTGTTTCCTTAACTGATGTGATCTATTTTACATAGATTATCTAATTGGTTGGCATTGTATGTTATATTTTTCTTATTTTTTAATGCTCATTAACAGTCTTTTTGGGATATGAGCAATTTGTTTTATTAAGAACATACTTTGTATGTATACATCATGTGTTGGTACCATCTTTACTGCCCTCTCTGCCTTCATTTAGCAGAGAACCCTCCTCAGTAGGGTTGATGATATTCACCATGGGGATGTGGGTTATATTTTGTGGGAATAGTAGACAATTATTGGGAGGAGACAATGAATGATGTCCCAACTTGCGGCTCTTACAATCTTTCTGCCCCCTCTTCTGCAAAATGCCCTGAGCCTTAGTGGTTGTATTTTAAGTCTACTGCAGTGATGAGCTCTTAGGAGCCTCTAGATTTCTGCTTTGGTATGTGTTGAGTATCCCCAGCATCTATCTCCTTCACACTGACACTGATTGTCAGGCACACTATGGAAGCAGCTCTCTTGCTCATCTCCCCAGATCCTATGTATTTTTACCTGGCTCTTAGCTGACATACAAAGGTGATTTATTTCCTTAGGTCTTTCTACCTTCTAAAAAAGTAAAACAAAATTTTCAATGGACAGAGAAGTCAGCATAGGTTAAATTGGATAAGCATTATTAATTTAGGGAGATTTTGATGGATGGAGTCTCTCTTTTTACTAAAACTAGTGGGTGCTTGATATTGGAGAGCATAATCTTTGTTTCCATAGGATTCAGACCTGGTTACCATTTCCAAATATGGGTTCCTTTCCACTGAGGTAGCTAATCAGAAAGCCAGAGGTTATTCACCAAGTCTCTGTGCCACCATGGAACTGATGTTTACTTCTTGTCAGGCTGGTTGCTTCTGAGTAGCTTAAACCCCCTGATTGCTCATACCATTGTTGGCCACTTTCCCCCAATAGCTCATGTATTGCTTTCAAGTACTAGAAGAGCTAACTGTCCATGAGCTGGTTTTCTTTCTGACTCCAGCCAAGTCTCTCCATGTTATCTTCAGCAATAGAGTCTTACCTTTTACCTCAGGTGAAAAATTAAGTGCCTTGACAGAAGCCTGTCTTGCTTTAGGGACTTTATAGGTCTCTCTGGTATGCCAGCAACTCAAGCTGATCCAGATTAGAAATTACAGATGAGTGAAAAGATGAGGAGTTCACTGAGTATGATTGGTTCTAAGCCCATTCATTTTCCTACAAATTTCATTATAACACTTTTTCTTACTGATGAATAGAATTCCATTTTACATAACTACCACAACTTCATTATCCATTTATCCATTGATGGCCATCTGGGTTGATTCCAGTTCTTACCTAGTATGAATGGAGTGGCTATAAATATGTTTGAGCAAATATTTCTGTAGAGAAGCACGGAACATTTACCATAAATGCCCAGTAAAGGGAATAACTGGGTCTGTTGGTAGTTCTATATTCATCATTTTTAGGAATCTCCATATTGATTTACATAGTGGTTGCTGCAGTCAGGTTTGCATTGCTGGTAGAAATCACACAACCAAGAGCAGCTTGTGGGGGAAAAAAAAAAGAGGTGTATTATGTCTTATAGACTCAAATGGAAAGCTCCATGATGGCAGGGAAAATGATGGCATGTGCAGAGGGTGGACATTACCCCATGGCCAACATGAAGTGGACCATAGCAACAAAAGAGTGTGCCAAACACTGGCATGGGGAAACTGGCTGTAACACCCAAAAGCCCATTCCCTATAATACACCGCTTCCAAGAGGATTTAATTTCCAATTTCCATCAGTTGGGGAACCTAGCATCCAGAACACCTAAGTTTATGGGGGGGCACCTAAATCAAGCCACCACATTCCATCCCTGGCCCCCATATGCTGACAACCATACATGATGTAAAATGCAATGCAGTCATCTAACTTTAAAAGTCCCCATAGTTTTTTTTCTTATCAATTCCAATAATGTTAATACATCCCCATAGTCCAAGATCTTTTAACTGAGCCATAATAAAAAAAATCCCCCAAACACCCATAATGACACAGAATAAACATTTGTGCTGGAAAAGATGGCATTGGGCATTGCAAAGAAATATTCACCCAATACAAGATTTAAAATAACCAGGGCAAACATTAAACTCTGTAGCTCCAAGTCCAACAACTCTAGTTAGTAACAAATCTACAACTATGATAATTCTAACCAGCAGCAAGTCTCTGGAGTACCAATTCCATTCCTCCATCTAGGCTACTCACAGTCCTGGAAAACTTCATCAGGGCCAGCAGCTTTCCTTAGGAGCCATCTCCTGGTCCCACCATCTCCACTGCAACCCATGTTCATCTTCATGGCTCCATCGGGTCTCCATGCAGGCAATCTTGCTTCACACTGCCCATGGCCATTTGCAAAACATAAGACTGTGTTGCAAACTCAATGACCCTATCTTTCCTGCATTTCTTATACTCCACAATACCATGTAGAGTGCCAACTTGTTAATCCAGGAGGAAATAAAGCAGACTTTGAAGAATAGGATACTCCTTAAGCACTCAGGCCTCTTCAAAAGAGTTTAGATTCTTCCTGTTGTGTCAGTGCAGGTCAGCTGGCCCAATCTCAAAAGGGTGTAATCTCTCAATTGCAGCTGAATGGGCAACAGTTTACCCAAAGATTTTCTTCCTGTGTCATATTTCTCTGCTCACACCAGTTCATTTCTACACAAAGCAACCTGCACAACTTCTCAGGACACAGGAATAACAGCAAGTTTCTCACACAAACTGTTAGCCCAGCCCAAGCAAACATCTTTTTCATCCTAAAATCCAAACCTCACAGTCCATAGTTCTTACTGCATTCAGGTCTTGGTCTTTCAACTCTGACCAGAATAGCCCATCAAGCTGTACTTAAATCACTGCAAGGTGTCACTTAAGCCAAGGTTTCAAACCCTTTCACATTTCCTCTTAAAAATCAGCTCCAAAGGCCAAAGACCCATAGTCAGGTGTCTAGCAGCAATCCCACTCCTTGGTACCACTTTACTGTTGCAGTCAAGTTTGCATTTTATGAAATTTTTATTTATTAGAAAGGAGAGAGAGAAGCACATCAAGAGAAAATGAGCATACAAGGGCATCCAACCACTGCAAACAAACTCTACATGTATGAACCACCTTGTATATCTGTCTTACTTGGGTACTAGGGAATCAAACCTGGGTCCTTACACTTTGCAGGAAAGTGCCTTAACTGCTAAGCCCTCTTATAGCCCCAAACTCTATTTTTTAAGGCACCACATCCTGTGTGTCTGTGGTCACAGGACATTGAATGACCATGCTGGAACTGAGAGGAAAACCATTTTCCTATTGACTAGCTCAGTATAATGCTGGAAAGTGCTATGGGAGCTATCAGGGGATAGTGACTGCCAACAACATGAATAGGCAGGAGATCCTGAAAGATTTAAAAAAAAATAACCAGCCAGACAAGTAGTACACACATATGCAATAGCTGCATAAAGCCTATGCTAGTAACCAACTATTCTTGGATTGGATGTGAAACCTGCCCAGTAGGGGAGTACTCATACCTGGTACTGGGAACCAAGCCAGATTCCTATGGATAGAAGACTATCAGACTCCAGAGAGAGCCTCCACTGCTCTTTGGCTAAGAAGAGTTGGCATACACATCAATAAGTCTCTCATATAACAATTCTTATCCCTTTCTATCTAAGTTGCTCTCACTTTTGGTTGGAGAATCTGTTTTATCTTATAGATCATGGAAAATACTGGGGAGTTCCAGGATACATCAATACAACAAGAAAACACAGCCAACTGCCTATCACAAGAAAGCTCACCTCTACCATTTCTGCTGGGGCCCATGAGTCATTGGAGAACAAGAGGTGACATGAATATTGTTCTCACTGCTATCCTGAATATCAGCTTCAGGGAGATGGTGACAGACACTGTGGTCACTAAAACCTTATCAAAACAGACAATCATAGCTACAGAGAACCCAATACTAAACCAGACTTCTAACATGTCTGCCAATGCTAAGGGAAAATTGTGGAAGAAGGGGTTGAAAGAAGGGGTAGAAAAATTATAACAGCATCAGTGTGGATGAAATTAGCCTTAGTCACTGCCTGCCACAGAGATTGGCTGAGCCATTAAGACCCCACAATGGATACAAATAACTCCAATGAGGAGGACCCTCAATATAATGGGGGGGGCAGAGAAGAGGATATCAAAGAAGGATGCTGAACCCTACTATGGAAGCCTCGAATGAAATTATAGAAAAATCAACAGAAATTAATTCCCTAAATGAAAACACAACAACCAATGAGACCCTGATTTAAAAAAACAAATCACTTATCTTGAAGCAAACTATCAAAGAACCAACCATGGTATCAATGAAATCTAGAGCATTCAGCTTTTCACAGTAGGCTTAATTTGATTGAAGAAAACTTTAGACTCCTCCAAAGACATATGAATAATTTTAATGTAAGTCAAGAAATGAAGACCTCAAAAACCAGATGATTAAGTTTAATGAAGACTTGATCAAATGTTAGAATGAGAGCCGGGCGTGGTGGTGCACACCTTTAATCCAAGCCCTCGGGAGGCAGAGGTAGGAGGATCACCGTGAGTTCGAGGCCACCCTGAGACTCCATAGTGAATCCCAGGTCAGCCTGGGCTAAAGTGAGACCCTACTTCGAAAAACCAAAAAAAAATAAATAAATAAATAAATAAATAATGTAAGAATGAAATATAGGAAGCATCAAGTAAATCAGAACTCAAATTGAAATTATACATCAAAAATAAATGATGGACATGATACAAAGTGACCCAACAGAAAACAAAAATCAAATAGAAATTATAAAAATATCTCTAGAACCACTCACCAACACAGTTACTCATGTGAAAGACAGAACCTCTGACCTGAAAGATAAAGCAGAAGAAATTAATTGAGAGGCCAAAAACTTTGCTAAGTTCAAAAAAATCAAGTGAACAGAATACAAGGTAACTATGGGACACTCTAAAACATTGGGATCATGGATATACCAGAAGGAGAGGAAATCCAGACCAGAGGCATAGAGAACATACTCAACAAAATTATTGAGGAGAATTTTCTGAATCTTGCGAAAGAGAGGTCCATCCAGATACAAGAAGCCCCAAAAACACCAGACAGGACAAAATAAGAAACTCTCTAAGACACATCATAGTTTAAACTCTTAACAACAAAAACAAATAAAGAGTGTTAAAATCTGCAAGAGAAGCAATTCATAACATACAAAGGCAATCCCATCAGATTTTTCAGTGGAAACCCTGAAAGCCAGAAGGACCTGAAATAGAACACTTCAAAGTGTGAAAAACTTTAGCTTCCAACCCAAGCTACTTTACCAAGCAAAAATACCCCTCATAGTAGATGGTGAAAGAAAAACTTGCCATGACAATGTGAACTCTATAATTATAGGAACAAAACACCAAACCTACAGAGAATACTTGAGGGAATACTCCACACAGAACATTCAAACAACCAATCTCAAGAGCCAACAAGAAGATCATAATAACCAAAATAAACCAGGCTCAAAACAATTCATAACACAAGAAAGCACCATACCCAATATAACACTTCCTCATGGCAGGGATTAATTCAAACTTCACAATAATAACCTTAAATATTAATGGTCTTAACTCACCATGAGTTTTAACTTGCCATGAGTTTGAGGCCACCCTGAGATTACATAGTGAATTCCAGGTCAGCCTATGCTAGAGCAAGAGCCTACATTGAAAAAACAACAATGCCAAACACACACACACACACACACACACACACACACACACACACACACGAAACAAACAAACAAACAAAAAGCCCAGAAAAATTGGAGCCTTCTGTCTGCTGTCTTCAAGAAACCCGCCTCACCACCAAAGATAGAGACTTCAGGGTTAAAGGCTAGGAAGTGATATTCCAAGCAAATGGAAATAAAAAAGCAGAAATTGATATATTAATATCTGATGAAATAGACTTCAAACCAAAAATAATCAAGAAGGACAAAGAAGGCCACTTCTTAATCATCAAGGGAATGATCCAACGGGAGCACAATCATAAATATATATGTGTCAAACACAGGGAAAGTCCAGATTATAAAAGAAAATTTACTTGACAATAAAACATAAGTAACACCAAAACTATCATAGCTGGAGACTACAGTACTCCATTATCATCAATAGACAGATCAACTAAGCAGAAAATCAACAGGGAAATAATAGAGTTCAACAGTATCATAGATCAACAATACCTAGCAGATATCTACAGAACTTTCCACACCAACTCTACAAAATACACATTTTTCTCAACAGCCCATGGAACCTCCTCCAAAATTGAATATATATTAGGCCACTAAAAAATGCCTTCATAAAGTCAAGAAAGTTGAAGTAAATTCCTGCATCATGTCAGAACAAAATTCTTTAAACCTAGACATTAACAAGAGACACATCAAGAACTCCACCAGCTCCTAGAGACTAATCAACACACTTTTAAACAATGAATGGGTAGTGGATGAAATTAAAAAAAAAAAAAAGACACACCCCAAAAGCAAAGACAGAGAGATTCCAAATCAATAACTATCCATCTAAAGGTACTGGAAATACATGAAGAATCCAACCCACAAAGCTCCAGATGGAAAGTAATAATCAACATTAGAGCAGAAGTTAATGAATTGGAAACTAAGAAAACAATTTTTAAAAATCAATGAAATGAAGAGCTGGTTCTTTGAAAAAATAAGCAAAATGGACAAACCCCTGGCCAAACTGATCAAGCAAAAAAATCTCACGTTAACAAAATCAGAAATGAAAAAGGAGTGATCACAATAGATATAAATGAAATAGGAAGAATCATCAGGGCACACTACCAAAACCTCAGCTCCACAAAAGTAAATAATCTGGAAGAAATGGATGAGTTCTTAGACACATATCACTTGACAACACTAAACTAAGGGCAGATTAGTCTACTAAACAAACCTATCATATCCATGGAGATTAAAAAGGTAATAAAAAACCTCCCCCAAATGAAAAGACCAGGACTAGATGGCTTTTTAGCTGAATTTTATCAAAACTTCATAGAAGAACTGAAATCATTTTTTTAAACTATTTTACATAATTGTAGACCAAGGAATCCTCCCTGACTCCTTTTCTGAATCTAGCATCACCCTAATACCAAAACCAGACAGAGATGCAACAAGGAAAGAAAACTATAGGCCTATATCCTTAATGAACTTATATGCAAAGATACTGAACAAAATCCTTGAAAACAGAACTCAACAGCACATCAGAAGCATTATTTACCTTGATCAAGTAGACTTCATCCCAGGGATGAAAGGATGGTTTAAAATATGGAAATCAGCCAATATAGTACACCACATAAATAACCTAAGCCATAAAAACCAATTGATGCATAGAAATCCCTTACAAACACAACAGCACTTCATGATCAAAACACTAAAAAGAATAGGCATGGGGGGGTTATATCTCAACACAATAAAGGCTATATGTAAAGGCCAAATAATACTTATTGGGCAAAGAAAAGCTCAAGCAGTTCCCACTGAGATTGGGAAAAGACATGGATGCCCACTCTCACCACTGTTCTTCAATATAGTACTAGAAGTAGTAGCCCAAGCAATAAGACAGGAGAAAGAAATAATAGGGATTAAAATTGGAAAGGAAAAAGTCAAGTTAGCCCTATTTGCAGATGACATGAGGCTCTATATAAGTGACCCGAATGTCTCCATCCCTGAAGGACTAAAGGTGACAAATTCCTTCAGCAAAGTAACAGGATACAAAATCAATGCACAAAATTCATTAGCATTTCTATATGCAAAGGACAAATATACAAAGAAAAAAAGCAATGACACTGTCCAATTTTAATAGCAACCAAAAATTACATACCTTGGAATAACACTAAAAAAGGATGTGAAAGAAGTATATAATGAAAACATAAAATCAGTCAAGATTTCTGTATGTTGAACCACCCTGTGTTCCTGGGATGACTCCCACTGGATCAAGGTAGATAATGCTTTTTTTTTTTTTTTTTTTTTTTTGGCCAAAGAAAATGTTTTATATGTAGCATATATGTATTTTATTTTTTTTATTTTCTTATTAGTTTTATATTCTGCAAGTACAGGCAGTTTGGTACCATTATTAGGGTCATCCATGACCTACCCCTCCCCATTAGCCCCTCCTTGTTGAGGTATATGGGCCATGCATTGTGGGGTTAGCCCACAGTTATTGGTATGATAAATGTCTCTGTATATCATGACCCAGCATGTGGCTCTGACATTCTTTCTGCCCCCTCTTCCTCAAAATTTCCCTGAGCCACATTGGGTTCATTTTTTGTCTGCTTCAGTGATGAGGTGTTGGGGGCCTCTGGGGCTCTGGCTCTCAGATTTGGTAGGCAATGATTTTTCTCTGTGTTGGTCTCCTTCCCCCTTCTGCTTGAATCCATTTCATCAAGAAAACAGCACCCTTTCTTGTTTCACAGATTTTCCTTAGTTTCAGTCAGGGCCCTTTTGAGGTATGATAGGGTGGCTCTCTCCTTAGGATCTGCATCTATCTGAAAAAGAGAAGCAGATTCTCCAACGGAGAGTAAGTTAGTATCAGGTCAAATGAGATAACCCTTACTTCTTTTTATAGAGAGTTTAATAGGTGTAGGCCCTCTTGAACCCCATGATTGATGTTAACTTGATATTGGAGAGTGGGCTTATGTTTGGATATGGTTCTGACTTGTTTCCCACTTCCAGCTATGGGTCTTGTACCACAAAAGGGATCAGTTAGCTGATTCAAGAGCAGTTGGTTCCCCACCATGGCTGTGTGCCACTATTGCACCTGTGTGGGAATCACAACAGGTTATTTGCTGCTATGTATGTTGGACCATGACTTGCTTGGACAGATATTGGTCGTATACCCCAGTCGCCCATGTAGCACCTTCTGGCACTAGATGTATTATTCATTGTAGGACTAGGTGATCTAACTGGATTTTCTTGCATTTGATTTTTCATGGTATTTCTTTTTTACTGTGGTCTGCCCATGACAGTGTATGGGCCAAAGGTGGGTGGATCAGTGTGGGCTCTAGTGCAATGGGAATCAGAGGCAGCCTTGGGCAGTTGGCAAGCAGCCTGGGCTTTGGCTCCCACTTGCCAGAGCCTCCTATCTACTGCCTGACAGGGGCACCAAAGTTGCCTGAATTCACGTGGTAATATGTCAAAGCTTCCTGTGTTTGAGCTTGGAGGAGGACTGAGGTACCAAGGCCTGAAGCAGTCCAAACTCTGGTTGGGAACACTGGGACCCGGGAACAGTCTGTGCTCCCACATCTCAGGAGAATGGGGGCTGGTGGGGAAGGGACCTGAACTTGCACAAGCCAGAGACACAGTCTGGGTTTGTGTGGCAGTTGCTGTGGGACTGGACTCACTGAATGTGCAGTGGCAGAAGCGGTAATGTGGGCAAATGTGCAGAGCAGCTTCAGCTTCCACAGTGTTGGTGGGCCCGTGGCCAGGCGCAGCAGTGGGGAGCAGCAGCACTGTGCAGGACAAGGCACAGAAGTGGTGCAAGGGACTACTGAGCAGGCTGGGAAGGGGCTCAGGACCATGCTCGGGACTGCAGTGGGGCCCAGGACAGGGCATGGGACATTGGTGGGGTGCCATGGGACAGTGCGCGGGAGGTCCATGGGGCCCAGGACAAGATGCAGAACCCTGCTCTGGACAGCGGCAGGGCACAGGGGAGGGTATTGTATGGCGACAAGGCACGGGATGGCAGCAGGGCGTGGGACGGGGCGCAGGACAATGACAGGGCATGGGATAGGGCATGGGAGGGCACAACAGCTATTATTTATTTATTTATTTATTTGAGAGCGACAGACACAGAGAGAAAGACAGATAGAGGGAGAGAGAGAGAATGGGCGCACCAGGGCTTCCAGCCTCTACAAATGAACTCCAGACGCGTGCGCCCCCTTGTGCATCTGGCTAACGTGGGACCTGGGGAACTGAGCCTCGAACTGGGTCCTTAGGCTTCACAGACAAGCACTTAACCGCTAAGCCATCTCTCCAGCCCACAACAGCTATTTTTTGAAATGGGTGGTCTACCCACCTGCAAGGGGATCTGTGATTCCCTGTTTTCTCTTCTTCTGAGCACCCCCCCCCCCCCCGACAAGAAGACCCAGAAAACCCTTAATTTCTTGCCTTTTCTTCCCTGAGTTTTTCAGGGCAGCTAGGTGTTTGCCATCTTGGCCAGAAGTTTCTGGATAATGCTTTTGATGTTTTGTTGGATTCAGTTTGTGAGGACTTTGTTCAGGATCTTTTCATCTAAGTTCATCAGGGAAATAGGCTGATAGTTTTCTTTTATTGTGGTGCCTCTGCCTGGTTTTGGAATTAGGGAGATACTAGCTTCATAAAAAGACTTGGGTAGCTTTCCCTGTTCTCCAATTGTGTGGCAATGTTTGAGGAAGATTGGTGTGAGTTCTTCCATGAAAGTTTGATAGAATTCAGCTGAGAAGCCATCTGGTCCTGGACTTTTCTTTATGGGGAGGTTTTTTGCTTGCTGTTTTCATTCTCAATGAGTGTGAGAGGTTTGTTTAGGAGATTAAACTGCTCTGAGTTTAGCTTTGATAGATGGTATGCATCCAGGAATTTATCCATCTCCTCCACCTTATCCGGGTTTGTGGACTAGAGGTTTTTGAAATAAGTCCTAATGATTCTCCCAATTTCACTTACGTCTGTTGTGATCTCTCCTATTTAATTTTTTTTAATTTTTTTGGTTCATTTTTATTTATTTAATTGAAAGTGACAGAGAGAGAGAGAGTGGGCATGCCAGGGCCTCCAGCCACTGCAAACAAACTCTAGACACGTGTATCCCCTTGTGCATCTGGCTAACATGGATCCTGGGGAATCGAGCCTTGAACCGGGGTCCTCAGGCTTCACAGGCAAGTACTTAACCACTAAGCCATCTCTCCAGCCCTAATTTTTTAATTTTGTTAATTTGAAGCATCTCTTTTTTTGCTTGATCAAGTTGACCAGGGGTTTGCCAATCTTATTTATTTTTCAAAGAACCAGCTCTTTGTGTTGCCAATGTTCTTAATTGTTTTCTTAGTTTCCAATTCATTAATTTCTGCTCTGATTTTAATTCTTTCTTTCCTTCTGAAGCTTTTTGTGTTGGATTTTTCTTGCTTTTCCAGTGCCTTTAGGTGGATGGTTAGGTTATTTATTTTGGATCTCTCTATCTTTGTTATGAAGGCATTGGTTGCTATGAATTTTCCCCTGAAGACCACTTTCATTGTGTCCCATAAGTTTTGGTACTATGTGTTCTCATCATCATTTATTTCTAGAAATTTTGCAATTTCATTTTTAATTTCATCCATTATCCATTTATTGTTTAAAAGTGTGCTATGCAGTTTCCAGGTGATGATGGGATTCTTGGTGGTCTTGTTAAATTCTAGCAATATAGCATTGTGATCTGATATCATGCAGGGAATTATGTCAATCTTCATAAATATATGGAGGCAGGCTTTGTGACCCAGTATATGATATATTTTAGAGAATGTTCCATGGGCTGCTGAGAAGAATGTGTAGTCTGTGGATGTCTGTTAGGTCTAAGAGATCTATGGTTTTGTTGAGCTCTCTTACTTCCCTGTTGATTTTCTGTTTGGATGATCTGTCTATTACTGATAATGGTGTATTGAATTCCCCAACTATGATGGTGTTAATGGTTATTTCTGTTATATTGTCAAGTAGGTTTTGTTTTATGAACTGTGGTGCCCCTGTGTTAGGTGCATCAAGATTTATGATTTTAATATCCTCTTGATGGACCATTCCTTTGATAAGTAGGAAGTGGTCTTCTTTGTCTTTTTTGATTATTTTTGGTTTGAAGTATATTTTATCCAATATTAATATAGATATGCCTGCTTGTTTCCTATTCATGTTTGCTTGGAATATTGTTTTTCACGCTTTCATCCTGAGAAGGTGTCTGTCTTTAGTGGTGAGGTGGGTTTCTTGAAGACAACAGATTGAGGGGCCTAATATTTTTTATCCATCCTCTTAACTTGTGTCTCTTGATGAGTGAATTAAGGCCATTAA
This sequence comes from Jaculus jaculus, assembly GCF_020740685.1. Lineage (NCBI taxonomy): Eukaryota > Metazoa > Chordata > Mammalia > Rodentia > Dipodidae > Jaculus > Jaculus jaculus. The sequence goes on from NC_059125.1 coordinate 77,373,295, forward strand.
TATTTTCGGTAATGAGTGTGAGATTTGATTTGATCCCTGCCATATTGTGTTGGTATATGTGGTTTGGTGTTTTCATGGACTTTGAAGTTTTTGTGCCTTCTCTGAGTTTGGTTATTGTGATCTGCTTCTTGTAGGGTTTGATTATTTGATTCTTCTCTGTGGAGACTTCCTTGAAATACTCTCTGTAGATTTGGTTTTGTGTTCATATAATTGTAAGACTGAGTTTTGTCATGGAATGTTTTTCTTTCACCATCTATTATGAGGGATACTTTTGCTGGGGAGAGTAGTTTGGGTTGGAAGCCATAGGTTCTGAGACTTTGCAGGGTTTCATTCCAGGCCCTTCTAGCTTTCAGGGTTTCCATTGAGAAGTCTGGAGTAATTCTGATGGGGTTGCATTTAAAAGTGATATGCTGTTTTTCCCTAGCAGATTTTAGGATTTTCTCTTTGGTGTCAATGTTTAGAGTCTAATGACAATATGTCTTGGAGAGTTTCTCCTTTGGTGCAGTCTGTTTGGAGTTCTGTTAGTTTCTTATATCTTGATGGGCCTAGTATTGGGGGAAAAAAAAATGGAAACATAGACTAATGGAACAGAATTGAAGAACTAGAACTCAAGGCAATCAAGTACAGGTGGTTGATCTTTGACAAAGATGCCAATAATGTAGTCTGGAGAAAAGACAGCATCTTCAACAAATGGTGTTGGACAAATTAGATGACCATACGTGTAGAAATTAAAATAGGCCCATTCATTTTACCATGTACAAACATTAAGTACAAATAGATTAAAGACCTCAATATAAAACCTGAAACTCTTCAACTACTGAATTAAAAAAAAAAAAATAGGAGGCACTCTCCACAAGAAAGTACTGAGAAAAGACTTCCTGATCAAAACCCCAATAACCAAAGAAATTAAACAAGCCCTCAACCAATGGGATATCATGATGCTAAAAAGCTTTTGCATGGACAAATATATCATAAGCACAGCCAATATTCTACCCACTGAAATGGAGAAAATCTTTGACAATTATACCGCTGACAGAAACCTAATATCTAAAATTAAAAAGAACTAAAAAACTAAACAATAAAAAGTCTCACAACCTACTCCAAAAGTGGGACAAAGAACTAAATAGGGATTTCTCAGAAGTAGAATTACAACTGCCTTACATACACTTATTAAAATGTTCAACATCCTTAACCAATAGGGAAATGCAAATTAAAATAACTATGAGATTCCACCTTACCTCTGTAAGAATAGCAAGCTTTAAAAAATAAAATGAAAACAAATGTTGGGAAGGCTGTGGAGAGAAATAGGAACACTCATTCACTGTTGGAGGGAATATAAGCTGGTACAGCCAGTATGGAAATCAATTTGGAGAATCCTGAAAAAGTTTAAATATAGATTTACCAACAGATCCTGTTTTTCCCTTACTGGGCATTTACCATAAAATCTCCATATCTCCATTCAGAAATATTTCCTCAACCACATTTACAGCTATTCAATTCATAATAGCTAAAAATTGGAATCAACCCAAGTGTCCATCATTGAATGAATGGTAAGCAGCAATAAGAAAAAAAAAATTACATATTGGAATTTACAGAAAAATGGTTCAGCTTGGAACCGATCATTCTAAGTAAACTCAAACAATCACAGAAAAACAACTGTCACATGACCTCACTCATCTGAAGTTCCTAACCTGGATCAGCCCAAGTTGCTGACACAACTGAATAGTATCTTGAGGCTTGGACAATAAGTAGGGTAGGGCTTAAGGAAAGGGAAAAGTGGGAGATACAAAACAGAGCTCAACTTGAACTGGTACCATAAAATCCTATATCCTGGAAGTCATACTAAATAGAGAACATTACAGTAGCATCTTAAGTGAAGGGCCCTGAAAAGGGTGAGACAAAACATAACCTCAAATTTATACTGTTTCTCTTTCTTTTCTTTTTTCTTTCCAATGGCATTAACCTTCAATTCCCTGTACCTGGATGTGGTCTATATCCACAATGAGCTGTTGATCATAAACACCTACTACATCTCCCAAAACAAATAAGACAGACTTCTGTCAGAGCATTTGATTACCCACCAGAGGTTCATGGTAACACCCTACACCTGAAGACACCATATGCTTTTGGCACAGACCATAGAGAAGCCTGGTTGGAATCCAGAGGAGAGCCACTCCCCAGCCAATGAGCCCATCTAGTGCTGGAAGGCAGTACATGAGCTACCAGGGGAAAGTGGCCAACATATCTCCAAGTAACTTAAAGTCTAAGCCACTCAGAAGCAAACAACCTGAGGTGATGCTCACACAAGTGAAACAGTGGCACACATCCATGGTGGCTAACCAAGTGCTCTTGGGTTGGCTAACAGATAAGCTCAGTGGAAAGGAAACCATATCTGGAAATGGGAAACAAGTCAAAATCATGCCCAGATATGGATTCTGGTTTCCATTGTCAAGCTCCTACTAACCTTAGACTTTAAGAATGTCTAAACTCTTATAATTCTCTGTAAATTAATAATTGTTATCCCATTTAACCAGTGCTGACTTCATCCTCTGTTGCAGAATCTGCTTCTCTTTTTCTGATGGATGCTGGACTTGGGGAGATAAATGACCCAGTGCACTCCAGTCCGTCCCCAGCTGAAACCACAGAGGAATTGGAGAAATAAGAAAGAGTGATGCTTTCTTAGTTAAACTGTGATCAGCACCAGGGTGATGAAGAAAGATTTTGAGGACACTCAACACCTACCAAACCAGAGATCCAGAGGCTCCTAAGTACCCATTACTGAAGTAGTATTAAAATCCTCCCAGCATGGCTCATGGAATTTCGCAGAAGAGAGGGGCGGAAAGATTTTTAGAGCCACAAGTTGGAACATTTTGTACAGAGTCATTACCTCTCTCCCACCCATAATACCTGACCCACAGAACCCATGGGGCTGACCTGCATCACCCATGAGTAAGACCTTTTCAGAAAAGGGGCAGGGAGGAGAGAAAGTTTGATATGATCATGTGTTGTTTACGTACAAAATATGTCCATATCTAATAAAAATTATGAAAGAAATTAGAGCATGTACATATAAAAATAAAGAATATAACTCTTTAATTTTAAAATCAATATATTTTTTAAGTTGATGTGTTAGTATCAAAGTATATGAAAAAATAGGAATTACTTCCTAGATAATGCTGAACTACATTTGTGAATGTACTTGTACTAAACCAAATAATGATAATGATTTATTACACAAAACAATAATCAAGTAAAATACAAAATTCAGTTTTGTTAAGCAGATCTTCAGTGAAGATCTCAAGAAATCATTCTTATCAGAACCACATCCTCATACATGTATCCTTCCTCACATACCCTCTCGTTTACTTTTAAAACATTTTATTTTCATTTATTTACTATATAAGGGGGAGGAGATAGAGAAAATAGGTTTCCAGTGCCTCCAGCTGCTGCCAACAAACTCCAGATGCATGTGCCACCTTGTGCATATGTCTTAATTGGGTCCTGGGAAATCAAACCTGGGTCTTTTGGCTTTGCAACCAAGTGCCTTAACAGCTAAGCCATCTCTCCAGCCCCCTTTCATTATTTCTATAACCACATACATATACCCTTCTTTATCTCTCCACTCATTAATTATATATCATCATACATATATGCTTTACATAGCCCTTTCATTATTTCTGACTTTGCTTTCTACTTTGATATACTAAGATTTTGGCCATCAAACAGAATTACAACAAAACAATTAACAAAATTATTACAGGGCTGGAGAAATGACTTAGCAGTTAAACACTTGCCTGTGAAGCCTAAGGACCCTGGTGCAAGGCTTGGTTCTTCAGGACCCACATTAGCCACATGCACATGGGGGCGCATGCATCTGGAATTCATCTGTGGTAGCTGGAGGCCCTGACACTCCCATATTTTCTCTCTCTGTCTCTCTCTCTCTCTCTCTCTCTCTCTCTCTCTCTCTCTCTCTCTCTCCTTCTTTCTCTCTCTGTATGTCACTTTAAAATAAATAAAAATGAACAAATATTTTAAAATATTACAAGACATGAAGAGACATTACATTTATGAGTTACTATAACAAACTAAGATTATATGTCCTCATACAACTAAATTGCAACATTTTTGCCTGGTGTAAATTTTATTCCTATTTGAATATTTCAAGGGTTGGTGCTCCTATACATTTTCCTTGGCGTCACATGAGTCTAAATTTATAGGCTACTATATTTCAGCAAGAGGTGGCCAAACCACTAAAATTTTCAAATGACTTTGAGCAACAATAGCCATCTTAATACAAAATGAGAATATAACGAATGTGGAGAAATTACAGGGAGAACAGAACCTTTATTTTCTAAATTTGTAATTGCAAAAAATCTGTTTCTCTGAAGAACTGTGAGAAATGGTAAACAGTTATTTTTCTTCACTAGAGGACTCGGGGAGAAAAAAAGGATCCAAATTCTGGATAATCTTCCTGTTGTAAAAACAGTTATTGACAATTTTCATACATGTACATAATGTATTTTGATGATAATATCCTCCCATTAATAAATTTTGCCCCACTTTCTTGCTCTGCATTCCAATTTATTCCTTGTTCTTTCCAAATAGTCTTTCTTACCATTTGCCTCTGTCCTCCATGTCAAAATGTTGAGCTAAAAATTGCACAAGTCTTTTGGGTGTAATAACTACTGTGAGGTCAAGGATGCATTGGCCAGTTCATGTCAGGAGGTCAGTGCCCCCTCATTATTTCTCTCCACCACGTTGTTTTTGCATTCTTGATACTCTCTCATCCACAATGCCCCATGAGCCTTGGATGGCGTGACAGAGATGTCTAGCTCAGTGTTGAACACTCAGTACCTTATTTTTAGCACTTCATTGAGTTTTGAGTGCCAACCACCATCTCCATAAAGAAATTTCTCTGGTTAGCAGTGAAGGTGGCACTAATATTTATTCTATTAGCTCCTTTGCAATATTCTCTGAACCATGGATTTCTACTGGGCTTTCTCTTATCCTTTTCACCTTAATGAGTCTCATGTCTCCCCACTATTTATTCCAGTATGTAAAAAGAAGCTTCTCTAACCAATAGCATTAATTAGTGGGCATAAACTCATACTTTTAGAAGGCAGTATGATTGGTTCATCATATACATTAGCTTCCCCTTAGGGCTTATGACATTCTAAGCTTTAGGCATTTGTTTCACTTTTCCGAACAGGAATGAATTTCCTCACATAGAGCAGACGTTAAATCCCATTTTCACCCTCTTAACCTATGGGCCACGACTAAACCAGTAGGCATATGTAGCCTGGCTGGTTGGTTGTGTATCTGGCAGAGTCTACCACTTGTTGAATCTGTTGATGAGTTTTCTCCTACAGCTACATAGCATTTTCCATCACTGTGGAATCTAGTAAGCAAGGAAGTATTACCCGATTGAGTTCCGGTTTGATTATTCAGTACCCTTCCATTAATTCCTGTTATGGCTTCAGTAACCATGTCTTATCATCTAGTTCTGATGGGTACCCAAGATTATTGATCATAGTCTATTACTGTAGGGACCTTGTCAGTCTTCCTGACCAAATAACTAACTAGGGAATTGTGACCTGTTCTTGCCACAAGGATTCACCTGAAAAACTTATGATTTCAAGAAACAGTTTATTCCATTCCAGCAAGTAATTCTCCCCAAACACACACACATGCATACACACAATGCACACACATATTATCTCTCTCTACAATCAACTAATAAGGACTAGGGTTCTCTATAACTTATTCATGAAATCTTTATTTTTTGTGAATATCTCCCCACCCTATTCTCTCCTTCTTAACTTTACATACCCTGTATTCTGTCTCTCTACTTACCTGTGTAATATCCTCACTAATCTTTTTTTGTGCTTTCCTCCCTCATGGTCTCATTTTAGCTTCCTGGCCTCTACTACTGACATTCCAACTTACATACAAATCTGAAAGTTCACTGTTGCAAACCACCTATGAGAAAGAACAAGCAGCATATGTCTTTCTGATCCTGAATAAACTCACTTAATATAATACATTCCAGGCTAATCCATTTTCCTAGGACTTTCATAATTTCATTTTTCTTTACTGCTAAACAAATAAATACATACATACATATATATATATATAATTTATAATCTATTCACCATTTTTGGCATATAGGCTAATTCCGTTCCCTAGCTATTATAAATAGAACAGCAACAAGCATGAATAAGGAAGTATCTCTATAATAAAATATAGAGTTCTTAGGTTATTATGCTCAGATATAATATAGCTGGTAGATCTATGTGGTAGTTTGAATGGATTTCTCCCAATACATTCAGGACTTTATTAAAGCTTGTAACTTAGATCTCCAGCTGCCTGGCTGCAGGAGGTGTCAACTGTAGGTAGATCCTAGGGTCCAGCCCTAAGGTGTGTTTAGGGAGTTTCAGTCTAAAGATACACAAAATGCTTGAGCTTTGATTGGGGTTTCTTAATTATGCTTGCTATGGTAGTGGTAGTGGATATTTTTCTCTCTGCCTGGACCTATGAAAGGGGTACAACTGCTTCTCTCATTATGGTACTTCCCCTGCATCTGTAAACTTCAATAAATCCCTTTCTCCCATAAACTGTCTGATCTGGAGGTTCATCCTAGTGACCTGAACCTGTGTACTACAGACTATATTTAGTTTTTTTGAGAAGCAGCCATATTGATTGCCATAGTGGGTGTACCAGTTTACACCCCAACACACAGGGAATGAGCGGTCCTCTTCCTCACACCTTTACGAGTTTATTGTCATTTGATTTCCTTTTTCGAGGTAGGGTCCCACTCCAGCCCAGAACAACCTGGAATTCACTATGTATTCTCAGGGTGGCCTCAAACTCATGTTGATCCTCCTACCTCTGCCTCCAGAGTTCTGGGATTAAAGATGTGTGTCACCATGCCCAGCCCTTATTTTTTAATGATAGCTATTCTCACCAGTATAAGATGAAAGCTCAATGTTGTTCTAATTTACATTTCCATTGTAGCTAAAGATGTATATCATTTTTAAATATTTTTTTTTGTTCCTTTGTATTTCTTCTTTTGAGAACTCTATTTAGTTCCATAACCCATTCTTTATTTGGGATCCTTGATTTTTGTTGCTTAGTTTTTTTCAGTTCTTTATATATTCTAGCTATTACACATCTGTAATATGTATAGCTGGTGAAGATTTTCTCCCATTCTCTAAATTGTCTAGTGACTCTTAGTTTGCACTTGATAGTGGTACACTATCTTTTGAGTTCTGTGCTTTCTCTTTGTTGATTATCTTAATCCCTGTGTGACTGAATACTTATTCAGAAATTCCTTTACTATACCTATTTCTTGAAGTTACTATTTTTATTTCTAGTCATTTGAGGGTTTCAGTTCTTACACTGAGGTCTTTTATCCATTTAGAATTAACTTTTGTACATGGTAGAAAGTAAGGGTCTAGATTCACTGTTGTACATGGTGATATCCATTTTCCCTTCACTATTTGTTGAAAACACTATCTTTGGTAACATGTGTTTATGTCCTTTTTCTCCAATATCAGGTAGTCACTATCACAGGAATTAATAACTGGATTTCTCTTTTCTTCAATTGATCTGCATGATAAACATTTCATGCCAGTACCATGTTAATTTTATTACTATGTTATGTAGTATAACTTGAAATTAGGTATGGTGATAAATTCCAGCTGTATTCTTTTTGATGGAGACATTTTGGCTATCCTAAGACTTCTATGCTTCTGTATGAATTTTTAAATTATGATTTTTTTCTATTTCTCTAAAGTAGGTAGCTGGAATTTTGATTGGAATTACATTGAAGCTGTAAAAAATACACAGTGAGGTAATTCATATTTAATAAGCATAACTGAGTCATTCCACAATGTATACATACTTAAAATTATGTTTCAGACCATAAAATATACTGATATGTTGAAATAATCCCTAGTCTCTCTTTCTCTCTCTTTTGATCATGAGCAGTTGTTGGATTTTGTCCAAGGCCTTTTCTGTATCTATTGAGATGATTATGTTATTTCTGTCATTAAGTGTGCTTATGTGATATATTGCATTTATTGATTGCTATATTTTGAACCATCTCTGGCTCACTGGAATAAAATATACTTCATTGTGATAAATATTTTAACATATTATGAATTCAATTTATCAGTAATGTATTTTATGTCTAAGTTCATCAGTGATATTGGCTTATAGTTTTCACTTTTATTGTGGTAGTTTGAATGTATTGCCCCATAGATTCAGGAGTTTTATTAAAATTGAGTTTGCAAAGCCTGGCGTAGTGGCACACACCTTTAATTCAAGCACTGGGGAGGCAGAGGTAGGAGGATTGCTGTGAGTTCCAGGTCAGCCTGGGTTAGAGTGAGACCCTACCTCGCAAAAAAAAAAAAAAAAAAAAAAAAAAAAAAAAAAAACAAACAAACAAAAACAGCAAAAAAAAAAATGAGTTTGCAGTGAGGGAGAGATACCTCAGTGGTTAAGGTATTTGCCTGCAAAGCCTAACAATCTGGCATGCATTTGGAGTTTGTTTGCAGCAGCTGGGGGTCTTGGTGAGCCCATTTTTTCTGTCTTTCTTTCTATCTCTCTCTGTTTGTAAATAAATAACAAATAAAATATTTTTTTAAAGTGAGTTTGTAGCTTCAGCCCCTTGAAAACAGACTCCTGGTACAGGGGGTGTGTCACTGGGGACAGATTTGAATTCCAATCCAAAGGTATGAGAGCTGTGTGAGCTCTGGCAGGTTCATGCTTGCTGTTTTTGGTGTTTGCTAGGTTTCTAGTAGTTTCTCTCTACTTAGAACTATGAAAAGGGGCAGCTTCTTCCACCATTGATGAAACATTCTCCTGTATTTGTAAGCTGAGATGAATCACTTCCTCCTATGAACTGTGTCTGGAAGTATGACCCAGCAAGGTGGAACTCTGTACAACAGTTGTATCTCTGTCTTATTGCAGAGCTGGAATTGTATAAAGAGTTGTTGATTTCTGCCCTTTTAATGATAATTTATGTCTAGTAATTTTAGATTTGGCTTGGTCTTGTTATTTCAAAGCTGGTAGGTGGATCACAAAGTTATTTGGGGGGGTTCTCTTTTCATAATGTAGGTATTTATACCTATAAACTTCCCAACTAGGAATATCTTCAGTGTGTCCCCTGCATCTGGGTATGTTGTGTTTTCATTTTCATTTAGTTCTGGGAATTTTTATTTCCTTTTTGATTTCTTTTCCTGTTTTTAAGTTCTAGCTTGATTGTTTTTCGGCTCAATATAATGCAAGAAGTTATTTTAATTTTCCTAAATCTAACAAGCCTTTTCTTGTGTTCTCATATATGATCTATTTTAGAGAAAGATCTATAGGCTTTTGAGAAGAATGCATATATTCTGGTGTTTGGTTATAATGCTCTTTAAAGTCTGTTAGGTCCATTTGATCTACAGTGTCATTTAACTCCATTGTTTCTCTGTTTAAATGTCCTGTCTATTGATAGTGGGTTACAGAATTCACACATTATTAGTGTGCTGTGTTACCTCTGAATTTATATCTAATCCATTTTTTTTAATAAAGTTTACAGAATTTGTGGTCAATGTGTATACATTTAGAATGTAATGTCCTCTTGATGAATTGTTCCCTTGGTCAATATAAAGCAGTCTTCTATATCTCTTTGGAAGATTTTTGACTCAGATCTATTTTGCCACATCTTAATATGGCCACATTTACTTGTTTACTAATTCCATGTGTTTTGGATATTATTTAATAGTGAGGTCAGTTTTTTGAAGACAGTAATAGGATGGATCTCATTTCCTGAACTATATGTCTTTTGATTTGGAAACTAAGTCAATTAACATTTAAAGTTATTATTGAAAGGTGTTAATTAATCACTGTAATCATGAATTTGTCAATTTGGGTGTTTGTTTTCTTAGTCTTAATTTGTTTAAAAACTATTCCAGCTTTGATTTTTTTTTCCCTCTTGTAGCCTCTTGAATATGTTTATTCCCCTCTTCAATGCAAAGTGTCCTATCCACTATTTTCTATATGGCTGGATTAGTGCTCTTATATAATTTTTGTCTGCTTATTTCATGGAATTTTTTTCTTTCTACTTTTCTCAGTAGGTATAATTTTTGTAGCTACAGCAGTTTTGGATAACAGTAATGGTCTTTAAAAACTTTAACTACTTTATTATAAGCCACTATCTTTTCCAGATTCCACTGGTAGGGGAATTGTTACTCTGATGGGCATGCTTTTTTATGTGAAGGGATGTTTCTCTCTTACAACTTTTAATATTTTTTTCTTTGCTCTATGTACTTAGTGTATTGACTAAAATACTAAGTGGGGAATTTCTTTTCTGGTTCTATTTTCTGTTCTTTATGTCTCTTGTAACTGGATGGGTTTCTCTTTGCTTATATTTGAGAAATTTTCTTATATAATTTTATTTAATGTATTTGTTGTGGTAGTGACTTAAAGTTCTTCTTGTTTGCCCATAATTCAAACATTTCTTTTTTTTCTCTAGGTGTTCTACACTTCTTTCATGTTCTCTTCATACATTTTTATGAACATATAACCAATTAGAGAAACCTGATCTATTTCTTATATTTTATCATCAAGTTCTGATAGTCTGCCCTCCACATTGGTAATTCTATTTTATGGCTTTCCAAGGAGCATTTTATTTGGGTTACTATAGTTTTATTTCTATTTATCTTTTTTTCCCCAATGTCTCTATCTCTTTATTTAGATCCTTTCTCTTATTTTGGTTCAATTTTCTCATTTCATTTATTTCATTCTTTCCTATATTTGGAGTTTATTCAAGCATTTGTTTTCATTTTCTATTAATTCACTGAGGTATCTACTGAGTTCTTTCAGTTGATTTTTTGAACTCTTTTGGATTACATTGATGGGTTTATTCATGTCTTTTTAAGTTTAATCTATACATCATAATTGTGCTTGGATATCTTCGTTATTTACTTCAAGCATCTCTGATGAGTAGCTTCTACTATGAGGCTAGACATTCTTGTTAAGAATATGTTGTTTTTTGGCCTACTGGTGTTTCTTTGGGCTTTGTCTATCTGGAGATAATTCATATGACTTTTCAAGAATACTGGAGCCTCAATGGCCGCTGCATAGGTATGTGGAGGGATATGTGCATAGATAGATTTGGGGGGACACCTGGAAATAACCTGCAGAATACTAGAAGACATTGGGGGAGTGGCTGATAATTCTTCCACAGGACAACTGGGGATAGGCAGCAGGATTTCAGTTGAGTGAATGACTTAGGGCTTACTTGCACACATTGATAACAGTGACTCTACTAAGTTCCCAGGAAGGCAGGCATTGGAGGTTTGGGTTAGTCTTTCACCTGAAACTCTCACCTACAAGACTCTGCTGCACTAGATGACCACAAAAACATGCACTAGCATGTTTTGTGGTGGATTATGGCAACCAGGAACACATTCTTCTCCAGAAGATGACTGATGGACTGAGTGCCCACACAGACATGTAACATCAGAGTTTGCAGATAGGTTAGCTGATTGTGACCTCATTTTGTTACCTTTAGGTGACTGCTGGAATTAGCATAGCCCATTTCAAAAAATTAACACTTTCTGTTGTCCCAATGCAGGGCAGCTGGCTCACACTCAATTGTGGTAACCTTTTAAACAATTTCAGCTGAACTGGCTTCAGTGTCTGGTTCTGGTAGACAAATGCACTTACTTTTCTTCCTGGACCAACTTTGTACTTTTCCTACCTTTTCCCATGTACTTTCTCTTGCCATACAATTACTTTCAAATTCAACTTTTCTCAAGTCTCAGGTCACAGGCATAATTCAGCCAGCCTCTCCTTCACAAGAGACTTCCTATAGCCCAGTTTCTTTCAAAGTTCTTTTTTTCCCCTATGAGCTTCCATCCTTATTTTGACCTTCCAAACTCACCAGAATAGCCCAATAGGCTCTTCTTATAGCACCATAAAGCTTCTTTAGTCCATTGTTCCATAGTCTTCCATATTCCTCCATAAAATCTCTCCCAATTAAATGAAAACAAACACTAAAACCAACATAATCAGTTTTACTGGAGTAATGACCCCACTTCTCAGTACCAATTTTCTTATAGCCAATACCTTCTCATTCCTAGAACTGAACACCTGACTAGAAGTAGCATATGATTTAGCCTGGCAACTTCATGGGGAGGTTTCATCATGGCAAGGAAAACATAATAGGAGCAGAGAGATGATTGTTATATCTCCATAGCAGCAAGGAGGAATTAGAAAGTTTAAGCTGTGTGCATCCAGTGGGGCTGGATTAATAAGCTCCAAGACCTACACCCAGTGACAAAATTCCTCCAGAAATGCTCTACCTCCTAAAAGAGTCCACCAGCTTTAGATTAAGTATGGAACTTAATCATGAACTCATAATGCTGTGGGGCATATTTTCCTCACAAACCACCACAGCATTGTACTCATGTAGCAGACCACATTTATCATGGAGATGTGCTAACCCACACCACAGGTAGAAAAAAAGCAGCAGCCTTAGGATTCTTCCCCATGTATTATCCATTGTAACTCATCTTTGAATATACTAGGTGCTTGTTTGATTGCCAAGCCCTATGTGACTTTCTTTAAAACTACAATGTACTTTAAATTTCTATTATTTGGCTTTATTTGAGACAGAGAGAGGAAGAGAGAGAAAATGAAAATGGGCATGCTAGGGCCTCCAGCCATGGCAAATAAATTTAGACACAGGTGACATATTGTGCATCCAGATAATATGGGGTCTGGGAAATCCAACCTGGGTCCTTTGGCTTTGCAGGCAAAGGACCTTAACCACCAAGCCATCCCTCCAGCCCTTATATCATACTTTAAAAAGAGTTTCTGAAACATATTTTTTGTTTATTGTTTTTGTTGATTTATGTATTTTTTTCTTTTTCTGATTTTTATGAGAGAGAGAAAGAGAAATAAAAATTGGCATACCTGGGCCTCCAGCCACTGCAATAAACTTCAGACATGTGCACCACCTTGTACACATGTGTGACCTTGCAAAATTGTGTCACCTTGTGCATCTGGCTTACAGTGGGATGTGGAGAGTCTAACATGGGTCCTTAGGCTTCAAAGGCAAGTGCCTTAACCATTAAGCCATCTCTGCAGCTCTGATGTTATTATTTTAATTGCATACCTTTTGTAGCATAATCTCTCAAGAACAAGTCTGCTTTCTTGCTATATGGAAATATTTGAAATGATAAATCATCAAGAACATAAATTTATTTACTTATAGTCCTCAATTTGAGGAAGAATGAGGTAGAGGATCTATATCTGGTAAGACCTTTTTGCGCTAGTCCAAGTTGGGACAGAAATCATAGGCAAGACAGGTGCATACATGATACAAATCCAAAGTAGCTTTTATAATAGACCAATTGTCTATAAAGCTTCATTGTCACATTATTGCATTCACCAAGTTGGAGTCCTAAGGAGCTAATCACCATTTAAATATTTCTCGTATTTCTATATCTTACTATATCAGAATAGATATTAAATTTCAGCAAGAGGTTGGAGTCGTTCAACCCATGGTAGAGGTATGTTATGAAAAAACTCTAGAATTTATGTAAGATGAATGCTTTTCTTTAATATCACATTGGTAAATATGGAATATTAATTAGACTTAGATGGAATAACTGAAACAAAAGTAGAACTATGAAAAGCATAATCATGAATTAAAAATTTTGTGATTTTAGCCAGGTGTGGTGGTGCACACCTTTAATCTCAGCACTCAGGAAGCAGAGGTAGGAGGATTGTTGTGAGTTTAAGGCCACCTTGAGACTCCATAGTGAATTCCAGGTCAGCCTGGGCTACAGTGAGATCCTACCTTGAAAAACCAAAAAAATTGTGATTTATGCAATGAGTATAATATCTTGATAATATCAAGTGAATATTATATGAGTCTGCTACCTTATCATCAAACTACTGATGTTGAAAATTAATTTCCAATACCATTGTATTAACAAGTGCAAGAATTAAGGCTGGAGAGATTGCTTAGAGGTTAACACACTTGCCTGTGAAGACTAGGAACCCATGTTCGATACTTCAGATCCCACATTAGCCTGAAGCATAAAGGTAAGGCAAGAGCAAGGTTTCACATACCCACTAGGTGGCACAAGGGTCTGGAGTTCCATAGTAGTGGTTGAGGCTCTGGCATGCCAGTTGTCTCTCTACCTCTGTCTCATTCTCGCTCTTTCTCTCTCTCTAAAAAATATAGTCTGGAGGGTGTGTGTGGTGAATGTGAAGTAAGTAGGCCCTGATCCCCTTCTTCCAGTTCCTGGTCCTAGTAGGTCCCCCTATGCCAGGCTTGGTCCTGCTTGGACCCTGTGTACTTGCTACAGAAGCAGGTCCCTTGCTCTGTCTCCTTGATCAAAGTGCCCCTGGGTGGTGGGTGAATTTTAAATCTTCTTCAGTGATGAGCTCTTAGGAACCTCTGGATCTCTACTTTGGTAGGTGTTGAGTATCCTCAGGGTCTGTCTCTTACACCCTGGCACTGATTGTCAGGAACAGCATGGAAGCAGCGCTCTTTCTCATCTCTACAGTTGCTCTGTGGATTTAGCTGTGGTTTGGCTGAAGTGTGAGGGGTAATTTATCTCCTCTGGTCTTTCTACCTTCTGGAAAAGAAGAACAGCTCTCCAATGGAGAATAAAGTCAGCATGGTTTAAACGGGATAAGCATTATTAATTTAGAGAGGATATGATGCATGTAACCCCTCTTTTAGCCAAAGACTAGTGAGAACTTTACCCTAGAGAACATAATCTTTGTCTCCATAGGATTCTTATCTTGTTCCCAATTCCAGATATAGGTTCCTTTACAATGAGTTGATCTCTTAGCATTGGTTACCCATTGAGAATGTATGCCACTATTACACAGGTGTGTCAGGGTGTTTGCTTCTTAGTAGCTTAGATCTCTGATTTCCCAAACTATTTCTGGCCATTTTCCCCTAGTAGCTCATGTAGCATTTTCCAGAACTAGACATGCTAGTTGTCTGGGGACTGGCTTTCTTCTGAATTCCAGCCAGGCTCTCCATGATCTGTGTCAGTATCATATGGTATCTTGATCAATAGGGTCTTTACTTTTGCCTCAGGCAGTAATAACCATATAATAATGCTACTCTCACTTTTGTTTAGAGAAGCTTCTCTTCTCAGATGGCAGTGACCTCTGGCATAACTCAAAATGCACCATAGTGCTGAGAAGAAGTGACAGAGGAGTGTTCATCACTGAAACATCTCTATCACACCTTCCAAGGATTACAGTCCATTGTGGAATAGGTGATGGAAAGAATGTAAGAACCAAAGGAAAGGTTGGACAGCTCACAAAATGGCCTGGATACCCAGACCTCACAATGCCTGTCATTACTGACACAACACCTTCATAATAGGAGGAAAAGATAATGACATTAAAATAAAAGAGAGTCTGAAGGAGAGTGGGAAGGATATGATGGAGAGTGGAGTTGTGAAGGGGAAAGTGGGGGAAGGGAATTATCATGGTTTATTTTGTATAATTAGGGCAGTTGTCAGTAAAATGGAATTAAAAAATAAAAATAATATAAAGTAATTTATTTTTTAAGTATAAGAATAATACAGGCATGGTGGTGCATGCCTTTAATTCCAGCATTTGATTAGCAGAAGTAGGAGGATTACCACAAATTTGAGGCCATCTTGAAATTACATAGTGAATTACAGGTCATCCTGGGCTACAGCAAGACCCTACATCCAAACAAATACAGAAAAATTAGAAGAATTTCAAAGGTGATTAGAACATATATTATACAAAAGTCCAGGCTGGGTGAGGTAACACATACCTTTAATCCCAGAACTCTGGAGGCAGAGGTAGGAGGATCATATTGAGTTCAAGACCAACCTGAGACTACATAGTGAATTTCAAGTCAGCCTGGGCTTTAGCAAAATACCACCTTGAAACAACAACAACAAAAGTCCCAAGGAGGTTATTTGGCTTCTCCAACATGAGGATGAACTATGAAGGTCCCATCTTTGAAGAGATAAAAATTTCAACAGATCCTTAATCTATTGATATCCTAATATTATATTTTTTTAGCCTTTAGAGAACTGTTTGAAATAAATTTCCATTTTTATAATTATAGTTACACAGTTTAAGTTATTGCTATAGCACTTGTAATGAATTAAGACAGTTATCTAATGGGTAATCTAATGAGTTCCAATGGAAAGGCAAAGAGCATAGAAGTGTGGCTGTTGAGTTCAAATTGTTTTTATGTACTTCATATTTTAGTGATTACATTTGTGGTACTAGAAGATTTGGAAACTGAGAAAGCCATATTTGCATTTTCTATTTTTTAATACAAATGATCATCTTGTGATTTAGGTTCTTATCAACTGGTGACCTTAACTTCATTGCTATGTAAGGTGATGGAAGAAATGATTTATTATATTCTGTCATTCTTTCTAGAGAAGAATAATCTTCTTCAGTATTAAAATGGCTTTCAGGCAAATCAATCAACTATAGATCATGTCATAAGACTGTCTTATGATGTTAATAAAGCATTCTGTAATATGGAATTTTATGTTTTGTATTTATAGACAGTGAAAAAAGGATAATGAGTTGATTAAGAATACCTAGGATTTCTAATATTGTATTTTAAAATTTATATAGCTATTTCATGTATATAAGTATTTAAATATGCCCACATATAGTTTACTGATATTAACAGATTTTAGATAATATGCTAAGAAGATTCAGAAATATGCTTCAATAAACAAATTCCTTTAGTTTTTAATTAATATAAGCAAAATGACAGTACTGACTATATCTTATAGATAGTACAATATCTTTGTTAATTAGTATGCTTTAATGGATATACTTATCCAAGACTCATAAGAAGAAAACTGGAAATTTTACAATAACCAATAACTCAATATTAGCTTGGCTTATAGAACACTACAAATGATGATAATATAAAATACGATTTACATGGTTATGTAGCTATGACAATGTATCTCACCTAAGTAACCACAAATTATTTATTACTTAAAGACAACAAACAGCATGGTGGTTTTAAGTTCAATAATGTTAAGCATTATATATAAATATATTGGAGGCAAATGTTGTCTAATGACAATTGTGTATGTTACTGATACTACAAATTGTTTTAATGAAATGTAATATCAAAAGAACCAATATATTGATATTTATTCGTAATACTTAAGTAGAAAAAATAAAATTGGAGGAAAAATTATAATCTGTCAATTTGTCAAAGAATGGCAAAGTATATTTCAAATAGAGACAACTTTCTCATTAGATGAACAGTAAAGTAAATAATTGAATGGTGAATTCTAAAAACTATGGAAATAAAACCATCCAGGTTATTTTAAGCAATGGATGTAAATATTCCCCTATCTTTTATGTAGACTTCTTATGATACATGTGTGAAATACCTAATTACAGAAGTAGAAATTTGATAAATATACCGAATGTTAGTGAGTTTTCTGAAAAATATTATATACTTTAGATCACTGAAAATTTTAGGGTAAGCCATTTCATTTTGATCCTTGATTAAAATACTATGGAAATGAGCAAAATTTGTAAAAAAAAAAAAAAAAAAAAGAAAGAAAGAAAGAAAGCATATGTGTAGAATATTCCTTAGAGTTGTATAGGTGTATTATTTTGAGCACAGTAACATCTATAAATAGAATAGTCTATTGAGATTACATCATGTTGGTCCTTTGTTGTTTCCTTTGGCTTTATTCATTAGCTCAGACAAAAATATTGAAATATACCCACTGCATCTCATTTATTTAACTTAGAATTTTCATCAGTAAAAGAAAAGTACTTCTAAGTTAAGTGTGGTGTGGGGTGAATGTTCCTTTAATCCCAGCATTAAGAAGCAGAAGTAGAAGTACTGCAGTGAGTTTGAGGGTTCCAGGCCAGCCTGAGACTACATAGTGAATTCCAGGACAGCATGGGCTAAAGAAAGACTTTACCTTGAAAAACAGAGAGAAAAATTACTGAATATTGACATGAATATAAGCCATCTCTATTTCAAAATCTGTAGTAAAGATAGTTAATATGATATATTTTTATTTCTATAAAATTTAGATACTTCTATGATGTGTTGTTTATTTACATACATTTCACTAGGGAATTTTTATTATTATTATTTGAGCTTACTTCTATCATGGGATACCAAAATCAGCATTCTTTTCCTTGGAGAGGCATTCACTATAGTCTGGGTTTTTGAAAATTCAATTAGGTTGTTAGATTACTTAGAAAGATGGGCTGGTGAGTTATTTCTTGTCTTTATGGCATTGAATTAGATTACTAAAGTACAACCTTTATCATCTATCATTGCTTTAGATCTTTTAAGTGCCATTGGTAGCATTCTTGAAATTTCAATCCTCAAACTGAGGATGGGCTGGGGGAGTTATTGATGACAGCTGTATGGTAATCTGTCAGTGCACCATCGTCATTTGTGTGTAGCTCCAACTTTGTGTGTGCATTAAAGGAAATGAAATGGGAGATAAAGCAGTCAAGATATATTTGTAAAATCATTCAGGAGTATCAAATATTTATGATTTTAAAAGGAATATAATTTATTATCAGCCTAAGACCATCTATCACATGAAGGAGATAAAATATAAAGAAACACATTTTTGATATTTTGGGTTTTTTTCTCAATTATACAGAAATATTCCTTTGTGAGGATGCAAATACACTAGTTCCTTTTGAATTTTAAATTCAGCAAGAAGCTTTGTTTTAGTCATATGTGTTTTTCTTTTGCATTTTAAATATTTTTACTTTTTAATTTTATTAGATATGGACATATTTTGTATGTATACAGCACATGTTGGTACTATCATTTCCCTCCTCCATGCCCCTTTTATAATGAGGGATTCTTCGTTGGGGATGCAGGTCAACCCCATGGGGATTGTGGGTCATGCATTATGGGGGGTGGGCAATGTCTCTGTGTAAAATGTCCAAACTTGTGGCTCTACCAATCTTTCCGCCCCCTCTTCCTCAGAATTTACTGGATATATTTCTGAAGTTTCTCCCAGTTCAAGAAACGGTTTCCTTTCCACTGAGTGAATCTTTTAGCCAACCCAAGAGCAGTTGTTTACCCACCATGGCTGTGTGCCACTATTGCACCTGGGTGAGCATCACCTCAGGTTGTTTTCTTCTGAGTGGCTTAGACTTTGAATTCCTTAGAGAGATGTTGGCCACTTTCCCCAGGTAGCTCATGTAGTGCCTTCCAGCACTCAATGGGATAATTGGCTGGGGACTGGCTCTCTTATAGATTCCAGTCAGATCTCTCCATGACAATAGCATACGGTATCTTCAGCAGTAGGGTCTTACCATTAACCTCTGGTGGGTAATCAAATATTTTGACAGAAGATTGTCTTGTTTATTCTGAGAGATTTAATATGACTCTCTGATCAATAATTCATTGTGGATGTGGACAACATCCTAGTACAGGGAATTAAATGCCAGTGCCAAGGGAAAAGAAAAAGACAGAAAAAAAGAGAAACAAGGAATTTGAGGTTAGGTTTTTGTCTCACCCTCTACAGGGCCTTCAATTGAGCTGCCCCCCCCCCCAAGGTCCTCTTGAGGGTTCTACCTTTTAGTATGACTTCCAAGATATAAGATTGTGTGGAACCAATTCAAATTGGGTTCAGTTTTGTGTCCCCCCACCTTTCCCTTCCCCCAATCCCTAACCTTCCTATTGTTCAAGCCTCAAGATGTTATTCAGTTATGTCAGCAACTTGGAATGATCCTGTTTAAGAACTATGGATGAGTGAAATCATGTGACAGATAGTTGTCTTTCTTTGATTGTGTGAGGTCAATGAAAATTATCTCTTTCATGTTTGACCATTTTTTCTACAAATTTCAATGTGTCGTTTTTTTTCTTACTGCTGAGTAGAATTCCATAGTGTAGATATACCACACCTTGGTTATTCATTCATCCAATGACGGATACCTGTGTTGATTCCAGTTTTTAGCTACAATGAATAGAGCAGCTATAAACATGGTTGAGCAAATATTTGTGAACTGAGGTAGGGAACTTTTAGGGTAAATGTCCAGTAAGGGAATAACAGGGTCTGTAAGTAACTCTATATTTACCCTTTTCAGGAGTCTCCAAATTGATTTCCACAGTGGTTGTACCAGTTTACATTCCCACCAACAGTAAATGAGTGTTCCTATTTCTCCACATTTTCATTTGATTGTTTAATGTTTGCTGTTCTTACTGGGGTAAGGTGGAATCTCATAGCTGTTTGAATTTGAATTTCTCTACTGATTAGGGATGTTGAACATTTTCTAACATGTGTGTTAGCCATGCATAGCTTTTTTTTAATCTTTGGTTATACATTTCTCTGTGAGTGTCTAAGACCATGCAGATAGCCAAAAGTTAATTAAGGATTAATTTTGGAGGTCATTAATGGCTATCCAAAGAGACTTTAGGGACACATGAGTAGCCCCATAGCCTACTGGTATATTTTGCCTGCTAGGATGAGTCTGGGCCATGCTGGTCAAGTAGTTTTCCCTTCTTTGGGAAGTCAAGAGGACTGATTGCTCCTCAATTGTGACTCTTCTGTTTCACATTGTACACCAATTCTGTTTGGGTCTCCATATCCTCCCTGCTCAGGAAGACAGGTGACTTACCAGGGGGCCAGTGTAGAAGTGTCCCATCATCTCCAATGGCCTCATGACATGACACAGGCCAAAAGATTGACACTTTTTATTCCCATGGTACCAATTGGATTTGGCTTCTACATAGGTGATTAACACACTAAGAAATGAAGTTATACCAGCCTGGATGTATGTACATATACATCACATTTAATTACTGAAATAGACTTAGTTAAAAAATGGCACAAGGGCTTCTAAAATCATTTTGTCCTATCTTTAAAATTTTTGTTGTACTGTGGAAGCATGAACCATATATGTGAGGTATAGAAAGTAGGCACATCTCACAGTTTAAATATCTAACATTTATAAATATAAGCAGAACCTGTTACCAGTCTTGAAAACAGTACCAGTTGATTTACAAACTTAACTAACTTAACCTAGAAATTATCAGAAAAGGAAAAGTGAGACAGTATAAGGTCTTAGCACCTGTGTGAAAACATCTTTGATTAGTTCAGATACTTGTGTGTGTGTACAAATTACCCAGAGAACATTGGAAACAGAACCATGGAGCTTGAATATTATTTTTCCTCAGATGAGGACCATTGTTTGGGCATGAGGATGTACCCTAAAGTAGGGAATATGTCTTAAGGGTTAATTTTTTTATAAGCACTGTATTTAAGATGCCAAAATTGAGGCAGTTACTTTACATACACCAGAGTAGAATCTGGTCTTTTCTGAGCCAAAACAGCTAGCTAAAAATTAATATAATCCTTGATAAATCTTTTTGAAAGAACAAACATTATTTGACAACTAATGCTTTTGGCTTAAACTTGATATCTATTGATTTCATGTACCACAGAAATTTTTATTAACATAAAACAATTTTATGTTTTACCCATGACTTACATTTGATAAAGCTTAAGCAAACTATCCCAATATATTTTAGCCTGAAAATTACTTTTTTCCTTCCTTAAGAGTTTGTAAACAGTTTAAAAACCTCTAAATTTATGCATAGTGTTTAGGTTTAGCCAGACATTTTCTTTTATTACATTCACACATCTTTATTTACATACTTTAACATTCTGATCTAAGTATCACTCAAAAGGCATTTTTAACAAGCACTCTATGTCCCAACATTGAAAAATTCCTTTCCAATTCCTTCAATCAATTCATCTCACCCCATCATCAACCATCTTTCTTCCAAGGCTATTAAAAAATTACACCAAACTGATTAATCCTATTACTAAAAAGAAAGTAGTCTTAATACAATTTTATGTCACTAATACCAATAAAAACTTGTAAATGATTTTATTAGGAGTAACCAAGGCAAATTGTTTTGTTATCTTGAGGCAGACTGGCTTAGAAGTCAGGTCAGTTGCCTACTCCTTTTAAGTAACAGTACATTACAATCTTTTTTTTTAAAAAAAAAATATATGACAAATTATAAGTTACCTCTTCAGAGGGAGTTCTGTTTTTTTTTTTTTTTTTTTTTTTTTTTAATAATCCTTTGTGTAAGGTGAAGTTGACCTAGAACAAATATCTGGCGACTTCACTCCTGCAAAAGACATTTAACTTTTCCTTTTTAATTTCTATGCTCAGGTCTTTGATTTCCTTGCAATGGTCCTCTAGAAGAGAAAGGGGTGTTGTCTGCATCCTTCTCATCTCTTTAATTACAAACAGTCATAAACACGACATAACAAGCAAGCACAATGAACACACACACACATACACACACACACACAAACAAACAAAAAGAACAAATCCTCCTGATAAACAAACTTTGCCTAGAGATTTCCAATCATCTGCTGTTAGAATTTTTCCTGCCTTGCTCTATAAACCAAGGGCTCATATAATTAACAAAATCAAAAACATGTTTAAAAACTTGAAGCAATCCCAATTCCTTGTGCTTTTAAAATATCTTTTACTACAGCAATTAGCTCCTTTTTACTCTTTGCTTGTCCCATAATTGTGCCAACTTACCTTATTCCAGACGACTGAGCAGGCGACTAAAATCCTCTTTTAGTTTCACTTTCTTCTGCAGATCCTGGGTTGATGTTGGCATTCCTCACTGAAGCCACTCGTATTCACGTCCCTGTTCCGGGCACCATGCTGTGCAGACCTGCAGCACAAGAGTCATACAGACCCTGAAGGAGAGAGTGGAAATGGATCTGAGATAAGAATACAACACAAGGAATGGAGCCAAGACAAGTTTTGATCAAGGCTCAAGTTTAATCAGGCAGACACAAGCTTATATACAGAAAAAAAAAAAAAAAAAACTTTCTTGACAATGCTTCTGTGCCTAAAATTAACTTCACCAAGGCCATACCGTAATGCATCTGTGTCTAAACTCTCAAGAATAGTGGTCAAGGAACAGCTACAGCTCCCTACACTTTCCACTCCCATTTATCTATTCTCCTACATACATATATACAATATCAACCTATTAAGTACCCTCCTCCCTTCCTTTCTCTTCCCTTTGTATATCTTTTGTAGCTTACTGGCCTCTGCTACTGAGTTTTTACCTTCTCACACAGAAACACAATCATCTGTAGCTAGGATCCACATATGAGAGAGAACATGTGGCACTTGGCTTTCTGGGCCTGGGTTACCTTACTTAGTATAATCCTTTCCAGATCCATCCATTTTCCTGCAAATTTCATAACTTCATTTTTCTTTACCGCTGAGTAGAACTCCATTGTATAAATAGGCCATATCGTCATTATCCACTCATCATTTGAGGGACATCTAGGCTGGTTCCATTTCCCAACTGTTATGAATTAAGCAGCAATAAACATGGTTGAGCACATACTACTAAGGAAATGGGATGAGTCCTTAAGATATATGCCCAGGAGTGCTATAGCTGGGTCAAATGATATATCAATCTTTAGCTGTTTTAGGAACCTCCACACTGATTTCCACAATGGCTGTACCAGATTGCATTCCCACCAGCAGTGTAGAAGGATTCCTCTTTTTCCATGTCCTCTCAAGCATTTATGGTCATTTGTTTTCGTGATGGTAGCCAATCAGACAGGACTGAGATGGAATCTTAATGTACTTTTAATCTGCATTTCCCTGATGACTAGGGATGTAGAACATTTTAAGATGCTTATACGCCATCCATGTTTCTTATTTGGGTTTTTTGTTTTGTTTTGTTTTGTTTTTTAGTTTTTGTTTTTTTGAGGTAGGGCCTCACTCTGGTCCAGGCTGACCTGGAATTAACTCTGTCATCTCAGGGTGGCCTTGAACTCATGGCAATCCTCCTACCTCTGCCTCCCTAATGCTGGGACTAAAGGTGTGCACCACCACACCTGGCTCATATTTCTTCTTTTGAGAGCTCTGTATTTAGCTCTGTAGACCATTTTTAATTGGCTTGTTTTATTTCTTATTATTTAACTTTTTGGATTCTTTGTATATCCTAGATATTAATCCCCTGTCAGATATATAGTGGGTGAAGATTTTTTCCCAATCTGTAGGTTGTGTCTTTGCTTTATTCACAGTGTCCTTTGCAATACAAAATCTTTGTAATTTCATGAGGTCCTAGTGGTTAATCTGTGGGTTTATTGCCTGAACAACTGGGGTTGTATTCAGAATGTATTTGCAAAGACCAATATGTTGAAGGGTTTCCCCTACTTTTTCCTCTATCAGTTTCAGAGTTTCCAGTCTGATGTTAAGGTCTTTAATCCATTTGGACTTAATTCTTGTGCATGGAGAGAGAGAGAAGAATCTATTTTCATCCTTCTACAGATACATATCCAGTTTTCTCAATACCATTTGCTGAGGAGGCTGTCTTTTCTACAATGAGTATTTTTGGCATTTTTATCGAATATCAGGTGGCTATAGCTACCAGGACTTACATCTGGGTCCTTTGTTCTGTTTTATTGATCTACATATCTGCTTTTGTGCCAGTACCATACTGTTTTTGTTACTATGGCTCTGTAGTATAGTTTAAAATCAAGTATGTTGATACCACCAGCTTTATTTTTGCTGCTGAATACTATTTTAGATATTTGAGAATTTTTTTGATTCCAAATGAATTTTTGGATTGTTTTTTCTATTTCTGTGAAGAATGCCTCTAGAATTTTCATGGGGATTGCATTAATGTGTAGATTGCTTTTGGTAAGATTGTCATTTTCACAATATTGATTCTTCCAATCCAGGAACAAGGGATAGTTTTCCACTTCCTAGTGACTTCTGCAATTTCTCGCTTGACTGTTTTATAGTTTTCATTGTAGAGATCCTTTACTTCCTTAGTTTGGTTTATTCCAATGTACTTTATTTTCATTGATGCAATTGTGAATGTGAGTGATCCTCTCATTTCATCCTCTGTGAGTTTGTTGTTAGCATATGGGAAGGCTACTGATTTCTGTGTATTTATTTTGTATCCTGCTATATGGCTGTAAATGTTTATCAGGTCTAACAGTTTGCTGGTAGATTCTTTAGGGTCCTTTATATATAGAATCATGTCATCTGCAAATAATGTTAACTTGATCTCTTCCTTTCCAATTTGTATCCCTTTTATGTGTGCCCCTTGCCTTATTGATATGGATAAGACTTCCAGTACTGTATTAAATAAAAGTTGGAACAGTGGAAACACTTGTCTTGTTCATTATTTTAGTGGAAAAGCTTCCAGTTTTTCCCCATTTAGTAATATGTTGGCTGTAGGCTTG
The DNA here is from genome assembly GCF_020740685.1 of Jaculus jaculus. NCBI lineage: Eukaryota > Metazoa > Chordata > Mammalia > Rodentia > Dipodidae > Jaculus > Jaculus jaculus. The sequence continues at coordinate 77,398,590 of NC_059125.1, forward strand.
TCATAAATAGCCTTTCTTATATTGAGATATGTTCCTTCTACTCCTAGTCTCTGTAGGATTTTTATCATGAAGGGATATTGGATTTTGTCAAACGCTTTCTCTGCATCTAATGAGATTATCATGTGATTTTTGTCCTTCAGCCAGTTATATAATGTATTACATTTATCAATTTGGTATGTTGAACCATCCCTGCATCCCTGGGATAAAGCCTATTTGGTCAGGGTGAATGATCTTTCTGATATATTCTTGTATTCTGTTGGCCAATATTTTGTTGAAAAAATTTACATCTATGTTCATGAGAGAGACTGGACTGTAATTTTCTTTTTGTGTTCTAACATTGTCTGGTTTTGGTATCAGGGTGATGTTAACTTCATAGAAGGAGTTTTGTAGGATTCCTTCTTTTTCTATTTTATGGAAAACTTAAGAAGCAATGGTGTTAGTTCTTTCCTTAAGGTCTGGTAAAATTCATCAATGAATCCATCTGTGCTTTGGCTTTTTTTTTTTTTTAATTTATAAGATTTTGGATAACTGCTTGGATCTCCATGCTTGTCTATTTAAATGATTAATCTCATATTTATTTAATTTATGTAGATCATAAAAATCAAGGAAATCATTGATTTCTTTCAGATTTTCATACTTTGTGGACTATATGCTTTTATAGTATGTCCCTATGATTTTTTGAATTTCTCTGGCATCTGTTGTGATGATACCTTTTTCATCTCTAATTTCATTAATTTGTGTCTTTTCTCTCCTTCTTTTTGTCAGATTTGCTAAGGGTATACCAATCTTGTTTATCCTTTCAAAGGACCAACTCTTTGTTTCATTGATTCTATGGATTGTTTCTTTCTTTCTTTCTTTCTTCCTTTCTTTCGTTTTTTTTTTTTTTTTTTGGTTTCTATTTCATTAATTTCTTCCCTAATCTTTATTATTACTTACTGTCTACTGATATTTGGTTTGCCTTCTTCCTTTTTTTCCAAGGCTTTAAGGTAAAGCATTAGGTCGTTTACTTGTGACCTTTCTAATTTCTTAATATAGGCACTTAAAGCTAAAATTTTAACTCTTAGAACTGCCTTCATTGTGTTCCAGAGATTTTGGTATGTTGTGGTCACATTGTCTTTTGACACTATAAATGTTTTGATTTCCTTCTGATTTCTTCATTGACCTTTTCAACATTTAGTACTGTGTTGTTTAATTTCCATGATTTTGTGTATGCTCTGTAGCCTTTCTTGCTATTGATTTGTAGTTTGATTCCATTGTGGTCAGATAGAATGGAAGGAATAATTTCAATTTTCCTGTATTTGTTAAGATTTGCTTTGTGTCCTATTATATAGTCTATTTTTGGAGTCTCTTCCATTTGCTGCTGAAAAGAATGTATATTCTCCAGCATTTGGATGAAATGTCCTCTATATATCTGTTAGGTTCATTCCTACGATGACCTCATTTAAACCAGATGTCTCTTTGTTTAGTTTTTCCTGAGATGACCTGTCAATTGATGAGAGTGGGGTGTTGAAGTCACCCATTACCACTGTGTTTGGTGACCTTAGTTCTAATAGCATTTGTCTGATGCAATTGGAGACCCCATTTTAGGTTCTGTGGTGGTTTGATTCAGGTGTCCCCCATAAACTTAGGTGTTGCGAATGCTAGCTCCCCAGCTGATGGATATTTGGGAATTAATGCCTCCTGGAGGGAGTGTATTGTTGGGGGCGGGCTTATGGGCTTTATAGCCAGTTTCCCCTTGCCAGTGTTTGGCACACCCTCCTGTTGCTGTGTTCCACCTTAAGTTGGCCAGGGGGTGATGTCCACCCTCTGTTCATGCCATCGTTTTTCCCTACCATCGTGGAGCTTCCCCTCGAGCCTGTAAGCCAAATAAACCTTTTTTTCCCAGAAGCAGCTCTTGGTTGGGTGATTTCTACCAGCAATGTGAACCAGACTGCAACAGGTTCATATATGTTTAGGATTGTAATGTCTTCCTGTTGGAGAGTACCTTAAATCAATACAAAGTGTCCTTCCTTATCTTTCTTAAGTAATTTGATTGTTGATTGTTCTCTCTAACTGCTTTCTATATATATATATATATATATATATATATATATATATATATATATATATATATATATATATACATATATATATATTTGGAATATGTGTTTGGTAGTTTGGTTATAATATGGCAAGGAGAGGTTCTTTCCATGATTTGTCTGGCTGGTGTTAAAAGGATTCTTGTATCTGCATTGGCACCTCTTTCCCAATTTGGGGGAAGTTTTATTGTATGATTTTGTTTAAGATGCCTACTATGCCTTTGGAGTGAAATTCTTCTCATTCTACTATGCCCTGAATTCTTATGTTTGATCTTTTCATAGTGTCCCAAATATCTTGAAATTCCCACTCATACTTTTCTATAAGTTTTTCTTTCTCTTTGTTGGACTGTATTAGATCTGCCACCTGGTCTTCTAGCTTAGATATTCTGTCCTCACCTCCATCATTCTACTGGTTGGAATTTTTACAGAGTTTTATATTTCATTAACTGCGTTCTTTATTGCAAGTAATTCTAACTGGTCTTTCTTTATTATTTCTATTTCCTTTTATATGTCTAGTATTGACCTCTTTATTTCACTGAATTGGCACCCTGTGTCTTCTTTGCTTCCTTTGATTTCTTCTTTGAACATATTTGTAATCATTCTTTTGAAATCTTTCTCAGGAATTTCCTCTAACTCATTCTTACTGGAGGTCATTTCTGATGCATTAATACATTTTGGTGGATTTATATTGTCTTGATTTATTGTGTTTCCTGTGTGTGTATGTGTGTGTGTGTGTGTGTGTGTGTGTGTGTGTGTGTGTGTGTGTATTTGATTCCTGGATTATTTATATATAGTATTTTCTAGTTATCTGGTTTTTATGAGATTTATTAATCAATCTAATGTTATATATCTTCAGGGTAGGAACCTTAGATGCTAAGTGTGGCTCTCAAGACTCTCAGAGTATCTACAAAAGTTAAACTACGTGTTGGGTTTGCCTGCTATGAGAGTATTCAAGTAGACTGACTGGAACCAAATACAGATAGTTTCTAAATTTTAACTAAACCATGTACACTTTCAATGAAAAACGGCAGAGTATTTATCCAAGAGTAGGTATTATGACAAACAGATCCTCTGTCTGTCTCTTAGGTTGTGTGTTGCCTCACCTACGCCCTTAATCCTGATGACAATGAGGTTAAGATTTGTGGTGTAGGGCTGGAGAGATGGCTTAGCGGTTAAGCGCTTGCCTGTGAAGCCTAAGGACCCCGGTTCGAGGCTCGGTTCCCCAGGTCCCACGTTAGCCAGATGCACAAGGGGGCGCACGCATCTGGATTTCGTTTGCAGAGGCTGGAAGCCCTGGCGCGCCCATTCTCTCTCTCTCCCTCTATCTGGCTTTCTCTCTGTGTCTGTCGCTCTCAAATAAATAAATAAATAAATAATTTAAAAAAAAGATTTGTGGTGTATAGAGGGTTCTAAGTGAGCTTTTGACCAGGTGAGACCCTTCCCTAATGTATAACAGAGCAATAAACAAAGCCACTATAAATAAAGAAACAACAAATAACAAGCCCAAAACACAGCTTATTTGAGAAAGGCAAATTTGACCATCCATCCAATTTAACATATATTTTATCCTGATATGGATGGTGCAATTAGCACTTCTGGTTCAGGCCTATATGCCAGTCTTATTAGGCTGGTACTGACCTGGTGTAATCCCACTTACCTTTTGGGATGATTTTGGTCTCAGTTTCGTGCCCTGATGCTTGGTTCCCTCTTTGGTGCACTGTCTGTTCAAGTATGCATGGCCAGGTCCCTGGACTGCGGCTCTGTTCACTGGAGCTGGGCACTGATGATGGGGAAGGGGGAGGGTGCTGATGTTGCTCTAATTCACTTGTTGTTCCACGTGTTCTTCTACCTTGTTTTCTCCTCCTCTGTTGTTCACTGCTGTTCTCCCTTCACGTTTCTTGAGTTTGTGGAGAGCTCCAGTGTGAGCGGAAAATACCCTCACCTAATTTTTCCTGCAGCTCAAGCCAAACCTGGCAGCTGGTTGGCGTGCCTCCACTGCAGTCCTGCATGCAGACTTGCCAGAGCCTCTTCTGCCTACCTGTGTGGGCTCTGGATGCTCTGGATCTTCTTCTCTGCTGCTGCTGTTTCAATTTCCTATACACTTCACTTTTTAGTAAAAGTGTGTATCTTGCTGTTTTTTGTTGTTGTTGTTGTTGTTTTTTTGTTGTTTTTGTTTTTGTTTTTGTTTTTTTGCTTTTTCCGGGCTAGGATGCTTTGGCGTTGTACCTACACTGCCACCTTAACCAGAATTCTCTTTTGATGTTTGCTATCCTTATGGGGGCAAAGTGGAATCTCATAGTTGTTTTAATTTCGATTTCCCTGATGATTAGGGATGGTGAACATTTTCTTAAGTGTGTGTTTGCCATTTGTATTTCTTTCTCTGTGAACTGCCTGTTGAGATCTTTGTCCCATTTTGTGAGTGGGGGATTTGACATTTTACTGTTTAGATATTTGAGTTCTTTGTAGATTCTAGAGATTAGGCCTCTATCAGTTGGAAAACTAGCAAATATTTTCTCCCATTCTGTGAGTAATGTATTGGCTTTGCTTATTGTATGCTTGTCTGTAGAGAAACTCTTCAGCTTCATGTGATCCCATTGGTTGAGTGACTGTTTAAGATTGTGAGCTACTGGGGTTTTGTTCAGTAAGTCTTTTTCCAATCCTATATCATGGAAAGTACTTCCTATATTTTCTTCCAGTAGTAGTCGAGTTTCTGATCTTATATTGAGGTCTTTGATCCATTTGGACTGGAGTGCAGTGAATGGAAAAATGTGTGGATCAAGTTTCAATTTCCTGCATTTGGTTATCCAGTTTGTCCAGCACCATTTGTTGAAGATGCTGTCTTTTTTCCAGCCTATATTGTTAGGGCCTTTGCCAAATATCAAGTAGCTATAATTTCTTGACCCAAAGTCCAGGTCCTCAAGTCTATTCCATTGGTCTATACTCGTATTTTTATGCCAGTACCATGCTGTTTTTATTACTATGGCTTTGTAATATAGCTTTAGATCTGGTATGGTGATGCATCCAGAGGTATTTCTTTTGCTGAGGATATGTTTGGATATGTGAGGCCTTCTGCCTTTCCATATGAAATTTGAGATCATTTTACCTATCTCTGTGAAGAACCATGTAGGGATTTTAATTGGAATTGCATTAAATATGGATATTGCCTTTGGTATGATTGCCATCTTCACAATGTTAATTCTGCCTGTCCAGGAGCATGGGAGGTCTTTCCATTTTCTCAAGTCCTCCTCAATTTCTTTTTTGAGTGTTCTTATGTCTTCATTGTATAGATCTTTCACTTCTTTGGTTAATGTTATTCTACCTATCCAGGAGCATGGGAGGTCTTTCCATTTTCACAAGTCCTCCTCAATTTCTTTTTTGAGTGTTCTTATGTTTTCATTGTATAGATCTTTCACTTCCTTGGTTAATGTTATTCTACCTATCCAGGAGCATGAGATGTCTTTCCTTCTTTTCAGTTCCACATCTATTTCTTTCTTAAGTGTTTTTATGTTTTCTTTATATAGGTCTTTTATGACCTTGGTTAGTGTTATGCCAAGGTATTTAATTTTTGTTGTTGTTGTTGCTAATGAAAATGTGACAACTTCACTGATTTTTTCCCCTGTATATTTGTTGTTTTTTTATGTATATAGAAAAACTAATGGTTTTGTGAATTGGTTTTATATCCTGTCACTTTGCTGAAGTTATTTATCATCTTGAGAAGCTTTGAGATGGAGAATTTCAGATCATTTATTTATAGGATCATGTCATCTGCAAATAGGATAACTTGGCTACTTTCTTTCCATTTTGAATCCATTTGTTTTCTTTCTCCTGTCTGTTGCTTGGGCTAGTACTTGAAGCACTATTTTGAAGAGTAGTAATGAGAGTGGGCACCCCTGTCTTGTTCCTGGTCTCAGTGGGTACTGCTTGTGTTTTTCCTCACTAAGTATTATTTTGGCTTGAAGAGCTTTATATATACTATTTATTGTGTTGAGATGTAAACCCTACATGCCTATTCTTGCCAGTGTTTTGATCATGAAGTTGTGGTGTATTTTTGTCAAAGGCCTTCTCTGCATCAATTGAGATAATCATGTGGTTCTTATGGTCCAGTTTATTTATATGGTGTATTATGTTGGCTGATTTCCTTATGTTAAACCTTCCCTTCATCCCTGGGAAGAAACCTCCTGACCAATGTGGTTAATACTTCTGATGTGTTGTTTGATTTTGTTTGCAAGTATTTTGTTCAGGATCTTTGCATCTAATTTCATTAGCGATATAGGCCTATAATCTTCTCTTGCTGCACCTCTGTCTGGTTTTTGTATAAGTATGATGCTAGCTTCATAAAAGAAGTCAGGAGAATTCCTTGGTCTCTAATTATGCAGAATAGTTTGAGTAAAATTAGGTTCAGTTCTTCTATGAAGACTTGATAGAATCCAGGATTAGAGGTATGCCCTGATGATTCTTCTAATTTCAATGATGTCTGTTGTGATCTCTCATTTTTCATTTTTGATTTTGTTAATTTGAGACTTCCTTTTTTGTTTTGCTTGAACATTTTGGCCAGGGGTTGGTTAATCTTGCTTATTTTTTCAAAGAACCAGGTGTTTGTTTCATCAATTTTTTTAACTTGTTTTCTTAATTTCCAATTCATTAATTTCTGCTCTAATCTTGATAATTTCATACTATCTGGAGATTTTGGGGTTGGATTCTTCTTTTTATCCATAAACTTTAGGAGGATAGTCAGGTGATTAACTTGGGATTTTTCTGTCTTTTTAATGAAGGCATTTAGGGCTATGAATTTTCCCCTTAAGACTGCCTTCATTGTGTCCCATGAATTTTGGTTGGTTGTGTTTTCATTATCATTCATTTCCATGAATTTTACAATATATCTTTTGCTTTCTTCCATGACCCATTCATTGTTTAAAAGTGTGTTGTTTAGCCGGGCGTTGTGGTGCATGCCTTTAATCCCAGCACTCGGGAGGCAGAGGTAGGAGGATTGCCATGAGTTCAAGGCCACCCTGAGATGACAGAGTTAATTCCAGGTCAGCCTGGACCAGATTGAAACCCTACCTCGAAAAACCAAAAAAAAAAAAATAAAATAAAATAAAAATAAAAAATAATAAAAAAAAAAGAGCATTGTTTAGTCACCAGATGCTGGTGGAGTTCTTGATGTATCTCTTGTTGTTAAAGCTAGAGTTTTAAAGCATTGTGATCTGGCATGATGCAGGAAGTTACTTGAATTTTCATGACTTTTTGAAGGCATACTTTATGGTCTAAAATAAGGTCAATTTTGTAGAAGTTTCCATGGGCTGCTAAGAAGAATGTGTATTATGTAAAGTTGGTGTGGAATGTTCTGTAGATACCTGTTAGGTCTAGTTGATCTATGATGTTGTTGCACTTTATTATTTCTCTGTTGATATTCCTCTTGGATGATCTGTCTATTGATGATGGTGGAGTTTGAAGTCTCTGACTATGATGGTGTTGGTGTTCATTTCTATTTTATTGTTGAGTAGATTTTATTCTACCAACTATGGTGCACCTGTGTTTGGCACATGTATATTTATTTTTGTGATGTGCTCATGTTGGATCATACCCTTGATGAGTAAGACGTGGGCTTCTTTGTCCTTTTTGACTACTTTTGGTTTGAAGTCTATTTTATTGGAAATTAATATAGCAACACCAATTTTTTAATTTCCATTTGTTTGGAATATCATTTTCCAACTTCTCACCCTGAAGAGGTGACTATCTTTAGTGGTGAGGTGGGTTTCTTGAATACTGCAGATAGAAGGGTCCAGTTTTTTGATCCATCCTGATAACCTGTGTCTTTTCATGGGTGACTTAAGATCATTAATATTTAAGGTTATAACTGTGAGGTTTGAATTAATTCCTGCCATGATGAGGTGTTTTATGGAGTTTGGAGCTTTCTTCTTTTATGTACTGTTTTGAGCCCGCTCTATTTTGGTTATTGTGACTTTCTCTTTATTGGCTCTTGAGATTGGTTGTTTGACTGTTCTGTGTGGTGTATTTCCTCAAGTATTCTCTGTAGGTTTGACTTTGTGTTCATATAATTGTAGAGTTGACTGTTTTATGGAAAGTTTTTCTTTCACCATCGATTATTTGGAATACTTTTTCTGGATAGATTAGCTTTGTTTGGAAGCCATAGTTTTTCAGACTTTAAAGTGTTCCATTCCATGCCTTTCTTGCTTTTATCTTTTCATTTGAGAAATCTGATGTGATTTTTATGGGAATGCCTTTGTATGATGTGAATTGCTTCTCTCGTTGCTTTTAACACTCTTTCTTTGTTTTCATTGTTAAGAGTTTTAATGATGATGGGTCTAGCAGGGTTTCTTCTTTGGCCTGTTTGGTGTTCTGTGGGTTTCTTTTACCTGGATGAGCCTTTTTTTGTGAGATTTGGAAAATTTTCTTCAATAATTTTATTGAATATGTTCCCTATACCCCTGGGATGGATTTCCTTTTCTTCTGGTATACCCATGATCTTGATGTTTGGTCTTTTCAGAATGCCCCATAGTTCCCTCACATTCTCTTCACTTGATTGTTTGTAACATAGCAACATTTGTGGCCTCCTAATCAATTTATTCTGTCTTATCTTCCAGGTCTGAGGGTCTGTCTTCTATATGAGTAACTCCATTGGTGAAGGGTTCTAGAGGAGATTTATAATTTCTATTTGATTTTTGTTTTCTGTTGTTTTATTTGCCATCATGTCCATTTCTTTGAGCTATGATTTCAATTCGAGTTCTGATTTTCTTGATGTTTCCCCATAGTTCATTGTTGCATTTGATGAAGTCTTCATAAAGCTTAATCAAACAGTTGTTGAGGTCTTCCATTTCTTAACTTACCTTCCATTTATTCATATGTCTTTGAAGGGTTCTAACATTTTCTTCAATAAAGTTAAGCCTACTGTCAATTGCTAAACACTCTAGAAGATAATTGAGTTCTATTTCATTGATATAATTTTTGGTTCTTTAATACTGTGCTTCAAGTTCAATGATTTTTCCTTTTAATCAGAGTCTCATTGGTTGCTGTGTTTTCATTATGGGAATGAATTTCTGTTCATTTCTCTAGTACTTCATTTTGGTCTTCCATAGTAGGACTAGGCATCCTTCATGGAGATCTCTCATTTTCTGACTTTTGTTGGCTTTTTTGTGTTGTTATCTATGCATTTTAGGAAGACTCTTCATTTTCTTGAGGAGGAAGCAAATTATTGTCCTTTTGCAATATTACCCTCTGACTCTGGTGAACAAGGATGTTGGTACCCAGTGGCCAGACAGGATACCAGAACAATAGGCTTGATTCCATGGCTCACATAGGGATTAGGCCTCCCCAAGCAAGGCACAATCATACCTACCAGGACCAGAGTACTGGGAGGAGCTAGGGAACAGGGATCTGGCTTACTCTGTGCCATGCTCTCCAGCACACAGACCCACACAAGGAACCCAGACCAGGGAAGTTGGAGGAGCAGAGAAAAATGGGTCTAGCCTGCTCACTCCAGACCACCATGCCCATCCATATATTGTCTGAACAAAGAACTCAGATTGTGGAGGTAGGAGGAGCACTGAAACTGGCCTTGTCAACTCACTCCAGATTGGTGTGCCCGCCCATACACTTTCTGCTCAAGGAACTCAGACCAGGGAGTCAGGAGGAGCCCAGATATGGTTCTCCCCTACTCACTGCAGTCAGCTGTACCACCCACAAACTGTCTGAGCAAGGAACTCTCATATCTGTTTTTCAAATGAAGCACCATGGACATGTAGCAAGGAACCATACTGTTTTCTTTTTCTAATACATGAATAGGATTTAATAGCATAAATAGTTATCATAAGCAATAAAGAGAATATCAATATAATTAAAGAATTTCATTATTTTCATGTTGTTCCCAGGATGTTATTGAATTAAAATTGTAATTATTTGGATAATACACGCCTATTTACAAACTAAAAAAAATAATAATAATTTAAAAATAGTACTGTTGGGCTGGAGAGATGGCTTAGCAGTTAATAGCTTGCCTGTGAAGCCTAAGGACCCTGGTTCGTGGCCCAATTCCCCAGGACCCATGTTAGCCAGATGTACAAGAGGGCGCACGCATCTGGAGTTCATTTGCAATGGCTGGAGGCCCTGGCGTGCCCATTCTCTCTCTCTCTGTCTTTCTTTGTCTCTGTCTCTCTCTCTCAACACCCCCCCTTTCTTTCTGTCTATAGCTCTCAAATAAATAAATAAAAATGAAACAAAAAATTTTTAAAAAATAGTACTGTTGTTTCCTTGAAAAGCTAAAGCTACTAAAATACTGATAATTAAATAAAGGATATACATGATCTCTTAAAATGACTTTGTATTTTTGTAAATAAGACAGTGTTTCAACTTGATGTTTTGATACCATTTATAAGTAAATGCTTATCAATCCATCATGGTCATGACTAGGTTTATTTTTTACTTAATTTCCTTTTATTTATTTTTTACCTTATACATGCTCTTTTTTAGTCTTGGCTTGCTTTAAAACTGTCCTCCATCAAGGATCACCTTAATCTTTTGATCTTCCTGTCTTTACCTCCTCAGTTGTGGGAGTCTTTAAAGCATCATGCTGAATTGGAAGGTGTATTTGGGGTTCAATGGAACTATTTATTAGTTTCTCTTTCCAATAGGCCCATACACATGAAATACGTTTTCTTTCTCTGGTTTTTATTACGTAGTTTGTTAACTGGTATGCTGAAAATGAGTGGCTGAGTCTAACACATAGGACCTACTGAAACTCAGGTTTTTGGCCAAAAAACACAATACAGTTTCGGTGATCAAGAAGAACAACACATTTTGGAAATCAGTCACTTGTTGATCATAGATTAAAAATAAAGATTGACTGGCCTGAACCTGCTGCTTCCCTTTTATTCCAATGTCTTTGCCTTTTCTTTCCACTTTAGCTGTTATTACAAGCTTCCTCTGACTATTTGGAGAAGCAGAGAACTTGTTCCTGATGTCTGGACCTAGGTGGATTCTCCCTGATTGTTGCTGTTCTGGCTTTACCCTTCTTTCTCTTTGTTAATTTGGGAGGCTCTTTAAAGCTGGTTGGATGCTTTATGAACTCATTTGAATTTCTGCCATTTGTCTGACAGAAAGTTGTATCCCCTGTCTTTTGGAGCTGTATTGAGCCAATCTAAAATTCTTTTACACTATTTGGACATTTGTCATTGTGACAAGGAAGTCTGAATTCTATAAGTTGTGATTTGTAACTAGCAGGAGAGGGATATAAAGTACACAAATGAATCTATTGTAATTTGTGTAACCATGGGAAATACTAAGTCTATAATTTACTTCCCCCTTAGAGAGATGACTAGTATATTGTATGCAGATGGTGAATTATATAAATGTATACTCTGAAATAATGTGCTTATAATCAATATGTCATTTTGTATATAAACATGTATGGGACAAAACTCAATCTGTGCTAAAACTTCCTGAAAATAATGAAATGATAAATATGTGACTACTTCATTTTGCAGTTTTAAATTTATTGCACATTAAAATTGCTCTTTTTGGCATGTCAATTTGAACCATGAATGTATAAGGGCTAGTATTTTGGGGTTGAATTTTTGTCTATATTTATACATAGGAGCCATTGATTGTTGTCTCTCTACCACATACACCCCACTCCTTTTATGGTGTTAACCTGTTTTGAGAAACTACTGATTTCACGGTTTTTATCTCAGCCATATATAACAAAGTCAAGCACTTAAAAGTTAACTTTAGAATTTGGAATTGAAGGAAAAAAATCTGGAAAGCAAACTATTATTGCCTGGATAGAGGCATGCAAATAGCATCTTAACATTTAACTGGGTGAGCAGGAGATTTTATTGTGTTTCATTCCATCATCAGGATGACATGGATTCAGCTCACTTTTGCAATGTATTTAGGACTGTTAAATATGCTTTTATATAGTGTGAACATACAAAGAGTCAGAATAAGGATGTCTTCTTCCAGCATCTTTGTTAAAGCAAAATTATTAAGAATTAAAATCCTAAATAGCATGTGCAAATCAATATAAAGTATATGAGAAAGAATTTAAGATATATTTTAATGAGAAAAATAAATAAACATTCTATTCTATTAGATAATTTTCTCTAAATTCAAAGTTTTAGAAAAGATATTTCAAATTGTGGATTTTTCTAAAATGTTTCATTTCATTTTATTTATTTTATATTTTCAAGGTATGGTCTCACTCTCTAGCCCAGGCTGACCTGCAATTCACTCTGTTGACTCAGAGTGGCCTTGAATTCACAGCAATCCTCCTACCTCTGCCTTCTGAGTGCTGGGATGAAAGGCTTGCACCACCACGCCTGGTTGTCTAAAGTATTTTTTTAAGTTTAACATTAATGCACTGACATAAAATTAGAACCTAATAATCTATTTAAGGCAGCAAAGCTTTCTCAAAAAAAGAAAAAAAATACACTTATATTAGTAACATTTGCAAAAGTAATTGGCTTAGAAGACAAAGTTTTATGTTTTATCAAGGTAAATGTCTCTATTCTCGATGATTTTTTCAGGCTCTTGGCTACTGAGGAAACTGAATCTTTAAAAACCCAAGGTTTATTTAAAGATCTGCTTATGTTAGAGCCTTTTCAATGACCGCTTTATAAATAACCCTTTTAATATTATCTTAGTATATTAAATACTCTGTGTACTTGGGACTAGAAATTTGTACAGCTGGGTTTCTGGACCTATCTGAATATTAGACAAAAGATTGTATGTTTGTATTTGTATAGTTAAAGACATGTAAATACAAGGCATCAACCAAACAGTCATTGCATCTGAACTTTCAACATATAAAATGACAAAATATTTAACATTTCCTCTATTTTTAATCAGTGCCATTCAAATGAATATTATGCAATTTGTGCAATGCTGCTGGCTAACATGTTTTATATCCATTTGCCTTGAATAAATATGCACTTTGGCCATGGGAAGGTACTGATACCTAAAATCTAATGAAAAGCATTTGTCTTGGGAGGTCATAGGCCCTGTTGGGAAAACTACACATATTGTCTACTTAAATTGATACATTATGTTGAACAAACTGCCCTCTAACACTTATGTTTATTCCCATACATTAATGCTACTCTCACTTTCGGCTAGAGAAGCTTCTCTTTTAAGAAGGCAGTGAACACTGGGGTTACTAAAAACTCACCAAAGTGTGGAAAAGTGACAGTGGTGTGTTCAGCACTAAATGAGACATATCTATTACATCCTGTAAGGCTCAGGGACCATTGTTGAAAAGGTTGCAGAAAGAATGTAAGAGCAAAGGAAGGGAGGAGAGCTTAAATACTGTATTCCACACACAAAGTGATGAGGATATTCATGGTTACAGGATAGCTGATACTACTGGCAACACATGACTTGCATAATAGGTGGAAAAAATGATAATATCCAAAAGAAGAAGGACTACTTGGCAAGGAGATGTGATTCAGTGGAGGAAAGATTTGGAACCATGGAAAAGAGAAAGGTTGAGGGAGGGGATAGTAACCATGGTATATTTTTATATTTATGAAAGTTGTTAATAAAAGGTTAAAATAACAGAAAAATAAATTAACACTTTTTTATTTTCTTGCACATTGTTAGTATATGTACATTATGTATTTTTTCATTGGGAAAAAATCAAACATATGCATGTATAATGTAACATACTATGTATATATATGTGTGTGTGTGTGTGTATGTATATGTATATATGAGTGTGTGTGTCTACTTTTATATTTTATTATTTATTTGAGAGAGAAAGAGAATGATGAGATAGATAGATGATAGACAGACTGATAGAAAATGGTGTGCCAGGGCCTTCAGGCACTACAAACAAATTGCAGTTAAATGAGCCACCTTGTGCCTCTGTCTTATGTGGATCTTGGAGAATCGAATCTGGGTCCTTTGCAGGTAACTGCCTTACTTAACCACTAAGCCATCTCTCCAGATATATTGTCATAAGATCCTTTGTAAGTTGAGTGCATTTGTTTTCCTCTAGTATAGAAGGATTTGGAAATGAAATGCTTAAGAGACTGTGTCACTAAGCTGGTGATTTCCTACAAAAATTGTTAGTGTTGCTAACTTTTTCAAGGCTTGTATTCATGTTTTTGCAGTTATATCATGATTCTCATCTTTAATCAAAGGTAATTAGACATGCCCAGTGTTGAACACTCCTACAGTACCTTTCTAAAAATTCAATGTTATTGGGCATTACTAACCTAAGAAATATATCTGTAAACTTTATTTAGAAAGACTTTGGTGATATTAAAAGATAAAGTTAAATGGAGATTATGTATAAAATGGCCCCTATCACTGATACATTATTTTATTCTTTAAGTTGAAACAAAATTTTAAATATATTTCTAAGAAGAGAGTTAGAACCATTTGATTATCATAATATAATGCTGCAAATTATTAATTATTATCCTGGAATGCTCCATACAATGGAAATAAGTAGACTATTTGGTTTATTGCTAGCCTTCTGCAAAGTTCCAACCATGGCTTGCTTTATCCACAGTTTTGATCTTTCTCCATAGCATTTACAATCCAACACATGGAAATGGCTCTAAAAATGCCTTCTTTTTAAGGCAGAAATTGCCTCTGTTTTGTATTTTCTTCATAAAATTTAGTAATAACTTCTTTTGACATTCTACAGGAGTACAATTTCTAATAAATCAATCTGAACAATGTTTTCTTAAGATATTGTAACATCTCCAACAGGCCAGACAAAATTAGACAGCCTAAGACCATTCATTTCAGTTCATTGGTACTAATATACTGATATTTCAGCATGTGTCACTTAGCTCTTCACTCAACATGAGATTAGATTAGACCAACTGGAAAAGATCTCATCCTCACAGTGTAGCATAGGTGACACCAAATCACAACTTGGTTTATGAAAGAAAATCATTGAGACACAAGAGGGAAGTTATCTGAAGTTAAATGAAGTCAAAGTGGACATAGTGGTATACACTCAGTCCTCATACTCAGAAGGCTGAAACAGGACTATTAATTCAAAGCTAACCAAGACTACAGAGTAAGATCCCATCTCAAACCAACATCTTTCACCAGTGCTCCCCAAAATTACTAAAGCCAAGAAATTATAGAGAAGTGTTTTTAATGCATGGTTACCTGATACTAAATCTCTTGGTAGCTCAAATTTATGGATTTATTTAAAGAGTAACAAAGACATCCATAAATATTTTATTTGACTACATGTACTCTTACTTTGACTTCTTTGTATATTATGTATTATAGGAGTGATCTACTTTCAGGCTTAAATATCCGCCTATTTTCACTTATGTGAGAATGGCACATTTTCCTTTGCTCATGTACGAGTTTATCACTGGACCAGAAAGCTTCCAAAGCCAGATTGACCAACATGGCAATTCTATCAAAACTGAGGAATATTCAGACTCAAGGGGAAAACTGAAGCCAACATTTATAGACTACATTTGCTAAAAAGTGTTGGCTCCTGACTTAGGCCCACAGGATGTATGGATAAAGCTTGACATATTTGCTTTCATTTTATGTATATCTCTTTAACTTTGGAGAATTATCCATGATAGTAGGACTGCACCCTGGATTTGGTGTGGTCATCTGCTGAGGAACAAATTTTTCCTCTCAAAGCATGATAGTGATAAAAACCAGAAATGAGACACCTAAGCAAATCACACAAATACTAGGACTGCTGGATGTCAAAATTCTTTCTCTATTGAAACCTTGGAAGATTTCAGGACCACAAATTGAGCTTGGGTCACTAAAACCCTTTATGATTTCCTCTCCCCAATGTGGACCCATTGAATAAACCTGTCTCTGATTTCCACTAGATCAAATAAATAAAATTGAGTTGCCCCATATTCAGTATATACTAATATGTTCATCATCCATCAGATATTTCTCACCCTGAAGCCTCAAAGCAGAATTTTGTAGAAATGGAATAGGTAAAGCAGTACTTGTGGAAAGACATGGAAGCAAATCATGAATATACATATTTTCTCAGCACAATCAATTATCAAGACTTCTAAGAAAAAGTTTGTCACAAACACAGTTCTATGTATATAACAAATTGAATAGTGATCTCAGTATAATTTTCATACTTTCCTAAAGTAGGTTTACTTCTTATAACTTCCAGTGTGTTACTGGCCTTCTATTTCTAATTATACATTTTCAATTTAACAATATTTTCATTTTATAATGGAAGTACTCATATTTAGTCACACAGTAGACAAAACATCATCTGTATAGTTACTCTTGCCTGTAAAAAATAAAATTTAATGAAGAGGGGATACGATGGAGAACGGAATTTCAAAGGGGAAAGTGGGGGGGATGGAGGGTATTATAGTGGGATGTTTTTTATAATTATGGGAGATGTTAATAAAAATTGAGAAAAAAATAAAATTTCAATTTTTCTTAAGAACATCATAGCTACAATTATGCCTTTCTTCCTATAATTACTTTTCCAAAGTATAGATTGACTAAAGTGTGATTAATGAACCAAAGAATATAAACATTCTTATAAAAATCATATTTTCTTTTCACATATTTATTGAAGTATGTTTGACAAATTAAGTTATGTAATTTTAAAATTACAGTATGATTTGTTATAGGGATAAAAGTAGTGAAATTTATTATTACAATTAAATTACTTAACACATTTATAATAACATCTAGTTGGCATCTTTTTGGTAAGAACATTTGATGTCTGCTTTCTTAACAAAATTTGAAGCATAAATTTTTACTAGTGTTTACTATAATTACTAGGTTGCACATTAGATCCCTAGAACTTTATTCTTTTTATAATAACTGGAAGTTTACACCCTTGTAATAACATCTTTATTTTCTCTACCCATTAGCTGTTGTAAGCAATCCTTTGGCTTTATGTTTCAATGACTTCATCTTCTTTTATATGTAACATATGAGTGTGATCACAGAGTAATTATTGTTTTTGCACTTATTTAATGGTATAAATCAAATTTTATTCCATATTATTGAAAATAGGATGATTCCCTTCCTTTATATATCTGCACAATACTCAATATTTTGTGTGTGAATATGCCCACATAAATATAGGTATGTAGCTATGGTTATATTTCTCAAATTCTTTATCTGCTTATCCATCAAGACACACAGTTTTTTCATGTCCTTGCTAATATGAATATAATGCCTCCATGAACATGCAATAATTATATTTATATTGCTTTCAGAAACCTTCAGATTGTTTTTTTTTTTACAATATTTGGGTCTATGTACATTCTCATCCAATAGTGCACAACTGCTGTCATAACTAACACTTCTTATCTCTTTTTCTTTTATTTTTAAATTACGTTTATTTTTATATTTTTTTAGAGAGGGGGGAGAGTAAGAGAGAGAGAATTAGCATGTTAGAGCCTCAGCCACTGTAGTTGAACTCCAGATGCTTGTGCCACCTAGTGGGCATGTGTGACCTAGTGCTTGTCTCACCTTTTGTGCATCTGGCTTACATGGGATCTGGAGAGTTGAACATAGGTCCTTAGGCTTCACAGGCAAGGGCCTTAATTGCTAACCCATCTTCTCAGCCCTCTTTCTTTTTGATACCTATCCTATCAGATATGAAGTGATATCATCTTATGGTTTTGATATTCATTTCACTGTTAGTAATGTTGAAAATCTTTTTATATCGAGATGAACTATGAGAATGAAATTAGGAAAGAACTGTTGGAATATTTCTTATGGACCTTAAAAATAACTTTGCGGAGACTATTGCTGGAAGATGCTAAATTCCTTACTAACAAAGTTCCCTAAAGTTATTCTTACAACTATATAATCTATCTGCTTAAAGCTTAAAGCGATGCAACTATCCTCTGCGTTGATCTATCTTTGACCAGAACAGCACAGATGACCAATATTAACAAGGTATATTTTGAGGTGCTGACAGATTTATTGTTATGCTCTTTGTACAGTGACCTGATTGGACTCTTGACTCAGACCAAGTACACATGTGTAAGAAGAGCTAACCATAGAATAAAGACAACAAAGTCAGTAGCTATGGGACCACAGACCTGTTGAAGACAACAAGTGGTATTAATGTGATTATATTTGTCATCAGAGTGTATGTGTGTTCTTGTTGGGAGCTATGAACCAAACCTCGGCCATGTTAACAGAGACTGCCATATAGCAAGTTAAGTTTTTTTTTTTTTTTTTTTTAACTGGTTTTTGGCCAAGCATGGTGGCTCATGCCTTTTTTTTTAAAATTAATTATTTATTTATTTGAGAGCGACAGACTCAGAGAGAAAGACAGATAGAGGAAGAGAGAGAGAATGGGCGCACCAGGGCTTCCAGCCTCTGCAAACCAAACGAACTCCAGATGCGTGCGCCCCCTTGTGCATCTGGCTAACGTGGGACCTGGGGAACCGAGCCTCGAACCGGGGTCCATAGGCTTCACAGGCAAGTGCTTAACCGCTAAGCCAGCTCTCCAGCCCGCAAGTTAAGTTTTTACTTCCTCACGTAATACTCAACTACCACAAACAAAGACTGCCATATAGCAAGTTAAGTTTCTACTTCCTCACCTAATATTCAACTACCAGAAACAATGGGATCATACACCTGGCCAAACACTCCCCCATCCTGCCGGTAGCTGATGAAGAAACAAAGGCATTGCAGTTTAACCAGTAACCCTGTGATCTTTGCCCTAACTATGTCCCCTTCCCCCTACAACTCCTTGCCCTGACCACATCCCCTTCCCCCTACAACCCTATATAAACCTACATGTAAGAATAAATTCTCAAGGCCGTTACAAACACCTAGCATGGTCTCCTTCTTGTGTCTGTTTGCCTTCTTTCACCCAGGTTAGCTTCTCCTTGAGTCCTTGTTCAACTCCCCACTGGCCAGGGCATGTTCTGGATCTTCAGAGTCCAACAAGTTATACCCCCAAATCATTCCTGTAAAAAGAAAAAAGAAGTTTACAGATTATCCAAAGTCAAAAAAGGTCCTTACCCTTTGTTCATCACAATGTACTACTTGTTTACATTTGACTGGTTTTTGACTGTTCAATAAAAATGCCAATGAGTACTCATATGTAGAGAAAGCCACAGCTGTGCTATGATCAGGGCAGCAGTGAACAAATGTATCAGCTTTACTAATGGCTTAAACTACTGTTTAGTTTCTTTTTAAGTAGGGCTGCTACTTGAGGCAGCAAACCCAATCATGGGCAGGATATACCAGGAGTTAACTCTCCCTACTCTTAGGCTTTGCTCTTAGAACTAGTTTTCTCACTTTTGGATAGAAAAATTCCAGAGGTTAGTCTTTTCTAATTCCAGGACTTTGCCCCTCAAGTCAGGCATTTGGTGCCCTATATGAGGATACCTTTGGTGCCTCCAGGTGAGGACACCCTTAATATCCTGATTTGAAGAAAGATTTGGCCCCCTTGTGTGAGGAATTTCTTTTCTAGGTTTGAGTATTGTAGACCAGGCTCACTCCTACAGAACTTCAGGATTTAATCTCAGATAGAGTTGCCAGAAAAGTTACTTGTAAGATCCATGAGAAATATTCCCACATTTTTTTTGTTCCATAGATCATCTGCATATTTTTCTATGTATATATGGTATTTGCATATCATCCTTAGAGAAATGTTTATTCAAGTTTTTTTTTTTTTTTTGCCCATTTGCACAGGAATAAGTTTGGGTTTTTTCTGTATTTAGGCTAATGAGCTTTATGAGTTCATAACATATTCTGTTAACCCATTATCAGATACAATTTGCAACTATGTTTATTGTATTTAAGAATGCAAACTGTCACCCTCACTCCCACAAACCCTTAATTTTCAATAACATTTTGGTAGGTATGGGCCTAGGGCTCATGTTGTCCTGTACCATCCATAATCAATATGTTCTGCCCATCCTATTTCCTTCTAAATATTTCTGTTTTTACCCATGGATAAAAGCTATTCATAGCTTTGGTCAGAAGAAATTTCTTTTTTATTTGGTCCTAGCTACTAACAAAACTCAAAAGTCATCCAAGTACAGACACTAAGTAACATTTTAGTGCTCATCATTAAATGAAATGTCCCTATCATCCTCTCCAGGGCTCAGGAGTACTTTAAAAGATAGGACAGAAATAATGTAAAAGCCAGAGGATAGGAAGTAGTGGTGACTCTAATTCTTATTTTTGGCCAATTTACCTGTTTTAGGCCAGTCATATGTTAATTTGATTTCTATATATTTGAAATCAAGAAAAGTGATTCCGTTATATTTGTTTTGTGATCTTGATTAATTTATAATTTAGATCTTTTGTGTATCCATATGAATGTCAAGAACTTTGCTGCTTCTTTGAAAAATCAAATGACTTTTTATATTTTTATTTATTTATTTGAGGGAGAGAAAGAAAGAGGCAGAGAGAGAGAATGGGTGTTTCACGGCTTCCAGCCACTGCAAATGAACACCAGATGCGTGTACCACCTTGTGCATTTTGCCTATGTGGATCCTGGGGAAAAAAAAATGTGGGTACTTTGGATTTGCAGGCAAGCACTTTAACTGAACAATCTCTCTAGCCCCACATGAAATTTTTGATAAGGATTGTATGAATACTTGAAAATATTAATTTTTCTTACTCATGACCATAGATTATCAATCATTATATTTGTGTCTTCCTCAAATTATTTCATCTATGTTTTAGTGTTTTTAGCTTTTGGAACTTTTGTCATCTTGGTTAATTGTATTCCTAAGGAATATATATATATATTGCTATGTAAACTACTTTGTTTTCAATATTGTTTTTTCTTCACATTTCTACAAATTCAAATGAATTTATATATTTTTTATTGTGCACATTTACTAAATTGTCATTAAAATTTTAATTTTCTTTTGAATTTTTTTGGTTTGTTTTGGTGTTATTGTTATAGGTATTGAAGCCAGGACGTTAGTTATGCTAAGTAAGCACTATCCCATTACACTATATCTACAGGTCATGGACGTTTGAATTCTAACATTTTTTTTTTCTAGTGGAGTCTTTAAGCATGTGTGTGCATGCCTATGGTAACTTGAATTTATGTCCCCCATAGGCTCAGGAATTTTAATAAAGCTTGTAACTTGTATATCTAGCCACATCGCTAGAGGAAGTGTGGTGGATCCCGACATTTAGTCCTAAGGTATGTTTGGGATGGATTTTATTTCCAGGCCACAGGTATGTATACCAGTTTGAGCTCTGTGCTCCTGCTGCTGCTTGTTTTGTGCTTGCTGATTTTAGTGTTTGTTGGCTGGTAATGGTTTCTATATGCTTGGATGTATGGAAACAGCTTCTTCAGCCATGATGGAATTCCCCTCCTGGATTTGGAAGCTTGAAATAAATCCCTTCCTCCCCTAAACTGTGCCTAGTTTGGTTCTTCAAACTGACTACTAAAATGCCTATATCATCATGCCATCTGCAAATAGAAAAAAAAAAATTCTTTTCAAATTTGGATGCAGTACATTTAGTCCTATAGTTGAATAGAAGTATTGAGAGTAGGTATTCTTGTCTTCTTTATTAAAAAACATTCTACTTCTCAACTTTAATTGTGATGATAGTTGTGGTGTTTCTCACATGTAGTGTTGATTATGTTTACTTGTATTTCTTCCATACCTGATTTACTGAATGTATGTATCTTGAAAATAGGTTTGTGTGGTGGCGCACTCCTTTAATCCCAGCACTCAGGAGGCAGAGGTAGGAGGATTGCGGTGAGTTCGAGGCCACCCTGAGACTCCATAGTGAATTCCAGGTCAGCCTGGGCTAGAGTGAGACGCCACCTCAAAAAACAAAAAAAAAAAAAAAGAAAAAAGAAAAAGAAAAGGTTTGCAAATGCTCTTTATGTGTATATAGAACATAAATTTATTTAAAAATTTTAACCAGTTCATTATTTTTGATAGATACAATTGTACATACTTATTTAGAACAACTTTATATTCTATTTCACAATGATCAAATTGATTCAAGTATGATAACATCCAGGTAAAACCTTAGACTTTTTATTTATTGATGATGGATTCATTGAAAATCCATTTTTATTTCTATTTGGAGATGCAAAGTGCAGTATTATTAATTATATTCACCCTTTTCCACAGCATAACACACCTACATTAATACTTCCTGTCTTACAGACACATTATCTTGGTGGACCAAGCTGTTGTCAACTAGCACATTCCCTACTCGCTCAGTCTGTGTTGATTTTTCTTTTTCTGTTGATATTGTTTATCACAGGCACTGATTTTGGTAGGTTACAGGAAAATCCCATTTATTCATCACTTAAGTCTTTTTGCTGTATATTTATCAGAATTTGCTAGCATATTAATGAGGATGTTTAAGTCTATGTTCAATAGGAATGTTGGTCTACAATGTCCTTTACTTCTCCAGGACTGGAGATATCTAAGTTCAGCATAAAAGCAATGTTGATTTCATAAATATTTTTAATATCATGTTTTTAAAATATCACTGTAGGGCTGGAGAGATGGCTGAATGGTTAAAATGCTTGCCTGGGAAGCCTAAGGACCTAGGTTTGATTCCCCTGTCCCAACATAAGCCAGATGCACAAGGTTGTGCATGCATCTGGAGTTTGTAGTGACTGGAGGGCCTGGCACACCCATTCTCTCCCTTTCTCTCTGTGTCTCTCTAACTTTTTTTTAATAAAATCACTCCAAGATACTACAGGTAGAATATAAAAATGGCTATCCCTTAAGTGGAGCAAAGAGCACACATTACCAGAAGCTTGGGAGAGGAGAAAGAAGGAGAATCAAGAGAAGGTGGTTAAATGCTACTATGTTACAGTTATATAGCTATAAGAAGTTCTGGCATTCTCTTACACAGTAAAGTGGACATAGCTAACATTGTATTTCATATCTACATAGCTAGAAGAAAGTATTTGAATAAATTTCATAACTGAAAAACAAAAGTTTTTATTTGATGGATCTCCAATATGGGTATAAACAAAATTTCACATTGTAAAATATTTACCAAAGATTAAAAATTGTCCTTCTGGTCTCTGTTTTGACACATAAGGTAAAACTAAGATTTTTCTCACCACAAGAAAAAGGCAAACAAACTAAAATATTGTTGATATTATTTTGATTGGTATGAAAAGGGACATCATATGGAAAACTTCTCCACTTAAAAAGGAGACAAGTGGACTGGAGACATGGCTTAATGGTTAAGGTGCTTGCCTGCAAAACCAAAGGATCCAGGTTCAATTCCCCAGGTCCTATGTAAACCAGATGCACAAGGTGGCACAAACATCTGGAGTTCCTTTTCAGTGGCAGAAGACCCTGGCATGCCAGTTTTCTCTCTCTCTCTCTCTCTCTCTCTGTATCTATCTATCTATCTATCTATCTATCTATCTATCTATCTATCTATCTATCATCTCCTCATCTATCTGCCTTTTTCTCACTCTCAAATAATTAATCAATTAAAATTGAAATTTAAAAAATGAGCAGGAGAAAATACATAGCCCAGTTTGCACAGACATAAAGCCAGCATTCTTTTTTTTTATTATTTTCATTAATTTATTTACTGTTACTTTTATTTACTGTTGATACATCTGAGAACATGTCATTAAACACAGTGAAGTAAAAATAATTGGTAAATCAATTTCTTATTTAATTTTATTTTATTTGAGAGAGAAAGAGGTAAAAAGAGAGAATGGGCATACCAGGGCAATCAGTCACTGCAAAAAAACTTCCAGGTGCATGTGCCACCTTGTGCATCTGGCTTACATTGGTCCTGGAAAATCAAACCCAGGTCCTTTAGATTTGCAGGCAAGCTCCTTAACTGTTAAGCAATCTTTCCAGGCTGGTAAATTAATTTCTAATGTATCTCCTCTGATTTTTATTTACATTTGCATTTCATGAAAAAAATTCCTTTGTCACTCATTATTTTTCACATTTCATTTTATCATTCAGTAATTTTTAGATTTATCACCTTATTAATGATTGTAATGGGGAGGTAATATGATGGAGAATGGAATTTCAAATGGGAAAGTGTGGGGGTGGGGAGGGAGGGAATTACCATGGGATATATTTTATAATCATGGAAAATGTTAATAAAAATTAAAAAAAATGCTTTCAAATTGTTTACAAACTATAATTGATTAACTGTGAGGTAAAGTTTTTTCACAATTTTATTTGTATTTGAATTTATAATTTAAATAAATATTTTTTAAAACTTAGTTTTTGTCGGGAGCCATAGAACAAAAGCCTCTCCATTTTACCTGGGCCTGCTCATAAACTGACTCATTACTCAGAAAACTGGTCCATCCAGCTTTCTGTTACATACTTCTGGAACCAGTCAGCAGATTACTTACAGAATCTTATCTTTTGCAAAAGGCCAGTTTATGGTCAGGATGTGAAACCTGGTGCAGTCAGGATGTTAAGCCAGTTAGGCAAGATTAGATGAACACCTAATTACATCCCCTCTAGGTTTCCTGACAACTCCTTGCCCTGGCCACGTCCCCTTCCCCCTACAACCCGATATAAACCTACATGTAAGAATAAACTTTCAAGGCCGTGACAAACATCTAGCATGGCCTCCTTCTCATGTCTGTTTGCCTTTTTTCATTCAGGTCATTTTTCCCCTCGCCTCTTTGTTCAATTCCACACTGGCTGGGGCAAATGGCACCCAACATGGGGCCTGAGGTATGAAGAAAGACCTGAATGTCCCAGCCATTAGAAAGCCACCCCACCGGAGGGGTGAGTGAAGGTCTGCATAGAGGTCACTACAGGCAATACACCTGTAAAACAGACCCGCACCACGATTGACGCAGAAAAGCCCACCTGTGAAACTGATCCGTTTGAGGTAAGCAACAAATTTTAGGCAATTAAAGTAAAGACTATTGAGTCATTTTTTTTCAAGGCACAAGAACTGTGGGACTTCCTTTTTGCACTTCTCTTCCTCCTTTTACTTTCAGTTGGCGCCATCGCATGGAATTGCAACATAGCGACAGGACAACTGAAGCCTCTTGGCCAGGGCTACCCTCTGGAATTGGCTGAAGGACCCTAGCGCCCTATGCAAATCCCAACAGCTTGTTTGGGCATTGGCAAAGACCTCCTATCTAGCCTCTCTTCCTATCAACAAATCTGGATATGCAACAGCAGTAAATGCTCTTAGAGCGGCTGCCAGTTCTTAGAATTATGGTCAGGCTCACGTCACGTTGCCCTATGGTCTTGCCATTTCTACTCTATTCCTTTTCTATCATGGGACAGACACTAAGTAAGCACAAATTGTTAAAGGGTTTAAAACTTCTCTCAAGACACAAGGAACACGGGTTAAAAAAAAAATTAACAAAGAGTAAAAAGGAGCTAATTGCCATAGTAAAAGATATTTTTAAGACACAAGGAATTGAGATTGCTTCAAGTTTTTTGATTTTATCAGGAGGATATGTTCTTTTTTTTAAATACTTTTTTTTTTAAATTTTTATTTATTTATTTGAGAGCGACAGACACAGAGAGAAAGACAGATAGAGGGAGAGAGAGAGAATGGGCGCGCCAGGGCTTCCAGCCTCTGCAAACGAACTCCAGATGCGTGCGCCCCCTTGTGCATCTGGCTAACGTGGGACCTGGGGAACCGAGCCTCGAACCAGGGTCCTTAGGCTTCACAGGCAAGCGCTTAACCGCTAAGCCATCTCTCCAGCCCTTAAATACTTTTTTAAAAATTTTTATTTATTTATTTGAGAGCGACAGAGACAGAGAGAAAGACAGATAGAGGGAGAGAGAGAGAATGGGTGTGCCAGGGCTTCCAGCCTCTGCAAACGAACTCCAGATGCGTGCGCCCCCTTGTGCATCTGGCTAACATGGGACCTGGGGAACTGAGCCTCAAATATATATATATATATATATATATATATATATATATATATATATATATATGTATGTATGTATGTATGTATGTATGTATGTATGTATGTATGTATATATATTTCAAGCTCCATGGTTCTGTTTCTAATGTTTTCTGGGTAATTTTTACCCACACAGGTGTCTGAACTAATCAAAGATGTTTTCACACAGGTGCTAAGACCTTATACTGTCTTACTTGTTCTTTTCTGATAATTTCCAGGTTAAATTAGTTAAGTTTATAAATCAATTGTTACTCTTTTCAAGACTGGTAACAGGTTCTGCCTATATTTATAAATGTTAGATATTTAAAATGTGAGATGTGCCTATGGCTTATGCTGCCACAGTACCAAAAAAAATTTAAAGATAGGACAAAATGATTTTAGAAGCCCTTGTGCCATTCTTTAACTAAGTTTATTTCAGTAATCAAATGTGCTATATATGTACATACATCCAAACTGATGCAAATTCCTTTCTGATTGTGTTAATCACCTATGTATAAGCCAAAGCCAACTGGAATCATTAGAGTAAAAAGTGTCAGTATTTTGGCCTGTACTCCCATGTCATGAGGCCACTGGAGATGATGGGACACTTCTACACTGGCCCCCTGGTAAGTCTCCTGTCTTCCTGAGCAGGGAGGATGTGGAGACCCAAACAAAATTGGTGTACATTCTAAAACAGGAGAGTCACAATTGAGGAACAATCGGCTCTCCTGACTTCCCAAAAAAGGGAAAATTACTTAGCCAGCATGGCCCTGACTCATCCTAACAGGCAAGACACCAGTAAACTATGGGGCTACTCCTGTGTCCCTAAAGTCTCTTTGGAGAGCCATTAATGACCTCTAATATTAATCCTTAATTAACTTTTGGCTATCTGCATGGTCTTAAACACTCAGAGAGAAATCTATAACCAAAGATAAAAAAAAGTACCTTAAATGTATAAATGGCCCTTAACTTCTGAAATTAGCTACAGCCATGATGTTAGTACAGGAACAACTTGCTGCAGGCCATATTGAACCTACCACCTCTCCTTGGAATATTCCTATCTTTGTATTGCTCCAGGGCCATAGAGAAATTAATAAGGCCATGGTACCTATGGGGGCCCTACAACCAGGCCTCCCCACTCCAGTAGCAATTCCTGCAGGACATTGTAAAATCATGATTGACCTAAAGGATTGCTTTTTTTTTTTTATTTCAATTCCCTTACACTCCTCATCAGCATTTTAAATTTAGTTTACCTTTGGTAAATTTTAGAGGCCCTGAAGATAGTGGAGGCTACAATTCTGAGCCAAAGAGTCACTTTTATCTCTTATAAAAAGCCTCTTCTCCTGGCCATTTGTGCTACTGACTTTACACCCGGTGGGGTGTTCTGGCAGGAGGGGCCCCTCTTCTGGGTCCATTTACCCTCCAAAAGTTAAAAATGGGTGATTTATATCCCATAAAAGGCTCTCCAAGAAATGTCCTTCATCATGCCTTGTTTGTCCTAAACTTTTTAACCCTTAATACTCAAGGAAATTCAGCTGCTGATCACTTTTGGTACACAAATACAAAAAAATACCTTTGCCAAAGCCATGTGGAAAGATCCTTTAACTTTAAAATGGAATGGCCCAGACCCAGTACTCATTTGGGGCTGAGGATCAGTATGCTTGTCTGACACCAAAGAAAATGCTGTGAGATGGCTGCCAGAGAGACTTTTTAAACAAGCAGATAATCCTCCAGTGACATCTCACATACCCAGGGAAGAAACATTTCCTTGAGAGAATTTCCCTTTTTTCCCTAACAGGACAAAGCTGGAAGGACCTCTACTTATCTTAATCCTCCCACTTACAACTGGACCCGTTACTATAATTAAAATCATGTTTTTATATGCCAACAGATT
This sequence comes from Jaculus jaculus, assembly GCF_020740685.1. NCBI lineage: Eukaryota > Metazoa > Chordata > Mammalia > Rodentia > Dipodidae > Jaculus > Jaculus jaculus. Next base: position 77,426,383 of record NC_059125.1, read on the forward strand.
AAAGCCATTAAGGTGCAGCCTTTACAGTTCCATTTTCACAGACTGATGCTGGCTGATCGAGGTGTTGCCACTGAAGACCTGCCACCTGCAGCTGTCACTCTCCCTTGATCTTACATTCTGTACTTATTTACTATACTGCTGTCCTCTACACCTCTGCTATCGCTGCAGTCTACCTGTCTTGGCCAAATAGCTACCCCTCCTTTAGGAGCTGCATAGGATTCAGACCTATACATATAAGCTCAAAATAAAGTGAGTGTGATATGGGCACCAACATGGGTGCGAGGCAAAGCACCACAAGGGAAGGTCCCTTTCTAACTGCTTCTGGATTCCCTGAGAGGGATACCTGGCTTGCATGGACGTTGGTAACATAACTGTTATCACTAAGGCCATCCCTCACTTTCTGGCCACATAGGCCCTGCCTCCCCTCCCCAAAAGGTACCAAGGGCCAAAGATTGTGGGAAAAGGCATCCCACGGGAGAAGTCGGGTCCCTACTCCCCCAGTTGGTTAATGCCCACCGCTGCAAAGCGGGCCTCCCCCGAGGAGATGTTGGGAGCTATGAATAAAACCTCGGCCATGTTAACAGAAACCGCCATATAGCAAGTTAAGTTTCTACTTCCTCACCTAATATTCAACTACCAGAAAGAATGGGATTGTACACCTGGCTAAATACTCCCCCATGCTGATGAAGAAACAAAGGCATTGCAGCCCACCACTGAATAACGGGCCTCCCCCTCTTGTATAAAAGAAGGGAGGAGATGTTGGGAGCCATAGAGCAAAAGCCTCTCCATTTTGCCTGGGCCTGCTCATAAACTGACTCATTTCTCAGAAAGCTGGTCCATCCAGCTTTCTGTTAGGTACTTCTGGAACCGGTCAGCAGACTACTTACAGAATCTTATCTTTTGCAAAGGGCCAGTTTATGGTCAGGATGTGAAACCTGGTGCAGTGAGGATGTTAAGCCAGTTAGGCAAGATTAGATGAACACCTAATTACATCCCCTCTAGGTTTCCTGACAACTCCTTGCCCTGGCCACATCCCCTTCCCCCTACAACTCCTTGCTCTAATCACATCCCCTTCCACCTACAACCCTATAAAACCTACATGTAAGAATAAACTCTCAAGGCCGTGACAAACATCTAGCATGGTCTCCTTATTGTGTCTGTTTGCCTTCTTTCATTCAGGTTATTTTTTCCCTCGCTACTTTGTTCAATTCCCCGCTGGCCGGGGCAAGTTTTGTCCATTATTCTAGAATTCTTAGTAATTTTCTTTTTTGTATTTGTATGATTGGGTGATCTCTTAGCTTAATGAAGTGTTGTAATAATAAAAATTAACTTAGTTTGCTCATACATTTAAATCTTGTTATGAAATTACTCAACTAATTTGAATATAACAGCATATATTTGTGTCTATTTTATTTATTTATTCATTTTATTTCATTCTTTTCTTGAGGCATGCTCGATGGACTGATCTTTTTTTGTCTTTCTTTTTTAAAATATTTTATTTTTATTTATTTATTTGAGAGAGAGATATACAGAAATAGGAAGGTAGACAGAGAAAATGGGCAAGCTAGGACTTCCAGCCACTGCAAATGAACTCCAGACGTGTGCGCCCCCTTGTGCATCTAGGTAACGTGGGTATGGGGAATTAAGCCTCGAACTGGGGTCCTTAGGCTTCACAGGCAAGTGCTTAACCACTAAGCCATCTCTCCAGCCCATGTCTTATTTTTTAAATCACATGTATTTTTGTTTTTCTAAATCAGTTTTGTACTCAGTGAATACAGTCAAGTTGGTACCATTGTTAGCCTCCTCCCTGACTGACCCCTCTGCAGGGACCTTCCTTGTGGACTATGGGTCATGCATTGTGGGGTTAGCCATTAGTTATGAGTAGGAGGCAATGTCTCTGTGCATCATGACCCAACATGTGTTCTCTGACTTTCTTCCCACCCCGTCTTCCATAAATTTTCCTGAGCCATGTTGGATTCATTTTAGGTTTGCTTTAGTGATGAGGTCTTGGAAGCCTCTGTTTCTCTGGATATCTGATTTGATAGTAGAGTGTTCTCTGTGTCTACCTCCTTCACCCTTTTGCTTGTACCAGGTTCACCAAGAAAATGACACTCTTGCTTGTTTGGACAATTATTCTTAGATTCAGCTGGAGCTCTTTTGAGGTATGATGGGGTGGGTCTTTCCTTAGGATCTGTGGCTATTTGAAAAAGAGAAGCAAATTCTCTGATGGACAGTAAATTTAGCACCAGAAAAAATGGTATAGCCCTTATTTATCTATCTATCTATCTATCTATCTATCTATCTATCTATTTATTTATTTATTTATTTATTTATTTATTTTTGAGAGGCAGAATGTAATATGTGTAGGCCCTCTTGTAGCCCACAATTGGTGGGAGCTTGATAGTGGAGAGAGGACCCATTTTTGATCTGGTTCTGACTTGTTTCCTAGCTCCAGCTATGGGTTCTGATCCACTGAGCAAATCAGTTAGCCAAATCAAGAGCAGTTGGTTTCCCATCATGCCTGTACGCAACTATTGCACTTGAGTAAGCATTGTATAAGGTTGTTTGCTGCAGAGTATTAGACCATGAGTTGCCTGGACAGATATTGGTCATGTTCTTTCAGTTGCTCGTGTAGCACCTTCTGGCACTTGATGTACTAACTGCCTGGAGATTGACTCTCTTCCAGCTTCCAGCCATGTCAAGCTTTCTAAATATATGGAGACAGGCTTTGTTACCCAGTATATGATCTATTTTAGAGAAGGTTCCATGTGCTGCTGAGAAGAATTTGTAGTCTGTGGATTTGGGTTGGAATGTTCTGTAGATGTCTGCTAGGTTCTATGGTTTTGTTGAGCTCTCTCACTTTCCTGTTGATTTTCTGTTTGGATGATCTATCTACTTTTGAAATCTCAAACTGTTTCTTCTGCTTTGTCTTGCAGGTTTGAATTTCTGTCTTCCACATGGATTACTCTGTTCTTGAGAGCTTCTGTAGAGTTTTGGACTTGTTCAACTAGGTGGGGAAGGAGTGGAAGGAAGCAAGGGGCTTTGACTGAGTGGCAGAGGAGCTAAGGGCTTTGGTGCTTGATGGAGAAGGAGGGGCTTTGGCATGAGTGGGGAAGTGAGGGTGTGTGAGAGCTAGTGGATTTGGCATGGGTTGGAGGATAATGGAGCTTTGGTGCAAGGAAGAGGACCTAGGGGCTTTGGCATGGGCCTGGGAGCATGCGGGCTGAGTGGGCTAAGGGCTTTGGTGCAGGGCAGAGGAGCAAGGGGCTTTGGCTCGGAGTGGAGGAGGGAGGAGGTTTGGCACAGGTGGGGGAGTGAGCGGGGAGGGTAAACAAGGGGCTTTGGGGCAGGGTGGAGGAGCTAAGGGCTTTGGCACAATGTGGGGGGAGTGGATGGATGGACTATGCAGAGTGGCACAGGTGGAACTAGGCTGGCCTGTGTCCCCTAGCATGCCTTTAGTGCAGGAGGAACTTGAGGCTGGGACTATGGCTAGGATGGCTGCTTGAGAGGATTGAGGGACGGGTGAGCTCCTTAGGAACATGGGAATCAGCCAATTCTATTTTTTTTTTTTTATCCCTTCACAACCTCTCACTGGAGGGCTGAGACTGCTCTTCCCTCTAAGTACCAGTGAAAACTTAATATCTTGCCTGTCCTTCCCTGAGAAGGTGCAATGCAGTTAGTAGAATGCCATCTTGATGGGAAAACTCTTGTTTTTTTTTTTTTTCTTTTTTTGTGAGAGAGCGAGAACAAGAGTGAGGCAGACAGAGAGAGAGAATTGGCACACCAGGACCTCCAGCCAGTGTAACAGAACCCCAGGCATATGCAATTGCGCAACTTTGCATGCTAGTGTCACCTTGTGCATCTGGCTAAAGTGGGATCTGAAGAGTTGAACGTGGGTCCTTAAACTTCTCAGGCAAGCACCTTAACTGCCAAGCCATCTCTCCAGCCCAATTTTTCATTTTCAATATAAAATTGAAACTAAGCTACAAATTAAACTTTCTATCTTTCTTTGTGCATTAGCCTTCTATGTTAAAGTTTGATTGAATCAATTTGGTTACTTATAAAAGGCTTAATGGGAATCATTGAGTGGCATTTTAATATACTAAGTAAATTAAATATATTCTCTTGAGTATAACTTGTTGATAGAAATAATTAGGAAACAGTAATAAATCAAATTCAATATAGTATATTTTATAAACATAAATCTTAATTTTTAGTTCTTCTCTATGAATAAATCAAATAGACACTATAAATAAGTATTTTGTTCTATAAATAAATCACACTTTAATTGTACTTTGGGAACTTCTGTGGTTTTCAATGAATGTGGTAAAACAGCTTTATAGGAAGGTATTATAAGGGCTGGAGAGATGGTTCAGTAGTTAAGACACTTGCCTCAAAAGCCTAAGGATCTGGGTTCAATTCCACAGCACTCATGTAAAGCCATATGCATAAGGTGATACAGTGTCTGGAGTTTACTTAGTGGTAGGTGGCCCTGATATGGTCATTCTGTCTCTCCCAAATAAATAAATCAAATATTTAAAAAGTAAGAGCAACATTAACTTTCTGGGGTTTTTAATAATGTGGCAAACCTGGATTTTATACATAAATTAAAATTAATTTGATATAAAGTTATTTTAATTTTCTTTCTATGCTACTTATATTAACTTTTACATGACTGGGTTCATTTATTCTGTCATATTTCTTTCCATGATGTTTGCTTGTTTTCTTATTAACATAGCTTTTCCCCACATTATTTTGCCTTACTATGTATGAAATCCTGAGCTTCATACCCTATTGCCTAAGGAAGTTGATATGAATTCTATTATATAATTTTCTTAATCAATATGTATCATATTTTTCATCTCCCATTTTTTTGGCTTTCTCATTTGCTTACTTCTATTTCATTTTCATTCAAAACTTTTAATTAAAAATATTTTTTCAAGGAGAGAGAGAGAGATTGAGAGAGAGAGATACTGGGTATGCAAGGATCTCTTGCCACTGAAAACAAACTCCAGATGAATACAACACTTTGTGCAACTGGATTTATGTGTGTATTGAACCTGGGTTGTTAGGCTTCGTTGGCAAGCACCTTAACAGCTGGGTTATCTCTCTAGCTCCTATTTAAAATTTAAGACTTTGAGTTGATCAACCTTTATTTTATCATTTTTATCTTTAATGTTTAGAAACCCTGTTTAAAAATCCCTCTCTCTCTCTCTCTCTCTCTCCCTCTCTCTCCATATATATATATATATGTATATATTTATACACACACACACACACACACACACACACACACACACGCAAACTTTAACCAATTAAGAATTTGTTTTGCTGTGGGAGGAGAGCTGGGGAGAGTACTCAGTAGGTAATATCACTTGCTACACAAGCATAAGGACCTGAGTTTGATGCCTAGTCATATGTAAAAAGCAAAGTATAGCAACACAAGCTTGTAACCCTAGTCCTGAGGTGGGAGAAGGAAACAGGAGACAGATTTGTCAGTGCTCACTGATCAGACAGTCTGACCAAAACCTAGCAGATGCAGGATCAGGCTCAGTGGGAGACTTGATTTCACAGAAATAAGGAAGTAGAGTGATAGAAGAGGACACCTGACATCTACCTCTGGCCAAATAAAAAGAAAAAGCATTTTTTATGGGTTATTCAAGGAGCTAGTCTGCCTTCCAGACTTCACCATTACTATTGTCCTGGTAGTCAGCCAACTAATTATTAAATATTTTAATCTTCAGTCAGTTTCTGAGGTTCCTATACAATAATAATATAGTGGTTCAGATGCAGCTTCTAGTATCACAAAAACCATCACATACCAGCATTGTGATCTTTGAAAACTTGTTGAACTTCTGGGTGTTAATACTTCCTTTGGAAAATTAGGATAATAATGATGCTCACTCCTAAGGTTTTGGTAGGATTAAATGATTTAATATATGTGAAAATGATTAAAGATAATGCTATATGTAAATTATTAAAAGCAATGATTATAGAAAGATTAATTAATAAATGTTAACAATCATTCTATTATCAATTTCAGGATTTTTTGTTTTGTTTTGTTTTGTTTTATGACGCAGGGTCTCACTCTAGCTCAGGCTTACCTGAAATTCACTATGTAGTCTCAGGGTGGCCTTGAAGTCATGGTGATCCTCCTACCTCTGCCTCCCAAGTGCTGGGATTAAAGGTATGCACCACCATACCCAGCTATCAGTTTCAGTTTTAAAGAACATAGCTTCATTTTTAATAATTTTACTTATCCTTTACTCTCATGTTGTCTTTTCCATTATTTGGTACCTTGAATCTGCCCAATGAACTTTAAATATGATCATGTTAAAAAAATCATCCATTAACTCATTGTTAATTAGCTTTTGGTAATAAGTATATACACTCTTTTAGCTTTAAATTTTAAAAGTATTTAAATGAAGTTAATTTGCTCTCCATAGAATGTCTTTATATATTATATTACAGTTTTGCTGCTGTATTTATATTTTAAACTTGTATATAGGCAATTATTTAATTAGATTATCTCTTCTAATTATTCAATCACATTAAAAAAAAACAACTGTCTGTTCTAATTTTACATGTAAAGTGGCGGTGCATGTAAGGGCCTATCCCATAGAATACTTATAAGAACATTTATGTATCTTTTCAATGTTTTATTTATTCTTCAGATTTTTTTTGCTGAAGTAATTTTTCTGTAACAAGTACATTGTCTTCCATAAACAAATGTTTTACTAATTTCCCTATACTTTTATTTCTTTTTCATATTTTATACAAATATTAGCATTTCCAAAATATTTTAAATAATAATTGTAATAATATACAAAGGTATGTCATATCTTCCATTAAGGAGAATCACAACTAAGCAGGGCCATTACTAGAGGCAGATATATTTTACCATGTATAAAAATATGTTTCTATTCTTAATTTATTAAAAATTTTTACCAGAAATTAATAATTTAGTTTCTCGGGGCTGGAGAGATGGTTTAGTGGTTAAGTGCTTGCCTGTGAAGCCTAAGGACCCCGGTTTGAGGCTTGGTTCCCCAGGACCCACGTTAGCCAGATGCACAAGGGGGTGCACGCGTCTGGAGTTCGTTTGCAGAGGCTGGAAGCCCTGGCGTGCCCATTCTCTCTCTCTCTCTCTCTCTCTCTCTCTGTATCTGTCTTTATCTCTGTGTCTGCGCTCTCAAATAAATAAATAATGAACAAAAATATTTTTAAAAAATAAAAAAAAAAGAATTTAGTTTCTCAAATAGCATTGTATCTTCTACAGAAAATTTGTTTACATGTGTACTATGTGTAGTACCTCCTGTGATCTATTTAGAAAAACAATTATCACAATAGACCTTTAATTTTCTACTACTGTAGCCATATTTATAGGATAAATTATTTTTAGCTGTTGTGAATGATCATTCTAATGTAGTGATTAATTCTAGTACTTCATATTTACAGCATTTATGTTCACTTACATAAATCAATTTACCTTTCATGTTTCATCATTCTATCTTCTTTGTCAAATTTGATGTCAAAAACTTGCCTAATACAATAAAATAGGCGTTTTTATTTATCCTCTGATATGATTTACATGATGTGAACACTATGTGATGCCCACTTCTTTGAGCTAATTATATCAATAATGTTAAAATTTAATTTATTAGTTTTCTTTACAGCAAATACAGGCAGTTTGGTACCATTGTTTAGGCTCATTCATGACCTACCCCCTCCCAATGGCCCCTCCTTGTTGAAGTAAGTGGGTCATGCATTGTGGAGTTAGCACACAGATCTTGGTACGATAAATGTCTCTGCATATCATGACCCAACATGTGACTCTGACATTCTTTCTGCCCCCTCTTCTGCAAAATTTCCCTGAGCCATGTTGGGTTCATTTTTGGTCTGCTTCAGTGATGAAGTGTTGGGAGCCTCTGAGGCTCTGGCTCTCTGGTTTGATAGGAGTTGATTTTTCTGTGTTGGTCTCCTTCCCGTTTGTGCTGGCATCCAGTTCATCAGGAACACAGCACCCTTGTTTGTTTCGCCAATTTTCCTTAGTTTCAGTCGGGCCCCTTTTGAGGTATGATGGGGCAGCTCTCTCCTTAGGATCTGCATCTATCTGAAAAAGAAAAGCAGATTCTCCAAGGGAGAGTAAGTTAGCGCCTAGAGAATTGAGATAACATTTACTTTTTTATAGAGAGTTTAATAGGTGAAGGCCCTCTTGTACCCTATGATTGATGGTAGCTTGATATTAGAGGCTGGGCTTATGTTTATATATGGTTCTGACTTGTTTCCCAGTTCCAGCTATGGGTCCCTGACCACTGAGGGGATCAGTTAGCCAAACCAAGAGCAGTTGGTTCCCCACCATGGCTGTGTGCCACTATTGCACTTGAATGGGCATCACACCAGGCTATTTGCTGCTAAGTAGGTTAAACCACGATTTGCTTGGACAGATATTGGTCATTTCCCCCAGTCGCCCAAGTAGCACCTTCTGGTACTAAACACGTTGACTGTCTGGGGACTGACTCTCTCCTGGCTTCCAGCCATGCCATTCCATTTTACATGTCAGTTGCGTATGGAATCTTCAGCAATAGGGTCTTACCACTGACCTTTGGTGGGTAACCAAGTACTCTGACAGAAGTCTGTCATTCTTTTAGGAAACTTTGTAGGTTTCTCTGATCAAAAGCTCATTGTGGATGATAGCCCCATGCTGGTAGTGGGGGTTACAGGTCAGTGCCACTAAGAAAATGAGGGAAAAAATAACTAATATACAAGAGTTAGAGAAGCAAGAGGGAGGGGGGAAGGGGAGAGAGAGAGAGGAAAGATGTAGAAGATTTAGGTTAGACTTGATCCTTCCCTCTCCAGTGTCTTGTGGTTCAGGTGTTTCCTGTAAGGGTCTAGTGAAGGATCAGCCATTTAGTCTGCCTTTTAGGAAGTAGAAATTTATGATACCTTTGCTGTTTAGGGCCAGATTAGTGTTTCCCACCCCTTCGATGCCGTCCCCTCCCTCCCCATCCATCCTAGTGTCTAGTCCATGAGATGCTTGCTGGTTATGTAAAGTATCTTGGGTAGATTCAGGTTAGGTGCTGTAGATGAGTGAGACTATGTGTCGATTTTTTTCTGTGATTGAGTAAGTACACTGAGAATGATCTGTTCCAGGCTCAACCATTTTTCCTCAAATTTCTTTCTGTCATTTTTTCTTACTACTGTATAGAATTCCAATGTGTAGATATACCACATCTTAGTTATCCATTGTTCTAGTGATGGACATCTGGATTGATTCCAGCTCTTAGCTATTATGAATTCGGCCGCTACAAACATGGTTGAGCAAATCTCTCTGGCCTGTGGTTTGAAGGTTTTAGGGTAGATGCCCAGTAAGGGAATAATTGGGTCTGTTGGTATCTCTATAGTCAGCTTTTTCAGGAGACTCCATATTGCTTTCCAAAGTGGTTGTACCTCCTACATTCCCAACAACAGTGAATGAGACTTCCTGCTTCTCCACATCCTCGCCAGCATTTATTTTGATTTGATTTTTTGATGTTTGCTACCCTTATTGGGGTAAGGTGGAATCTCATAGCTGTTTTAATTTGCATTTCTCTGATGATTAGGGATGATGAACATTTTCTTCAGTGTGTGTTTGCCATTTGTATTTCTTCCTCTGTGAACTGCCTGTTCATCTCTTTGCCCCATTTTATGAGTGGGGTGTTTGTCTTCTTATTGAGTTCTTTGTAGATTCTAGAGATTAGGCCTCTATCCATTGGATAACCCACAAATATTTTCTCCCATTCTGTGGGTAATCTATTGTCTTTGCTTATTGTATGCATGTCTGTGAAGAAACTCTTCTGCTTCATATGATCCCATTGGTTGAGTGACTTTTTAAAATCGGGAGCCACTGGGGTTTTTTTCAGGAACTCTTTTTCCATTCCTTTATCATGGAAAGTACTTCCTAAATTTTCTTCCAGTAGCATTCGAGTTTCTGGTCTTATGTTGAGTTCTTTGATCCATTTGGATTTGAGTGTAGTGCATGGTGAAATGTGTGGATCAAGTTTCAGTTTCCTGCATGAGGTTATCCAGTTTTTCCAGCATCATTTGTTGAAGATGCTATCTTTTTTCCAGCCTATATTGTTCAGGCCTTTGTTGAATATCAAGTAGCTATAGTTGCTTGACCCAAAATCCGGGTCCTCAAGTCTATTCCATTGGTCTATACTCCTGTTTTTATGTCAGTACCATGCTGCTTTATTACTATGGCTTTGTAGTATAGCTTTAGATCAGGTATGGTGATGCCACCAGAGGTGTTTCTTTTGCTGAGGATATGTCTAGATATGCGAGGCCTTCTGCCTTTCCATATGAAATTTGAGATCATTTTTTCTATCTCTGTGAATAACACTGTAGGGATTTTAATTGGAATTGCATTAAATCTATATATTGCCTTTGGTAGGATTGTCATCTTCACAATGTTAATTCTGCCTATCCAGGAGCATGGGAGGTCTTTCCATCTTCTCAAGTCCTCCTCAATTTCTTTTTTGAGTTTTTTTATATTTTCATTGTATAGATCTTTTACTTCCTTGGTTAACATTATTCCAAGGAATTTTTTTTTTTTTTTTTGCTATTGAAAATGGGACTATGTCCCTTATTTCTTTTTCTGTTTCTTTGTCATTTGCGTACAGAAATGCTACCGATTTTTGTGCATTGATTTTGTATCCTGCTACTTTGCTATAGGAGTTAATCACCTTCAGGAGTTTTGGTATGGAGTCTCTCGGGTCTCTTACATATACAATCGTGTCATCAGTGAATAGAGCTAAATTAGCTTCTTCCTTTCCAAATTGTATCCCTTTTATTTCCATCTTCTGTATATTGCTTGAGCTAGGACTTCCAGCACTATATTGAAAAGCAGAGGGGAGAGAGGACATCCCTCTCTTGTTCCTGATCTTAGTGGGAATTCCTCCAGTCTCTCTCCATTAAATATTATTTGGGCCTTTGGAGCTTTGTATATTGCCTTTATTATGTTAAGACATTGGAGAGAATTATATCAATATTTTTATTATAATTTTTAATGTTTATTTTTATTAAGTTGAGAGAGAGAGAGAAAGGCTTACAGAGAAAGAGAGTGAGAGAGAAAGAGAAAATGGGTGTGCCAGGGCCTCTAACCACTGCATACAAATTTCATATACATGTGTCAAATTGTAAATCTGGCTCAAGTGGGTTCTCGGGAATTCAACCTGGGTACTTTGGCTTTGCAGACAAGTGCCATAACCACTAAGCCATTCTTCCATCCTGTAATTTATATTATAATTTTTGTTACAATTAACGATTTTGAAGAAAGTTTTATGATCAAAACTTTTTATAACATCCATATATTAAACATTGAAATGCTAAGGTTATTGTTTGATCTGTAAAAAATGTCCCCTCAGGGCTGGAGAGATGGCTTAGCAGTTAAGGTGCTTGCCTGTGAAGCCTAAGGACCCAGATTCAGTTCCCCAGTACCCACATGAGCCAAATGCCCAAGGAGGCATGTGTCTGAAGTTCATTTGCAGTGACTAGAGGCCCTGGTGTACCCGTTCTCTCTCTGTCTCTCTGTCTCTTATTCTCTCTCAAATAAATAAATAAAATATTTTTTAAAATGTCCTGTCTGTTTTCGTTGTAGTCTGTTTCTCATCCTTAATATTGCAGATAAAGTATCTTTATGAGGGATAGAGTTCTGAAATCATCATATTTCAATTTGCAGGAACAGCTGTATTTAAACACCCAGTTAAAATTCTGGTGAACATAGTAGTGTCATGGTTCCAGCACCTACTAGTGAGTTCTGTCATACTTACAAATACACATACTTACAAATCCACATACTTACAAATACACATGCTATTTTTGCTATTGAGTTTAAATTTTTGTGAGTTACAAGAAAGGTAGATAGCTAGAAATTTTTACTGAAATTACTCCTGGTGAAGTGACTGGGAAAAAATAAGACAAATAATTCCCAGGTTCCTCCTTGTAAAAATCCTTTGCACATCATGTGCGTTTATCTAAATAACATAAGTTTACTTCTAAATGTAATGAGTATTCTTAATGAAACCAAAATAATAAAACTTTGAAATGGTTGCTACCAAGTTTGTCTGATTCCATAAGATTTTTATCAGATATTTTCCTCAGGTTGACTTACAATTGAAATGTATTTGCTTCTAATGCACTTATTTCTCTTGATGTTTTGGGCACTGTTACTACTTATCTATATTGGCTTTCTTCAATGCCAAAGTTAATATGAAAGCTACTTCCTTATTTTGTGCTCTACTTAATCATTGTTATGACAATTGGAATTTCTAATAGGCTCATAATCTAAAAACATAAACATAAGACAATTGTAGCACTGGAAAAATCTAATGCTTAATAGGGAAGGTGATAACATGTATTTGTATTAATTTTCTTAAATATATTTTATAATAGCAATCCAAAAAAATAAGTGAAATTTTGCTCACTATAGTTTATAACAACACCAATTTCAGAAATGTACAAATGTAGCAAAATGCTATAGCACACTCTAGTGGCACACTTTGTAAGTTAGCATACCGTAAAATCCTAAGATTTACAATAAGCTACCTTAACCAGTTATGCATACAGTTTATCTTAAAACAAGATAAACATATCGTTGTGGGGTAACTCCACAAGGCATGACCCATATACCTCAACAAGGAGGGGCCGGTGGGGAGGGGGTGGGTCACGGATGAGCCTAATAAGGGCACCAAACTGCCTGTATTTGCTGAATACAAAACTAATTTATAAAAAAATAAAAAATAAATAAATTCAAATGTGCTATAAACATTTGTACCACATAAATTGCTATATATAGCTTTGTGTTTATTTCTGTGAGATGTATACCTAGCACTTGATAATCTTTTGAAGCATACTTTAAATTGTTGTTTTGTATATAAAAATAATCTGATGTTGATTGAACTCATTTTACATTTAACATATAAATGACAATATTTATGATTTGAATGAGATAACTTAATACATCTGTCGGTTTCTCTCAGTCAGAACTGAGTATATTAGAGTTTAACTATGTAAGTTCTTAGAGTTAACCCAATTGTGAGGATGAGTGAACAGTCTATTAGATGGCCAAGTGGAGGCCAGAATTCTGGTCAAAGTTCAATAGAATTTTGAATGTATTCCTCATACAAAATAATAGAAGTTTAATGTAATAAACATGATAATTACCCTGAATTAACATAACCAACTGCATATAGGTATCAAAACATTATAAGGGACCTTATATTGTACATATTATGTGTACATACAAGACAGTCAAAAAACTAAATCAATCTTTCCATCCTCTATTCTGCAATGTTCCCTGAGTGATGGCATTAAAAAAACCTAAATCATACAATGGAAAAAATCAGTAAAAATCTAGTATCAAGGCACAATTGATTAATCATCACTCATGATATTAAGCTTAGTCTCCAGCCTCTTAAGGTCCTAGAGAGCTGACTGTTATCACTTGGACTGAGATGTTGTGTAACCTCTGAGTAAAAACTATTAGATATGCTTCAAAGATCTCATAATAGTTGTCAATAATATTCCAAATTCTTTGGCTAATCTGTTTACAGGATGCTTTCTAGAAAGCAGGGGGAAAGGCCAGGATTTTCTGTTGGAAATATCTGGGAAAGATGGACACAGTAAATTAGGAATTACCATGAAAAAGGTCTATATATATACAATTGACACTTCTAAGAATGAGTCAACTTACTAACAATTTCCATTAATTGTCTTTTCAATTGTAGAAACATACTCAACATAGACTTGCTCTATATTACTTACATCTACTTACCGATTACAGCCATATAGAGGGAGTACCATTTATAAGTGATTTATTTAATTTTCATTTTTTTTAAATTTATATATAAGGAAATGCCACATCTATTAATGTAAAGACTCTTGCCACCCTACTGCAATCTGTTGTTTGTGTAATGATTTTGGATTTCGACAGAATAGGATTACGGTCCTAATACTGTCATTATGTAGTCCTCGACAGTTCAAGGTCCAATTTTCTTCTCAGTACACCATAAATAGTGAAAACAACCTCCAATGGGTATTCTGATAATCAAATGTGCAAATGTGATAGATCTTTAAACTAACTTATTGTTTCATAATCACTTGCAGTGAAATTGCTATTGATCACACTTCATACCTGTTGAATATTACTCACAAATCAATCATAGTTCTCTGGATGAAAGGACAAGAATAATGAATAGTGAGCCTGGAGTGGTGGCACACACCTTTAATCCCAGCACTTGGGAGGTAGAGGTAGGAGGATCACTGCAAGCTCAAGGCCATTCTGAGACTACAGAGTGAATTCCAGGTCAGCCTGGGCTAAAATGAAACCCTATCTCAAAAAATCAAAAATAAATAAATAAATGAAATGAATAATGAATAGCAATTTGGTTTAACTTTTGTAATGAGAGGAATGGAGCAAGAGATGTCGCATAGAAACTAAGATCTCCAGAAGGTTGCAGATTTCTTTATGTATATCAGGTATGTGCTAATAGAGAAGGAAAGGTGTTATAATTATTCTCTCCTTGCTAGCTCAAAACACCTGACCAAAGCAGTTGATAGGAAGAAAGAGTATATTTTGGCTTACAAAGTAAAGGTGAAGCTCCACGATGGCAGGGAAAGCATCACATGAGCAGAGAGGCTTGACATCACCCCCTGGCCGACATTAATTGGACAACAGCAGCAGGACAGTGCAGCAAGGGGAAACTGGCTATTATACCCATAAGCCCACCCCCAACAACACACCCCTTCCAGTAAGGATCCAACTCCAAAATTACAATCAGCTAAGGATCAAGCATTCAAACCACATGAGTTTATGGAGGACATCTAATTCAAACCACCACAGATGAGAAAAAGATTGTACAGTCAAATAAGAAATACAGAGTCAGAATCTTTATGATCACCAGGAATAAGATATGTACAGTTAGAGTGATACTAATCTTCTATTTTATTAATGAGCGTTCTTAATCAAGATATATTAAAAGAATTTTATTACCTTTACTCTGTGTATCTTTCTTCTTCATCTATCTGCACTGATATTTGCCTCTTTTCACTTTGCATTCTAGCTATTGACTATTACTGTTTTTTTTTTTTTTTTTTTTTTCTCCCTCAATAGAGATTCCATTGGGATTAATCAGCAAAATCACCTTAAACTTAAGCTGTGTTTGTTGTTGTTTTCTGGTATCAGAGAGCTGCTGGTGTGGAATGGTTTGTTCCCAGGATTGTAAGCAGCCCAGTTGGAGGGGCAGAATTGGAATTTAAGAGACTTTGGCACTAGTTACATATGCTGGATTGGAGTAAAGAGATTTAATGTTTGCCCTGTTTGTTTAAAATCTCACCTTGATTCAATCTTTTCTTGCAATACTATCTTCAGCAGTGTGAATGTTTACTGTGTACCATTATGTGTTTTTCATTTTACAGTTCACAGTTAAGAGACATCACATAGGGATGCATGAACAGTATTGAGATTGATTTAAAGCTATGGTTACTTTAAGTTTGACTGCATGTATTTAATATTAAAACGGTCATGTGTTTTGGGAAGCCAAGGACTGAATGTAGTGCCTTGATTTATATTTTTCCTATAAGCTCATGTGTTTTGATTACTTGGTCCCCAGCCGATGGCAACTTAGAAGGTAAAGTCTAACTGGAGGTAGTGTGTTGTTGGGGGCAGGCTTTGAGGTGTTATAGACAGCTCCCTTTTGTTAGGGTTCAGCTTACTCTGCTACTGCTGTTTTCCACCTCTGTCGGTGGTGATATCCAGCCTCTGCACATGCTATGTTTTCCCCTGCCATCATGGAACTTCCTCTTGAGATTGTAAAACAAAATAAATCCTTTTCTCCAATGAACTGCTTTTCTTTGGATGTTTTGTGCTAGCAACATGAAGGTAACTACAACTTCTTAGAATACTTTAAATTGAATTATAAGAGTTTGTAGTTACACTTATCTCCTTATAGATATTTAGAAGCTTTAATAATAGAAGTGGCTATGACTATCTTGAAGGCTATGGTAAATACATCTATGAGAATATACAATTTATTTTACTTATCAAGTTTCAATGTGTAAATTACATATATATATATATATATATGTGAATATCTATGCATTATTTTAATGTGTATTCATTTGGAAAACTGAGAAGGTATTATAAATAAAGTAATACAATCTGCTATTTAACCTAAGATTCTTTCAATTTTTGTCCAAATTTCTTAGTATTTGATGTTTCATTATGAAAATTAATTCAACTAAAATATTTGAGAAAAATATTTGTGCTTGTTTGTGACTATCCAATTATATTATAAAATATTTGTTTTTGAATAACAGGATAAAATATATAATTTCTTTTGCTTGATATACACCACAAATATATTTTTCTTAATAAAGATTTCATTCAAAAAATCTGCATTATAATTTTGAGTGTAAGCTTTCTTGAATTATATTCTCTATCAAGATCAAAGTATTAACCATTGCTTTATCTACCTTTAGCTACTTATAAATAACAAGATTTATGAAACAAATGACTTGACCCCCACATCATATATTTCTTATCCTATAGGCATGGTGTATGGCACATACGTATACAGTAAGTATGTACTTACGTAGTAAGTGTCTGATTAGAGCTGCATATTTTATGGAAAATTTTAATAACTGTGTTAGTGAATCTAACTGTGACTACTACATTATCATTTACAGACTGACTCAAAGAAAGAGAAAAAAGACAAAGAGAGGCATTTTAATTTGAAAGATACAACTCTAGCTACAGACAGAAATTAATTAAAATAAAACTACATATTTTGTACAAAATATTTCCAAAGCAAGGGAAAAACATGTGTCCTATACACTAAAGACTATTGTGGAACAAGAATTTAAATGTCTTCTATGTCCTTCTACAGAGTTACTTCCACATCCATATCTATTGCTGCTGTATTTACAACAGCAAATACATAGAATCAATGCAAATACCTATCAAGAAATGAATAATGGATATGGGGCATATATACACAATTGAATATTACTCAACAATAAATATTAAAGCAGGAAAATAGATATATCTGGAAAGAATTTGCTTAATATAGCAAAGTGACTGTGATGGTTTGAATTAGGCTTCCCTCATAAACTCATGTGTTAAGAATGTTTGGTTTCCAGCTGATAGCAATTTGGGAATTGGAGCCTCCTGGAGGAGGTGTATTGTTGGGGGTGGCCTTATATAGCCAGCTTCCTTTACCAATGTTTGGAACACTTTTCTAATGCTTTTGTCAATCTGATGTTGGTCATGAGTCAATTTCTAGACTCCGCTCATGCCATGATTTCTCCTGCCATCATGAAGTTTCTCCTGAAGTCTGTTGTCCACAATAAGTTCTTTCTTCCTACAAGCTGACTTTGTTTATTGCTTTGTAGCAACAATGCAAAGCTAATTGCAACAGAGACCCAAACTTAGGAAACCCAAAATCTCATTTTCTTTCATATATATTAATCCTAGCTTCTAATATTTATATTTATGTACATAAAAGAGGTAAATATGGATAAAACCTGTGTGGAGTAATGTCACATAGCATAAATTTTTAACTTAAAGTTGGAATACAATATACTACACATATTGAAAAGTATTATTTGATATATATATATATATATATATATATATATATATACACACACACACACACACACACATACTGTCACTGCAGTATTGCAGGTAAGAGTATGTACATTAGTCATTAGTGGATTCATGAGTCACATAAAGTATGTTATCTGGATTCTTTCAGCATTATAATTATCATATTAATCTATATAGTTTAATGTTTCTACTAAATATATTTTAATATTGAAAAATGTTCCATTCTTTGAAGATACCATTAAAGGCTTTCATTTCTTTTGGGTAAATTCCAGAATAAGAGTGCTTTTCATCAGATATATTAAAGCTTAATTTTTAAAAAAGCACATTATTTTGAATTTTCATCCATGAGATTACTGTAATTTATCTATATTCACCTCCCATCTCTTTCCTTTTTCTCTCTTCTACCTGGTTCTACTGAGACACCTCTTCTTTGTGACTAGTCCTTCTTGTATTCTTATATCTTTTTTCTTTCCTCTTTCACCATCCATGTCAAAATTTTGATGGGATTAATGCTGTGCATATCTTAGGGAACCAACTGTAGTTTACAAACCTTATGAAGTCATGAATGCCTTGTCACTTCATATCTAGAAAATAATGTCCCAAATTCCTCACCCCCCTCTGGCTTTTAAATTCTTTCCTTCCACTCTTTTTGCAATATTCCCTGATCCTTGGAAGGTGAAGTAGAGATCTTTTATTTAGTTAAACTTTCAAAGCTTCTTGTTCTACAAAAATAAGCTTTTCTGGTCAACAATTAGAGCAGTATTAATAATCTTTCATCCACCTCTTTTTCAATGTCCCCAGAGCCCTGGCACTCCACTGCAGAGATGGTGAGAAGTGAAAGCACTATTTTATAAGAATCTTGGTTAACTAATGTGTAAACAATTAAATTATTTTGTGGGTTTTTTTAATTTTTTTTTATTTATTTTTATTTGAGAGCGACAGACACCGAGAGAAAGACAGATAGAGGGAGAGAGAGAGAATGGGCTAGCCAGGGCTTCCAGCCTCTGCAAACGAACTCCAGACACGTGCGCCCCCTTGTGCATCTGGCTAACGTGGGTCCTGGGGAACCGAGCCTCAAACCGGGGTCCTTAGGCTTCACAGGCAAGCGCTTAACCGCTAAGCCATATCTCCAGCCCTATTTTGTATTTTTGTGAGCAATGTATGAATTACTCAAGCAAAAGTACCTTTCATTTTCATGGGAAATATATTTTGCTGTTAGTAGGGGCATAGGACAAATGCAGGTTATTTCAACATATTGCTCTCATCAGTTTGCCTTGACTGACTTTCCTCCACAAAGTTTTGTAGTGTAGAAGTCAAGGTAATAGCCAGGCTGTATTCATGTTGTGTTATGAGGGGAAGAATCCACATCAAGGGACATATTTGTTAGTCAAATTCAGTTCTTATTATTGTAAATTTAGCATCCCCACTTTCTTGCTGGAACTTATGAGGAAGTGGATATTGCATTTAGAATATACACATAGTGGTACTATTAATTTTTTTAAATAATTACTATAGCAAGTCTTAATCATTCATTACCTGAAAATAAGAAAGTTATCATTTATAAGAAAGTATATTCTTAATTAAGGTGTATAGGAAACAAATAGTATTATACACAGATAACTGTGATTTGAAGGTTTTGTTTGTTTCATTGTTTTACAATTTGTTTTAATATGTGGATATGTATTCTTTTTCCTGGAACTATATCTTTAGTAGTCTCAGCTTCCTTTCCTAAGTTGCTTTTCTCAATATCATGTAGCTGCACATTGGATGGATTTGTAACCTATACAAAGACATATGATTTTAGTCTTCTCAGAATATGATACCTATAGTCTGTTTTATGGTAATAGTATTTCTACTGATTTCTTTTTTACTAAATCCATTTGTCCTACTAAAAATGACAGTGAATTTCCATTCCCTTCAGCAAGGACAAAAATGCTCTCTGAAGCTTAAAATGTTTATCATCTCCTCAAGATAAACTTTTCATTGATCATGGATTATTTCAAACTCACGTCTATGTTTAGAACAAATTATTTGCTAAATCTAAATGCCAATATTAAACCACAGTGGTTCAAAACTATAATCTCATTAATTCATGTCACTGTGCAGTGTTCATAGAATTTTTTAATGGAGGGTATGCTTAATAATCTTTGGTGGCTAGAAACAGCAAAAAACATAACAAGATTAAATAACAGAAAAATTAATATAATTTAGAAAATGACTTAATCTTAGATTCCATTATTATTCTGGATGGTCAAAGAAATAGAGACACTCTAATTTCTAACATTCTTCAATATTGTTATAACTTATGAAATAAACATTTGGTTTGTTGTATTTCCAAATATTTTCAATGAGAATGTTTGATTCAGGAATTTGGGGTTCCTTTAAAGTGTCAGGGCCTTTTTCAGCTATTGGTTGGCAATGACTCAGAAACTAAGGTTCCAGAAGGTCATGGTCAGGCAGAGCTTCTACTGAATACTGAGTTTGTAGCTTCCAGACTGTTGTCTTTTGATTTCAACAAATGAATTTCACAGACATAGGGAAGGTAAAATTTAAAAAGGTTTTATTAGAACTTAAGAGAAAGGAGGGTCTCCAGTGATACAGGAGGAAGTCTCCAAAGATGAGGAGGTGAAACCAGTTAGTGACTGATTGGGATTCTTTTTTTTTTAATTTTTTTGTTCACTTTTATTTATTTATTTGAGTGTGACAGAGAGAGACAAAGATACACCGGGAAAGAGAGAGAGATAGAGAGAGAGAGAGAGAGAGAGAGAGAGAGAGAGAGAGAGAGAGAGAGAATGGGCGCGCCAGGGCTTTCAACCATTGCAAAGGAACTCCAGACGCTAGCACCCCCTTGTGCAGCTGGCTAACGTGGGACCTAGGGAATTGAGCCTCCAACCCGGGTCCTCAGGCTTCACAGGCAAGCGCTTAACCACTAAGCCATCTCTCCAGCCCCTGATTGGGATTCTTAAGGGAAGGGAATTTCTTTAAGGAAGGAAAATCCAGATCCATTAAGTTTCTACATAAGGGGTCTAATTCCTGAGAGAGGTGGAAATCTTCTCAGGAATCTTAATTCTGAAAGAAAGAAATAAGACACAAGACAGATTCATCCTATAGGTCCAAGGATACTTCCTTCTTTTGACCAAGAAAAAAAAAAAAAAGGCTCTTCACTTTGGGGGCCCTGTTACCCTGAACTGTCTACCCAATTTCTATTTCTGGTTCATCAGTATGCCTTCAGGTACTTCTTATTTACAAAATCATTAGTGGCTATATAAATTCAGCAAAGCTGAAATGAATGCTGATTCAGCAATCAAGTTTCAAACAAATTCTAAAAATGCATTTTTAACAGTTTTTACACTGTTTTGACTTAATAGTAAATTTTGGTTTCACTACACATCTGCAAATAAGAGATAAATCTTAAGATTTTTCATGTTCTTCACTTTTATTTGAGAATTTTAATTTAATACATGAACATAGTGTAATTTGATTATATTCACTTACTATTCCCCACTTTGGCCCTCCTCCCCTATCCCTATTACAGTGAGCCCCCTCTACTCTTTCCTAGTAGTCCTTCTTCTATTTTGATGTCTAATTCTCTTTGTCCTCCTATATTTTCTATTCCAAAATGTTGATGAGCTCAATATTAAACAGGTTTTGTGAGGGTAATTAGATCTACTGTGAGGTTGTGGATACCCTGTGGCTCTTACATTCTTTCAACCCCTTCTTCCACAATGCTCCGAGTGCCCTTGGATTAGCTAACTGATATGCTCAGTCGAAAGGAAACTATATCTGAAAATGGGAAACAAGTCAGAGTCATATCCAGATAATGATTCTGCTTTCCATTGTCAAGCTCCCACTAACCTTTGGTTATAAGAAGGTCTACGCCCTTTAAGTTGTCCCTAAATTAATAATGGTTATCCTATTTAACTGGTGCTGACTTCATTCTTCATTGGAGAATTTGCTTCTCTTTTTCAGATGGGAGCTGGACCTGAGAAGATAAACAACCCAGATGAAACCATAGAGGAATTGGGGAAATGAGCAAGAGTGCTACTTTATTAGTGAATCTGATATCAGCAGAAGTGTGATAGAGATAGACACTGAGGACACTAAACACCTACCAAACCAGAGATCTAGAGGCTCCTAAGTGCCCATCACTGAAGTAGATTCAAAATGCTCCCAGCATGGCATGTAGAAGAGGGGGCAGAAAGAATGTTAGAGCTACAAGTTAGGATATTTTACACAGAGACATTGCCTCTCACCCCCCATAATTCATGACCCAAAATCCCCATGGGGTTGACCTGCATCCCCAATGAGGAAAGCCCTTTTCAGAAAAGGGCAGGGAGGAGGAAAAGGATGGTACCAACATGGGTTGTTTACATACTAAACATGTCCATATCTAGTTAAATAACCTCAAAAAAGTTTATAAATAAACAACAGGTATGTTAATATTACATATCAATATCACAGAATCAGAGAAATGTAGATGAAAATTTGAATGAAACTTGACACTGTACATATTAGAATGCCTTTTTATAGAAAAGACAGGAATAATTAATGTTAGCAAGCACTCAGAGAAAACGAAAATCTGAAATGCTTTCAGTGAGAATGTGGAATAAACAAAATGGAATATAGGATGAAGACTTCTCAAAAAATAATAAAAGGCCCATATCATCTAGCAATACCACTTCTGAGATATTCTTAAAATAAATAAAATTAGAGCACCGAAGACATACCTGAACTCCTATGTCCATTGCAACATTAATCACAATATTAAAGGTATCATATCAACTTATAAATCTTTCAAAGATGAATAACTAAAATGTGGTATAGATTAGAATTATAAATTGTCTTTAGAGATATAGTAATACCTTCATTTGTGACAAGAATGAACCTGAGGGACATTATGTTAGGGGAAGTAAGCAAGATAGAGAAAGACAATTACTGTAAGATCTCACTCATTTGTGTAATCTTTAAACAACTGTATTCAAAGAAATAAATAATCAAACAGTGGCTACAGGCGGTTACAGTATGAGATATTGTGGAGATATTGGTCAAAGGATAACCAATATCTGTTAGATAAGAGCAATAATTTCTAGATAACACAGCATGAGATGGTAACTGCAATTAATATCTACATTTTGCATTTTAAAATTTTTTTTTGTTCATTTTTTATTTATTTATTTGAGAGCAACAGACACAGAGAGAAAGACAGATAGAGGGAGAGAGAGAGAATGGGCGTGCCAGGGCTTCCAGCCTCTGCAAACGAACTCCAGACGCATGCGCCCCCTTGTGCATCTGGCTAACGTGGGACCTGGGGAACCGAGCCTCGAACCGGGGTCCATAGGCTTCATAGGCGAGCGCTTAACCGCTAAGCCATCTCTCCAGCCCTACATTTTTCATTTTAAAGATTGTTGAAAGTACATTATAAACTTATAATTAAGAAGATATACATGTAAGGTAATTCATATATTAACATAAGGTGATCTGAGCTATCTCACAGTGTACATATATATTTAAAAATATGTTTAATGACATAAAATATATTTTGTCCATTAAAATAGATGAGACTTGATACTATAAGGCTCATAAAATTATAAAATTTATAAGAAAAGATCAAAACACTATTATTTTTATACTTAATATAAACTAATGAAAATAACAAAATAACAAAAGATGAAATAATATTTATATTTTTGGATTTGGAAATTTTCTTTATATATGAAAGACATAAAAGAAAAATACATAAACAAATTAAACTAAGTGAAAAATTTAAAATGTTTATGCCAAAGTATAATATGAAGTAAGTTAAAATCAATTCATGGGATAGGATAAAATATTTACAAATAATGTATATTGTAACGGATTAATTTTCAGAAGACATTAAGTACACTTATAGCTGAATAGCAGAACAGGACAGAATACAGTTGTAAAAGGAAAAAGAAAGAATATTTATGTAGGCAGTCCTCTGAAGAAACATGTAAATGACACCAAAACAAAAATGAGCTATCACTTTATAAACATGATAACTACAAATTGACAAAAGAAAACAACTGAAAATAACAAATATATTTGAAGATTTATGGAAGTTGAAAACCTAGTGTAATACAAATTAAAATGTAAAATTATTTTGCAGCTTTGAAAGACATTATATAATTACTCAATAATTCATGTAACATTACCTTCTTATTCATAAATTCTACTTAGAAACATAAACACAATATATGTAAAAGTAGGTAAGTGGGCAGATAATTTGTAACCATTATTTATAAAACTGAAAAGGCTGAAAATGTCCAAATATTTATCAATGCCAATTAAATGTAACAAGTGCATATAATGAAATGTTCTTCAGCCTTAAAATGCTATTAGAATATTCATTAATCTTGAAAAACTTGTAAAAAAGAAATATCCATACAGAAGAGGAAGGATATGTAATTTCACATAATTGGGGTACTCTGTTTCACAGAGATAGGACCTAAAATATTATGTACAAATAGTTGAAGGGATAGAGTAATGACAGTCATTGTTTGATGTATATACTATTTGCTTTGGAATATAAAGTCTGAATATGGAGTGTGATGACAGTTTCATAAGAATATGATTAGTCTTATTTTCATTGAAATATGCATCTAAAATAACATGATGAATTATGTATATTTTTCCACATAAAATTATGATACAAAAATGGTAATTAATGTGAAAATTATAGAAGATAAAAAGGTTTGAACAAGTATACTGGCTTTTGAATGGACAATGTAGGAATAGAAAACAGAAATGTTGGCAAAATTGACAAATAGGTATTTGTGTGAAGAAAATTGGAAGGTTAAAGAAGATCACGTCAATCAGATTTTATCTAAAGATAACTTAGTTGGTGAGAGGGAAGGAAAAAGGGTAGAAGTTAGATTTGCACTCAGAAAATTGATGTCATTGGGTATAATTTTCATCAGTAACATTCAACAATTGCATAGCATGGTTGTAGTGCAAGCATTTTACATAATTCATTCTAGAAATCAAATCAAGACCTTGACAACATTTTGTTTATAGTTTAGCAATCCCTTTCACCAGCAGAGGGATCTCCTGAGTTAGAAATTCACCAGGAGCATTGTAAGAAAAATGGAAATGAGGCTCTGCTTCCTCCCATGAAACTGCTGGTGTTTTACACCAGTAACAAAGAAGTTTATTAAACATTTTAATATGCTAATTATGGGTTTGTACCATGAATGCTAAGCTGTTCAAAATATAGAGTATTAACCTTCCAGACTAGACAGTAGTGAGATTGTCAATGCTTGAATATAAAATTTAAGATTTTAAATTATTTTATTTAGATATGATATTCTATATTCTAGATTTATTTAATTTCTTGTTTGTCTTCCCATGATTTATATCATTTATATGTTTTCCCTGTATAAGGTGTCTCCAGCAAAAAGCAACACTTAGTAAGTAATGAACTATAAGTTTAAATCTCAATATCATGAAGTAACTTTTAAAATTTTTTCTTTAATTAAGAAAAATCATACTATATAAAATAGAAGCTTAAAATTAATGTTTTCCACAATATGTAACATCACTTACATTATTATAATACCCATAGGGTATTATGCTAAATGAAATAATCCAGATATCAAAAATAACTATTGCTGCATGGTCTCTGCTACTTATGAATTCTAGAATTTTGAGCTCACAGTTACAGAGTAGGTTGATGGATGGTGACCAGAAGACATGGGGAAATGGTAGATGGTGGTGAAAGAGTACAAAGTTTCAGTTATACAGAAAGAATAAATTTGAGTGACATAATAAAAACAATGTTGATATAAAAATAATATTACATTCTATATTATAACATTGCTACCTACTATATTATAAATTCTTTCACTACAAAATAAATATATGAGTTTATGTACTTGTTATTTACCATCACATAATGATTCTACATAATAAACAAACACCAAAATGGCATATTGTACTCCGTAAGTACATACACATACACACATATATGTAATTAAAGTTAAGAAATAAATGATAACATAATATAAATTATTTAAGTATTCTCCTGACTCTTCTAGGTGACATTTGCTAACCTTATTATGTCAATATAAATTTTACACTTGCTTGACATAAATCATTCTTTCTTTAAATCATTTGTTCATTTGACATACATTAGATGATTTATTTAATGTAGAAACTATGCTAAATATGCATGGTTTATACAGAGAATGTCAAGTAGTTTAAAGAATACAACATATTACCCAAGGCTTTTTCTTTAAAAATATACTACTCTGTCATCTTCAAGACATGGTGATTATTTCTTACTTTATGTAAGGCTAAGTGTGTGAACCCCAAGGTGACATTTAAAAAATACATATATTTTTTTTTATTTGTAAGCAGAGAAAGACAAGAGGGAGGGGGGAAAGAGGCAGAGAGAAAGAGAGAGAGAGAGAGAGAGAGAGAGAAGGGTGGGGGAAGAATTGGTGCACCAAGGCCTCTAGATGCTGCATAAGAACTCCAAATGCATTCACCACTTTGTGCATCTGGCATTACATGGGTACTGAGGAATTGAAGTTGAATTGTTAGCCTTTGCAGGCAAGTAAGTGCTGCTGTCTGGCTAAATGTATATACTATGCTCACCAAACTGCCCAGTAAGCACTTCTGTTAATGTTCATACCCATATATTAATACTACTGTCACTTTTGGTTAGAGAAGCTTCTCTTTTCATATGGCAATGACCTTGGGATGACCCAGAAGGCACCATGCTGATGAGAAGTGATAGAGGAGAGCTCAGCACTGAAATATCTCAAACACATCTTCCAAGGCTCAGGGTCCATTGCAAGAAAAGGTGGCGGACTGAAAGTAAGAGCCAAAGGAAGGGTAGGACTCCTTATGATGTGCTCCTCCAGACACAAAATGGCCTGCTTAGCCATGACCTTACATTGCCTGACACTACCTACACAAGACCTTCATAATGGAGGAAAAGATCATGACATCAAAATAAAAGAGAGACTGATTGAGAGGAGGAGGGGATATGATGGAGAGTGGAGTTTTACAGGGGAAAGTGGGGGGAGGGAGGGAATTACTAGAGAACATTGTTTAAAATCATGGAAGTTGTCAATAAAAAAGAAAAAAATCATGAATATATAAGTCCCTAATATCTAGAGAAATTATATTGCATAACAATGAGATATAGTGCAAGACTCCCAAAAACATATATTATTTTATAACATTTGTCAATGTTCAATCTGAATCTGCTACCTCTAATATTATAGATCTAAAATTTTCACTTTGAACGCCATACTAAAAAACTTAGCAAAGCACAAAAAAGGAGTACACTTACAAGAAAACAAAATTTTCTACCAAAACTTAAATAAGAGTGCAATTATATATGTGATATTACAGATAACCTTATCCAAATGAAATGTGATAAAGCATTATTAATTAGAATAATGTAGCCAAAATATATCTTCAAATGTCACATCTGCCAGAGCTCAGGAAACATTACCACGGAAGGGATGGATTAAACATGAGTATGAATCACACTGCTTACCTGAGAACCCCCTCCAGGGAGATAATGGTATACACTGAGAAGGCTCAAAACTCATCAAAATGTAAAATTAGAGGCTTCTGAGAGCTCTACTCTAAAGAAAACTTATAAAACATCCTACAAAGCTCAGAAAATATTGAAGAGGGGGTAGAAAAAATGCAAAATCCACAGGGTAGAAAAGTGTATTCTGAAGCATTTCCTACCCCACAGAGACTGGTACATTCCTAACACCACAGTGAATACCAATAACCCCACTGAGGAGTAGGGCTCTCAGTGGAATGAGAGAATGTGAGAAGTAGTTTAACCTGGTGGGAATATGACCAATATGCAATATGTTCATATAGTAAGGTTCATAATTAATAAAAATAAATAAATAAAATCTCTTTAAAATGCATTCCATGATTCTAAATGTTATAAAAATAATATTATAGATAATTGCTATGTACTGTTTATAAACCTGTATTAAAGTATTAGTCATTTACAATTCCACATAAATTCAAATATAGTTCTATGTGGTAATTTCAATGTAATATACTCAACCCTGAAAGTGTTTCTGATTAAGCCTAATACATTTTATCTCTAGCTGTTAGAGCCTTTTTGAGGTGAAGCCTTGCTGGAGGAAGTGTATCACTGGGGCAGGGAGGGCCTTGTGATTTCATAGCCCAGCCATCCATACCAGTGCAAACTACCTCTCTTCTTTTCTACTGAGTTGATACAGTCTTCTTATTCAAGGCTGTCATGCTTTTATTACACTGATGAGACATACCCTAGAAACTATGAGCTGAATTAAACTTTTTCCTTCTATAACTTGCTTCTGGTTGTGCATCTTGTCCAACAAAGCAAAAGTAACAATTAGGGAAATGCAAATTAAAACAACTATGAGATTCCACCTTACTCCAGTAAGAATGACAATCATTAAAAAATCTAATAATGACAAATGTTGGCAAGGATGTTGGGAAAGATGAACTTATACCGCTGGTGGCAATGTAAACTTGTACAACCACTATGGAAATCAATTTGGTGATTCCTGAGGTGGATGAACATAACAGACACATTTATCCACTTACTTGTCAGTTATCCTAAATTCTCCATGTATCAATACAGAGACATTTGTTTAACCATGTTTATAGCTGCTGAATTCATTATAGCCAAGAACTGGAATCAACCCAGATGCCCATCATTGGATGAATGGATAATTGAAGCTGTGGTACATATACACAATGGTATTCTACTCAGCAATAAGAGAAAACGATACAATGAAATTTTTAGAAAAATGGGCAGACTTGAAGTAGATCATACTCAGTAAACTCACACAATCACAGGGAGACATACATCACATGGTCTCACTTATCTGTGGTTCCTAACCTGGACTTGTTTGAATTTGCTGTCATACATGATAGGCAATTCAAGGCCCAGAAAATAGGGATTGAAGGGCTTGGGTAGAGGAGGGTGAAAGGGAGAGGGTTAAAACAAACACAAAATTAAATCCAAAATGAGCTCATACCATAGAAAACTTTATCCTTGGAGATAGCCTAAAGGATATAACCCTCAAAATGAGTAAGGGGGAGCACCAGAAAAGGAGGGCTCTGGAGAAGGTGGGATGAAGCCTAAGCTTAAAAGAAGTTTTTTGTTGTTGTTGTTTTTCTGTCTCTGACCTGTAACTCCCAGTTTCAGAGATTGGTTGATACCCACATTAAGCTGTTGATCAGAGAGACCTATGAGGTTGCCAAATCAAGACAGCTTTTTGTCAAAGCCTTTGGTTACTTGCCTGAGGCAAGAGCTAACACCCTGCTGCTGAAGACACTCTATGCTGCTAACCTAGGGCACAGAGTGACCTGGCTGGAATTCTAAAGAAAACCAGTCCCCAGACAGCTATCCTGTCTAGTGCTGGAAAGCTACATGAGCTACTACTGATGGAAAAGGGCCAATAATGGTCTAAGCAACCAAAGCCTAAGCTACTCAGAAGCAAACACCCTGACATGATATAAACACCAGTGTAGTAGTGGTACACAACCTCAGTGGGTAACCAATAGCTTTATGATTGACTAAGAGATCTGCTCAGTGTAAAGGAACCCATATCTGGAATTGGGAACCAGATCAGAATCCTATGGAAACAAAGATTATGTTCTCCAGTGTCAAGTTCTAACTAGTCTTTGGCTAAAAGAGAGGTTACATACATCAAATTCTCCCTAAATTAGTAATGCTTATCCCATTTAAACTATGCTCACTTTACTCTCTGGTGGAGAATATGTTCTTCTTTTTCAGAAGGAAGAAAATGTGGAGAAGATAACTACACCTCACCTTTCAGACAAGCCACAGCTGAATCCACAGAGTAATGGGAAGATGAGCAAGAGTTCTGCTTCCATGCTGTTCCTGATAATCAGTACTAAGGTGTAGGAGACAGACCCTGAGGATACTTAACACCTGCAAAGCAGAGATCCAGAGGATCCTAAGAGCTCATTACCGAAGGAAACTTAAAACTCACCCACCATGGCTCAGGGAATTTTGTGGAAGAGGGTGTGCAAAGATTGTAAGAGGCGCAGGTTGAGAAATCATGCCCACAGGCATTCCCTCCCTGCAAAAATAACTGACTACTGCTCCCACAATGCATAAACCACAACCCATGGGAAATAAATGCAACACCCACTGAGGAGTGTCCTCAACAGAATGGGGGCAGAGATGAGGGAAAAGAGGATACCAAAAATGATGCATCCATAGGAAGCATCTTGTTAGTAATGATAATAATAATAATAAACATTAAAAAATTGTTGAGAACTTCAGAGAAACTTCTGGTTATATTGCAAAATAGCATGGCTGCTTTGGAAGCAGCTATGCGGGTCTTCAAGTTTTTAAACAATTTACCTATCTAGGAACAACTTTTAGGTTTATATTACAAAGAAATGAAAACATATGTTTATGGAAGAACTGATTTATTTTCTAACCAGTATTAACTATTCCTAACATTTCAATATATACTTCCAGGCGTTTGTTAATTTGCATTTTTTAAAAGTATGCATATATTATAAGACTATTGTTTTCTTACATTCATGACACTACATACATGCCGGGCTCCCCCAGCGGGTAGTGCTGAGGAAGGACCAGGCCCACTGGTTCCTCCCAAGGGGTTGAGGAGGAGGATGAGTGTCCATGGCCAGGAACACGCCACCAAGCCAGGAGTCTTGTCGAAGCAGGAACTCACTTTATTGTTACAGGTGGTTGCTTATATAGTGTTGAGAACGAGGGTGGGGATTCTAGGATGGAGGGAGAGGTAAGGGCCAATAGTATATTGTGACTTTTCAAGTGATTGGTTTTAAGCACGTGTGCGCAGGGGGGAATTCCAACTCCTATGCAGAAGTAACAAGCCAGAGGCCATTAGGTGTCTTGCTGAGTCATAGCTGGCCAGAGGCAGATCGTTAAACTTTAGCTAGGCTCAGGAAGTTCCACTAGGCCTTGTATCTGGGCCTTTCAAGGCCCAACACAGACAAAACATTCTTCCCTTTTGATTTATTTTTAGCTATCAGCTCTTATCATAGAAATTTTACATTATGTTCTGTTTTGGACATATATTAAGTTTTTTGTGCATGTTTCCTTTTTTTTTTTTTTCCTTTAGTTTTTCGAGGGTCTCACTTTAGCTCAGACTGCCCTGGAATTCACTATGTAGTCTCAGGGTGGCCTCGAACTCATAGTGATCCTCCTACCTCTGCCTCCCGAGTGCTGGGATTAAAGGTGTGCACCATCCCGCATAGCACACATTTCCTCTTTCACCAGATGCATGACAACCCTTTTTAATTTTGTGATGTTCTTCGTTTATTAAGTCTTGGTGTAAGACTAGAATAAATTTTGATTATACAAATTTCTTTGTCTACACTTATTAGACAAAGTGGACACAATACAGAATTTTGAAATTGACCAAACCAGTAAAGTATTGTTGGTCAGGAATATGACATGTAAGGAGCAAGTCATAGAACAATGCATGTGAGAACTTTTTCAGGCAATGAAGTGGTTCATGACAGCTGTGTTAGTAGTTTCCTCATCTGATCTGGTCTTGTAAGATGGACTCATCCATTTACTGCAATGTCTTCTTTGAAATTGATTCTTTCAAGTTTAATGATACATAAATGAATACATACACCACAGAGTTTTCTAATTTATATCAATTAACACCGTGCACATTTAACTTAACATAGTGTACTTAATATGTTTTGGAAACTTATTTATATGGATGGGTATAAGTGAAGTTAATTTCTTTAAAGTTATACAACATTAACTATGATGTACATATTCCATGATTTCTCTATCCAAATACTGAAATAAATAGGACCCTGGCAGGTAAACAATACCAGAAACCCATTCATACACTATGTATCTGTCTATCATCTCTCTCTCTCTCTTTCTCTCTCTCTCTCCAAACTATCATCTATCTATTTATATCACTTTAGGAACATATATAGAGAGAAGGAATCTCAAGTGCCCATTTCCTTATTTAGACTACCTACCCAGAAGTGCAATTTCTAAATGTTCAGAGACATATTGTATTTTCAGCTCCTATAAATCCAGATCATTTTTGTTGAGTATATACCCATTAATTCAGTGAATTCCTTTGATTTTAGATAAAATTAGTACTGGGATACATTTTCTCATTCCCAAGGGAACATAAATATTTTTAGTTAATTAATAAAATTTCATTATGTTAAGAACTAAATATTATCCCATCTAGCTAAGGTCATTTGGCCCTTATTTATCCAAAAGTGTATGTGGCTTTCACCTTTAATACAAAGAGTTAGATATTTTGTAAAGTTATACATTGGAAGATAGTGTTGAGGCTTTAGCAAAAAAGCAATTTTTATTGCTTTACAACTCAATTCTTTTTCCTTACCTTAGTTTCAGATGACTGAATTTACTGTATTGATATGTTCCCATAGATGGATGAACTTTGGTTCTAAGCTGACCTTCTGATTTACCAAGTAGGGAAGGGAAGCCAAGTGGATATATTTTTAATCTTGTTTCTTCTGTAGAATTTCAGATGAGATAATGTGTATTCAGGGTGGTATGGGTATAGACAACGAACTATAGAATTTCAAACTTTATGTTTGTTTATATTTATTGTTCTAATTTGGAAGAAAAAATAATTCAAATATCTCTTACCTAAGTTCATTGTGGCTGAACAAATGAAACCTTGCTACTAAGTTTACGTACCTCCTTCTAAATGATTGAGGCACTTTCGCACCAGGATTAGTTATATGTTTTTTATTTGGTTATATATTTGATTCACTAAGAGAAATTTAATACTTAAAATAACAATAGTATTTATTAAAGCTTTATTATGTTCCAGGAATTTTCTAATTTTTTACATTAATTTGGTCATTTCATTCTCACCAAAACTCCTTGATACATTATTACTTCCAATTCATTAAAAAAGGAAGCTAAAGAAAGCAGAAGCTAGGTTCTTATCACACATTCAGTAAAGGACTGAAAGGATAAGAACATTAGCAGAGAAAATCCATGTGCTACATGAAGGAATTTGGAATCCCTGCATCTTGTTTAGGGTCCAGGATTATTCCATTGTTATTCTTTGAGAATTGCTCTCCATGACCTCTCAGTTCCCCATCTGAACTCCTGCTCAAGCCTCCTATTTCTTCCTTTTCCATAAGCAATGGCCCATGAATACAGCAGGGTATTCTCCTTCCTTCTTACAGCAGGCCAAAGATACAAAGTTACTTTTCATTGCTCCTGTCTCTTTTAGTCAAGAGGGAGATTTTCTGCCAATGGAGAATAAGAGATTCTTAAAGTGACAGCCTGTAGCATTCAATTATTAAGGCCTACAAAATCATAATGAAGAACAACTATTATTCAACAAATAAGAATTTACAAGAAAGTGATAGCTGAAAACAGTCAAAGTCATACGTGTCTTTTAAATAATGAACTAGATTGATTGATTACCAACTTGAATATTTATTCTATCTCACCACAGAAATTTACACCAAATGTATAGTTTTATGTAGAAATGTTACTCTTGATTTTCTATGATCACGTAGTTGAGTGGTGATTACTATTTATTAATCAGAAGGACTGGTTAATAATATTTCTTTGAGTTATCATACAATCACACTTAAAATAATTAAAGCCCAGTTATATTCATTCTACATACATATCATGAATAATTTATCTGTCATACCTATTTTTTAGTCTGAGACAAGGCCTCTATAACCGGCCTAGCTTGGTCTAGAACTCAAATTCTTTCTGTCTCAGCCTCTTGAGTCCTGGTATTAAGGTGTATACTACTATACCAGGACTAAACTTTTATTTGAAATATCCATTCTAGATTTTTATTTATTTTCTAATAGTAAGAATATCCTTTACTTGTATATGACTTGTACATAAAATATGACATAACATAGGTATTTTAAAATTATTGTAAATTAAACCTGCTTAAAACTATTATCTGTGCAGTATATTTACAAATATGAATCACATCAAGAAAATTAAGACCTGATTTAACATATATGTACCTGAAGGTGCTATGGTAATTAATGCAAATATGGATGGATCTTTCTCATATTTTCAGTATAAATGCCATTCACTATCTAACATGTAATTCTTTGGCTAGATTTATCTTGAGATGCTCATTGTTTATTTTATTGTAATTGCTAATGAATACATGGGTTTCCAGAAATGCCCGATGGAAATGTACTAACCATGGAAAACAATAGAAATCCTTGATAACATGGAAAACAAATAATTGTCTTACTTAATATTATCATAATAATTTATTTTTTCCCAAACATACAACAAATGGAAATAATGAAATAATAAATTGATAGCTTTATTAAAATGAAAATTCATGCTAAGATTAATAAATTTTCCTTTCAAAAAATTATGGCAGCTTGCTCAATGTAGATTCTACATGTATATGGTGGTCCATGCTTGCTATCCTAGCATTTAATCAATCTAGGAAAGAGGATTGTGAGCATAAGGCAAGCCTGGACTTATCTCAGAAAACAAAATAAACATTGGATTATAAATTTGCACTGCAGTACTATGTTATGTTAGGACAGTCTTCACATTTAAGTTTAACAATCAAATCTCAAACATTGGGAGATGTCTATTCCTCCAACCTGCTCATAGTATTTCTACCAGATATGGAACAACAAAAATTTAATAAGTGGAAATAAGTTCAACTCATTGTAAACAAATATTTGTTAATTTTTCAAATGAAAGTTATTATACATTATACATACAAGGTTAATAATAAATGCCATCATCACATTGTAGTTTCTTTAAATAATGTTCATGATTTAGAAATAACACCATCTAGCAATGTTTCAGAGGATATAGAAGAACTACAAATGGCTCTGAAATTATTCAACTTATAATTCCAGAAAGCATACAGCAGTTTTATGAATTTTATTTTTAAAATTTACAAATAAATAAAATAAATCAAAGCATTCTCAGGTATAAATTTGTAGCATCTTACATTGTTATTGATAAAATATGATATATAATTATTAGGAATGAATTTATATACAGTTCAACATTATCATTTACAATCATCATACTGTGCACCAGAATGCCTTCTACCTATCTAACTGCTGATATGTTTTTAAAAGATGTCAGCAGAAACATGACAAATTTTTGAGGACTGTTGCAGTCAGGTTCAGCACTGCTGGTAGAAACCACCAAACCAAGAGCAGCTTCTGGGAAAATGAAGTTTATTTTGATTTACAGGCTTGAACAGGAAGCTCCAGGATGGCAGGAGAACATGAGGGCTTGAACAGAGAGTGGACATCAGCCCCTGGCCAACATAAGGTGGACAATAGCAACAGGAAAATGTGCCAAACACTGGCTTGGGGAAACTGGCTATAACACCCATAAGCCTGCCCCTAACAATACACTGCCTCTTGGAGGTCTTAATCCCCAAATCTCCATCAGCTGGAAACCTAGCATTCAGAACACCTAAGTTTATGGGGGTCACCTGAATCAAATCACCATATTCCACCTCTGGCCCCCATAAACTGATAACCATACATGATGTAAAATGCAATGCATTCATCTAACTTTAAAAGTCCCCATAGTTCTTATAAATCCCAATGATGTTCATACATCCCCATAGTCCAAGACCTTTTAACTGAGCCATAATACCAAAAAATAATCTAAAATAGCCCATAATAGCACAGAATAAACATTTACACTGCAAAAGATGGCATTAGGCATAGCAAAGAAAAAAGCAATACAAGATTTAAACAGGGAAAATATCAAATTGTGTATCTCCAAGTCCAACAACTCTAATGACAAATCACCAAGTCCAATATTTCTAACCAGCAAGAAGTCTCTGGCATTCCAGTTCCGCCCCTCCAGCTAGGCTACTCACAGTCATGGAAGACTTCATCGGGGCTGGCAGCTTTCCTTAGCAGCCATCTCGTGGTCCCAGCGACTCCACTGGGTCTCCACTGCAATCCATGCATTACCCTCATGGCCCCATGGGGTCTCCATGCAGGCATCCAGCAAACCTGCTTCACACTGCCCTTGGCCATTTCCAAAACACAAGACCATGTTGCAACCTTAATGACCCTCTTTCCAGCATTTCTTATACTCCACAATACCAGATAGAGTGCCAATTTGTTAATCCAGGTGGGGGATAAAGCGCACTTTGAAGAACAGGACATTCCTTGGGCACTCAAGCCTTCAAAAGGGTCTACATTCTTCTTGTTGCCCCAATGGAGGTCAGTTAGCCCAGTCTCAAAGGTTGTAATCTCTCAGTTGCAGCTGAACTGGCAACAGTTCACCCAAAGATTTTTCTTTCTGTACCATATCCCTCTGCTCACACCAGTTCATTTCTACTCAGAGCAATGCTGCACAACTTCTCAGGATGTAGGCATAACAGCAAACTTTTTACAAAAACTGCTATCCCAGTCCAAGCAAAGCTCTTTTTCACCCTCATAAGCCAAACCTCACACACAGTCCATAGTTCTTACTGCATTCAGGTCTTTCAACTTTGACCAGAATATCCCATCAATCTGTACTTATAGCACCTCAAGGCATCTCTTAGGCCAAGGATTCAAATCCTTCCACACTCCTCTTGAAAATCAGCTCCAAAAAGCCAAAGCCACACAGTCAGGCTAGCAGCAACCCCACTCCCTGGTACCACTTTACTGTTGCAGTCAGGTTCCCATTGCTGGTAGAAATCACCCAACCAAGATCAACTTCTGGGTAAAAGAGGTTTATTTTGACTTACAGGCTTGAACAGGAAGCTCCAGGGTGGCAGGGGAAAACGATGGCATGAGCAGAGACTAGACATCACCCCCTGGCCAACATAAAGTAGACAATAGCAATAGGAGAGTGTGCCAAACACTGGCAAGGGGAAACTGGCTATAACACCCATAAGCCTGCCCCCAACAATACACTGCCTCCTGGAGGTGTTAATTCCCAAATTTCCATCAGCTAGGAACCTCGCATTCAGAACACCTAAGTTTATGGGGGACACCTGAATCAAACCACCACAAGGGCATAAATATTTTCAACCTGGTTTAAACAATAAGCTATGTAGACATATATAAAAGCATCACATCACACAACGTTATTATTTACACGTTCATGTTTTTCTGCATCAGTTAAATATAAAAAGAAAATAAATAACTTTTAAAAATATTGGAAATATAAATATTTATCATGCATATTTGATGCATAGCACAGATTTATAAATAAGATGCATCTATGATTTATTGATAATTTTAATAATACATTGAAATATATTATTTTAATGCATAAAATCAATCAAGGAAAATTTCGGGGTGTAGAACATGAAGATGTTTCACATATGATTCAGTTTTCCTCATGTTATATATCAGAATATGGGCATTAATTTTTAGTAAGAAAAAATTCTTAGCACACACCCCTTGTTGTCTCCTTAAAGTTACCAAGGAACATTCAAATGATTGCATATTTCTCAAATAATTGTCCAAATATACATTTTTCTAATTCAAAACATTTAAATGCCTAAAATATATCTATGATATCTATTTTATTAAACATAAATTAATGGTGACCTTTAGTGATACTGCAACTTGTTTTAAAAAAGGTAGAAAGCACAGAGCTCACGAAACAATGTCTGGTGTCAGAATTATTTAATGTCATTTTGATGGGCAATGTAATGAAAACTATTTTTCAGAAATTCCCGTGCCAGGGAGAAAGGTGTTTTATTTTATATTTCTTTTTCTCCATAAAGGTAATATACAAACAACTATCAGCAAGTTGGTGTGCAGAAGACAGGAAATATATTAAAGATGTATGTCAAAGTCTGTCACTGGGAAGAAAAAGTAGTTTGCTGGCACAAAAAAGTAAGACTTTTAGTTCCCTGAAAATATTTATTGTAAGAGTAGAACATTGTCAAACATTTTGGTGCACATTAACTATTTTGGGATAAAAATCTCAAATTCATGACACAGATTTCAATGTAAATTATTTAAGTGGTTATGTTGTTGAGGACATGGAATTAAAAAATAATGAATAATCTTAGGCTGGGGAGATTGATTAGCAGTTAAGGTACTTGCCTACAAAGACTATGGAGCCAAGTTCAATTCCACAGATCCTAAGTAAGCCAGATGAAAATGGTAGCACATGTGTCTGGAGTTGTTTTCTTTTTTTTTTCTTTTTACAGTGGCTAGAGGCCCTGGCATGTCCATTCTCTCTCTACCTCTGTCTCTCTTTAAAATAAATAAATAAATAAAATATCTTAAAAATGAACAACCTCTGCTCGTTGCACAGTGGTTGGAGAGGCTTTTCCTTTATGTTCTGTGAATGTGCAGCAGACCACACTCGCTAAGGTTCTACGAAGGCCCAGTCGGCGAGCTCGTAGGAGCTGGACACTGTTGCCCCCGCTCCAACTTACCACTTGGAAAAAAAAAAAATGGTTGAGGCAGATCGCCCAGGAAAGCTCTTCATTGGAGGGCTTAGTGCAGAGTCTAATGAAGAAGCCCTTGAAGCAGTGTTTGGCAAATATGGACGGATAGTGGAAGTACTTTTGATGAAGGACCAGGAAACCAACTAATCAAGAGGATTTGCTTTTGTCACTTTTGAAAGCCCAGCAGATGCCAAGGATGCAGCCAGAGGCATGATTGGAAAGTCCTTGGATGGAAAAGTCATCAAGGTGGAGCAAGCCACTAAGCCATCATTTTAAAGTGGATGATGTGGACTGCCCCCCCTCCAAGAAGCAGAGGCCCTCCCAGAGGTCTAAGAGGAGGAAGAGGAGGAAGTGGAGGAAATTGGGGACCCCCCCCTCAAGTGGAGGACACATGGATGATGATGAATATTTGATGAATTTTAACGTGAGTCCTTCCAGGGGACCACTTCCAGTAAAAAGAGGACCACCACCACATATTGGAGGTCCTCCTCCTAAAAGATCAGCTCCTTTTGGCCCCTTTCGCAGTAGCAGTGGAATGGGGGTTAGAGCTTCCTAAAAGACAGACCAAATGGCTGAACCTTCACTAGTCCCTTACAGGAAACACCTGAACCACAAGACACTGGAGAGGGTAGGATCAAGACTGACCTAAATCTCCTACATCTTCCCTCCCTCCCTCTCCCCCTCTCCCCTCTATCTCTCTTCTCTCTAACTCTTGTATATTAGTTATCTTTTTCCTCAATTTCTTAGTGCACACTGACCTGTAACCCCCACTTCCAGCTTGGGCCTACAATCCACAATGAGCTTTTGATCAAAGAAACCTACAAGGTCTCCCAAAACAATGACAGACTTCTGTCAGAGTACTTGATGACCCACCAAAGGCCAGTGGTAAGACCCTATTGCTGAAGACTCCATACGCAGCTGACACGTAAAATGGAATGACATGGCTGGAAGCCAGGAGAGAGTCAGTCCCCAGACAGTCAGCGTGTCTAGTGCCAGAAGGTGCTACATAGGCGACTGGGGGAAGTGACCAAAATCTGTCCAAGCAACACATTGTTTAACCTAAGTAGCAACAATTAACCTAAAGACAGCTATTCAAGCTGAGATTATCTAAATTCCCGTGACACAAGAGATTATGCACCGCCACCAAGAGACTATACTTACTGTGACTATGATCATTCCAGTTCACGTGATGACTACCCATCAAGAGGCTATAGTGACAGAGATGGATATAGTCAGGATAGGGCCTACTCAGATCATCCCAGCGGAGACTCCTACAGAGATTCATATGAGAGTTATGGTAACTCACATAGTGCTCCACCTAAAGGAGGGCCCCACCGTCTTATGGTGGAAGCAGTCGCTGTGATGATTGCAGCAGCTCACAGGACGGATATGGTGGAAGTCAAGACAGTTACTCAAGCAGCCGAAGTGACCACTACTCAAGTGGTCGTGATAGCGTTGGCAGACAAGAATGAGGCCTTCCCCCTTCTGTGAAAGGGGCTACCCTCCTCCATGTGATTCCTACAGCAGTTCAAGCTGCGGAGCTTCAAGAGGTGGTAGCCCCAGACGAAGCCGATTTGATAGAGGGGGAGGCAGAAGCAGATACTAGAAACAAACAAAACTTTGGACCCAAATCCCCAGTCAAAGAAACAAACAAAAAAGTGGAAACTGTTCTGTCATAACTACCCAAGGACTACAAAAATAGTTGTGTTAGCATTTTAAAAATTCCTGTTTAAGTTCCCGTTCATAAGTTTTATGTTCTTGTGAGGAAAAAAAGTTAAACATGTCTAATTTTATTTGATACTGCTTTTAACAGCAAATGTTAAAAATGTGTTAAAACTTGACTTGTATACTACTAGTGTTGCAATTTTCTTAGTAAAAGTGTCGTAAAGTCCATTTCCTATCTGACTTTCCCCATTAAACGAGACAAATATTTTTAAGATCTTCCACAAACATCTAGCCATCTAGATGTCCTTTGGTCTCCTTTGAGAGAAGGAACAATCCTAACTATACAGAAAAACAAGTTTTAGAGGGTGGTTGGTATTTGCTATACTTAAGATTCCAGGGTGTCTTCCAACAGAAATCTCAGTATACTCAGTATGAACTTGAGATGAGATTCATAGGAAAGTGCTATTCACCAAGAAACCCCAAAAAGCAAATGGATAATGCTGGCCATACTTTGCTTTCCTGACATTTCATTGGGAATTACAAGAACCTCTCCTTTCCCCTCCCCCAGTTAAGTGTGTGTTAAACAACTACAGAATACTAAATAAGAAGTTTGGCCAAAACCAAAACAACAACAAAAAAAAAACAAGAACAACCTCAGTAATTTAACTAGATATGTAATAGCCACTTAACAGAAAATTTAAATTTTATAATGGTAAATGTGTTGTGAATAATAGTATGATTTGTGTTATTATGTAAAAACTATGATTTCAAAATATTTACTTAATTACTGAAAACTTTCATAGTTGCAATGAAAATATGAATATCCAATCATACTGAATCAAAATATATTCTATTTTGCTGGGCACATTCATTTGGAAGATTAAAAAAATCCAGAAATCCATCTAGTCAGCTGTGTGTGTGTGTGAGCGCAGAATCATTGTGTAGCCCAAAAAAAAAAAAAAAAAAACAAGCTTGAAAATTCTGAATTCCATTTTCTGTATGCCTTTAGGCATTTGGATTTTTTTGATAGATAGGTTGACTTTAAATATGTTGAAATACTGTGAAAAAAACACTAAAGGTCATTCCTTGCCTTTGAAAACTCATTATCTTGAAAGGAAGATAAACATAAAATTATATATTATCCACGTGCTGACAATATTTATGTTTACATTTTTTTAGACCTTCCAATCATATTTACTTTGAAACTCATTCTTTTTTAACCATATACTTTTTTTTCCATTTGTATGTGTATTTTAGGAATGCATGTGTGTTTATGCATGCATGTGCATTGACATTGAGTGTCTTCCTCAGTTGTTCTCCACTTTATTTACTGAAGAAAGGTCTCTCAGTTTAATCCACAGCTCACTTATTCACCTAGTCTAACCAGCCAGATTGCCCAGAGGATCTGCTGAGGATTTGCCCTGGTGTCACCTAAATTCTGGTATTATGATCAAGCCACCATACTTACCCAGCATTTGAATGGCTGAAGAGGATTCAAACCTTGTTACTCATGGTTATAGGGCAAGCGCTTTGATCTCCTGCATCATATCCCCAAACCATCTGTGATACAATATTGATATTATTTTGTATTCTTTGTATTTTTTTCCTTTTATTCTTATTAAGTAAAAGCTATAGACACATCATATGCTGGTACCATCATTTCCCTGCATCCACTCCACTGAGAGCCCCCTGTACTAGGATTACTGGTATTAAGCATGGAGCTGTTTGTTATGAGTTGTCAGAGCAGCAGTCAGTCATTGTGGGGGGGCAATACCTCTGGATATCCTCCCATTTGTGGCTCTTACAATCTTCTCCCACCTTCTGCCCAATTCCCTGCGCCTAGGTG
Organism: Jaculus jaculus; assembly: GCF_020740685.1. NCBI lineage: Eukaryota > Metazoa > Chordata > Mammalia > Rodentia > Dipodidae > Jaculus > Jaculus jaculus. The sequence goes on from NC_059125.1 coordinate 77,467,961, forward strand.
GGTATGCTTTAATTCTACTTTAATGTTAAGCTCTCAACAGCTTCTGGATTTCTAGTTTGTAACATTTTATCACATGTTTTATGCCTTCCATGGCTATTATTTTACATTTCTGAAAACTGTCATTGAGTTACTTTATCTTAGACTACCTACTGTTTTAAATTCACAAATAGCTCACAAATTTTATAAGATAAACATTGATTTAGAGTATATGAAAATGCACACATGTATAGAGTAAATATAGTCTGAAAAAGCTGATATACACCAACCCAAATACATAAATCTCGTCCTTTTTCATAGCTAGAATCTAATAGTTACTTACAAAAATCCTGGACTATTTAAATAAAATGTGAAGAAAGAGAACAGGACTTGCTATCAAATTTATAACAAGACAACAAATCCAATGTGATAGCTCAATGAGTCTCAATTAGTATGTTGCCTGAGGAACTCTCCAAAAGTCATGTAGTCACATGAATAATAATTGGGAATATTGACTTTTATACTTGGTTACAGTAACCAAGCAATCTATATTATGAATATTTGACTTGGCTATAAGTGTTTTGGCTGGGATGGAGAGATTGCTAAATGGATAAAGACACTTGATTGCAATCCTGAGGGCCTTGGTTTGACCCCCCAGTACTCACATAAACCTAAATGCACAAAATGGCACCTGTATCTGGAATTCATTTGCAGTGACAGAAGACACTGTTGTGCCGATTCTCCCCTTGACTATCGCTTTCCCAATAAGTAAATAAACGTGTTATTTTTGTAAAAGGGATGTTCTGACAATTCTGTTCAAAGCTGCAGAAAGTGACTGCAGTGATTTCAAAGGGGAATGCTCAGTATTGAACAACAAATAAGTTGCTGGCTCAAGCAAAGTGAAAGGTGAGTACTGACACCTGGAGTTGTCTTCTGGCCTCCGAACACACACACCATGGAATGTGTGTATGCCCCCCCCCCACCCCGCAGACACATACAACACACAAACAAAGATAATAACAAGGGATAGTGGTTATAATTCATATTTTAGCTATAATGTGAAAACAAATAAAGAGAAAGCATTATTTTTTTTTTTACAAATTTGAAATTGCTTGGCATTTTCCATTGATTTAATACTAAAGATAGTCTCTAAATTCAAATTTTAATCATTTTTGTGATTGGATGAACACAGATAAGTTGATCAAATACTTTCTTTGGAATGAGATGAAAAAGAGTAAAGATAACTATCAATACAATGAAACTATGTAGTAATTAAGGAAGATGGTTATAAATGACTTTGTGTACAATTAACACTTTTTTAAAAAATATTTTTTTGTCATTTTTTTTCTTTATTTGAGAGTGACAGAGAGGGAGAGAAAGAGACAGATAGAAAGGGAATGGGCACGCCAGGGCTTCCAGCCACTGCAAACGAACTCCAGATGCGTGCGCCCCCTTGTGCATCTGGCTAATGTGGGTCCTGGGGAATTGAGCCTTGAACCAGGGTCCTTAGATGTCACAGGCAAGCGCTTAACCGCTAAGCCATCTCTCCAGCCGAACACTTTATTTTTATTTAAATATTAAAAATAAAATAAACTTCATGCTTAAATATCTTTTACAGAAAAAATATCTTATTGATCAAGACAGAGATTAAAATATTCAGAAACTGAGCCGGACATGGTGGCACACGCCTTTAATCCCAGCACATGGGAGGCAGAGGTAGGAGGATCGCTGCAAGTTCGGGGCCACCCTGAGACTCCATAGTGAATTCCAGAGTCAGTCTGACAGTGAGACCCTACCTCAAAAAAAAAAAAAAAAATTAAGCCAGGTGTGATGGTGCATGCCTTTAATCCCAGCACTCGGGAGGCAGAGGTAGGAGGATTGCCATGAGTTCAAGGCCACCCTGAGATGACAGAGTTAATTCCAGGTCACCCTAGACCAGAGTGAGACCCTACCTCGAAAAACCAAAAAATAAAATAAAATAAAATAAAATATTCAGAACCTGTGCATGTATGAAAATGCATAAACTCTTAGAATTCAAAAGTATAACTCAAAAATTGTGAAACTTTGAGAATACAAATTATAAAAATTTGAATTAGTTGAGTCAAAGAAGAACTAAAAATAAATTAATATAATCTGTATATATTAATAATAAAAGAAGAAGCAATTTATTATTTCTCATGGTAGGTTAGAAAAAATGTGTTTACTTTTTAAAGATATAGCATATACATAAAACAAAAAAAAAATTCACATATGATGCATATGGACAGTGAAACAAAAATACAAGTGTGCTGGCCAGATATTGAATATTTGCCCTAACATTTGGGAATAGGTATACTTTTATAAAGTTAGGAACATACTATGTTCCTCTGACTACCTCTATATTTTTTTTGTCTTTCTAGTTTAATTGGAAAACAAAAGAAAGTAATAAGTGTGATAGTTAAGGTGTTGTTAACTTGATCTGTTTAGTAATCCACAGGCTGCTTCTAGGAAGGATCAACTAAAGGAGGAGGTCTTTCTCCCAGGGTGAGCCCTTCCCCCAGAGTGGGCGGCCCCACTCAGAGAGGGACTTGATATAAGGAAGCCCTGGGTAGAAGAGTTCCCCCTTTTTCTTCCTTCCTTCCACTTGGCTGCCGGAGCTGCTCCCTACCTTCTAGCATGGATTGAAGACCAGTACGGACTAAAGACCAAAATCAACTGAATACCCACATGGATCGAAACCCAGCGGCTCCTCAGGAAGCCTCCAGGCTTTCCGGCACCATCTGCAGTGCCGGGTCGGGACTGCTGAGGCATCTGGCCACGTGGACTGAGCAGCTACCAGGTTCGGTGATTCTCAGGCCTGCAACTGCTATTGGACTACTGTAAGCTAAAGCAATAAATTCCCTTTATAAAATAATTCATTCTAGTAATTCTGTTCCTCTAGAGAACCCTGACTAATACAGATTTTGGTACCAGGAGTGGTTCTAGAGAAACAGAATTGTAAGGATGGATTTCTCTAATGGGCTTAGTGCTATCTGGGGTTGGTTCTCCAATTTCAGTGCTACCAAAGGCCCTACTGGTGATAAGGAGAGCGCCTGTACTGGAAATAAAGAGGGCACTAATAATCCATGGTGTGCACTATTTACAGAACTCCAGGAGATAGATGTATTTGGTGACCCTGACTCATGTCTTGTGAGGAGCAAGGAATTTAGTGACTCTGTATTTAAAACATTTGAATATTTGTGGAAAAGTAAGACCAATGATGAGGCTGGTTGGTTGCTTTTAGCATCTCTAGACAAACTACTGAGGGAACAGCAGAAGCTCAAAAAGGAAAATTCCAAGCTTAAGACCCACATACATGATCTCAAGGTTTCTAAAGGTGCCCTGGAGGAGAGTCTCCTCTCTAGCCAGAACAGGGCTCAAATTGCAGAAAAGGAAACCCAAGCTCTCATTGTGAGATTAGCTAACTTGCAACGTAAGCTTAAATCTCAGCCTCACCAACTATCAGAAGTTAAAGTGAGGGCACTGATTGGAAAAGAGTGGGATCCTGTGACTTGGGATGGTGATGTGTGGGAAGACCCTGAAGAACCTGGGGACATTGAAGTGTTAGATTCTGAAGAAGATGTTTTGGATGAAAATATGACCTGCCCTCCCTTAGCACCAGTTGTATTCCCACCCCCACATCCTGAAGGATTATCCTCCCCACCCTTGCCTGGGGGAATTCATCCCTCTTTGTCTGAGGAATCAGCAGAAAATGCTGGTGATTCTCAGTTCCCACCCATCTTTGCCTCTAGGCCTACAACCAGACGAAAGGCTAGGCAGGCTCCTAAAGGTGAGATAGAAAGTGTGACACAGGAGGAGGTGAGGTACACTCCTAAAGAACTTCAGGAGTTTTCTAACTTGTACAGACAGAAGCATGGGGAATATGTGTGGGAATGGATTTTAAGGGTATTGGATGATTGAGGAAGGAACATAAGATTAGATCAGGCTGAATTTACTGAAATGAGCCCATTGAGCAGAGATTTTAGATTTAATAATAGCAGCTCGTGCAGTTGGAAGGGGTGCCAAGAGTTTATTTGATTGGTTGACTAAAGTATGGCTCCAAAGATGGCCTACTGTGAATGAGCTTGAGCTGCCTGATATCCCTTGGCTTAATGTCGATGAAGGGATTAAAAAGCTCAGAGAACTTGGAATGCTGGAGTGGATTTGCCATGTAAACTCATCTTTGCCCCCACAATGGGAGTGACCAGAAGATGTGCCCTTCACTAAGACCATAAGAAACAGATTTGTGAGGGGAGCGCCAGCATACTTAAAGTCCTCTATCATTGCTCTTTTATGTAAAGAAGACCTCACAGTGGGAGCTGCAGTTGCTGCATTAGGTGATTTAGATGCAATGGGCATAACTGGATCTCGGGGTAACAAGGGCCAAGTGGCAGCACTGAATCGCCAAAGGCGGGGTGAACGTGTTTTTCATAATAGACAGCGTAGGCAATATTATGCACATAAAGGTATGACTCGTATGGACCTTTGGCATTGGCTGATTAATCATGGTGTTCCCAGAAGTCAAATAGATAAGAAGCCTACTGAGTTTCTTCTTGATCTGTATAAGCAGAAAAGTTCCACAGCAAGGGGACATAAAGCCACTTTGAATTATAGCAACAGAGAATCAAGGCCTCTTAATCAGTTTCCAGACTTGAGCCAGTTTACAGACCCTGAGCCCCTTGATTGAAGGGTTGGCCGGGTTCCCTCGGGGAAGGACCCCCCTACAATTGCCAAAAGTTTCAATATGAAACTTACACCTATCCTTCCTCAGAGGGACCTGCGGCCTTTTGCTAGGGTAACTGTACACTGGGGGAAAGGAAATAATCAGACCTTTCGGGGCTTACTGGACACTGGCTCTGAATTGACATTGATTCCAGGAGACCCCAAAAAGCACAATGGCCCTTCAGTTAAAGTAGGTGCTTATGGAGGTCAGGTGATCAATGGAGTTTTGGCGAATGTTAGACTGACAGTGGGTCCACTGGGTCCCCAAACGTATCCTGTGGTTATTTCCCCAGTCCCAGAATGCATAATTGGGATAGATATACTTAGCAGTTGGCAGAACCCCCACATTGGTTCCCTGACTTGTGGAGTAAGGGCTATTATGGCTGGAAAGGCCAAATGGAAGCCACTGAGGCTCCCACCACCAGGGAAAATAGTGAATCAAAAACAATATCGCATCCCTGGAGGGATTTCGGAAATTAGTGCCACTATAAAGGACTTGAAGGATGCAGGGGTGGTGGTTCCCACCACATCTCCCTTTAACTCTCCTATGTGGCCTGTTCAAAAGACAGATGGATCCTGGAGAATGACAGTGGATTATCGGAAACTTAATCAGGTGGTGACTCCAATTGCAGCTGCTGTACCAGATGTGGTTTCTTTACTTGAGCAGATTAACATGTCTCCTGGTACCTGGTATGCAGCTATTGATCTTGCAAATGCTTTCTTCTCCATACCTGTCCATAAGGACCACCAGAAGCAATTTGCCTTCAGCTGGCAAAGTCAGCAGTACACCTTTACTGTTTTACCTCAAGGTTATATTAACTCTCCAGCCCTGTGTCATAGCTTAGTTCGCAGGGACCTTGATCGCCTGTCCCTTCCACAGGGTGTCACATTGGTCCATTATATTGATGACATAATGCTAATTGGATCAAATGAGCAGGAGGTGGCAACCACTCTGGAGTTGCTGGTACAGCATATGCACATCAGGGGATGGGAAATAAATCCATCCAAAATTCAAGGACCTTCCACCTCAGTGAAATTTCTAGGAGTTCAGTGGTGTGGGGCATGCAGGGATATTCCTTCTAAGGTGAAGGACAAGTTGTTGCATTTGGCCCCTCCTACCACTAAGAAAGAAGCACAACGTCTAGTGGGCCTATTTGGATTTTGGAGACAGCACATTCCTCACTTGGGTGTCTTACTCTGTCCCATGTACCAAGTGACTCGGAAAGCTGCTAGTTTTCATTGGGGCCCAGAACAAGAGAAGGCTCTTCAACAGGTGCAGGCTGCTGTGAAGGCTGATCTACCCCTTGGGCCATATGATCCAGCAGATCTGATGGTACTTGAGGTTTCAGTGGCAGACAGGGATGCTGTTTGGAGCCTTTGGCAGGCCCCCATAGGTGAATCACAGCAGAGGCCCTTGGGATTTTGGAGCAAGGCCCTGCCATCATCTGCAGACAATTATTCTCCCTTTGAGAGACAGCTCTTGGCCTGCTATTGGGCCTTAGTGGAAACTGAACGTTTGACAATGGGCCATCAAGTTACTATGCGATCCGAGCTGCCCATTATGAGCTGGGTGTTGTCTGACCCACCAGGCCATAAAGTTGGACGTGCACAGCAGCAGTCCATCATCAAGTGGAAGTGGTATATACGTGATCAGGCTCGAGCAGGCCCTGAAGGTACGAGTAAGTTACATGAGGAAGTTGCCCAAATGCCTATGGTTGCTACTCCTGTTGCAATGCCTTCTGTCCCCAAGCACGCACCTATGGCATCATGGGGCGTGCCCTATGATCAACCGACTGAGGAGGAGAGATATAGGGCATGGTTTACAGATGGTTCAGCACGTTATGTCGGCACTGCCCAGAAGTGGACAGCTGCAGCATTACAGCCCCTTTCTGGGGCAACTCTGAAGGACTGTGGTGAAGGGAAGTCTTCACAATGGGCAGAACTTCGGGCAGTGCATATATGGTTGTGCATTTTGCTTGGAAGAAAAAATGGCCAGATGTGCGGTTATACACTGACTCATTGGCTGTGGCCAATGGTTTGGCTGGATGGTCTGGGACTTGGAAGGAGCACAGTTGGAAAATTGGTGAAAAGGACATTTGGGGAAGGTGTATGTGGATAGACCTCTCTGAATGGGCAAAGGATATAAGGATACTTGTGTCCCATGTCAGTGCTCATCAGAAGGTGACCTCACTGGAGGATGACTTTAATAATCAAGTAGACAAGCTGACCCGTTCTGTGGATAATGGTCAACCTCCTTCCTCAGCCACACCTGTCATTGCCCAATGGGCCCATGACAAAGTGGCCATGGTGGCAGAGATGCAGGCTATGCATGGGCCCAACAACATGGACTTCCACTAACTAAGGCTGACCTGGCTACGGCTACTGCTGAGTGCCAAATTTTCCAACAGCAGAGGCTGACTCTGAGCCCCCATATGGTAGTATTCCTCGGGGTGACCAGCCAGCAACCTGGTGGCAGGTTGACTACATTGGACCTCTTCCATAATGGAAAGGGTAGCGTTTTGTCCTTACTGGAATAGACACTTATTCTGGGTATGCATTTGCCTTTCCTGCACGTAGCGCCTCTGCCAAAACTACCATCCGTGGGCTTACAGAATGCCTTATCCACCGTCATGGCATTCCACACAGCATTGCTTCTGACCAAGGAACTCACTTCACTGCCAAGGAAGTACAGCAGTGGGCTCATGATCATGGAATTCACTGGTCTTACCATGTGCCCCACCATCCTGAAGCAGCTGGCTTGATAGAATGGTGGAATGGCCTTTTGAAGAAACAGCTACAGCGACAACTGGGTGGCAACAGCTTGGAGGGCTGGGGGAGTGTCCTCCAGCAGGCTGTATATGCTCTGAATCAGCGTCCTATATATGGTACTGTTTCTCCTATAGCCCGGATTCACAGGTCCAGGAATCAAGGGGTGGAAATGGGAATGGTCCCACTTGCCATCACCCCAAGTGACCTGTTAGCTAGATTTTTGCTTCCTGTTCCCGCAACCTTATGCTCTGCTGGACTACATGTCTTGGTCCCAGAAGGGGGAGTGCTTTTGCCAGGAGACACAAAGAACATTCTATTGAACTGGAAGCTAAGACTTCCCCCTGGTCACTTTGGGCTCCTAATACCCTTGAGTGAACAGGCTGAGAAAGGAGTTACAGTGATTGCAGGGGTGATTGATCCAGATTACCAGGGTGAAATTGGGCTGCTCCTCCACAATGTCAGTAAGGAAGAGTATGCCTGGAGTGCAGGAGATCATTTAGGGCGTCTGTTAGTGTTACCATGTCCTGTTGTCAAAACCAATGGGCGACTGCAACAACCCAATAGAAGTAGTGTGATAAATGGTCCAGATCCTTCAGGAATGATGGTATGGGTTACCACTGCAGGTAAAGAACCAAGACCTGCCAAGGTACTTGCTGAAGGTGGAGGGAATACAGAATGGGTAGTAGAAGAAGGCAGTTACAAATATCAGCTAAGGCCACATGATCAGTTACAGAAACGAGGACTGTGATTGCAGTGTTTCTGTCCTGCCTTGATAACAGAGTGTTTGTATCTACACCAATATTAAGATTGTATCATTAGCTAAACTGTTGAATTTATATTAGACCCATTGTATTAGAGACTAAGCTTGTGTTGGGGGGAAGATTTTGCAGTTCCGGTTGTACGTGGGATAGTTATGCGATGTTAGGCGGAATTATGAACTTGTTACTGTTTTCATTTGGAAATTAAGTATGATGTAAGGAGACATGATTTGATGCCAAGTTGACAAGGCGTGGACTTGTGATAGTTAAGGTGTTGTCAACTTGATCTGTTTAGTAATCCACAGGCTGTTTCTAGGAAGGATCAACTAAAGGAGGAGGTCTTTCTCCCAGGGTGAGCCCTTCCCCCAGAGTGGGCGGCCCCACTCAGAGAGGGACTTGATATAAGGAAGCCCTGGGTAGAAGAGTTCCCCCTTTTCCTTCCTTCCTTCCACTTGGCTGCCGGAGCTGCTCCCTACCTTCTAGCGTGGATTGAAGACCAGTACGAACTAAAGACCAAAATCAACTGAATACCCACATGGATCGAAACCCAGCGGCTCCTCAGGAAGCCTCCAGGCTTTCCGGCACCATCTGCAGTGCCGGGTCGGGACTGCTGAGGCATCTGGCCACGTGGACTGAGCAGCTACCAGGTTCGGTGATTCTCAGGCCTGCAACTGCTATTGGACTACTGTAAGCTAAAGCAATAAATTCCCTTTATAAAATAATTCATTCTAGTAATTCTGTTCCTCTAGAGAACCCTGACTAATACAGTAAGTCAAACCAGAGAAAAGACTGCATGCCAGAGAATGGAAGGGGATATACCCTACATTCATTCTTATTCATTCAGTGTCTTGAAAGGGAATCACATAACTTTGTTAGGTAATTTATAGTGACTTGCCCCAAAAGTAAAGATAAGAATGTGTGACTTCACAATCTCCATTTTGGTAGATATCAAAGGATGATCTGACTCCTCACCTATTGCCTAAAGGAGTTCTCTAGATTTGTTTTTCCACAAACAACTTGAGCCCCTCCCAGGAGGTAGTTCCCCTTTCCTAGAATTTAAGTCTAATCTCGACATTTGATCCATCAAGTTCCAGACTTCAGAACTTGATGTCATGGTTGACCTCTTCCTGAGCCACCAGTCAGCCCTTACTGTGACTCACCTGAGCCAGAAGGTGAAACCCACTACAATAATATTATAAATATGTGTGGGCCAAGGGAGAAGCCTGTCTCTTAGCTGGTTCCTGAACTTTGAGATTCTGGTAAGCTTCGCTTACTCTCACATGGGTTCTCTAACCTCTTCTGCCCTCCAAGTGGCAAGAGTTCCCTGCACTTTCTTCTCTTTCCTTCTTTTACTCTAATAGTCTCTCTAAACCTTACCCTCTTGTCTATTGATTTTAATTTTTTTGAATTTTATAATAAGAAAGTGAGACAGCAAGAGCAAGTGCAAGAGAAAAAGAGAGAATTGGCATGCCAGGCCTCCAGCTACTGGAATCAAACTCCAGACATGTGTGCCACCTTGTGTGAATGTATGACCTTGTATGCTTGCGTCACCTTGTGTGTCTGGCTTACATGGGCTCTGTACAGTCAAACACGTCCTCAGAGTCCTTGGGCTTTGCAGACAAGCACCTTAACTGCTAAGCCATCTCTCCAGCCTAGATTTTAATTCTTTAAATTTATAAGACAATAATCTGGGGAACTCTAAAGTTATTGGTGTGATGGCATATTGGTGTATTGTTAAGGAACTCCAAAATTCCTGTTACAGTCTAGTTTCCTCTTCCCCCAGGGTATGAAGGTGCTATCTATGGGTGAATAATAAAAACTTTAAATGCTTTGCTCCACAAAATACCAAATTGGCCAATGGTTTAGTATAGAATGCGGTAAGGAAGTAAGAGAAAGTACCATGTAGTAAAGAACCAAGGCAGAGAGATTGTACATTGAGTTCTGCAAAGTAATATAAATGTATAGAAATTTAAAGAAAATCTTAATATCTTATCACAATTTAAATTTTGCTTAAGAAGTTGGATTATACTTAATATTATTTTTATGTAATTATAGAAGTATGCATATAATGAAATCTAACAACATGAAATTTTATGGTAGAGACCTCAAATAATTCAGGTATCAGTCATGGATTTGAAAGGCAAAAACATAGACATCTATTCCAAATAGGTTCTACATAAATTTTGTATGATGATAAAGTCAAAATATCTTTAAGAATCAAATTCTGTCATATAAAACAGACCTTTAGTCTCATATAATTCATATTAATCAAAGATGCTTTCCATCATTTAATTTATGATCAAGTACAAGTACTGAATAACTAAAGAAAATAAGGATATTAGAAACATGAGATAATGTACAGTTTCTGATATTCCCATGAATATACTTCTCTGGTGAAAGTTCATTGGAGACATTAAGAATTGGCTAATATATTTAAAGTGCCAGGGTAAAATAATTCCCAAATCCTTGAGTGACACTTTAGACAAAGATTTACTACCATATGATATATGTTGGGGAACTAGCCTTTGATTCCTAGGTACCTGAAATAACAAAGCTAGTTACAGAAGAACAATGGGAGTACAGTGAACTGTTGACAGTGGAAACAAAACAGTATCATGAGATTTTCCACAGTATGGTGTAATGTTATCTAATGATAGAATTTCTCACCATTTTTTTTCATTAAACCAACACATCTGTGTGAGAAGGATTGAAATACTGAATGTTTTGCCGGATTTGCAAGGGTGAATTGTTTTTGTGCATGATATTCTTATATGAGAGAATGTATTTTTATTCATAAGCTTCTTAGACAAGTGTAGTAGTTTTAAATGTAAAGGGAATATAGAAAACTATTGTACATGTCTGTTAATTAATCCATTTGTTCATTAATGTGCTGCATATCTTCCTTTTACCAGTCACTATGTGTTAGGTGGATACACAGAAATGAATCAAATGACACAGGACATAGCCAAAAAGAGTTTATATTTTAAACTAATTGATATGGATTCTTTATTATTTTATTTTATTTTATTTTATTTTTAAATTTAATTTATTAGTTTTCTTTCCGGCAAATACAGGCAGTTTGGTACCATTCTTTAGGCTCATCTATGATCTACCCCCTCCCATTGGACCCTCCTTGTTGATGGAAATTGTAGAGTTACCCACAGTTATTGGTATGATAAATGTCTCTGCAAATCATGACCCAACATGTGACTCTGACATTCTTCCCACCCCCTCTTCCGCAAAATTTCCCTGAGCCATGTTGGGTTCATTTTTGGTCTGCTTCAGAGCTGAGGTGCTGGGGGCCTCTGAGGCTCTGGCTCTCTGATTTGGTAGGAGTTGATTTTTCTCTGCATTGGTCTCCTTCCCCTTTGTGCTGGTATCCAGTTCACAGGAAAACATCACCCTTGCTTGTTTCGCCAATTGTCCTTAGTTTCAGTTGGGCCCCTTTTGAGGTATGTTGGGGCAGCTCTCTCCTTAGGATCTGCATCTATCTGAAAAAGAGAAGCAGATTCTCCAACGGAGAGTAAGTTAGCACCCAGAAAATTGAGATAACACTTACTTTTTTGATAGAGAGTTTGATAGGTGTAGGCCCTCTTGTAGCCCATGATTGATGGTAGCTTGATATTGGAGAGTGGGCTTATGTTTGGATATGGTTCTGACTTGTTTCCCAGCTCCAGCTATGGGTCTAGTACCACTGAGGGGATCAGTTAGCCAAATCAAGAGCAATTGGTTCCTCACCATGGCTGTGTGCCACTATTGCACTTGTGTGGGCATCACATCAGGTTATTTGTTGCTAATTAGGTTAGACAATGAGTTTCTTGGACAGATATTGGTCATTTCCCCCAGTCGTCCATGTAGCACCTTCTGGCACTAGGCACGCTGACTGTGTGGGGACTGACACTCTCCTGGCTTCCAGGCATGCCATTCCATTTTACGTGTCAGCAGGGTATGGAGTCTTCAGCAATAGGGTCTTACCACTGGCCATTGGTTGGTCATCAAGTATTCTGACAGAAGTCTGTCATTGTTTTGGGAAATCTTGTAGGTTTCTCTGATCAAAAGCTCATTGTGTATGGCAGCCCCAAGCTGGAAGTGGGGGTTAAAGGTCAGTGTCCACTAAGAAATTGAGGAAAAACATAACTAATATACAAGAGTTAGAGAGGAGAGAGATAGAGGGGAGAGGGGGAGAGGGAGGGAGGGAAGATGTAGAAGATTTAGGTTAGTCTTGATCCTACCCTCTCCAGTGTCTTGTGGTTCAGGTGTTTCCTGTAAGGGTCTAGTGAAGGTTCAGCCATTTGGTCTGTCTTTTAGGAAGTAGAATTTTATGGTACCATTGCTGTTTGGGTCCAGATTACTGTTTTCCACCCTTTGATGCCCTCCCCGCCCTCCCATCCATCCTATTGTCTAGTCCATGAGGTGCTTGCTGTATGTAAGGTATCTTGTGTAGATTCAGGTTACATGTTGTAGATGAGTGAGACTATGTGTCAATTTTTTTTTTTTTCTTTTCTGTAATTGGGTAAGTTCACTGAGAATGATCTGTTCCAGGTTCATCCATTTTTCCTCAAATTTCTTTGTGTCATTTTTTCTTACTGCTGTATAGAATTCCATTGTATAGATATACCACATTTTTGTTATCCATTCTTCCAATGATGGACATCTTTGTTGATTCCAGCTTTTAGCTATAACAAATTGAGCCACTAAAAACATGGTTGAGCAAACCTCTCTCGCATGTGGTTTGAAGGCTTTAGGGTAGATGCCCAGTAAGGGTATACCTGGGTTTCTTGGTATTTCTATAGTCAGCTTTTTCAGGAATCTCCATATTGCTTTCCAAAGTGGTTGTACCATCCTGCATTCCCCCCAAGAGTGAATGAGTATCCCTGCTTCTCCACATCCTCACCAGCATTTATTTTCATTTGACTTTTTGATGTTTGCTATCATTATTGGGGTAAGGTGGAATCTCATAGTTGTTTTAATTTGCATTTCTGTGATGATTAGGTATGATGAACATTTTCTTAAGTGTGTGTTTGCCATTTGTATATATTCCTCTGTGAATTGCCTGTTCAACTCTGTGCCACATTTTGTGCGTGGGGTATTTGTCTTCTTATTGTTTGTATTTTTGGGTTCTTTGTAAATTCTAGAGATAAGGCCTCTATCAGTTGGATAACCTGCAAATATTTTCTTCCATTCTGTGGGTATTATTCTATTGGCTTTGCTTATTATATGCTTGTCTGTAAAGAAACTCTTCAGCTTCATATGATCCCATTGGTTGAGTGACTGTTTAAGAACTTGAGCCACAGGGATTTTGTTCAGGAAGTCTTTTTCCATTCCTATATCATGGAAAGTACTTCCTGAATTTTCTTCCAGTAGTATTCGAGACTCTGGTCTTATGTTGAGGTCTTTGATCCGTTTGGATTTGAGTGTAGTGCATGGCGAAATGTGTGGATCAAGTTTTAGTTTCCTGCATGTGGTTATCCAGTTTGTCAAGCACCATTTGTTTTCCAGCCTCTATTTTTTGGGCCTTTGTCGAATATCAAGTAGCTATAGTTGCTTGACCCAAAGTCAGGGTCCTCAAGTCTATTCCATTTGTCTATACTCCTGTTTTTATGCCAGTACCATGCTGTTTTTGTTACTATGGCTTTGTAGTATAGCTTTAGATCAGGTATGGTGATGCCACCAGAGGTATGTCTTTTGCTGTGGATATGTTTGGATATGAGAGGCCTTCTGCCTTTCCATATGAAATTTGAGATCATTTTTTCTATCTCTGTGAAGAATACTGTAGGGATTTTAATTGGAATTGCATTAAATCTATATATTGCCTTTGGTAGGATTGTCATCTTCACAATGTTAATTCTGTCTATCCAGAAGCATGGGAGGTCTTTCCATCTTCTCAAGTCCTCCTCAATTTCTTTTTTGAGAGTTTTTATATTTTCATTGTATAGATCTTTTACTTCTCTGGTTAACATTATTCCAAGGTATTTTATTTATTTAGTTGCTATTGAAAATGGGACTATGTCCTTTATTTCTTTTTCTGTGTCTTTGTCGTTTGCATACAGAAATGCTACCGATTTTTGTGCATTGATTTTGTATCCTGCTACTTTGCTATAGGAGTTAATCACCTTCAGGAGTTTTGGGATGGAGTCTCTCGGGTCTCTTACATATACAATCATGTCATCAGCAAATAGAGCTAACTTAAATTTTCCTTTCCAGATTGTATCCCTTTTATTTCCTTCTCCTGTCTTATTGCTTGGGCTAGGACTTCCAGAGCTATATTGTAAAGCAGAGGTGAGAGAGGATATCCCTGTCTTGTTCCTGATCTCAATGGGAATTCCTCCAGTCTCTCTCCATTAAGTGTTATTTGGGCCTTTGGAGCTTTGTATATTGCCTTTATTATGTTAAGATTTGAACTGGCCATGCCGATTCTATCCAATGTTTTGATCATGAAGTGATGTTATATCTTGTCAAAGGCCTTTTCTGCATCTATCAAAATGATCATGTGGTTTTTATTTTTAAGCTTGTTTATGTGGTGCATTACATTGACAGATTTTCGTATGTTGAACCACCCTTGTGTTTCTGGGATAAATCCCACTTGGTCGAGGTGGATAATGTTTTTGATGTGTTGTTGGAGTTGGTTTGTGAGTATTTTGTTCAGGATCTTTGCATCTATGTTCATTAGGGAAATAGGCTGGTAGTTTTCTTTTCTTGTGGCATCTCTGCCTGGTTTTGGGATTAGGGTGATACTAGCTTCCTAGAGGGAGTTGGGTAGCTTTCCCTGTTCTTCAATTGTGTGGCACAGTTTTAGAAAGATTGGTTTGAGTTCTTCCATGAAGGTTTGATAAAATTCGGCTGGGAATCCATCTGGTCCTGGATTCTTCTTTATTGAGAGTTTTTTTTATTACTTTTTCAATCTCTGTGAGTGTGATGGGTTCATTGAGGTGATTAATCTGCTCTGAGTTTAGCTTTGGTAGATAATATGCATCCAGGAATTTATCCATCTCCTCCACATTATCCAGATTTGTGGAGTAGCGGTTTTTGAAATAAGTCCTGATGATTCTCCCAATTTCACTTATGTCTGTTGTGATCTCTCCTTTTTCATTTTGAATTTTGTTAATTTGAAGCTTCTCCTTTTTTTGCTTGATCAAATTGTCCAGTGGTTTGTCAATCTTGTATATTTTTTCAATGAACCAGCTCTTTGTTTTGTCAATTGCCTTAATTGTTTCCTTGGTATCCAATTCATTAATTTCTGCTCTAATTTTAATTATTTCTTTCCTTCTGGAGCACTTTGGTTTGGATTTTTCATGTTTTTCCAGGGCCTTTAGGTGGATGGTCAGGTTATTGATTTGGGATCTTTCTGTCTTTTTTATGAAGGCATTGAGTACTTTGAATTTTCCCCTGAGGACCGCCTTCATTGTGTCCCATAAGTTTTGGTATGATGTGTTCTCATTGTCATTCAATTCCAGGAATTTTGCAATTTCCTTTTTTATTTCATCCACTATCCATTTAGTGTTTAAGAGTGTGCTGTTCATTTTCCAGGTGCCATTGGGATTCTTGTTGGGTCTTTTGTTGTTGATTTCTACCAATATAGCATTGTGATCTTTTATCATGCAGGGAATTATGTCAATTTTCCTAAATATGTGGAGACAACTTTGTGACCCAGTATATTGTCTATTTTAGAGAATGGTCCATGGGCTGCTGAGAAGAATGTGCAGTTTGTGGATATGGGATGGAAAGACTTCTGTAGATGTCTATTATGTCTAAGTTCTCTATGGTTTTGTTGAGCTCCCTTACTTCCCTGTTCAGTTTCTATTTGGATGATCTGTCTATTACTGATAATGTTGTATTGAATTCCCCAACTATGATGGTGTTGGTGGTTATTTCTGTTTTATTGTCAAGTAGGTTTTGTTTTATGAACTGTGGTGCCCCTGTGTTTGGTGCATACAAATTTATGATTGTAATATCCTTTTGATGGATCATTCCTTTCATGAGTAGCAAATAGTCTTCTTTGTCTTTTTTGATTTCATTTGGTTTGAAGTCTATTTTGTCTGATATTAATATAGCCACAACTGCTTGTTTCTTATTCCCATTTGCTTGGAATATTGTCTTCCACCCCTTTACCCTGAGGAGGTGGCTGTCTTTAGTGCTGAGGTGGGTTTCTTGAAGGCAACAGATAGAGGGGTCTAATTTTTTGATCCATCCTGTTAGCTTGTGTCTCACGATGAGTGAATTAAGGCCATTAATATTTGGGTAATGACTGTGAGATTTGATTTGATCCCTACCATATTGTGGTGGTAGATGTATGTTGGTGTTTTCATGGGCCTTGAATTTTTTTGTGCCTACTCTGGGTTTGGTTGTTGTGATCTGCTTCTTGTAGGCATTTGAGTTTGGTTATTTGTTTCTTCTCTGTGGAGAATTTCCTAAAATACTCTCTGTAGGTTTGGTTTTGTGTTCGCATAATTGTAAAGCTGAGTTTTGTCATGGATAATTTTTCTTTCACCATTTATTATGAGGGATACTTTTGTCGGGTATAGTAGTTCTTTTTGGAATCCATGGGTTCTTAGACTTTGGAGAGTTTCACTCCAGGCCCTTCTATCTTTCAGGGTTTCCATTGAGAAGTCTGAAGTAATTCTAATGGGGTTACCTTTTAACGTGATGCACTGTTTTTCCCTAGCTGCTTTCAGAATTTTTTCTTTGGTGTCAATGTTTAGCTTCTTAATGATAATATGTCTTGGACAGTTTCTCCTTTGGTCCAGTCTGTTTGGAGTTTATTGGCTTCTTGTATCTTGATGGGCCTTTCTTTTAAGAGCCTGGGGAAGTTTTCTTCAATTATTTTGTTAAATAAGTTCTCCATGCCTTTGGTCTGAAGTTGTTCTCCTTCTGGCATTCCAGTGATTCTGATATCATGACGTTTAAGTGTATCCTACAATTCCCTCATGTTCTGTTCACAGGAACTTTTGAACTTACTGAAGTTTTTGAACTCTTGAACTGTTTCATCCATCTTGTATTCCAGATCAGAGTTTCTTTCCTCCACTTCGCTGACTCTGTTCTTCAGGGCCTCTAGAGTGTTTTGGGCTTATTCAACTAAGTTTGCATTTTCTACTACTTTTCTATGTATCATTTCCATTGCTATGTCAAGCTCCCCTTTCACATCATTTTCTGATTTTCTTGATGATTCTTGAAATTCATCCCTGCATTTCTTTATGTCTTCATTTAGTTTGGCCAGCTGACTTTTATAGACCTCTTTTTTTTCACTCTCCCTCAAATCTATTACCTTTCTTTGAACTCCTTCCAATGTCTTATCAAATTTTTCTAGCTTAGTGATGGTAGCATCCACACGATTATTGGTCCTTTGTTGCTTTCCTGCAAGTTCTATTAGTAGGTTGGTCAGGGTTGCATTGCTCATAACTTCAATTTGATGTTCTGATCCTAATAACTCTTCTATGTTTTGGTTAGAAGATTCATTGTAGGACTGGGTGGTCTAACTGGGTTTTCTTGCATTTGATTTTTCATGTTATTTCTTTTCCACTGTGGTCTGCCCATGAGAGTGTATGGGCAGGTAGGTGGGTGGATCAGCCTGGGCTCTAACGCAATGGGAATCTGAGGCAGCCTAGGGCATTTGTCAGGCTGCCTGGGCTTTGGCTCCCACTTGCCAAAGCTGCCTATCTACTGCCTGACAGGGGCACCAAATATTCCTGAATTCTGAAGTGTTAATGCACCAAAGCTGCCTGCATTCGAGCTTGGAGGGTGACTGAGTTGCAAAGCCCTGAAGCTGCCCAAAGTCTGACTGGGAACCCTGGGACCCGGAAATAGTCTGCGACCCCCACCACAGGAGAATGTAGGATGGTGGGTGTGCCAGACATGTAGAGGAGGGCATCTGAGCTGGCACAAATGAGAGACACTCTGGGCTTGTGTAGCAATTGCTGTGGGAATGGGCTCACTGAACAGTAGTGTGAGCAAATGCGCAGAGTGGTTTAAGCTTCCACACACAGGGATCGATCTGGGTATGCGATCTAGGCACGGGAGCAGGTGCAGCAATGGCGGGTCACAGGCCCACTGAGGCGCATGCAGGTCTCTGGTGGTGAGCTCAGAGCCATGGATAGGCATCACAGGGCCACATCGGCACATTGCAGGGCCATGGAGGGGCCTCGCGGAACTGCAGAGGTGGGGTGCGATGGTTATTTGGTGTTAGTGGTGGTCTACCCACCCGTGAGGGGATCCACAATTCACTGTTCCCCCCCCATGCCCTCCCACTGATAAGAATTCCCAGAAAACCCTTAATGTCTTGCGTTTCTTTCCCCAGGATTCCCAGGGCAGCTAGGTGATCGCCATCTTGGCCGGAAGTCCTCGGCTCTGACATTCTTTTGGCCTGCTCTTCTGCAAAATTTCCCTGAGCCATGTTGGGTTCATTTTTGGTCTGCTTCAGTGATGAGGTGTTGGGGGCCTGTGGGTCTCTGGATATCTGATTTGGTAGGAGTTGATTTTTCTCTGTGTTGTTCTCCTTCACTCTTGTGCTGGTACCCAGTTCACCATGAAAACAGCACCTTTGCTTGTTTTGCAAATTGTTCTTAGTTTTAGCAGGGGTCATTTTGAGGTATGATGGGGTGGCTCTCTCCTTATTATCTATGTGTATCTGAAAAAGAGAAGCAGATTCTCCAACAGAGAGTAAGTTTGCACCAGACAAATGGGATAACCCTTACTTTTTTAGAGAGAATTTAGTAGGTGTAGGCCCTTTTGTAGCCCACGATTGGTGGTAGCTTGATAATGGAGAGCAGGTTCATGTATGGATATGGTTCTGACTTGTTTCCCAGCTCCAGCTATGGGTCCCTTACCACTGAGGATATCAGCCAAATCAAGAGTAGTTGGTTTCCCACCATGGATTTGCGCCACTATTGCACTTATGTGAACATCATGACAGGTTATTTCCTGCTGAGTAGGTTAGACCATGAGTTACTTGGACAGATATTGGTCATTTTCCCCCAGTCGCCCATGTAGCACCTTCTGGCACTAGATGCACTCTCTGGGGACTGACTCTCTTCCTAGCCATGCCATTCCATTTTACATATCAACTGCATAAGGTGTCTTCACCAGTAGGATCTTATCACTAACCTTTGGTGGGTCATCAAGTACTCTGACAGAAATATGTCTTTCTTTTAGGAAACCTTTAGGTCTTTCTGATCAAAAGCTCATTGTGGATGATAGCCACATGCTGATACTGGGAGTTACAAGTCAGTGCCCACTGAGAAAATTAAGAAAAAGATAACTCATATAAAATAGT
Source organism: Jaculus jaculus (assembly GCF_020740685.1). Taxonomy (NCBI): domain Eukaryota; kingdom Metazoa; phylum Chordata; class Mammalia; order Rodentia; family Dipodidae; genus Jaculus; species Jaculus jaculus. Next base: position 77,487,470 of record NC_059125.1, read on the forward strand.
TAGGAGATTAGGTCCGTTAAAAAAAAAAAAAGAGTTGAGAGAGAGAGAGAGAGAAGGTATAGAAGATTAAGGTCAGTCTTTATCATACCCTGTCCAGTGTCTTGTGGCTCAGGTGTTCCCTCTAAGGGCCTGATGAAGGTTCAGCCATTTGGTCTGCCTTTTGGAATGTAAAATTGCCATTGCCATTTGGGTCTAGATTTGTGTTTCCCACCTCTCCCTTGCCCCCGTCCCTGCCCACCCATCCTATTGTCTAGTCAACAAGATGCTTTCTGGGTATAAGCCATCTTGGGTAGATTCAGGTTACTCATCTACAGCACCTAACCTGAATCTATTTTATTTATTTTTAACAGATATTTTAACCAGTTATCCTACAGCTGAGCAAATGAGTAAAACAAATTGTCTGTTTTCTTACGTATCTCCATCTAAGAAAATGTTTATTGCCAATGAATTATTATGATTTTTCATCCTTTTTATTTAATTGGTTTGGCTCTCTTCTTAATGCATTCTTCTAGTAACTATAACTGGACAGGAAAACCCATTTGGTGCACCCTCATTTTACTGTAAGATTCAGGACAGAGTAAAATTCCATTGTGGATATGTACAAATCACATGTCACAATCACTGATGAAATTCAATTCTGCACAGTAAAATAGGTTATTTAGATACATTTAATGAACATAAACTTGGAGTATCTACAGTGGTCATTTTGGATAAGTGTGATACCTCCTTCCTTGTGGCTGATATTAATTTTGTTTGGCAAATATTTTATTATTATAACAGTATGACATATATGTTAAATGTTAGGTGTTATATAATAAAGTGAAAGAGGGAGTAAGAGCTCTATTTTTTTAAAATTTTTATTTATTTATTTGAGAGCGACAGACACAGAGAGAAAGACAGATAGAGGGAGAGAGAGAGAATGGGCGCACCAGGGCTTCCAGCCTCTGCAAACAAACTCCAGACGTGTGCGCCCCCTTGTGTATCTGGCTAACATGGGACCTGGGGAACCGAGCCTCGAACTGGGGTCCTTAGGCTTCACAGGCAAGCGCTTAACCGCTAAGCCATCTCTCCAGCCCAAGAGCTCTAATTTGTTATTTCATGGAAATTCTTTTTTCATAGGGACTATAATAAAAATAAAATAATTATACATTGGAATATTATGGAGGAAATACCACGTTAATTAGCAGCTCAAATTGGAGTTTGGCATTATGCCCTTCACACAGGTACCACAATATGCATGGATGTTTTGTTGTCTCAGTTGGTTATTAAACTTTTTGACCCAACTGGAACATTTCTGAACATACACCCAAAGGACTGTCTACCATGCAGACAGTTTCACATCCATGCTTCTTGCTTTTTTATTCAAAATAACTAGGACATGGAATTAACCAAAATGTCCAGCAACTGAAGACTAGAAAATAAAGATGTGATACTTATACACAGTGCAATTTTATACAGGTGTAAAGAAAAATGAAGTAATGAAATTTGCAAGAAAATGGATGGAATTGCAAAGAATGATTTAAGTGAGGTATCCCAAGGACAAATAGACAGGAATCAAATGTAAAATATGTATATCAATATCATAATTTTAATGTTTGTGTGTATGTAAATAAGGTGTTGGGAAACTGACTACAGGCTATGATTTTACATAGGAGAAAATGAGAGGGGAATAAGAGGTAACTAGAAGAAGGAGAAAGAACAAAAGGAAATGTGTACTATTAAAGCTGAAAGAAGCCTATGCTGGGGGTGAGAGCAGAAGGAAGAAATGAAAGCAGGCAAAAGATGGAGGAAAAATTGTTTGGAAACACCATATTGATGCTTAATTCTTTGCATGCTAATAAAATTATTTAAAAATACTAAAATAATAGAAAGATATCAAGGATCACATACATTTGGAGAAATACAGTGGTGTGCAACTTTGTCTTGTGTTTGAATTTCAGAGAATGTCAGTAGATAATTCAAAAGATAATATTTGTAACAATGTGTTACTCTATGAAATTACCGCTTCATCTCACGGACTAACAACTTACGGGGTCATTTGGAAGAGGAGTTGGGTCATCACAGACTTTGTTACCACAAAAAATATTGTGATATTGTAGACTTAGCATTTTTGAGATCTTGCATTAACTTGACCTTAGCAGTGAGAATACTTTTTTGTGTGTGTGTGATGGCGCACACCTTTATTTATTTATGTATTTATTTATTTATTTATTTATTTATTTATTTATTTGAGAGTGACAGACACAGAGAGAAAGACAGATAGAGGGAGAGAGAGAGAATGGGCACACCAGGGCTTCCAGCCTCTGCAAACGAACTCCAGACGCGTGCGCCCCCTTGTGCATCTGGCTAACGTGGGGCCTGGGGAACCGAGCCTCGAACCGGGGTCCTTAGGCTTCACAGGCAAGCGCTTAACCGCTAAGCCATCTCTCCAGCCCGAGAATACTTTCTTTTATCTATTTCCAAAAAAAGAAAGTTTGTCCAAACCACACCTTTGTTGTGACAACTACTTTTCTTCCACCATCTTCTAACCTTTAGCTTTTTATAATTGTTCAGCTGCCTTCACACCAGCTCTCCAAGTGTCAACTTTCACTCTCACATTATGTAATGAGTGATTCTTTTTTTAAATCAATTTAACTATCTAGAGGTTACAATGAATTCAATATAGCCTGGTAAAACCCTTTTTTTCAACCTTACAGATTTTTTTTTTTTTCTGTTGGCTGTGGTCGTCCTGGCACTAACAAGTGTCTTGTCTTAAGTCTGAGTCATTAGAAGTTTCTCCAAATCTGATGTAGACGGTTATCAATATTTTGTCTCATCTCCTTTCTTGAAGCAGGTCCTTTCACAGTGTCTATCATTTTGTTCCTTAAGATGGAGACTGGTGAATGAGACATACCAAACTGATAAACAAAAATAATTACAGGCTTTCCAACTTCATGATATTTTTGTATTTGTTTTAATTTAATTTTTTTAAATTTTGTGTTGGTGTTAATCTGTCAAAGTGGCCTGTTTTGGGGAGAGACAACAGTGAATTTTGCATGTGTAATGGTCATAGTGGTGAGGCAGAATATTGTTGAATTGAGCAAAATATAGCATTAGGTAATGAAGATACTCGGTATGACATGCCATAAAGTAAATTTTTATATGTAAGAATATATTCTAAAATCATAGTAAAATATATACAGTAAATTCATAAAATAGTTATTTATTATCATTGTAAAGTATTTTCAAATATTACATACTGTACATAATTGTACATATACTTTTATATTTTTAGAAGGGTAGTATGTTCATTTATATCATCAACACACAAGCATGTAATGTGTTACACTGTTACACTGGGATGAGTGGCTATGATTTCACTAAACAATGATAGTTTTTTAGATACATTACAATTTTATGGAATCATCATTATATATGTGATCTAATGTGAAATAATCCAGTGTAGAATCCTATGAGTGCCTACATATACAACTTTAATTTAATAAATTTTAATTTTTCAGTGACTTTAGGTTTTCAGAATCTTGAAGCAAAAAGTACCAATGCTGTCCATCCATCCTGATTTCCTGTACGGTTTTATTTATTATGAGTATGTTGCAATAATATGATATGTAATTGTTTTCTGAGGTTCAGAGGATTAAACAAGGGACTTATATGTGCTGAGAAATGCTATATCACTAAGTTACATTTCCAGATCCATGTTTTGAGGTTAAGGAGTAAAATATTTAATAAATTTTACTGTAGAGATGCTGTAGGTTTAGAGCAAAAGAATAAAGTCTCCATATACATTATTCCCTAGATACTTCTTCATCAATATTTTTCACTAGAATACTAAACAGTTAAGAATAGTTAAGCTAGAATTATATATCAATATTACCTCACAACAATTCTCTGGGATCCTTTAAAAGCACTGATGTTCTTAGTTTTCTAGTGTTTTTAGTTTTTTTTTTTTTTTCATCTTCAAAATATAGCACATTTGGAAACAAACATAAGCTATTTAGCCCTTTTGAACTGATTTCCTTCAGCTAACAATAAGAAATGGAACACTTCTCTTCAGGCCTTTCTGTGTCTTAACAGCTTCCTTTAATATTTTGTATTTGTATCTTTATTTTGGGAATAATTTATTGTAAATATACAATTTTAAGTGTGTTGTACAGAAATTTAAACTGCTTTTCCATTGTCTTACAATATATTTCTAGAAGGATTATATTTTAGAATCTCTATAAATATTGAACTTATTTCTTAGCCACCATTCGACTTTCTGTTTCTGTGAATTTGATTACTCTTTATAAAACATATATTGTGAGTGATGTCATATTAGTTTTTGTAGATTGCCTTATTTTGCTAGCATTATGTCTTCAGTGTTTATATGTGTTACAGCATATAACAAAATTTCTACATTTTCAATGCTAAATAATATTCCTATATACCCTTGTATAAAATTTTCTAAAACTTTTCATCCATTGGCAGACATTGAGTTTAATTGTGCATCTTGACTATTATGAACAATACTTCAGTAGTCTACCTTGCAAATAATTTCTTGATACCCTGTTATACTTTATTTTATGTTTATAACCAAAAGTGAGATTGATGAGTCATATTTATTTTTGAATAAACTCCCTACTGTTTTACACAGCAGTTATACCATTTTTAATTGGAATAATATGACATAAAGCTTCCGTTTTCTTCACATCCTCTCAATTCTTTGTCTTAACTCATATGTATATGTATAACATACTGTCATATCTATTTTATTTCTTTAAGGTTTTGATTTGTAGGTTTTTTGTTTTTTTTGAGGTAGGGTCCCGCTATAGCCCAGGTTGACCTGGAATTCACTTGGTAGTCTCAGGGTGGCCTTGAACTCATGGTCATCCTCCTACCTCTGCCTTCCAAGTGCTATGATTAAAGGTGTGCACCACCATACCCGTCTTGATTTGTAGTTTCGTTTTTTTTTTTTTTTTTTTCCTTTGGTTCTAGGCAGGGTTTCACCCATGCCTAGGCTGACCTGGAATTCACTATGTCGTCTCAGGGTGACCTCAAACTCATGGTGATCCACCTACCTCTGCCTCTCAAGTGCTGTGATTAAAGGAGTGCACCACCATGCCTGGCATGATTTGTAGTTTCTTAATGGTTAGATATGTTGTATGCTTGTTGACCCTTTTTTATCTTAAGGAGAATAATATATAGAAGTGAATTGCCAACTTTTAAATGAGGTTATTTTATTTGTTATTGTTGGTGCTATTCAGTTATAATAGTTCATTGTATGTTCTAGATATTAACTCCTTTAGCAGTACACAGCTTGCAGACATTTTCTACCATGATATATTTTGCCTTTACACTGTATTATATCCATTGCTGTGTAGAAGTTTTTATGTTTTATATAGTCTCAGTTGTCTCTCTTTGATTTGTTGACTCTGCATTTAGTGTCATATACAAAAAAATATCATCATATATTCCATTGTCACATAGTTTAATCTATGTTTTTGTCCAAGAGTGATTGTTTGCAAGAGTTGTAACTCTCTAATTGTTTTAGATTTTTTTTTACACTTTTACAAAAAAATGGAGTTTTTTTAGCTTTGCAACACTTTATAGATTTTAATGTAGATGAATCTATGTGTGTTTTGTAGTTGTCTATATTTTATGTGGTTTTTCTGTAAACTAATTCTCTGGCATCATGACACAGAAATTGTCAGTAATTGGGGGCTGGAGAAATTGCTTAGTCGTTAAGGCATTTACCTGCAAAGCCAAAGGACTCATGTTTAATTCCCCAGGACCCACGTAAGACTGATGCACAAGAGGCTCATGCATCTGGAGTTCATTTTCAGTGGCTAGAGGCCCTGGTGTGTCCATTCTCTTTCTCTCTTCTATGTTTCTCTCTGCTTGCAAATAAATTAAATTTTAAAAATACTCAATAATTGGTAGAATAGCTAGAGAGATAAGATAGCAGATAATTTTTTTTAGATTACTTTCCATCTGGAATTCCTTCTTATTAAAATGTGACATATAAATGTCTTTATTTGTTTGTAGATGGAGAAATATGTCAAAATCATTATTTTAAAGCATTGGGAGTAGAAATACTGAATAACTAATAACAATAAATTTCTCTTTTCTGGTAGGATTTGTTCACTGACAATCTCCTTCTATAATGATTGTCTATGTGTCTCGGTAAACATTTCCTTAATCATATTTATCTCCTCAAATTGAGTATCATTATGTCCCCTTTTAAAGTGATACTTAAACTTTCCCATACCTTAGAATGACTGGAGAATTCACTGCATTTCTGAAAGGTGCCTCGCACAGGAATTTTAAGGCAGCATAAAGACCAGTTTCTCTTACTATAAAATAAACTACCTTAAAATGTACCATCTTAAAGTAATAACCATTTTAATACTATATGAATACTGCAAAACAGGAATACAAGAGAAGGATGGCTGGGAAAGTACTTCAAGAGGGCACTGTCGAACTACTGTTGATTATGGACTTAGCTTCAGGTTTCTGATAATGGTGTTACTCCAATCAAGCAATCTAAGAATAAAAAGAAAAAAACAAAACAAAACTGCAGTTCCTGTTGTGCTGGCCTCTAGAGAAAATACCAACATGCTCAAATAACTTCCTTTTTTCTAGTAGCTTCTTTATTCAGTTTTAGGATCATCCTATCAAAATTCTGCTTTTAACACACTACTACCTAGGTGTAATCAGTTTGAGGAAAAGGGTCATGTATTTTGAGTTAGCACAACTATCTTCACAACTATTATAATATATGTCTTTTGCTAAGCCTCACTTATTTAAAAAAAATTTGAACCTCAATAGTGATTTCAAAAGTTATTGATAAATTTCATAAGATAAAATATTTGTCAATGTGCTTAAACTTTTGGTGGTAGGAATTATAGACAATTTAATACTTCTGGAATGAACATCCAACCAAACTATGTTGGGTGGGAGAAAAGTATTTATTTCATGATTACAGATCCAGGAAAAGTTCTACCAATTGTAGAGGAAACTGGCTCTCATGCATAAATCCAAACAGATAGAAAAACTACAACCAACAAGGAAACACCAAAAACCTGCAAGCATGAACGAAACCAGCAGCAAGCAGGACCCACCCCTCCAAACACTCTGTACCTTTTGGCTGGAATAAGATCTGCCCCCAAACATACCTCAGTGCTGGATCCCATGATCCACCCCTAGTGACACCTCCTCTAGCCAGGTGCCTGATGACCCAATTGACAAGTTCACTAAAACACCTGTGTCTATGAGAGACATGCATTCACATCCAAAGCACCACAGCATGATTTTCAGGCCAAAAATGATGTCTTTCCAATAAATAGAAAAATACAAACTGGTTAAGAAATGCATAATAAAGAAGAGAAATACATTGCCAAAAGTTCAATGAACATGGTGGTGTATGACTTTAATCCCAGTATTTAGGAGGCAGAGGCAGGAGGACAGCTTTGAGTTTGAGACCAGCCTGGAACTATAGAGTGAGGCCCAGTTCAGCCTGGGTTAGAGTGAGACCCTACCATGAACACACACACACACAAAATCAGGAAAATGTAAAGTAACTTGTCAAAGATAACTACAAAATTGAGCTTCAAAACAGCCTCCTGCTTAAACTAACAACCTAAAATTCCAGAGAAAATAATTCTATTAACATTGTTATGGATAATAGATATGATGGTCCATTAGTGCAAATGGTTTCATGTGTAATAAAAATACTATGAATGATGATAATGATGATGATGATGATGATTGATTTTCCAAGGGAGGGTCTCACTCTAGCAATGACTGACCTGCATTTCATTATGTAGTCTCAGGGTGGCCTTAAACTCATGGTGATTCTCCTACCTCTATCTCTTGGAATGTCTTTATTTCTCCATCTATTTGGATGGATAACTTTGCAGGATAAAGTAACCTTGGTTGACAGTTGTTATCTTTCAGAACTTGGAATATATCACTCCAAGCCCTTCTGGCTTTAAAAGTTTGTGTTGAATAATCTGCTGTAATCCTGATGGGCTTGCTTTTGTAGGTAACTTGATTTTTCTCTCTAACTGCTTTCAATATTTTTTCTTTGGTTTGTGTGTTTGGAAGTTTGAGTATAATGTGGCGAGGAGAGTTTCTTTCTGGGTTTTGTCTGGCTGGGGTTCTAAAGGCTTCCTGTATCTGTATTGGCACCTCTTTCCCAATTTGGGGAAAATTTTCCTCTATGATTTTGTTGAAGATGCCTACTATGCCTCTGGAGTGGAGTTCTTCTCCTTCTACTATGCCATGAATTCTTATATTGGATCTTTTCATAGTGTCCCGAATATCTTGAAATTCCCACTCATACTTTTCTATAAGTTTGTCTTTCTCTTTGTTGGACTGCATTAGGTCTGCCACCTGATCTTCTAGCTTAGATATTCTGTCCTCTCCCTCATCCATCCTACTGGTGAGATTTTCTACAGAGTTTTTTATTTCATTAACTGTGTTCTTCATTGCTATTAATTCTGACTGGTTTTTCTTTATTATTTCTATTTCCCTATTTATGTCTTGTATTGCCTTCTTTATTTCATTAAATTGGTGTCCTGCCTCTTCTTTGATTCCTTTGATTTCCTCTTTGATTTCCTCTTTGATTTCTTCTTTGATTGTTTTCATGTGTTCTTTGACCTCTTTGAACATATTTATAATTATTCTTTTGAACTCTTTCTCAGGCATTTCCTCTAACTCTTTCTCACTGGAGTACATTTCTGATGCATTAATACTTTTAGGTGGATTTATATCGTCTAGTTTTTTAGTGTTTCTTGTGTTATAATGTATATATTTTTGCATCTTGGATTAAGTTAATGCTTGGATTTTCTAGCTAGCTGTGTATTCTTAGCTGTATCAATTGATTTGATGTAATATATTTTCAGGGTAGGACCTTAAGGTATTAGGTGTGGCTCTTAAGACTCTCAGAGTATCTACAAAGATGTTCTTAGGGGTTGAGTTTCCCTGCTATAGGAGTATTCAAGCAGGCTGAGTGGAATAAAATACAGGTAGATTCTAAAATTTAACTAAACACTGTACACATTCAATCAAAAACAGCCCCGAGTATGTATGCAAGAGTAGTTATTATAATGACCAGATCCTCTATCAACAAAGAGGTTTAGATTTCTGGTCTGTTGAGGTATCCAAGTCAGCTTGTGACCAAGTGAGTCCCTTCCCTGGTGCAATCCCAGTTACCTTGGGTGATTGTGGTCTCAGTCAAGTTGCTGCCTGGGTCGTCGGGCTGCTGTTCTGATTTCTGGAGCTGGGCACTTGCTTTTCCTACGGGGCAAACTGAGCCGCTGCTGCTGCCTCTGCTGCTGTTGTAGCTGCCACCCCCGGAGCCACCACCGCTGCTGAAGCTGCCGCTGCCGTGTCCACCGCCGCTGCTCACCCCGAAGCCGCTGCTGCGGGATCTGCCGCCGCTGCCGCTCCTGGGTCCGCTGCTGCTGGGGCCACTGGTACCGGTGCTGGAGCCGCTGAAGTTGCTGCCGAACTCTGCTCCTGCTTGGGTCCTGCTGTCAGCCCAAGTTGGCGTGGCTGGGTCCCGGGCCGCTGCTGTGTTCGCTGGAGCTGGGTTCAGGCGGTGGGGGAGGGGAGGGAGCCGCGGCTGCTCTGGTTGTATCGCTGTTCCACTTGTGCTTCTACCTCGTGGTCTGCTCTTCCCTCCGTTGCTCGCTGCTGCTCTCCCCTCACGTTTCCCGAGTTGTGGAGAGCGCGGTGTGAGGGGAAAATCCCGCACCTGGCTTGTCCTGCGGCTCGAGCCGAGAGTCCGGCGGCTTTCTGCCGCTCCGCGGCTGCGGCGGGTGGCCGAGCCGCCCCGGAGCCGCTGTTCCCGCCTGTGTAGGCTCTGGATGCTCTGGAACTCTTTTACTTCTCCGCTGCCGCCTCAATTTCCTATACACCTCACTTTTTAGTAAAAGTGTGTATTTTGCTGAGTTTTTTTGGTCTTTTTCCCCCCTAGGCTGCTTTGGCGTGGTACCTACGCCGCCATCTTAACCGGAAGTCTCTCCTACCTCTATCTCTTGAGGGCTAGGATTAAAGTCATGTAACACTATGACCAAATTCTTAACTATTTTTAAAAGATTCATCATTAATTTTAGTAATGATAAAATTGGAGGACTGGATAGATGGCATAGCTCTTAAGGCACCTTCCTGTGAAGCTGAAGGACCCAGATTTGATTCCCCAGTACCCATATAAGCTGGATGCACAAGGTGGAACGTACATCTGGAGTTTATTTTCAGTGGCTGAGGCCCTGGCGTGACCATTCTCTCTCTCTCTTTCTCTCTCTTTCTCTTTCTCTCTCTTTCTCTCTCTCTCTCTCTCTCTCTCTCCCCCCCCACCTAATAAATAAATAAACTATTTAACAAAAAATTGGAAAACGTCAATTTCCAAAATTCCTGTAAAATGTTTGAAAATTGGATCACTACACAAAAGTTTTCAGGATAAGAAAGAAATCTTTGACATTCATTATTCAGGAGAAATATGACACTAGAATTTCATGCAGTACAAATATGCTTGAGGAGATTCTTACAGAATGATTAACTCTTATGAAATAGATCATCTTTCTTCATTGTGAAGAGGTGTGCAAATGTTGAACTGCAGGATGCAAAAAGTGCATAAATGTAAACCATTCATAATTTTAGAAGAAAAAGAAACTAATGATACTAACATAATAATAATATTAGGAAAAGACTTGGACATTTTATTTTAAGAGGACAGAGTAATACAGAACCTAAAGGTAATCGTGATATCTCTGATTGTGTCTAACACTTTAATTTCTTAGTATAGCTTAATTCCAGTTCCAGGTCATATGTATAAAGTATAATATGAATATGAAAATTGAAATAAAGAAATGAGTGTGGAAAATATCATTCATAATTTGTTGAGAAATATGAATATATGCAACTTTTTAATAAATAATATCTTTGAGATTGGAAATGTTAATTTGCAGTATAACATGCTTTGTAATTAATCATATTCAATCTTTTTAATTCACAAAAGAAGACACCTGTATTTCTAAACTTAGTCAAAAGGGGAGAAATGATTTTAAAAATCTTAGAAACTCTTTCACTGTTAAAATGAAAACTAGAATTAAATTTTGTAAAAATTGATATTTCAAAAATGTGAGGTTATAATAATTTCCAAAAAGTGGAAAATATTCATATTTTTATAAAACAGCAATCTAGATTAACATATATATATTTTTTATATCTGCAGACCTTATTCAATAGTAAATAGAAAATTCAACTAACTATATTCACCTATGAAACTTTGATTGGATTTTATCTCTATATGAGATTGCATGACCATTACCTGTGCCAAGTACATTTCTCATTGGTGTGAAAAAATACTCTGACAAAAGTCATGAGGATAGAAGGGTTTAGTTTTGCATAGGGTTCAAAGGCATAGGGTCCATTATTGTTGCGGAAGATATGACTGCAGAAGTATGAAACAGATGGTCACATTCAATCCACATGCAGAAGCAGAGCAATGAATGGTACTACTCACTTCACTTGTTTCTTTATAGTAAGTCTAGTCACCCAGCCCATAGAATGATGCTGCTCACATTTAGTGTGGGTAATGTCACTTCAATATAAATTATATCTCACAAATATAGCTAAGAAATTTGTTACCATGAAAACTAAATCCCATCAACTTGAAAAACAAGATTAATCATTGCTCATTTTTAAAAAAAAATTTTAAAGCTTTTCTGATGGTATTGAAGAAACAAGCCTTCCAGAACTATTTCAATTATTATAATTTTAATTGTAGATTATGCTTTTTAGTTTTAGAAAAGTATTTTGATATGCTTGTACTATCTATTATTTAAATCATTGTCTTACTACAATGAGTGTCTTAAATCTAGAAAAGGCATTATATATTAATTTTGGAAAGATGTACAATGGGTACTATTGGTTACATTGCTATTCAACGAAAAGGAGATTTACTTAATGGTCTTAGGTGAGTAATAGATGTATTTTTCAGGTATAAATGTACACAAGTGTACACAATACAAATGGCAAAAATTAAAGACACTAGATTCAAAGCCAATAACTTATAAATTTAGAAGAGTAGTAGTACAATATAATGTTTTAAGAAGTCCAACATCTATCAAGTCAATGACAAATACATGAACGATTAGGGATGATATTCATTGATGAACAAATCACAACTTTCTAAAGTACAACTTTTGTTTCCAATGTAATGATAGCAAATGTTTATCATAATTTGTTGCAGTAATAGGACTATCATTTTCCACATGAATAATTAATCTCAATTACTACTACATTATTTCTGAGGAATTCTTTTACTATGACTATTATTTCTAGTTTTAAATGTGAAAAAGAGGGTTACAATTATTCAATACAAGTTTTAAAAACTGTATAAAAAGAGAAATTAAAATATCTGTAATAACCACAGTTTAGGTCATTTTTACTTTTATTTATTTATTTGAGAGAGAGAAGGAGGAATATGGAGAGAAAATGGACATGACAGTGCCTCTAGTCACTACAAACTATGTCCATGCATCATCTTGTACATCTGGCTTACATGGGACCTGGGAAATCAAACCTGGGTTCTTAGGCTTTTCAGGCAAGTGCCTTAACCATTAAGTCATCTCTCCAGTACCAGGGTTCAGATTTTGTCAAATAAATGTATATAAAGAGATATTCCAAAAAGAAACTGAGAAAATGTTTTATGCTTAGATCAATAGTCATTAATATTGGCTATGTATTATGATCATAATTGGAACTTTAAAACATAGTAAATATCTGTGTTTGAACTATAGACTAGCTTAATTGATATGTCTGAATATAGGTATATGGCATGAACAATTTCTCGAAATTTTCTCAAGGGGTACTAGAGTGAAGTCAATTTTGGAAAATGTTGAGCTCTAGCCTTCCTTATATTCTCTTTGAGCTCCTAAATTTTTCTCCATCACTTTGAATTACCATGGTTTCTCCAGTTTAGCATATATACCTGTACTTTTAGAGTTTTGTCTCTCCTCTCTGTGTGCTGTTTTCAAGGAAAATTGAGTTATTTTTTCTACTCAGAATATATTTTCTGAACATTGGTTTAATAATTTTGTTATGCTGATAACTATGTTTCAATCCTTCAAAGTACTTTGTTAATACTTAACTGCTTTCAAACAGAATCTATTAATCTACATATGAACCAACAAGGAATTGAGTCTTGGGACTTGCCCTCATCACATTTATATTATAATAATACATGTTCTCAGATTTGTCTTCTGTTTCCTACTGAACAAAAAGTACTCCCAATTAAATATAAAAATTGCTGAGTGCTTTTGTATAGTTTGAAAATATGTTTCATATTAAATGACTGCATATAAAGAATAAAGTATAAAGCATCTGCTTACACGAATTACAAAATGTATGAGTTTGGATGGAGGGTATAAACATGTTTTCAATAAAAGAGTTTATTGTGCTTAATCTTCCTACTTATTCTGGGCCTCTACATTAGCCTAGAATAATTGCACCTTTTGCCCAGAGTCCTGAGTAAGATGTTTCCTAACTCTGAATTACTGATACCATTTATATGGGAATAAAGCTAAAACAAGACAGTAAAAGATGGAAGGAAGGAAAAAGGGAGAAAGAGAGAGGTTTACATAAGCATGAGAAAATGGCCTTTCATTTTGAAAGGACAGAATAAATTAAAAAAATTGACTCTCCAAAGTAATATCCTGGGCAAAAAGAAGGTGGGACTTTTTTGTAGAAGTCATTAGTATACAGAAGCACAGACTGAGGGTGCTTAATAAATCTCCATGGCAACCTCAATGCAAAATCCTATTAAATTTATGGGATCTAACCTTGATTCTCCAGGAGTATGTACTTCTACTTTTCCATTTATGAAAGAAAAAATGTGTCAAGGCTCAATGAATTCAGTTCATCAAAACACATAAACATCAATTTCTGATTAATTGCATTTTATAGTTGGTCTCACAAAGCTTGTCCAAGATGAATAGCTCACTCTTCTATAATCATAGTTTCTGATTATTTTTTACCTCACAGAACCATGAAAACTGTACAAGTAACAGACAATGAGGAAACATTTCAATTACTATTAAAAATAAGCCTTTTCAAGTTTATATCTAGAATACTTTGTGGAAAATAATTGGTCACCAATAAAAGGTTTTATTCAAACTTTATACAAAATAATATTCTATGGGAATATTATTGAGAATAAAATTAAATGTTTTTGTTCATTTATCGTATTTATATATCTATTACTTTTGAGATAGAGCCTTGCCTAGGTCCAAAATTCATTATATAGTCAAGGCTGTTCTCAAACTCACAATCTTTTTTCTTTGTTTCATTTTTATTTATTTGAAAGTGACAGAAAGAGAGACAAAGAGGCAGAGAGAGAGAGAATGGGTGTTCCAGGGCCTCCAGCCACTGCAAATGAACTCCAGATGTGTGTATCCTCTTGTGCATCTGGCTAATGTGGGTCCTGGGGAATCAAGCCTCGAACCAGGGTCCTTAGGATTCACAGTCAAGAGCTTAACTACTAAACCATCTCTTCAGCCCTCAAACTCACAATCTTACTATTTTAGTCTGCTAATTAACAATATAACTTTATATTTTAATAAATTTGAAGAAAATTACATTTCCCTTTAAAGAAAATCCTAGGTGTTCTATGAGAAGTAATAAGTGTTAAATTCCCACATATTTTTACATTTAATTTTGTTATATAATATTATATCACTTCAACATTAATTATATGCCTTGTAAAAGTGTTAGGAAAGGTCAAAATTACAATATGCACAGATTCATTTTAATTTCAACTATCACAAATGTATACCTGAAGAATTTATTCCCAATGAGAACACTACTTTTATAAACCAGGTTTATATTTTTCTTTTATTATCTTAGTCGAATAAATCCCATTTTATATAAGTAGTTGTTTTATTTTATACCATATAAATCAACAAACAAATCTATGAAATATCATGATTCATACGAAATTGGAAAATAACTTTGCTATATAAGAGGTAGATATATGATTGAACCATTAAAAAAGCCTACTCATATCAAGGTTGTAAACAGGTTTTAATGTTGAAACACTATACAATTTATGTTCTTTTTAAAGATTTGCTTTTATTTATTTATTAGAGCAGAGGAAGAGAGAGAGAGAAAACAAGAGAGAATGGGTGTAACAGGGTCTCTAAGCCACTGCAAAGGAATTCCAGACCCATGCACCACCATGTGCCTCTGGTTTATGTGGGACCTGGGGAATCGAAACTCGGTCCTTAGGTTTGGCAAGCAAGTGCTTAAGCACTAAGCCATCTCTCCAGTCCAAAATTTATCACTTTAATTAAGTGCAGTATATTCAAACAAAACAGAAATTACTGAAAAAGAAAACTGCAAACAAAAAAGGCTGGGTTTGGTGGTACACAACTTTAATCCAGCTCTGGGAAAGCAGAGGTAGGAGGATTGCAGTGAGATTGAAGCCACCCTGAAACTACATAGTGAATGCCAGGTCAGCCTGAGGTATATTGAAACCTTACCTCAACACCTCCCCACAAAAAAAAAAAAAACACTGAATTTATGTTCTATCTGTTTCAGGAAAATATATAATTGGAAGAAAACAGAGGCCTGTGCAATTTCATTAACTGAACAAAGAGTGTTTCATTACTTTGGATAAGGATTAATAACCTTATATTTCTAACATCTTATCAAGAGCCTACATATCCCTATGATTATTCTTTTTAATTTTTTTTTGTTCACTTTGTGTATTTATTTATTTGAGAGTGACAGGCATAAAGAGAAAGACAGACACAGAGAGAGAGAGAGAATGGGCACGCCAGGGCTTCCAGCCACTGCAAATGAACTCCAGATGCTTGTGCCCCCTTGCTCATCTGGCTAATGTGGGCCCTGGGAAATCGAGCCTCGAACCGGGGTCCTGAGACTTCACAGGCAAGCACCTAACCGCTAAGCCATCTCTCCAGCCCACACTATGATTGTTCTTGAGAGAGTAAAACATAAAATATATACCTCTCAATTGGTGGCATATTTATATTAGATAAATTTAACTGTCATTGGGTGTCTTTCAGTATGTATTATGAAAACTTGTTCATATCCCCTAGTTGTTTAAACTAATTGTGTTAGTGAATGTCCTGAGATGGTGTCAATGTTAATGATAATTATTTGTTTCATAGTTAGTACATTTATGAGACAAAGCTGGAATATTTTGAGCTTTGTTTTGTTCATTCTGAGATATAATTCCTATCTGGTTGTATACTGAAAAACTGAATTTTGTCTGCATACTTTACTGCACTTTATCTTTATAAAAATAATTTCTCCCATATGTCAAATTAAACAAAGTAATTTGTAATATGCTTTCAATAGTGTTTTCTTCTTTATTTAATGAAGTTCTAAGAATGAATTAAAAAGTGACATTCATAGGAATATTCATAGCAAAACTCTGAAAAGATAATCATAATTATAAAAGTTCAATAAGAAATGCCTGGATAAAATTCAATAAATAAAACATGAAGTAATATGATTAAAGCTTGCTAGTCATTTATAAATTGATTCATGTAATAAGTATATAATATTTATTATAAAAATGCCAGGCACTTTTTAAAATTATGGAAGTGCAACAATGAGCACATGATATAAATTACTGTCAAATACAATGAGGAAATATAAATTCAGCAAGTGAGATATGGACTACAGGAGTGGGAAAAAATGAGTGCAATTTGAAGTAACATGAGAAAAAAGTAAAATTATAATGGAGTATATAATAACTACAAGCAAACTGAGGATGTTAGATGTAATAATATGAAAGTCATGAATGCAATTAGCATGCATCATTTTCACTGTACATAAACTTTTTTTTAAAGGATTAATCAATCCATTTACAGATTCTACAAGTATATATTATTATTATAAAACCACAACATGAATAATGCATACAATTAATGAAATTATTGTAAAAATGTCAAAGTGAACTGCGTTTTTGACCCACCCAAGACAGAAAATGAATCACTCAGAAAGAAAAATGAAATATGAAAGAGGAGGTTCAAATGGAGGCAGGCAAACCACCATGTTGTTAGCTGATGTGAATAAAGTGAATTAACAGTTACTTAACTTCATTATGACCTTTGTTAAACACATACACACACACACACACACATATATGTATGTGTATATATATATATATACATATATATATATATATGTATATATATATATATATATATATATATATATATATATATAGAGAGAGAGAGAGAGAGAGAGAGAGAGAGAGAGAGAGAGAGAGACAGACAGACAGACAGACGGACGGACAGACATGCTACTGCTTTTTCACTAAAGAGGTGGATTATTAACATAATAGATAAATAATATACACTAGGCATTCAGTCCAGTATTTTCCAGAATAAAATAAAATGGAAAACATAAATTCTCAGTATCATATGCTAGTGGTTCTCAAAAATCTACCAAATCATCACAAATATGTGGGCAACAATTAAGTACTATGAATTATTATTTAGTATCTTTCATTGGATATTCTGATATACCATCCCCACATAAGGATTAAGAATTTGTTACTAAAGAAAAAAACTTGCCAGGTGATTTTATAATTAGCAGAATTTATGAAAAACTGTACAGAAATATGCATAGGAAAAGATGATAAAAAATAATTATTGAAATATATTACTATAGTTTTTGGCATAGAGTTCCCATATTTATAGTTAATGTTTTCAGTGTCTCAACTTGTATGATCCTGGGCAAGTTAATTAAATTATCAGGACTTCAGTTACTTCATTTAAATAGCAAAATGAAATAAAAAGCAGTGAGGCATTATGTGTCTTAAAGTGTTGAACAAAGGTATTTGAATGTCTTATCAAAAAGAAATGATGAAAGTTTAGGTGATAGAAATGCTAATTACCCTGAGTTGATCATTATCCACTGTCAACAGGGATTAAAATACAAATTGTACTCTAAAATATGGACAAGTAATTTCTGTCAATCATGGTTTTAATTAAACTACATTATCATCATAAATATTATATTCTTAAATCTCTGCAATAAATCATATGACTAATTTTCATTAATAGTAGTAGTATTGTCATATAGCAATTTCTGTAATAAAGGAATATCTGTGATAGTTGCAAATAGAAGTTCTGAAAATGGATGTATTATTTACTTTTATTAGGAATTTTGATATTTATTTTTGTTAAAAGCACAAGGGATATACCACATCTAATATATGTAGTATAGAACAAAAGGTGGTAAATTCGTCATTAAAAGTGATAGTTCATTAGGCTTTAAAATACTTTTGAGTAAATTGAAGCATTATTTTTCATCACAATTTTTGTTTGTCTTAGTGTTATAAATCTTATATATTTATATATTAACTGATTATTATTATTATATTATTATTATATTATTGGTAAATATTTTCTCCCTTTTCATTTCAGCCATCTGTCATGTCCCTTTTATTTATAGTATGATTTTGTTAGTACTATTTTTTCTTGCTTTTCACTGTAAATTTATGTAATTTTTCTTTTGATCCTTGTGTTTTGGTTATAATATTAGAGAAATTATGATCAAATTCAATATAATAAAATTTCCATTTTCTTCTAACAACTTATAATTCTTTCATTGTAACACTTATGTCTATGACCAATTCTACAATTTTTCTCCCTTTTCATTGTTAAAATTTTTATTTTTATTTTAGAGAAAGCAAAAGAGAAAAAGATAGAGAGACTTGGCATGCCCAGGGGCGTAGCCACTGCAGTCAAACTCCAGAAGCTTCTGCCACCTATTGGGCATGTGCAACTTTGCACTTGCATCACCTTTGTGCAGCTGGCTTAGGTGGGATCTGGAGAGTCCAACATGAGTCCTTAGGCTTCGTACTTAGGCACCTCAACCACTATGAAATCTCTCCAGCCCACTATTTTATAACTTTTATTCTTGCACATTGTAAGGGAAGACTCCAACTTTATTATCTGCATAATGATACTGAATCTTGCCCAGCTTTTCTGCAAACCTGGAAGCATTATTGTTTCCCCACTGACTGTTCCTAGAACCATTGTAAAAACCATTTAACCATGCAGGTAAGGTTTTATTATTGAACTCTCCCGTATAGTTTTGCCTATTTCTGGTTATACCAGTATCATGTCAATTTGATTACTGCGGTTTTTGTGTAATATAGCATTGTGACATAACAAAAGTTCAAAGAAAATATATTTGAGATTTTTTAAAAAAAGAAAAAAAAATCAAATCTTCCCTTATCTGACTAGAGACAGAAATTTGTGAGTGTGTAGTATTTCAAAAATCTCTTCCTGAGAGAATTTTACTGACAGGAGATAGAGAAGGATACTAATGTCTTCAAAACAACAAATTGTCCCAAGTTTTTGCTCCTTCTGCTTTTACTTAATAAATCCAATATTCTTTTCAAAAGAAACCATTTTAATCCTCTTGTAGAAGTCTTTCCTCCCCTTTCTTTCCCTACTCAGTTATGTAATAAATAAATATCCTCATTATTAATTATTGAGAAAGCTGACTGCATATCATGAGTCATCTCTATCACATCTGCCAGGGTGCAGAAACCATTACAGAGGAAGTGGTGTACAAATGCTGCTCTCACTTCTAGCCTGACAACCACCTCCAGGGATACAGCTGTGGTATGCACTGAGTATACTTCCAACTCATCAAAGCCAAAAATCCTTGATCTGCTGAGAGTTTAAGTCTAAAAGAGACCTATAACACAGTCTAAAGCTCAGGCAACACTGAGGAAGAGGAGTCAGAAAGAATGTAAGAGACACAAGATGGGAATGTACCTTCTGAGGTGTGCCCCACCCACAGACTGGTACACTCATAACCCTACAGTAAGTACCAAAGACCCCACAGTAAATACTGATAATTCCACTGAGTAGGGTCCTCAGTGGAATACGGGAAGGTGAGGGGAACATAAGTGTATAACCAGATGGGAATATGACAATTTTGCAAAATGTTTATCTATTAAAGTTATCTATAAAACATGAAAAGGTACACATTTTATTATAAAATTTTAAGTACAGGATTTTAAATTGTTTATATCCATGGGAACACATTGTGTCTTTTTTTTTTAAATATGGAACACTTCACTAATTTGCGTGTCATCCTTGCACAGGGGCCATGCTAATCTTCTCTGTATCGTTCCAATTTTAGTACATGTGCTGCCAAAGCGAGCAAAACATTGTGTCTTAATGTATGACCCACTCTTCATTTTTTTTTGAATTTTACTATCTGTCTACAAGCAAAATAAAGTTTAAAGTTCATTGCTCTTAGCTGCTTCATCTAAATGGACTTGTCATGTGTAATATTGTCTAATGGCTTGTTTTGAAAGCTTCATCTATTTATTACTAATGTACTTGTTTTGTACTTTTCTATATTGAAGGCCATACTATACATTGAAAAGGAAAATAAAAAGTGGAACATAATCATGAATTTCTATCCATATGGCTCTCTTTTTGATGCATCTCTTTAAAAAGAGGAACTTTGAATATGTCATTTTGTGGGCTGTCATGGTAACTGATGGACGTTGCCAGTGTGTACAATTTAATTTGTAAAAGTAACTAGCCTTTTACTTTTCTACTAGAAAATAGGAGCATGGACAGAATTATTTCTTTTCATAGTTGGCCACTCAGCACAAAATTTAGCAGCTGCATGACCTTAAACAAAATGCATTAAAAAGAAGAGCCACATCGAATATAGCATGAGTAATATTGAGTAAAAGGCACCGTGTTTGTTGTTCACCAACCTTACCAAACATGTTTGTTGCTGTGGTTTCTGTTTGATGCTATTTTGTATATAACTTTCAGAACTGGTAATTTGTTTCTCAAAGTATGTTCTCATCAGTAAAATGAAAGGATCAATATGATATAGCTATTAATATTAAAATAATTATTTTTATGCCATGTTAAAAAACAAAAAAATCAATTCTCATTACTTCTAACACATGCCAATGACAATTAATTAGCCAACAGGAACATGATTATATACAGAGACTTGCTGGATGGGCATTTTATGTTAAGCTGATAATACCTGAAAAATGATTCCTATTATAGCATCAGTTAAGAAGAGATACAGATTGAAATTATTGTTTTCTGGATTTAGGTATACTTTTTCTTTGGGTAATGCCCAATGATACTATATTATTATTGTACTAAATAAAATAATGAGATATTATCTACTATTTGCTTAGTATAAATCCTAATGGAGTTATGGACTAGTCAGTCAACATAACTACATTAGGAAAGACTACATCGATGTACACAAAACGTATTATCTATCACTTGTAGCCTACAGAGGTGTCTCAAAGCAAAATTAAGCAATAAAATTTGCCTAGAGTCTTTGCCAGGCAAAGACAATAAATATTTTGGGAATTTTTTGCAAAGTTATCCTAGAAAATGAAAAAAATGTATTGTGGGTCAATTGTAGAGTATCAAGCAAGACCTGTAACTGTGAATAAAGTTAGGCAATATTCCTTAGGGAACAGAAAAATACCATGAATGTGTAATTGTATATTTACCTTTAAAAGTCTCTAAAATATGCACCTAAAGAATCTTATAATACAATTCCAAACTTTGGCCTTTAAATTTCCACTACCAAGCCAAGAGTAATGGAATACACATATGATCACCTAACCAGTCAGTCTAAGATTGTAACAATTTCAGTAGGAAAAAATAGATGGAAATATTAAGGGAAGTTTACATTATTATACATTAAAGTTGTTTTTATATACAGTGATAATGGTATATAGTTAAATCCTAAATTCAAACAGGGTTTCAAAATTTTGTGCACGTGACTTCAATAGATGAATGATACTGTTAAGATTTATTTTTTTCTGGCTTTCCAAGGTAGGGTCTCACTCTAGCTCAGGCTCACCTGGAATTCACTATGTAGTGTCGGTTGCCTCAAACTCACTACAATGCTCCTATCTCTGCCTCCCAAGTACTAGGATTAAAGGCATGTGGCACCAGGCCCAGCAAGACTTTCTTACATTGTATCTGTACATACAGACAATTATAATGTATCACTTTACTTATATAAGATACACAACTGTTAGTTTATCTGTATTTCCTCACAATCAGATAAAAATGTTTATAGTTCAGGCCTATTTTCAAATGCAGATGTTGGCCTGTATTGTTTTCAAGAGCCTACTTGGCAAAACTTTCTTTCTACTCATTGTTACAATTTATTTGACTACCTCCTTAAAGATGCATATAAAATATACTTAGATCATAAGCATAAGCATGGAATACTCTATGCCATTAGAAACAGAAGTGTCAAAACTTACAATTTTTAAAGGCTGATAACAAGAAGTGCTAGATAATAGAATTAAAAACAAATGTAGCTGACTCACAGACAGTGTGGTGTGAAGAAAATTGTCATCACTGTTTTTGACGACACAATGTGAGAAGCTTACAAACAAAGGTGAAACATCTCCTTTCTATTTTAAGAAGTCCTGTTCAGCACAGATTTTTACGTGTAAATAGTTTTGAGTTTCTATATCATATATAGTGAGAAATTTTATGAATTTTAGAAAATCTGAGGAGATACGATGCTGATGTGTTAAGGCAGACTTCAGATATTCTTTTTCTGTCATTATTATTTTATTCAAATTAATTTAGAAAATAACTAATTTCACTCCAATTAGGGAGCAAATAAAGCACTTTTCTGACTAGGGTGATGGCTAAGTGGTTAAAGGCACTTACTGGCAATGCCTGTCAGCTTCACATAAAGGCAGATGCAAAAAGTGGTGCATACATATAAATGGAGTTCATTTGCAGTGGCAAGAGTACCTGGCATGTCTATTCTGTCTCTCTTTCTTTCTCTCTCTTCACCCTATCTTTTTCTGCTTGCAAATAAATAAATAAAATGTGGCTTAAAGTCATGTGACTTAATCTCTGAACCTAAATACTATTTTCCTTTCTCATCATAATGAAGAATAATATTCAGTCATATGCAGAGTGGAAGTGGATAGGCAGGCAATTACTATAGCATAACTAAAGAGAATGAATGAGTAAGAAAAACGAGAGTTTCACATTTATTTAAAGAGAACAATTTGGGAACTACTGAATACATATCAGATTGATAGAAAACAAATAGACTATGGACTGGAGAGATGGCTTAGTGGTTAGGAATTTGCCTGCATAGCTAAAGGACCTTGGTTCAGTTCCCCAGTACCCACATAAGCCAGATGCACAAGGGGGCAAATGCATCTGGAGTTCATTTTCAGTGGCTGGAGACCCTGGTGTAGCCATTCTCTCTCTCTCTCTAGCTGACTCTTTCTCTCTCTCTCAAACAAACAAATAAAAATAAAACAAAGTTAAAAAAAGACTAAAAACATACAATGTGTACAATAATTATAGGTAAATAAAAGTCATAATTACAAATTATATTAAATATTATATTCATAAAATTTTATAAGGAATTTTAGGATACTTGTCAACTCCATGTTGCTGGGACAGACATCCAACCAGACAGTTTATGGAGGAAAGGTTTTATTACAGGCTTACAGATCCATGGAATGTTCCATCAATGTCAGAAAAAGTTGGCTCCCTTTCATAGATTTAAATAGAGGACCCATCAAACATCCAGCATCACCATCAAGCAGAAAACATGAACCCTTCACACACCTTTGGGCTGGAATGAAGACTGCCCCAAAATGCACACTAGGGCTGGACTCATATCTGCCCCCAATCGCATGTTCCCACTAGCAAGTAGGAAGTTTAATGAAAAATTACTGAGTCTATGGGTGCAAGTATTCAAACCACCACACTTGCCAATTTCAGATGTGAACAGTTTACTTTTAGTACTGGAGATTGATTGAACACAGAAGTTTGACATGATAGATTAGATTCTCCAGCCCTATGTAACCGAAGTTGACTTTGAATTCAAAATCTGCTCACCTTCACTACCAAAATTCTGGGATTGTAACTGTGCGCCAATAGGCCCAGGTATAGGAAGACTCCTTAAAACAAGGATGCCAAGCTAGAATGATGTCTATGTGGTTAAAGGTGCTTCTTTATAAATCCTGGCTGCCTTGTATCCACATAAGGCCATACGCACAAAATGGTGCTTGAATCTGGAGCTTGTGTGCAATGGCTACAGGCTCTGGTATGCCAATTTTCTCATTCTGTCTCTTTCTCTCTTCCTCCCTCACCTTGTAAATAAATTAAAATATTTAAAAATAGAGATTCTAAAAGCCATATATGAAAACACAATTAACTTAGAAAATATATCTGTATGGAAAATGACATTATTATAGTCAAAAGACAAATAATCATTGGATATAGAATAATTGCAATACACAAAAGAGTATTTGCAGTGTAAATATTTCTTGCAATAAGTAAACTAGTGACATATACAGTATGCCATGAAGAAATCAGCCTCATGAAGAAAGGTAAGAATATATAAACAATTTGTGGTAGAGGAAATGAAGATGGGAAAGCTAGCTCTAATAATGATCACTCTAATAGTAAGACTCAGACTTAAGAAAAGTACAGCAACATAACATTTTCCCATCAGGCTGGTGACAATGTTAAATGACTGACACAAAAAGAAAGGACTCAAGCAAAACTGAAGAGGTTTAATAAGTAACTCCATCATTGGATACCTGTGAAATTATATCTGATCAAACTTCTTCACCTATAAAAGTGGAAATGATGTTTCCTATATTAAATTATTTTACTATTAATTATATCATGACAATGCATTTTGGTATATAGTAAGTCCTATGTAAGTGCCAGTTAATATTACTACTGTTGTTAACAATGTTAGTCAGACATACATTACTCAATATCCATAGAAAGTAAATTCAGTACTTTTTAAATTATACAGTTTCATCCTCTGTGAGCTAACAGTCATATAATTTGAAATAGATCCAAAGAAGTAAAAATTACCTCTGAGACTGGGAGTTCACCAAAATATTGATATCTATAAGCATTTTTGTCAGATGATTGGGAATTCCCTGCCACCACAGGCTGATACCTTGTCTCAAACACAAAGCAAAACAAAAAAAATAATAGTAATGATAAAAGTGTTCAAAATATTTTAAGTGGCTTAAAAGCATTTATGTAAAAAGACATGTGATATTCACTAAAACAATGGCTCCTTGGTCATGCACACTTTCTGAGCAAGCATGAAGACCCGAGTAGTCCTAAGAACTACTCCTTTTGAATCTCTAGAATCCACATGAACAGCTGAGCATGGCCACACACATCTGTAACCCAATTTCTGTGGGGAGAAGTCACCAGAAAATCTCTGGAGGTGGAAAATATCAAGCTCTGGAATCAGAAAGAGACTCCAGCAAAAGAAAAGAAAATATATGAAATGAATGCAGATTTTTTTCAATAATTACATCCATGAGGAGGGAGGGTATGATAAAGATGAGTAGAAATCTATTAATTTTAATGAAGGTACTTTGGATTTAGGGACTTAAAACTCAGTTCCTTGAGGGCAAAGTCTTGTATGTACTATTTGCTGCTGTATTTCCAGTACCCAGAAATGAATGTTATAAAGCTCACAATAAAACACAGTTTAAATTGTTATAAAAGTGTGAATAGCTTTTGTAATACAAGCTATATCTCAGTGTCTTGTAACCATGTGGAATATATGGCTGTGTGTTATTATAATCCTACCTCTGTCAACTGTTTGAGCAGTTGGTTATATAGTATCCATTTAAGAATATAACAGTACATGTTCAGTGAGAATTTAAGCATAGAACTATATGCAAACCATTGAATGAGTGAACAACAATTGCAAATATGATATTACATTTAAGTTCATTCTGAATTATAAGTGATAAAAGATAGTTTGACTTTTGTTTTACTTTTCAATTTCAGGAACATTTTATATCTTCTGATTTATTTGATATTAATATTACCCTTTATTATTACTTAAAATAAAAGTTCTTATATTTGGGACCTCAGAATTACCAAATGTTTTCATATGCATTCTCTTTTTTTAGATTTTATATCTACTGTAATTTGATCTCACATTATATTTGAGAATGACAGATTTCTGTCAGAGTACTTGATGACCCACCAAAGGTTAGTGGTAAGACTCTACTGCTAAAGACACCATATGCAGCTGACACATAAAATGGAACAGCATGGCTGGAAGCCAGGAGAGAGTCAGTCCCCAGACAGTCAGTGTGTCTAGTGCCAGAAGGTGCTACATGGGCGACTTGGAGAAATAACCAATATTTGTCCAAGCAACTCATGGTCCAACCTACTTAGCAGCAAATAACCTGCTGTGATTCCCACACAAGTGCAATAGTGGCATACAGCCATGGTGGGGAACCAACTGCTCTTGATTCAGCTAACTGATTCCCTCAGTGGTATAAGACCCATAGCTGGAACTGGGAAACAAGTCAGAACCATATCCAAACATAAGACCACTCTCCAATATCAAGCTACCATCAATCATGGGCAGCAAGATGTCCTACACCTATTAAACTCTCTATAAAAAATGTAAGGGTTATCTCATTTGTCCTGGTGATAACTTACTCTCTGTTGGAGAATCTGCTTCTCTTTTTCAGATAGATGCAGATCCTAAGGAGAGAGCCACCCCATCATACCTCAAAAGGGCCCTGACTGAAACTAAGGAAAATGGGCAAAACAAGCAAGGGTGCTGTTTTCCTGATGAACTGGATACCAGCACAAGGGGGAAGGTGACCAACACAGAGAATAATCAACTCCTAACAAATTAGAGAGCCAGAGCCCCAGAGGCCCCCAACCCCTTATCACTGAAGCAGACCAAAAATGAACCCAACATGGCTCAGGGAAATTTTGTGGAAGAGGGGGAGGAAGGAATATCAGAGCCACATGTTGGGTCATGATATACAGAGACATTTATCCTACCCATAACTGTGGGCTAACTCCACAATGCACGACCCATATATGTCAACAAGGAGGGGACAATAGGGAGCGGGTAGGTCACACACAGATGAGCCTAATAATGGTACCAAACTGCCTGTACTTGCAGATTAGAAAACTAATAAAAAAAATAAAATGAAATGAAAAAATTGTCATGAATTGGGAAGAAATTTTCTTGACAATAGAGGTGTATAGGTTAAAGTCAATGTTATTTTAGATTGCTTTAGATATGCTAGGGGTCATCACACCAGTTATACTGTAATGTTGGTAGAATTTTTATTTGTGTGCATGTGTGTTTGTTTGCTTTGGTGTATACATGTGATTGTTATTGCGTGCTTAAAATGCATGTGCTGACCAGAGGACAACCTTGATTTTTATATTTAGGTATACAATCCACCTTTCTTTGAGATAGTCTCTCATTAGACTGGAGATAACAAATTAGGCTAGGCTGGGTGAACAGAAAGCTCCAGGAACCTGTCTGTCTGTATCACCTCAGCACTAGGATTTCAGGCATACCACTGTGCATGTCATTTATTTCAGGAATGGGCACCAAGCAAGTTTTTATGCTTGCAAGCTAGCACTTTACTAAGTAAGACAGATCCCCATCCTAGGGATTTGAAAAAGTTCAAATCACCACAGAGATATTTAGAGATTCTTATCTCTTTTTAAATAATTTTGACTGTCTTCAAGAACAGACTTTCAGGAGGAATATATACCCTTTTCAATAATACTCTAATTTTGTGTAATGTGTGTATGTTTGTTTAAAGGATGAGTGAGGAGAGATTAAAGATGATTCAGATGTCTTTTCTTTTAGGACTCAGGAAGAAATGTAGCTGCATTACTGAAAAGGGGAATAAAGGAAAACTCATGGAAGTTACAGTATGTGACACCCTAAAGGGTGTTCTTCAAAACTGAAGTCAAACATTGTGACATTATTTGATGTTTCCAACCCAATTCCCTCTCTGTGCTATTCTGTTATCACAGTGGTGGCATTATTATAGCAGCTTGAACTTGATGAGAGCTAATGTTTCAAGGTCTGAAATGTTTCTCTCAGGAAACTTTGGGAGAGCAATTAAGCCTGCCACTCATTCTCTGACAATGATCAAAATCTCTCCTATCACAGTCTCAAGGTTACACTATTTAATGTAACTCCTGTTTGCTTCTAAATATTTAAACATATTTTGTTCTACACAACATATGTTCTCACTAATATGGTA
Organism: Jaculus jaculus; assembly: GCF_020740685.1. NCBI lineage: Eukaryota > Metazoa > Chordata > Mammalia > Rodentia > Dipodidae > Jaculus > Jaculus jaculus. The sequence goes on from NC_059125.1 coordinate 77,515,587, forward strand.
TGCAATTTAATATTGTGACTTGGGTACTGGACCAGGGATTGCTTATTTGAAAATAGTAGGGAAGCTGGGAGTGGTGGCTCACGCCTTTAATCCCATCACTTGGGAGACAGAGTTTCGCCGTGAGTTCAAGGCCACCCTGAGACTACAGAGTTAATTCCTTAATTCCAGGTCAGCCTGGACCAGAGTGAGACCCTACCTCGAAAAAAAAAAAAAAGAAAGAAAGAAAAAATAGGGAAAAGTCATGATTTTCTGTTCTTAAAAGGTATATGACAAAGTGCAGAACTACCTACTTCAAAGCCTATCAGTGTTCATTATCATAATACCAGCAAGTTGGACACAGTCAAGGTTCACAGCTAATACTATTACTTCAGAGTCAGATATCCTAATTGAAAATTTGGAAATACTGTTTATAGGCAGGAATATAATATAACCTTGTAGAGTTTACTGGATTTTTGGTTCTTTAATTCCTTCAGTTGTAAAATGGAGATAACATTAGTGGCACATAGGAAATCAGATCTGCTGTGTCTAAAACTCTTACTTTACTTACAACTTCATGATAAGATAGCTTATGTAAAAGATTTCATATATAAACAGTTATATGGATAAAATATTTTAATTATAAGAGTATTTAATAGATCACTATTTAGGAAGTATATGAAAAACGCATCTTGCCATATCACTGTGTTAAGATCTCTTTGGAAAGAGATCTTTCAAACTTCTGTTTTTAAAAAGTGAATGTTTTTCAAACCATGGCAGGCAGGAAATGCCAAAGATTTTGAAAGTCCTCTGGAAACCCATGACTTTCATTGTTGGCAGTACAGAACTGGAAGTCTGTATAGGAAAGACATGAGCATATTTTAGCTATCATGTGGCTCCATGAGGTTTAAACCATGATGGACTTCACACATAAGTCACTTGGTTGCAGAAATTCTAAAATAAATTAAAGAAGTAATGACCTTCCATTTTTAAAATTCCATTCATATACCTAATGTTCTAAGGAGGTTTAAACAAAATTAATAAGTAATAAACATTTGTATAAATGCAGGATTGTACATTTTCTAATTGTTTCAATCAAATCAAGGAAGTAAATATTAATTAAAACATTTTAAATTAAGATATAAATTACAGAAAGCATTGTATATCATTTAAATGTAGTTTCATGACTGAAACTTCTCAAGTAAATTTATTTTTGAAACTGTGAGCAAAGATGAACTATTTATGCCACACATTTGTTCAAAATAAAAGTGGTTGCGTATAGTATAAGGATCAAAATGGTGAATGTGCCAGTTGTTCTAAACATACCACCATACAAGCTGCTAACAAACCTAACTCAACTTTCTGGCCAGCCCCTCTCCTAGGTGATCTCATTCATTTTTCACATTTAAATATTTATAAAGTAAACAAATTCCCATAATTGATTCCAGCTCCACTTGATTGTTTTTCTAGTTAGATAATTAACTACAATTTCAAATTTGTCCAGAATGAAACCTGATAGTTCCCTTTGTTTCTTATTTCTCTAGCATCACACCTGTTACAGACTAAGAAAAATCCTCTAGGACCTCCTTGAATCTTTTATTTCATTCTCCCTGTTACATCTACCTAATCAACATTTGTTGTAGGTTTTATCTTTGAAATATGTATCTTTTATTTGATTACTATATTACATCTCTACTGAAGCCAGCATAGTTCACTATAAACTCCTGTCTCTTACACGGGTTATCTGATATTATATTCAACATCAAGGACAAGTTCTCCAAATTTTTGAGATACATTTTAAAGTGTAAGTCAGTTACCTTTACTCCTCTCACTAAAACTGCTTTTTACACTGCAATTTCAATAGGATTCAGACTCCTGACTGTGTCCTTCAAGACCAGGCTTCATGTGATCTCTCCTTATTTCTCAGTATTACTTTATACCCTACCATATAGTGCATGCACACACACACACACATCCTTTACTTATAACATTCTAGATTTAAGTTCCTGCAACACAATATAAGTTCAAATGTTTCTAAGGTCTATGATAAACTTTTTATAATGCAAGTGTTCCACAGAATATAGCAGACTCTTTTGATTCTGGTTCTGGTGGCTGCTTCATGTGTTCTTCTTTATTGAGGTCTTTGCTAATCATCCCATTTGAAATGGCTTCTCCTCATTATTTCATTTAACAGCATTCAGCTTACTTTCTTCATGCAGATGCTACAATAAATGTAATGATTAAATTATTCATTTACTGTCCATTATCTTTATGAGATATTAACCATATGAAGACAGAAATTTTGGCTAAATTACCAACTGTTGACTCCCTAGTGCTTAGTATAATGTTTACTATAAGTATATAACTGATAATCAAGTGGTGGATATGTGAAATATTGTCATTTATCTCAGGTTTTTGAGTTTATTAAAATTATCCCCAGTAGACAAATTTCCCCATAATAACAAAGAATTTGGATACAAATCTGACAAACGTAAGTGAATTATATGAATTGTCAAAGATGTGATTCACCAAAACTCTAAGAACAGTTGCTATGTTATGACCTTGTATTAATAGCTATAGTAACATCCTACTGAAATAGATGGGAGTAGTTATCAAAATTTAGATAGTTTTATTTTTACTTGAATTATGCTTGAGAATATATTTCACCTCTCTAGAACCTGTAGATCAGATCATTATGCATTATAGATGTCAAATAATAGTGATCAATGTCATCCCCTGCTGCTTGGCATTAATTAAGAGGGGAGGTATGGAGAGGGACCAGAAAGAATGAGCACTCCAGTATTATTATGAATGGCATCTGAAACTGCTGTGCATTTACAGAAAGCCACAATTAACCTGCAGAAAAACCAGAGCAATTATGGACAGTCAAAATTACAGCATTGGCAAGACAGGAATTTTTTTCAGCCTTATGAGCTAAATATGATTCAAGGTATCTCCTATCCAACAACACCTCTAGCAATTCATCAAATTTATGTTCAAGATAAGGGTGTCACAAGTTAAGTTAAAATCCAGTTTGGACTATATAATATCCTATCTCAAAAGAACTAGGAGTAAGCATGTAGTTCTGTGGTAGATCACTTGGATAGAACCTGTTATAGACCTGGTTTGATTCCTAGCCTGTAAAATAATCATTTTACCTCAGTGTGGAGTTCAGCTAATGGAAAATTTAATTTGTTCCTAATGTAGCTCTATAAGTACAAATACAGCAGAAGCAGATACAGCAGATATGTTTGAATAGACTCCTATAAAGCATCGTCAACCCTGGAGAGATACGTTAGCACCAGTTACTCTCTTGAAGCACTGATTTAAAGTGTGTTATAAATGCAGCCTGTACTGCAGATGTGTTATGAACTAATTTTAGTTTCAAAGGCCAAGTTATTATCTAATAATCTCAGGATAATTTTTATTAATTTCATCATCAATCATTGACCAAATAGTATCTATTCATTTTATATTTATTAAAAACTCCTATTGTTGTCATTTGACTATTACTATTGGCCTCTTTTTTTAAGATAGGTTCTCACTCTAGCCCAGGTTGACATGGAACTCACTTTGTAGGCCCAAGCAAGCCTCAAACTCACAGTGATCCTCCTACTTCTGCCTCCAGAGTGCTGGGATAAAAGGTCTGCCCCACCATGCCTGGGTTGACTTTTGGCCATTTTTACATTATTTTGCCTTCCAAAGAGCTTTTGCATATATACATTTGTAAACTTATTCTTCAATGGGACTAAGAATTATCCAGAACTAGAATCATTATACCCATTTTATAGAGTAAACAAAAAAGAAATTCAGAAATGTTAAGTGATTGGAATCAGACAGCCAGGCAACCTCAGACATATGACTTAAATTCAATTTCAAATTATTACTATTGTCAATACATTTTACTTTCTGTCTCATAGCTCTTTCCTCTTGCTTTCACACCACAATTAGCAATTTTCAAATGGTGAATTTAATTATGAGATCTAGGCACTAGGGGATAATACTATAATGAAACTCAAATATCCTTGGTAGAAACTGTAACAATGCATAATATCTTTTCTAAAATAATACATATTTATTTGCTATTTATTTGAGAAAGAGAGAGTGTGTGTGTGCACAAGAAAGAATGAGAATGAATATGGACATCCCAGAGCCTTTTGTCACTGCAAACAAATTCCAGAAGCATATACCATTTTGTGCATTTTGCTTTATGTTGGTGCTAGGGAATATAACATGGGCCAGCAGGCTTTGCAAGCAAGTGTCTTTAGCCACAGAGCAATCCCCTCATTCCACATGTTGATCTTCAGGGTACAACCTAGGAACTTACACATGTCCTTAATTATGCTCTGTTTCTTGTATCCTGAAAAATTCTAGCTCACTAATATGTTGTATGAAAATTTGCAGACAGAATTAATTTGGACTTGGTTAGTTTTAATTTATTGTTATAGCAATAAATATTTGGAAAATACGATGTTCATAGGAAATAAAATGTAGTTGATGTAATTATTAAAAGGAAGCAACACATCATGAGTTCAAATATAATAGCATACCACATAAAAATTAATTTAAATTACAGCATACAATTTGAAGGAGTAAATATTTCTAAGTAATTTTATTTTCAAAGTTACAGTTAAAACAGAACATGTCTAGAAGCCTTATGTAAATTAATTCCACTACTGTATTTTATGCAATAGGTAGTATTAAATTGCTAGGAATGTACAACATGTTAGAATAATTATATTTATAAATTATTTAAGGCTTGATTGCTATTTTGGCATTATATTTATACATTATTTAAGGCTTTATTGCTATTTTGGCATTATATTTATAAATTATTTAAGGTTTTATTGATATTTTGGCACAGTTTAAATCCTTTCATAAATTATAATACTATTCTAAATATTAACACAATTTCACATTTAACTAGTAAAGTATTTGTTATTTTCTATCATTACTATGTATCCTAGTGTTTCTGTTTAAACTTGAACTTATGAAGATAAAAAAATGACATCATTTGAGATTGAAAGTAATAAAAAAATGTCTTGCAGAGTATTAGATTGTATTATTTTAAAAGTTAGATTATATTATCAGAAACAGACTACATGGAAGAGACTAAAAATCTTTATTTAGAAATATATATATATATATGTATGTATAATTAACAGAGAAGGATAAAGGCTTAATTTAAGTTACAGTTTTGGGGGGAAATTTGGGGGGAAAGTTATGGTGGGGAAGTCATGGAAGGCCAGAGCATGAAGCTGGCTTCACATTGGCAGGCAGAAAACATAAGGTGACAGAATTACAGAAGTTGGAGTGTTATGGTTTGAATGCAAAAAGTCCACATATGCTCCTGGGTTTGAATACTTGGTCCCCAGATGTTGGCAGTGTTTGGGATTATAGTAAAACTTTAGGAGATGGAACACTGCTGCATGAAGTGAGTCACTGGAATGAGTCTTAAGGTTTTGTTGTCTGGCCACATTTGCTGTTTCTTCTTTCCTTCCTGACTATGATACAATGTGAGGTGACTTCCTGCTTATGCCACCTTGCCTTACCCAACATAAAATTTCTCCTCAAAACTGCAAGTGGAAAATTAACCTTTCCTTAAATGAGTTGTTCCTGGTAAGATATTTGCTCACAGCAATGAGAAAGTAACTGATAACAACTATCAATGTATTATCATGTATGTTTGCAAATGATCTTGATAAAATTTTTAGTGATAATTACAAGCCACTCAGCAAACATGATAAATTAAATGGGATTATTAATAATCTAATACTCTATCTAATCAAAGAAAGAAGTCATTTTGTAAACATATTAAGAGTTCTTATTGAACAAAGAATCACTATTGTCTTAGTATTAATGCTTATTCTGGAAATTGATCATTTTATTTTAACAGTGTCTTTTGTTGTATAAAAGTATAAAAAACCAGACATGGTGGCACATGCTTTTAACCCCATCACTGGGCAGAGGTAGGAGGATCACTGTGAGCTCTAGGTCACCTTGAACGCCATAGTGAATTCCAGGTCAGCCTGGGCTAAACTGAGACCCTACCTCTTTTTTTTTATGTTTCCACACATTTTTTTTTTTTACTATTATTAGCTTTCTATTGTGCAAGTACAGGCAGTTTGGTACCATTATTAGGCTCATCCATGACCTACCCCCTCCCCATTGGCCCCTCCTTGTTGAGGTATATGGGTCGAGCTTGTGGGGTTAGCCCACAGTTCTTGGTATGATCAATGTCTCTGTATATCATGACCCAACATGTGGCTCTGACATTCTTTCCACCCCCTCTTCCACAAAATTTCCCTGATTCATGTTGGGTTCATTTTTGGACTGCTTCAGTAATGAGGTATTGGGGGCCTCTGGGGCTATGGCTCTCTGATTTGGTAGGCATTGATTTTTCTCTGTGTTGGTCACCTTCCCTCTTGTGTTGGTATCTGGTTCATCAGGAAAACAGCACCCTTGCTTGTTTTGCCCATTTTCCTTAGTTTCAGTCAGGGCCCTTATGAGGTATGATGGGGTGGCTCTCTCCTTAGGATCTGCATCTATCTGAAAAAGAGAAGCAGATTCTCCAACAGTGAGTAAGTTATCACCAGGTCAAATGAGATAACCCTTACATTTTTTATAGAGAGTTTAATAGGTATAGGTCCACTTGTGCCCCATGACTGATGGTAACTTGATATTGGAGAGTGGTCTTATGTTTGGAAATGGTTCTGACTTGTTTCCCAGTTCCAGCTATGGGTCTTATACCACTGAGGGAATCAGTTAGCTGAATCAAGAGCAGTTGGTTCCCCACCATGGCTGTATGCCACTATTGCACTTGTGTGGGAATCACAGCAGGTTATTTGCTGCTAAGTAGGTTGGACCATGGGTTGCTTGGACACATATTGGTCATTTCCCCAGTCGCCCATGTAGCACCTTCTGGCACTAGACACACTGACTGTCTGGGGACTGTCTTTCTCCTGGATTCCAGCCATGCCGTTCCATTTTATGTGTCAGCTGTATATGGTGTCTTCAGCAATAGGGTCTTACCACTAACCTTTGGTGGGTCATCAAGAACTCTGACAGAAATATGTCATTGTTTTAGAAAACCTTGTAGGTTTCTCTGATCAAAAGCTCATTGTGGGTGATAGCCCCGTGCTGGTACTGGGAGTTACAGGTCAGTGCCCACTAAGAAAATGAGGGTAAAAGGTAACTAATACATAGGAGTTAGAGAGGCAAGAGAGAGGGGGGAGAGGGAGAGGGAGGGAGGGGAAATGTAGAGGATTTAGGTTAGACTTGATCCTACTCTCTCCAGTGTCTTGTGGTTCAGGTGTTTCTTTCCTGTAAGGGTCTGGTGAAGGTTCAGCCATTTTGTCTACCTTTTAGGAAGTAGAATTTTATGGTACCCTTGCCGTTAGGGTCTAGATTGGTGTTTCCCACCCCTTTATGCCCTCCCCTCCCTCCCCATCCCTCCTAGAGTCTAGTCCATGAAATGCTTGCTGGGTATGTAAGGTATCTTGGGTAAATTCAGGTTAGGTGCTATAAATGAGTGAGACTATGTGCTGATTTTGTTTTCTGTGATTGGGTAAGTTCACTGAGAATGATCTGTTCCAGGTTCAACCATTTTTCCTCAAATTTCTTTGTGTCATTTTTTCTTGCTGCTGTATAGAATTACATTGTGTAGATATACCACATCTTAGTTATCCATTCTTCTAGTGATGGACATCTGGGTTGATTCCAGCTCTTAGCTATTATGAATTGAGCTACTACAAACATGGTTGAGCAAATCTCTCTGGCCTGTGGTTTGAAGGTTTTAGGGTAGATGCCCAGTAAGGGAATAACTAGGTCTGTTGGTATCTCTATAGTCAGCTATTTCAGGAATCTCCATATTGTTTTCCAAATTGGTTGTACCATCCTACATTCCCACCAACAGTGGATGAGTGTTCCTGCTTCTCCACATCCTTTCCAGCATTTATTTTTGTTTGATTTTTTGATGTTTGCTATTCTTATTGGGGTAAGGTGGAATCTCATAGTTGTTTTAATTTGCATTTCTCTGATGATTAGGGATGATGAATATTGTCTTTTTTTTACAGTTTTTTTAAATATTTTGTTTTATTTTTATTTATTTATTTGAGAAATACAGAGAGAGAAAGAGGCAGATTGAGGTAGAGAATGAGTGCACCAGGGCCTCCAGCCACTGCAAACCAATTCCAGATGCATGCACCACCTTGTGTATCTGGCTTACAAGGGTACTGGGGAATTGAGCCTCAAACTGGGTTCCTTAGGCTTCAAAAGCAAGTGCTCAACTGATAAGCCATCTCTCCAGCCCCTATACTGTGATTTTTTAGCCATTATGTGCTCATAAATGCAAAACTTTATTATCCAGAAACTTTGGTCCTAAAATGAATTTGTACCAGATTATTTTAGAAACACACAGACATGTTACTATAACTATATGTTACTATAACTCTTTTTTTTTTTTTTTTTTTGGTTTTTCGAGGTAGGGTCTCACTCTGGTCCAGGCTGACCTGGAATCAACTCTGTCATCTCAGGGTGGCCTTGAACTCATGGTGATCCTCCTACCTCTGCCTCCCGAGTGCTGGGATTAAAGGCGTGCACCACCACGCCCGGCTTACTATAACTCTTTATTAACTATATTTAGGTGACAATCATGGATGGTAATATATACACAGAATATAGAGCTATATAAGGAAACTCAAAGATAAGATACAATGCTGAATAAGAGTTTCTATTTTCCATTATAGATAAGCTTTACACAGTTCTAATAATATAGCATGTCTTTTAAGATGATATATTACAGAAGATTCTGTCTGCCAAAAGAAGGTTACAATCCTAATAAAGTAGAAACTTGGAGTAACAGAACAAAATAAAAAAAAAATAACAAAAGCTATACACAACATGGTGGGGAAAATCCCTTGGACTAATGTGAATCTTCCATAAATGAAAATAGACGAGGAAATATTAATCATCCTAGTAAAATATCTTCAACTAAATTTCTTAAGTGTCACTGAATATGGAGCAACAGATATCAACAACTTTTGTAGCCAAGAGAGATGATATTGGGATTTGTTTCATGACAATTTTCCAATAAGAATGTTTGTAAAACTTCAAGAAAAATTAAAAATGTTGCTCAACTTCAAGACCACTACACACAATGTCAAGCCATGCTTAGGGAGGAACTGACAGCTTGCACCTCATGATTTCAACAAATTCCTCAGCCAAATCCAGGCTTCCTGGGCATATAAAAATAGGAACACTGTGGCCCCATAAACGTCATACATAGATTCTCTGACACACTGACTTAGAAATACAGTGTGGACCTTGTGTCCCAGAGCCAGACTGCTCTTCTCAGATCGAGGACTCACTCTGGGATCCCCAAGTCCTGGGGGTCAGGAGGCAGCCAGAGCAGGAGCTAGGTTACCTGTGGCTAAAACGGGGAGTTACAGGAAAAATGTGATGGGAAGAGAACAGAACTTGAGAACATTTTCTTAAGTGTGTGTTTGCCATTTGTATTCCTTCCTCTGTGAACTGCCCGTTCATCTCTTTGCCTCATTCTGTGAGTGGGGTGTTTGACTTCTTACTGTTTAGATTTTTGAGTTCTTTGCAGATTCTAGAGATTAGGCCTCTATCAGTTGGATAACCCGCAAATATTTTCTCCCATTCTGTGGGTAATCTATTGGCTTTGCTTATTGTATGCTTGTCTGTAAAGAAACTCTTCAGTTTCATATGATCCCATTGGTTGAGTGACTGTTTAAGATCATGAGCCACTGGGGTTTTGTTCAGGAAGTCTTTTTCCGTTCCTATATCATGGAGTGTACTTCCTAAATTTTCTTCCAGTAGTATTCGAATTTCTGGTCTTATATTGAGGTCTTCGATCCATTTGGATTTGAGTGTAATGCATGGTGAAATGTGTGGATCAAGTTTCAGTTTCCTGCATGTGGTTATCCAGTTTTTCCAGCACCATTTGTTGAAGATGCTGTCTTTTTTCCAGGCTATATTGTTCAGGCCTTTGTCGAATATCAAGTAGCTATAGTTGCTTGACCCAAAGTCAGGGTCCTCCAGTATATTCCATTGGTCTATACTCCTGTTTTTATGCCAGTACCATGCTGTTTTTATTACTATGCCTTTGTAATATAGCTTTAGATCAGGTATGGTGATGCCACCTGAGGTATTTCCTCTGCTGGGCATATGTTTGGATATGCGAGGCCTTCTGCCTTTTCATATGAAATTTGAGATCATTTTTTCTATGTCTGTGAAGAACACTGTGGGGATTTTAATTGGAATGGAATTAAATCTGTATATTGCCTTTCGTAGGATTTTCATCTTCACAATGTTAATTCTACCTATCCAGGAGCATGGGAGGTCTTTCCATTTTCTCAAGTCCTCCTCAATTTCTTTTTTGAGTGTTTTCATGTTTTCGTTGTATAGATTTTTCACTTCCTTGGTTAATGTTATTCCAAGGTTTTTTTTTTGTTGTTGTTGCTATTGAAAATGGGACTATGCCCCTTATTTCTTTCTCTGTATCTTTGTCATTTGCATATAAAAATGCTACTGATTTTTGTGCATTGATTTTGTATCCTGCTACTTTGCTATAGGAGTTAATCAGCTTCAGGAGTTTTGGGATGCAGTCTCTTGGGAGACCCTAATTCTTAAAACCAAATAAAGTGTATGAAGACTAATCAGAGATAAAATGCATGAATGTCAAGGTACATTTTTACGTTGACATTTACATTTCCCTTTGATGCTTATATTTCTACTTGATATCCTTATTTTCTTTATAAACCATGTAAAGTATTCAAAAAAGGCATATGGTATTCATTATCCAAAACTCCTCTTATCATCTTGAACACCTGTGAACTTACATAGTACTAATTCACTAATGACATATTAGAAGTGATATAGCCATCTTTTGCTTATAGTACCAGAAGTATACTTAGCATAATATAAATTTTAGTTTTATTCTGAATTTTATGCTATACCTTTGGGACTCTATAATCTAAAACATTTATTGCATTTACTTTTAAAATTAGCCTGTTCTATACATACTATATCTCTTTTAGCATATTAAATACAATTTGTCATTCTTACAAAATTTATAGACATTATTAATTTCCTGCTATGTAAAACACACTGCATGGAATAGAAATAGGAACAAGAAGTATCTTTGTCATTAGGAAATTACTTCAAGCCATGCTAAATATTTTGTGTTCTAATTTCCATTCTGGAAAAAAATATGGCTTGGAACAATTATTTTGGCAAAAACTTACACATGAAAATTCTACAGCTCACTTGATTTACCAAACTTTTTCTACCCTACTAGTAAGATTGGTGCTAAATGTGGTGCCACTTATCTCATAGTTTCCATTTTCTGTGTTTATTAGAAGTCAAGTTCATGAAATTAAAATGAGAAAAAGGAATTTGGGAAGGGTAGATGAAGAATGAAAGAAGTTTGGGAATCCTATGATTATAAAAGCAGTGAGGTTGTCAAACAGTATCCAGTACTTATTGAAAATTACGGGTATAACTATAGATTATAATTTGGGATAAATTAAAGTCATTAGAGACTAGAATGTATATTATTGTTCTTCATGACCTCTGTAAGGAAGTAATGTTAACTTCATAAATACTTTTGATGAGGTGATATTTTAAAATGATGCTCATCAGAGATGCCGTAATCCAATCATACTTATGTCAAAGGAGGAAATTTGGACAGAGAGATACCAAGAATATATGACTGTAGAGACAGGATGATGTGAAGGCACAGTGAGAACATAGACAAGTGAAAGCCAAGTATAGAGGCCAAGTTCTTGATTTTTCCATTCTAGTCCCCAGAATAGAGAAAATTGGTTCCTGTTGTTTATGCCACATCTTCTGAAACTCAAGCCACCACTTTGCATGTGAATATATAGCTGAATGTTAGGCTCAGGAAAAATTTGCAAGTTTTCTGAATGTACAAATAGTCAAAAACAATTCAAAATGTTTCTGACAGTGCTTGACTATGTTATATCCCACAATTTTGCTGTAGCCTTGGCTCTGAAAATACCTGATACAAATTTTGCACTGTTTATATATACAGTCACATTATACAAATTATTTCAAATTTGAGACTATTTATGTGGTAAACTTTAATACACTTATTACACACAAAAAACAATTCTGCTTTTACAGAAAGCTAATGGTTTAATTATAGAAATTACATTTTTTCATATCTTCCTATCATTATGCTTCAGCATGTATCAAAAATGTGCTATTAGCCAGGTGAGGTGGTGCAAGCTTTTAATCCCAGCATTCAGGAGGCAGAGGTAGAAGAATAGTTGTGAGTTGGAGGCCACCCTGAGACTCTATAGTGAATCCCAGGTCAGCCTGGGCTAGAGTGAGACCCTACCTCAAAAAAATGTGTTATTAGTTTAGATTGTCTTTAAACATTTGATTTCAAAATTGCTATGTATTGAGTCTCATTAAAATAATCATGTAGGGCCTGGAGAGATGGCTTAGTGTTTAAGGTTCTTGTCTGTAAAGCTTAACGACCCAGGTCTGATTCTTCAGTCCCCATATAACGCCAGATGCACAAAGTGGCACATGCATCTGGAGTTTATTTACAGTGGCTAGAGTCCCTGACATGCCATTCATTCTCTCTATCTATGTCTGTCTCTATATCTCCCCCTATCTCTGGTTGCAAATAAATAAATAAATAAAAATTCTTTGAAAAATCATCCATTGAATTTTGGCATGAGATAAGAACAAAATTTCAAAACATTTCAAAAATGGCTTTAAACACGCTTGTAACTTTGTGTTATATATTTATTATAAGCTGCATTCTCGGAAATAGTGATTATAACATCACAATATCAATCAAATCTGAAAATTGTTGAATATGTTTTGTATCCTGCAGTATCAAATATTTAGCCAAGATTTCTTTGTGTTAAAATGAACAAGCAAATCCATTTCATTAGTATGTGAATTTATTTTAGTCTTTACGAGGCTCTAAGTGTATGTGTACCAAATAATTATTTTGTAACATATTTCCAAAATGATTTATAATAGTAAAAGCTTGGTTTGTGTAACTGGTCATTTAAAAATCCACTGGGTAAAAATGTGTCACATGTAGAAAAAGTTTAAGAAGCTTTGGATTAAGCAAAATCGTCTAGCCTATTTTGTCATATCACTCCTAGAACTTTAGCACTTTGTCAATGAGTAATCTCTTTGCAAAATGCTGCAGCAATTCTTTTCCATGTTCTTGCATTACATTCTCTCCAGTTGTAGTAATATTTGGCCGCAGAGGCAAGAAACATCTGCCAATAACAAACATGCAAGTGAATATTTTATGTCTAAATCTTTTTTAAAGATTTTATTTTTATTTATTTATTGAAGAGAGGAGAGAAAGAGAGAGAGAGAGGGAAAGAGAATGGGCAAGCCAGGGCCTCTAGCCACTGCAAACAAACTCCAGACACATGTGCCACCATTTGCATCTGTCTTACCTGGGACCTGGAGAACTGAACTGGGGTCCTCAGGCTTCTCAGGCATGTGCCTTAACAGCTAAGCCATGTCTGCAGCCCCTGTATCTAAGTTTTTTAAATCATCCAGAAAGAAAGAAAGTTACTCAAATTACCAAAACATACAAACAAACAAAAAACTGTTATAACTAGACAGGAGAAAAACCTTAGTGGCTAAGGCACTTGCCTGTGAAACCTAAGGACCAAGGTTTGATTCCCCAGGACCCATGCAAGCAAGATGCACAAGGTGTTGCATGCTTCTAGAGTTCATTTGCAGTGGCTGGAGGCCCTGGCATGCCCATTTTCTCTTTCTCTCTAATAATAATAATAGATACAAAGTAAAAAATAAATGTTATATCCTAAATTAAAATTCTTCAGATTGATGGACTATTTAATTGTAAATTTTCTGTATAATTCAGTTATTAGTTACTTTCCATGTCTAGAATTACTAGGTAGAGAAATACTTCATATAAAAAAAAAAACATAGGCCTTTATACTAAAGAAATATGGGATTTTTCTGATAATGTTTATCCCTAAGGGCATATATTCAAAAATACCCTAGAGTAACTGACTCATGCCCTATCACTGTGGGCTAAGGGTTGATATACTAATCCTAATTGTACATTGCTATTTTTATGGTTTATTTAAGCTAAAATTGTGAAAATCAGTACAGTGAGATGCATTTTGATGTCCACTATAAATAGTGAATGTAGTATATTCCCAACAGTAGTGTGACTCAAAGTTTGTGCTTTGTTCTTTATTAGGTTATGAATATCTGTACTGTAGATTAAGAATAACATAAACAATAAAAAATGATATTCTCATATTAGTAGTGAAATAGTATTTGACTAAAATATTTCCTTGCTTGTTTTGGTGGAAGTCTACTACTTGATATAAATATCTACTAATAAATTATTGTTACTTTTTATGAATGTGATTATTGTCTTCATTCCAAGCATTATTTCACATAAGATTACCTGTGCTTATGTTCTTTAGATTTAAAATTATTACTGCATCTCTTGCCAACTACATCAGCACCAATAGTGGTCAGAGATAATAATCTCTTTGGTTCTATATCTAAGGATCTTGGGTCCTTGCAACCCTTGAATTTTTACTTAGAATCCATTTGGCTTTATAATTCACTGGAAATTCAGTGCTACACTAAGCAAAAAAATAAATAAATAAATAAATGAGGACTATGATTTTTATTGAAAATTGTGATTATCCTCAGCATTTTCATTGTGTTAAATATCCCTGAGTGCTAATAAAATAGATTGTTTCAAACATCTACAATATGATAAAAATAACATTCAGAAACAAATAAACTGACCCAGATCTTATGTTACATACCACATTCCATTGAACCTTATCTTCTTAAAATTAATACAACCAAAGCATACATGCAAATCATCAAAGAACAATAGATAGAGACAAAGACTTGGATTTTTGAAGAGGTTAACCAGATTGTCTACCAGGAGTTCTTACAATGGGAGTATAATGAAATGAGAAAGATAACTAGAGAATAATTTGAAAATTTATATTCAAAAACAGTTTAAATCTTAGGAGAAATGGATGTACTTGTAAGATTAAATTAGTGTGCTTATATTAACAGGAAAGCAGTTATACAAATAAATTCACCTCTTTGAACATTTCTTATATTAAACCCTCATTGATAGGCACTAAAAAAATAATGAAGTTAAAATCGTGGATATTCATATAATCTGTGTAGAATGTTTTTCCTCAGAATCATCCCTGACTATACTGAATCTGAGAACCCAAATATGAGACTGATTCTTAATGAAATATTTGAAAGTAGATAGACGTTTTCTTCTAAAAATATTAAAATAATACTGTTAGGTTGGTACAGGCCCCCCAAATGGAGTCACCAAGGATGGCTGGATGGTGACAGAGACATAAGGAAGTAGGCAATCCGCATTCTTCAAGAAACTTCCCAGCCATTATCCCTTTCTTTCCTAACAATGCCCCAGGTCTAGATTTCCTGCCCCTTTATCTTCTAAGTAGCCTGCTCACTGTTCTGGTCTCACACCCTAGCTATTTGAAATGGCTAATGTAAAGAACAAAGGAGTTCTTTTCCCTTCCTTACCTTCCCCCAACTAAAGAAACTAAAGAAAGAAAAGTGCACTATCTGGAATCTCAGGTTGGCTCAGCTCTGCTCTTGAAAGTCAATCCTGGCAGCTCTTGTTTTTCCCAAATGAAAGCTTTCATCTTTGCCTCAGAGTGGTTTGTGTTGTCTTGGTCACTCTCAAACCTTACATCTGGCACTTGTGACTCAGATAGGAGGCTTCCAGTTATCCTGTTGGGCAGCAAGACCTGCTTTCCCCTGACTAGACCACCAAACTGCCATTTGACCCTGTGAAGGCTTCAGACCATCTCTGTCTGGTACCAGCTTTCATACCCACCACAATATGGTCTCACTTTTCTCTTCTCCACCTCCTCCCTCCTTCTTGGTAAGTGTTCCTGTCTGGTTGGCCTTCTTTCATGCTAAATACCTCCTCGTGGAAGCCATGCCAGCATGCCAGGCTACACCCCTTGGACACTTTTAGGCCCCAACCCCAGGTCTGAAGAAAGACATACTCTCAACACCTCAGGTCTCTCGCTTTCTGGTCTACCATACCCTAAGGGGCATATTTTGTTCAGTTACACCATCTTGGGACTCTCTCCTCCTCCTTCCTCTCCCACTCTCTCTTGAGGTCTCATCTTCCACTGCCAGCTGCTTTCGCCCTTGGGAGCACAGTCACTTGCCTTGCCCACTAACAGGCTAAAAAGCTGACAGTTGCTATGTGTACACCCTCTGTCCATGTGGGTGGTGTGAGCCCTGTTCACCCTGACAGGCCAGGGGGGTCATATTGGTGTTCTGTGTAAACCCAGCTTAAGCCCTGGTTCCTTTTCTCTCACTCTTGTTTTGCTCTTTCCCTGTATCCTTAAGAACGTAAACTCTCTACAACTCTTGGACATCTTATCTCTCTTTGCAATTCTGCCTGTCCACAATATAAGATGGACAATGAGTCCAAATGGCCTGAAAATGATATTTTTGATTTCCAAAGTTTCACTAATTAAAAAAAAAAAAAACACCTTCTGCCAAAGTACAGGCAAATGGTCTGAAATACCGTATTTTTCACTGTGTGCATGTCCTTCTCTGTGCTCTACCTGCTCTTCTCACCAGGTCCTTCTAGCCAAGGTCTCAGGAATGTGCTCTCATTCAGCCCCACCCCCATACTTGACCTCAATCTCGCTTTTGATCCAGATGCCATAGATGACCTTGCCCCACCACCACCACCTTGTCTTCTGGCTCCTTAAGCTGTCTCAGCCTCTCCTGACCCCTGCCTGGTGACAAGGTTTGATTTTGATCTCTAGAGTTGTATAGAATAAAAATTTTAAATGGGAATGCATTGCCTCTGAAAGAATGAGGGAATTAATGAATATGGAAAGGTAAAATGGTTGTCTAGAGTTTATATGAAAAGTGCACTTAAAATGAATGTGTGGGGCTGGAGAAATGGCTTAGCAGTTAGGTGCTTGCGAGTGGAGCCTAAGGATCCTGGTTTGAGGCTCAATTTCCCAGGACCCATGTTAGCTAGATGCACAAGGGGGCACACACATCTGGAGTTCATTTGTAGTGGCTGGAGGCCCTGGTGTGCCCATTCTCTCTCTATCTCTCTCTCTCCCTCTTTCTCTCTGTCACTCTCAAATAAATAAATAAAAATGAACAAAATTTTTTTAAAAATGAATGTGTGTGTATGAGTATGTATGTGGCTCACAGCCCTAAGTGTGCAGAATGATTACTGTTCTGAGCAGTGCCATTTCATTGTGAGGGTGTTTTCCACCAAGCCCTCTTTACTAGACAGCATAGCCAATTTTTACTGTTGAGTGTCCCACAGAAGGAACACTAAAAGTAATTAAGATCACAGAAAAAGAAACAAAAAGATTCTCCTACTCTTAAAGAGTTATAAAATGGTAGGATCAGAATGCTTCTTTGTATCCCTGAGGGAAGTCCAAAACTCACCCTGGAATTTAAGAAGAAAAAATAAAAAAACTCTTTTTTTAGCTCCCCTGCCTTGCAGAGCCAGGGGAATGCAAGCACAGGGAATCTCAAGATCCTGGCCCCAGAATAATGATGGATAAATTCCAAGTTGCTGTGAACAGATGGGGACTTCTTATGAGAAATTTGTAACTGTTTTTACATTTACTTTATCTTCCTATGTTTTTGTGGAACTACTAGCAGACAACCGCCTCAAGATATATGTTTAAACTTAGAAGTACTTAATACTGAATTTAAAAGCAAGTTTCTAAATTTTCTAATACTTTTATATTTTTCGAAAAATGTGTTTTAGGAAAGTTATAAAAAACAAAGCGACAAGCCGGGCGTGGTTGCACACGCCTTTAATCCCAGCACTCGGGAGGCAGAGGTAGGAGGATCGCCGTGAGTTCGAGGCCACCCTGAGACTACATAGTGAATTCCAGGTCAGCCTGAGCCAGAGTGAGACCCTACCTTGAAAACCCCCCCCCCAAAAAAAAAGAAAAAAGCGACAAAATCAGTAATAAATCTATATGTTTATTCTGGGTAAGTAGTATAAGTCAATCTAATCTATTCTTTCTTTAAAAAAATATTTCAAAAGGTCTTTTGAGAGAAAATGTTCTTGTTAAAAGTCTGATGGTAGAAACAATAAAAGATTTTGTTGGTAGTTATGAGATGAACTCACTAAAGAAGATAAACTATAGAGAAAACGTTAAATGTTGGATGTTACAAACATTGTAGAGTAAAAGTATATAGATCAAAGTATAAGTAAAATATGTAGATAAAGGTATAAGTAAGCCTAAATGGAAAGTTAAAGACAATGTACTTAATCAGATTACAGACTTCTTGATACATAAAATGACTATTAGCCAAGGGCTTACATCAGACTAATAAAGTATGGCCCTGGCTGGTAAAAGGTTGCTATGGCATTCAGGTTGTAAACTTAATTGTAACTCATTGATGTTAATCTGGTCATGATAGTGGTTATGAAAGACTAAGTTTAGAGTAGCCAACCAAGTTTGCTATGTTCCTCTATTTGTCAACCTTTTAACTAAATCTTAAGGTTAAAATTGAATCATTAGTATTTAATTCTCTCATATGGTTATTATATCTAAATCTCTGCCTCAATTTTTTTTCTCACAGAAGAATTATTAACTATTTTTGCCATTTTATAAGGTAAATAGAATACATTTGGAAACATTAAAGAGTATTTATCTGTCACACACTTGAAAACTATTTACTTCCTGGTAAACAGTAAAAAAAAATCTAAACAAAGTTATGTTGTAACTTAAGATGTAATTCCTCAATTCCTCCAAGAATCAGTCTTAATACTTTAGATATAACCTATGTAATTAGTGAATAAGTTTACCAAAGTATCACAGGCAGAATTATAGAATGATTAAGGTTCAGATAGATGTTTGGAATTCAATATATTTCTATAAAATTAATTTGGAGGAGATTAAAAATATTTCTTTTTGGTTCAGCAATTAAATATGCTTATTTACAAAGCCAGACAGACATAGTGGAGCATGCATTTGGAGGTTGTTTGCGTGGCAAGTGGCCCTGGAACACCCATTCCCTCTCTTTTTTATGAGATTTGTCTTGTTTTTTTTCATTAAATCATGACAGATCAGTCCCATTCCTGTAGTCTTTGGGTACATTAGAGATAGCTGAATTAATTTAAAAAACTGAGTTATAGATTGGATGAACATCTTATTTATCTTTTAAAAGTACTAAATCTTTATATATATCCCAGTTATGATAAGCCTTAAAAAACTGTGAATTTTTTCATGTCTTCATATTTAAGCTAAAGAAGTTACTACATAATATAGATTTATAGATTTCTTGCTTATTTTCAATTCTGTTAGCAAATCTCTTGTTCATATTTTACTCTTTGTAGCCTCATGTGCCTTAAATAACTGTAATTTTTGTTAATATCAGACTTTTCCAGATATCAGAATATTGTAATTTGGTTCATATAAAGCCCATGATATTTGGCTATCAATAAGCATACATCACCATGCCCAGCTAAAACTCTACTTTTAACATGGTTCTTGTCTTGTTCATGCTGGTTTTTCTGGATGATTATCACTGAGGTTATAATCTAAGTCTTATAAAAATTGTCCTATTGTGATTTTGTTCTTAGGAAAACTAAAAGAGCTCCCAATATCTTATGAAAATCCACTGTATACATGGATTTTCTTTATTTCTTTGGGTAAATGTTTCTTTAGGTAAACCTTAAAATTGTTCAATGGTAAAATGTACTTATTTAAAAAACTTACTCTGTGTCTGCCATATTGTCTCTAATGTATGTTAAAATTGAGATTGCTTAACTCAACAGTGACCAAGTTATATTTTATTCTTGAGCTATGTTTAATCAGACTCAGTCAAGGTTTCATTTAACTAATTGTCTCATATCTGGTATCTTAAGTTCATTGCTTATAAAGATATTGATACATAAGACATGTTTCCTGCCCTAGAAAAATAATCTTAAATTGTTGTTCTGTTTCCAGTTTGGGGAGTAATTGGTACTTACATTGGTATATAGAATAATCAAAATTGTTTTCAAACACAGATGCCAAATTTTTATACTGTCTTATCTTATTTTTTAATTTTTAGTTATTTATTTATTTGAGAGCGACAGACACAGAGAGAAAGACAGATAGAGGGAGAGAGAGAGAATGGGCGTGCCAGGGCTTCCAGCCTCTGCAAACGAACTCCAGACGCGTGCGCCCCCTTGTGCATCTGGCTAACGTGGGACCTGGGGAACCGAGCCTTAAACTGGGGTCCTTAGGCTTCACAGGCAAGTGCTTAACCGCTATGCCATCTCTCCAGCCCTGTCTTATCTTTTTCCTGGCATACAATTTCTAGATTAAATCAATTGCCTTAAAGTTATTGATAAAATATTGTTTTCATGGCTACTAAATTGTTCTGACTATACTTATAACTAAGAGATACTTAAGATAGAATGTTTATGTTTTATATGTTCCAAATATACCTAACACTGTCACATGACAACTAAACTTAAATAATAACTAGAATGTTTTTAACCGGGCATGGTGGCACATGCCTTTTATCCCAGCACTTGGGAGGCAGAGGTAGGAGGATCACTGTGAGTTCAAGGCCACCCTGAGATTACATAGTGAATTCTAGGTCAGCCTGGACTAGAGTGAGACCCTACCTCTAAAAAAAATAAGCAAAACTAAATAAATAAATAGAATGTTTTTAAACTATTGTATCATTCTCTAACCAGATCTGCTTTGATAACCTGATATGTTCTTCACTCTTTTAACTTATCTGTTTTGCTAACCAGATATGTACAGTCTCTTTCAGTGATTAATAATTGTATGTAGAAGCCAAAATCAATTAAAAACATTGGAGTTAAAAAGGATAACCAATATTTTGGCTCCTGCTCCCACATCAGAAGGCCACAGGAGATGATGGGACATTTGAACATCTGGACTCTGATAAGTTACCTGTCTTCTTGATCAGAGAGGATATGGATACCCAGAAATAATTTCCAAGTCAGGGTATCTACAACATGAGAGTCACAACTGAGGAAAATCAGTCCTCCAAGCTTCCCAAAAGAGGGAGGGCCACTTGGTCAGCATGACCTTGACTTATCCTTGCTTATGACAATGCTGATAGTCATAGAACACTTCACAAGTCCCTAAAAGTGACTCCTACAGCACCATTATTGACCTCCAAAATATATAGTTAATTCTGGCAACCTACATGTTCTTAATCATCCAGTAAGAATAATATAACTATTAAATATAACTACAATATAAGTAAAGATTCAGACTAATAGGCTTCCCTGTCTGATGCTGACTTATAATAGTAAACTTTAACATTAACTCATGCCTTCTGCCTCTGCCTGTCACTGATTACTTCTGAACTTCACCTATCCTGGCTCCAGCTCCTCCCACTTGCCTTAGCCATAATCAGAGCTATTTCTTGGGCCCCTCCTTCCTTAGCCCTTACCCTATCTCATCCAGGGATAAGTACATTGCCACCCGAGGGGACCTTTCAAAATTAAACTCTCTTGTGTTTCTTCTGTTCCCCTGATCCCCAAATATTCCTCTTAAATATGCCCCTCTACCTCTTCTCTCTTGCGCCAAGCCCTCTATCCCTAGCCTCTGGGTGCTTATTCTCCTCTTGGGCCTGGCACTTTGATGTCATAAGTGTTGAATTCTTCCTTCTGTCCTCTTGTGGACAGAGCCCATCTTCCTCACCCTGAAGCCACCTCAATACAGGGATGGTAGAAGAGAAGTCTGTTCCATTCACAACTAAGTCGTGACAGCATGCTACACTGATGCTAACAGAGGGTACTCACTATTAATCTCACCACTCTGTTACCTCTAGCCCCCATAGAACTTCCTCCTCATCATCTGCCCTGAAGGGAGACCCATCAACCACATTATCTAGCTTCTCCCATAAGAACTCATTGCCCCTACAGTCAGCATGAAGAAATTAACTTTCCTCTCTTATCATGCTAATCAAATTAGCAAACTGTGGGAATAAAAACAAGTATTTTCACAGTCTATACAAACAAATGTTATGATAAAAGAGCAGCCCTAAAATAATATGCAATTCTATGTGCCTTTACTCTGGAAAAGCATAGTGGAATTTGTTTAAGTGAATTAAATTCATTAATGAATTTAATGTTGGAGTTCTCTTCGAAAGAGGTAATGAAAGCTATGATTTTAACTACTCTAAACTTCAGTTTGAGAGAAAATACATACCAGGGCAAATTCTTGAAGTACAAGAAAAGTATAAAGACTTCTCATACAAAAACAATCATTGACATTTTTTTAAATTATTTATTTATTTATTTGAGAGCGACAGACACAGAGAGAAAGACAGATAGAGGGAGAGAGAGAGAATGGGCGCGCCAGGGCTTCCAGCCTCTGCAAACGAACTCCAGACGCGTGTTCCCCTTTGTGCATCTGGCTAACGTGGGACCTGGGGAACCGAGCCTCAAACCAGGGTCCTTAGGCCTCACAGGCAAGCGCTTAACCGCTAAGCCATCTCTCCAGCCCAATCATTGACATTTTTGAAACAATTTTCTTTGAAACAACATTTCACAGAGTACATCCATTATTGAAATTGTTTCCTCAAATTAGTTCATCCAAATTTATCATGTAAAGGTGATTCATAGTCTAGTGCATAAAGCTGAAGTTATTTACTTGTCATTAATACATATTAACTTTTTACTATTTGAAGGATAGCCTTGCCCATTTCAGCTGCCATCACCATAGGAAGCATCCTCAGATAGCCATTCAGAATTTATAATTAATTAGTTGTACCTGGGATCAAAAAAGAATAAGTGAATTATAAAGAAAACATAACATACACACAGGCACACATGCACATACACATGCATATAGATAAATAAAATATTATTATATAAAAATCACGGGGCTGGAGAGATGGCTTAGTCATTAAGGTGCATGCCTGCAAAGCCTAAGGACCCAGGTTTGATTCTCTAGGTCCCACATCAGCCAGATGCTCATAGTGGCACATGTGTCTAGAGTTCATTTGCAGTCCCTGGCACACCCATTCTCTCTCATCCCCCCAACTGTAATAAATAAATAAATATAAAATATTTTTTAAAAAGTCACATAATCTGACAAAATTCCCATTCAATTTATGTTAAGTAGATAGATCTATAGGTTTGATATCAGTTCTACAAGGAGAGATAGAAATTTAATTTTTCTTTATATAAGTCTCTGTACCAAAATTGGAAGAGATTTTTGTTAGATATTTTAAAAAAGGGGGGCTAGGGAGATTGTTCAGTGATCAAAGGTGCTTGCTTGAAAATCCTGGTGGCCCAGGTTTAATTTCACAGGAACCACATAAAGCAATATGCAAAAAGTGGTGTCTGTATCAAGAGTTCCTTTGCAGTGTCAAGAACCTTGGCACACCCATTCTCTCCCTCTCTCCCTCCTTCTCTCTCTCTTTCTCTCTCTCTCTTAAAATAAAGCAATCAATCAGTCAATATTTTTAGAATAATATTTGTGATTTGTTGTATACTTAGGACATCAACCTTGTACACACATGAATTTCAGGTGATTCTAGTAAAATATTTTATTACTCTTTTTAAATTATTTTTTAATTGGCAATTTCCATAAATATTAACTCCAGTCAGAATGGCAATCGATCAAAAAATGAAATGCCAACAAATGTTGGTGAGGAAGTGGGGAAAGAAGAACCCTTATTCAAAGATGATGGGGGTACAAACTTGTGCAAGCATTATGGAAAACAGTATGGAGACTCCTACAAAAGATGAAAATAGAACTACTATTTGACCTAGCTCATCCATTCCTGGTCATTTACCACAAAGACTTCATTCTTTTTTTTTTGTTTGTTTGTTTGTATTTGTTTTTTTCGAGGTAGGGTCTCACTCTAGCCCAGGCTGACCTGGAATTCACTATGGAGTCTCAGGGTGGCCTTGAACTCATGGTGATCCTACTACCTCTGCCTCCCGAGTGCTGGGATCAAAGGTGTGTACCACCACACCCGGCTGACTTCATTCTTTAGTTTAGAGATACTTGCTAAACCATGTTTATTGTCACTCTATTTACATTCTCTAGGAATTGAAACAATCCAGATGCCCACCAACAGACAAATGAATAATGAAGATGTAGTACATATACACAATGGAATTCTACTCAGTAGTAATGTGGTATAAAAGAAGCTAAAATTTGAACTGAGTTACTGTAGCAGTTAATTGCTGAGGAGCTAAAACTTATCTTTGTCAGCAGAAGGAAAATTCCCAAAGAAGGAACTGTCCAGAAAGAGCCCAAGGGGTTGATAAGAAGGAAAGACAATTTAGGCTAAAACAAAATAAAATGGAGTTCATTGTTACGGTGGCCTAGAAATGATAGATATGAAAATTGACACATGTTGTTTGTTCACTTACTCCTCCCCTTGGCTATGAAAACTATAAAATGGAAATAAAATGTCAGCTCAAGGCCAAAGCTTCTTTGAAGGGCTACCTCAAACTTTTTGGCCCCCAGGTAATGAACTCCTCAACATTCACTCATTTTGGCATTGGAGCAATCTTTCAAGAGAATTTCTACATCTCTGGAGGCCCCAGATTTTCTTTGCCCACATCCCCAGTGGGTCAGGAAGGACTTCTGCTCCTGGACTTTCCAGACCTCCAAAGGTCCCTGGAACTGGGAAGCATGCACCCCTGACATAATTGCAGGGTCCACTTCCAGGTAGCCCAAGGACACTGTGAAGCCCCAGACCAGAGTTCCTGAATGGAAGGAGACAAGGCTGAATCAGATGTCTGGACCAGGTAAGAATTCCTCCAGGAAACTGGAAATTTGGATTGTGATTAGTCAGGTTTGGAGGAGCTAGAGTGGATTTATCCCTGCAAGAGGAGGAATCCTGAGCTTCAATACTGCTATGAGGTGATGGCCAGCCCTCTTTCTGTCAGGTTAACTAATGGTATTTGGTCTCCGTAACCACCTAGATAAGACCAATGTTGCTCTGTCTCTGAAGTGAGCTTGTCAGGGTTATGATGTCTACATGAAAAGTACACTTGATATGAATGGTTGTACTGGTATGCATGTGGCTTAAGGCTGAAGAATGGCTTTGTCTTTGGGTTCTGCAGCACTGACACAGTGGGAAATCCAGTGTTGGGGAAGTCCTCCACCAAGCCCACTGTCTTGGACTGCATGATCAAAAACAAACCATACTGCAGAAGGGAATATTCAGGAGATTATCATACTAAGATGACAACAGAAAAATTAAAGGCCTCTGTAAATTAGGAAAGCTAGTTTTTAGTGTTGAATGGTCCCCAGAAGAAACACTGAAAAAAGTAACTAAGATCATAGACATGAAAAAATGCAAAATTCTCCTACTCCTAAAAGTTATGAAGTGGCAAGATGAAGATGCTGCCCTGTAGTCCAGAAAGAAATATAATACTTTCCCTGAAAACAAACAAACAAAAAAACAACAAACAAACATTCAACTAGAGTCAGAACAGAAGCTTTAAGGCCAGTAATCACCCCCACAGAGCTGCTTCCTAACACCCTCTACAGTAATGAAGTACTGGTTGGCAGAAGTTTAATTGGCAAAGCCCAAGGCCACATAAAAGGGGAATAAAGGGAGATAATTATGCCTGGGCTATTGTGAAATTCCATCACTCTGGGCCTGACATTGAGGAAGAAATTAAATGATAGAAAAAGACAAACCAAGATAAAAGGCTCACTGCAAGGTTTTACAAATGATTCCGAGTTAAACTAAAGTTTTGAAAGATAGAATGTGTGTGCTTTCTATGTCCCACATATAGCTTACTCTGTCCCCTGACAACTAAACTTAAAGGCTAATCAAAATGATTTTAAACTATTGTGTCATTCTCTGACCAGATCTGCTTTGCTAACCATATATGTTCTGTACCTTTTTAACTAAATATGCTTTGCTAATCATATATGTATAGTCTTTCTGAGTGATTCATAACCATATGTAGAAGCCTAGGTCAATTGGAAACATTGGAGTTAAAATGATAACAAACAGTTTGGTTCTTGGTTCCTGCTCCCAGATCAGAAGGCCACAGGAGAAAATGGGTCATTTGCTAACTTGTAGCTCTGGTAAGTTACCTGTCTTCTTGATCTAGGAGAACTGGAGACCCGGGTATGGACTCCAAGTCAACATATCTGCAACAGGAGAGTCACCTTGGAGGAACAATAGTTCTCCAGGCTTCCCAAAAGAGAGAGGGCTACTTGGTCAGCATGACCTTGACTTATCCTAGCGGATGACAATACTGAGAGTCATAGAACTCCTCCCAGATCCCTAAAGTCTCTCCAACAGAGCTACAAATGGTCTCTAAATTGTAAAACATAGTTGATTTTTATAGCTTGCATGGTCTTAAGCACCCAGTAAGAAAATATAACTACAAGATAGTACAACATAAACCAAAATTTTGACAAATAGACTGACCTGCCCGACACTGGCTTACAGTACTAAACTATTAACTCATGCCTTCTGTCTCTGCCTGGTCCTGATTAGTCAGCCACTGTTTGCCTTTAATTCAAAGATCCAAAATTGTCATCACTGATTATGTTTACCTGACAGTTGTTGATGTGCATTAGTCCAATCTCTCCTTGACATGTCTTATTAAAAGGGGGTATATCACTGAGGAAATATCTCAGAGCCAAGGCCTAAAGTACATTTAAGACAAATCTAGAGCCTAAGATATGAAATCAGAGTTCTGGCTGTTTGTACTTGGTAATCTTGGTGGTGCTGATTGTTTTATGGTGTCTCTTAGTTTAGGTTTATAGAGGCAAGACGGATTCTCCTGCCACTGATGATGCCTCCTTAAAATCTGTAACACAAGGGGACCCATATACCCTTGCAAAATTTGGCCCACATCCATCAGTCAAATGATATAAACAAACTCATTACACCTGAATCAAGAAGACAGTATCTTCAGCCAATTTTAACATTTAACAGGGAACCAGAGACCCAGAGGGCCCCTTCAAAGTTAAGTTCTAGAGGACATTTGCTCCTGACAACAGGACTGTATCCTTGCTCCAGGTATGGCAGAAGCCTAAGAACTGCAACCTTAAATGCTGAAAAAACATGCACATGGGTAGGATCCTAACCACTTCCATTTGCTAGATGAATCAGCTCATTTAATAACCTTGTGAGACTTTTATGCCATTCACCCCTTAACAGGTACAGTTGTTTACTATTTCCTCATATTACAATATTACATCCTTTCCCTTCACAGGAATATGTGTTTCTTTTTGAGGAATGTGGTACCACGCCCACCCCACTGCAGGAATATCCTGTGCTCTCCTCCTTACAAGAGCATTCATTAGTTACACTCAGTCCCACTGTCTAATATTGTACAGAGAAGGCCCTCCTGGCTCACTTTCTTTTATTATAATAACTCTTTTGTGTTGTCATTCATATTTTCAATGACAATAATCCTGGATGACTTCCTGCTGCTGAAAATTAAATACAAGATTTAATGGAAACAGTGTCAACATTCCCAATGATAACTGACACGTGCTTGGCCCTCAAAGTTACACTTACCCAAGACTCTGGAGGTCTTATAGCTGATGTACCCCAAACCTTAAGCCTACCCCTTATGTGGACTATATGGGGACACTTACTGGCTATTTTAATGGAGCCTCTCATAATAATTATTCTGGGGTCATGTCAAAAACATGTGTTTTATATGCTCTGACCAGGCTCATCCAATCTTGAATGGAAATAATTAAAATACAGGTGACACTCTAGGGATACCAACTATTACATACAAAGTCATAAGATGTTATGATGATAGAGGAGGGAATGTGGTAGAAAAGAAGCTAAAGTTTGAACTGATTCACTGAGCTACTATAAGAGTTAATTGCTGAGCAGATAAAACTTATCCTTTTCAGCAGATGGAAAAATCCCAAAGAAGTAACTATCCAGAAAGAGCCCAAAGGGATGATAAGAAGGAAAGACAGTTTAGGCTAAAACAAAATAAAACGGAGTTCATTATTAGGGTTGCCTGACTACAGACATGATTGATACACAAATTGCCACATCTTGTTTGTTCACTTACCCCTCCCCATGGCTATGAAAACTAATAAATGGAAATAAAATCTCAATTCCAGGCCAATTATTTTTTGGAGGGCTACCTCAAGCCTTTTGTCCCCCAGATAATAAACTCCTCTACTTTAACTCATTCTGGTGTTGGAGTGATCTTTCCAGATAATTTCTACAACAGTAAGAAAAAAAATAAATAATAAACTTTGCAGCAAAACAGGTAGAGTTGGAAGAAAAACATCATAAGGGGAGTTATGTAGTTTAAGAAAATGATGCTGCATGTTTTTGCTCATACTTTACTCCTAAAATGGAGCAGTGGAAGAGGAAAGCAAAAAGCAGTATAGATTAGGCTTTTGGAAATATATATAGAATGAGACTAGGAAAAAAAAAAAAAGAAAACAGAGAGGGAGGAGAGGAGAGGATAACAAATAAAGTAGTAGAGGCAAAAATTTTGGGGGATAGGAGGGCTGGAGTCTGGGGAAAGGGAGGGTAGGAAGGGAAACTACACAAAATAAAAGACTAAAGTAGTTAGTGTATTCGGAAATGCCCTCTAGGATAACAGTATACAGAATATAAGTCTTAATTAAGTGAGGTGGATGGACCTAGCTGATAAGCCCAGTAGAAGGTGGAGAAAGCTTATTCCTAAAACCATAGGTTCTGGCTTATGACTAAAAATACATTTTTAAAAATAGAATTATTTCCTTTTGAACTCATTTATTTTAGTTTATTTAACTCTTAGAAACATTGGACCCTGTCCCAATTATGCTGAATTTTTTTTTTCAGTGAAGTTATTGGTATTAATTGTGTGAACCAGGAAGCCTCAGTGACTGCTGGGGGGTGGGCAGGGATATAGTCCTCAGGCTATTCCCATCCACCCTGAGACTCTTTTAACTGGCAAAACAAATGAGAGGTGTGCTTCACGCCCTATAATCTTGCTTTACTATGTCCAGCTGTAGTCTTTATCTGTAACCATCACTACTTCTACTTATTGAATTTTACTTCCAAAAGTTTAAGTTATTTGAGACTGACTATAATGATACAAATCCGTAACAGAAAGTACTAGAATAAAATAATCATAATTTTAATTTATATACCATTCTGAACAGTTTAATGCACTACTATTCCATGCTTCACTTTGTTCAGGGTTTTTGCATTTCATAAACACATTGTTCTTTGTTAATAGCCATCTTGGTTATTAGATGAGCTGTTACTGTATCACAATGCTTGGATTTAAGTAAGGTCAATAGTCGACAAATATGGGAAAGTGTCTATCTCATCCACTCCAGTTCATCTCATCACATAGACATCATGTTATCCCAGATTATTATAGAAAGAAGGGTTAGTATAATAAACACTTTTCAGAATGATTACATTCTACCACATTTTTTTGAAAACATTATTGTTATTTTTCATCATTAGTTATTAATTGTGATGTGTTGCCAACTTGATCTGTTTAGTAATCCACGGGAATCCCTTTCGGGTGTGTCTCCAAGGTTACTTCCAGCAAGCATTAACTGAAGGAGGTAGTCCTACCCGCAGAGTGTGCAACCCCTCTCAAAGGGGGACATTATATAAGGAAGCTTTGGGTGAAAAGAACCCCTTTACTTCCCCTTGGCTTCCAGAGCTGCTTGCAGCCTTCCAGCATGGATTAAAGACCAGCACAGATGGAAGACCAGTGTCAACTAAAGACCCATGTGGATTGAAGACCAACAGCTCCTCAGGAAGCCTACAGGCCTTCAGTACTTGATTGGGACTGCTGAGGCATCTAGCTACATGGACTGAACACTTACATGGTTTGATTCTCAAGCCTGTAACTGTTATTGTACTAACATAAGCTAATCCAATACATTCCTTTTTTAAAAAAATATAATTCATTCTTGTAATTCTGATCCTTTAGGGAGCCCCAATGAAGAGCAAATTGTGGGAAAAAAAAAATGTTTATTTTGCCTTACAGACTCAAGGGGCAGCTCCATGATGGCAGGTGAAAATGAATGGCATGAGCAGCGAGTGGACATCACCTCCTGGCCAACATCAGATGGAACACAATGACAGGAGAGTGTGCCAAACACTAGCAAAGGGAAACTGGCTATAATAACAAATTTTCTCCCAATAATCTACTGCCTCCAGGGGGCATTAATTCCCAAATCTCTATCAGCTGGGAACCTAGCATTCAGAACACCTATGTTTATGGGGAAAACCTGAATCAAACCACCATATTCCACACCTGGCCCCCATAAACTGATAGCCATTCATGCTTGACATAAAATGCAATGTATTCTGTCCAACTTTAAAAGTCCCCATAGCTTTTATCAATCCTAATGATGTTCAAACATTGCCATAATTCAAGGTGTTTTAACTGAGCCATAATACCAAAAAATAAACCACAAAGAAAAGTAATGGCACAGAATCAACATTCACCCTGCAAAAGATGGCATTGGGCACAGCAAAGAAATATTCAGCCAATACAAGATTTAAAATAAACCAGGACAAACAACAAACTCTGTAGCTCCCAGTCCAACAACTCTAGCCAGTAATAAGTATCCAATTCCAATAATTCTAACCAGTAACAAGTTTTTGTAGTTCCAATTGTACCCCTCAAGCTAGGCTACTCACAGTCCTGGAAAACTTTATTGGGGCTGGCTGGCAGCTTTCCTTAGCAGCCATATTGTGGTCCTGGCATCTCCACTGGGTCTCCACTGCAAACCACAGTTCATCCTCACAACTCCATTGGGTCTTCATGAAGGCAATTCCACAAACCTGTTACACACTGCTCATGGATTTTGCCAAAACTCAAGACCCTGTTTCTAATTCAATGACCCTGTCTTTCCTGAATTTCTTTTACTCCATAATACAAGGCAGAGTGCCAACATGTTCATACAGGGTGGGGAGGTGAGCAGAACTTTGAAGAAAAGGATATTCCTTCAGCTTGCCCAATTTCAGTGGTTGTAATCCTTTATATGATGGGCATAACAGCATGACTCTCACACAAACTGCTTCTAGCCCAGTCCAAGCAAAGCTCTTTCTCACCCTCATAAGCCAATCCTCACAGTCCATACTTCTTACTGCATTCAACCCATTTCAATTCTGACCAGAATAGTCCATCAAGCTGTACTTACAGCACCTAAGTGGGTCCCTTAGGCCTAGGTTTCAAACCCTACCACATTCCTCTTGAAAATGAACTCCAAAAGGCCAAGGCTACACAGTTAGATGTCTTGCAAAAAATGACCCTACTCCTCAGTACCAATATTACTGCTACAGTCAGTGTCTTAGTTATAATGTGTATAACTGAATTTTGGGGTAACAAGGGACAAGTGGCAGCACTGAATTGATAAAGATGAGATAAGTGTGTTAATTATAATAGACAGTATAAGCAAAATAATGCACATAAAGGTATGACTCGTACGGGCCATTGGCACAGGCTGATTAATCATGATTTTCCCAGAAGTCAAATATATAAGAAGCCTACTGAGGTCCTGTTTGATCTATGTAAGCAGAAAAATTCCAGAGCAAAGGAACATAAGGCCACTTTGAATTATAGCAACAGAGAATCAAGGCCTCTTAATCCGTTTCCAGACTTGGTATACTTGGGTGTACAGGCAGTTTCCCCTTGCCAGTGTTTGACACACTCTCTTGTTCCTGTTGTCCACTTATGTGGCCCAGGGGGTGATGTCCACCCTCTGCTCATGTCATGTTTTTACCCTGCCATCATGGAGCTTCCCCCTTGAGCCTGCAAGCCAAAATAAACCTCTTTTTCCCCACAAGCTGCTCTTGGTTGGGTGATTTCTACCAGCAATTCAAAACTGACTGCAACACAATGACTAGTAGGCACCAAAAAGTCTGATTATTTCTTTTACCCTAGCAAAAGGCTGCACATCCCACTGATGAAGGAGTAAGGTTAATATTGTAGGGAGGTCCTTCCTTGAGGGGACCTGGCCATCCCTTCAATCAAGGGGTGTACTGAACACTGACTCTGAATTGACATTGATTCCAGGAGATCCCAAACAGCATCGTGGCCCTCCAGTTAAAGTAGGTGCTTAAAGAGGTCCAGTGATCAATAGAGTTTTGGCAAATGTTAGACTGACAGTGTGTTCCCAAACTCACCTTGTTGTTATTTCCCCAGTCCCAGAATGCATAATGGTATAGGTATATGTATGAGTTTGAAGAACCCCGACATTAGATCCCTGGCTTGTGGAGTCAGGGGTTGTATGGTTGGAAAGGCCAAATGGAAGCCATTGAGGCTCCCACAACTAGAGAACATATTGAATCTAAAATAGTATCACATCCCTGGAGGAATTGTAGAAATTAATGACATTATAAATTACTTGAAGGATGTAGGGATGGTGGTTCCCACCATGTCTCCCTTTAACACTCCTTACACTCTGATGGCCTAGAGGTATTGGTTCCAGAGGGGGGAGTGCTTTTTCCAAGTGGAAAAAAGAACATTCCATTGAATTGGAAGCTAAGGCTTTCCCATGGCCACTTTGGACTCCTGATGTCCTCCAGCCAACAGGCTAAGAAAGGAGTTACAGTGTTTGCAGGGGTGATTACCAGGGGGAAATCAGACTCCTCCTGCACAATGGAGGTAAGGAAGAGTATGTCTGGAATACAGGAGATCCTTTAGGGCATCATTTAGTGTTTCTGTGCCCTGCTATCAAAGTCAATGGACAACTGAAACAACCCAATCAAGGTAGGGTGATAAATGGACCAAATCCTTCAGCAATGAAGGTATGGGTCACCCCTCCAGGTAAAGAACAAAGTCCTGTGAGTCCCTGGATATTCAGGGCTGCTGTCCTGTGAAAGTGTCCAGGCAACCATGAAGAGTCTTGAGTAGCCATGACCATAAGGAGAGAACCACTTTTGGGAGGCAGTCTCAGTGAATGGCTTATTTTGTCAGGGAAATGTGTTGTTAAACAGTTGAGAGAGGGAAGTGGGACCTAAGGGGATTGGTGGGTTCAAAGGTTGCTAGCCAATGCTTAGGTACATTCATTTTACCACATAGGGAGAGAGTCAGGTGGAACATGTAGGGACAGAGTCAGGTGATCTACATAGTGGCAGGAAGAGGGTCAAAGGGGGATGGCTATGTGAAGGCTGCTTGCTGACAAGGAGTTTCCTAGGCAAGTGCCCAAAGGTCACAGGGCTCCAGGTGTGCCCGGATTGCAGAGTGGCCTCCTTTAGTCCAAGGGGTCCCTTAGGCATGCCTGGCACCTTAGACTCCTGAAGGCTCCAGTCTGTGCCTGGCAGTGTGCACCAAAGACCTGCTGAGGTGCTTGCTGAATGTGGAGGGAAAATAGAATGGGGAATAGAAGAATGGGGAGTAGAAAAGATAGTTATAAATAACAGCTAAGACCATGTGGCCAGTTACAAAAATGAGGAATATAATTGCCATGTTTCTGTACTGCCTTGATTCAGATTGTTTGTACATATCTACACCAAAATTAAGATTATATTATTAGCTAACAATTGTTGAATTTATATTAGACCTATTGCGGGGCTCCTTCCCGCACAGGTAGTGCCAAGGGAAGGACCAGGCCTGCTGATTCCTCCCTAGGGGTTGAGGGGATGATGAGCGTCGGACGACTCAGAAACCTCTCCTGGCCACTGGAGAAAAACCACACTGAGTCGGGAGTCTTTGCAATGCAGGAACAACTCGCTTTATTACTCTGAGCAGTTGCTTATATCATGTTGGGGACGAAGGCGGGGATTTTAGGGTGGGAGAAGAGGTAAAGGCCAATAGTAAACTTTAACTATTGAAATGGTAATTACAATCACCACGAGGAAGTAGCAGGCCAGAAGCCCTTAGGCATCCTGCTGAGTCATAGCTGGCCAGAGACAGGTCGCCAAACTTTAGCTAGGCTCAGGAAGTTCCACTAGGCCTCATGCCTGGGCCTTTCAGGGCCCAACAACCTATTATATTAGAGACTAAGCATTCTTCAAGGAAACTTGTTTTGTGTTGGGGGAATATTTTGTGTTTCTGTTTGTATGTGAGCTAGTTATACCATGTTAGGCAGAATTATAAGCGTGTTACTGAATTAATTTGGAAATTAAGTATGATATAAGGAGATATGGTTTGGTGTCAAGTTGACAAGTGGTAGACTTGTAATGGTCAAGATTCTGTCAAGTGTCAACCTTTTGGGTGGGTCTCCAAGGTCATTTCCAGGAAGGATTAACTAGAGGAAGCCTTTCCCCCAGAGTGAGTCTTTTCCCCAGAGTGGGTGGCCCCTCTCAGAGGAGGACTTTATGTAAGGAAGCTCTGGATAAAAAGAGCCCCCTTCCATCCATTTAGCTGCTGGAGCTGCTTGCTGCCTTCCAGTGTGGATTGAAGGCCAACACAGACTAGATTGATGACCAGAGGCTCCTCAGAAAGCCTACAGGCCTTCAGTGGATTGGGGCTGCTGAGGCATCTAGCCACATGAACTGAGCAGCTACAGGGTTCCTTGATTCTCAGGCCTGAAACTGCTATTGGACTACTGTAAACTAACCCAATGAATTTGCTTTTTTTTAAAATATTTTTGTTCACTTTTTATTTATTTATTTGAGAGTGACAGACACAAAGAGAAAGACAGATAGAGGGAGAGAGAGAGAATGGGTGCGCCAGGGCTTCAGCCACTGCAAACGAACTCCAGACATGTGCGCCCCTTTGTGCATCTGGCTAACGTGGGACCTGGGGAACCGAGCCTCGAACCGGGGTCCTTAAGCTTCACAGGCAAGCGCTTAACCGCTAAGCCATCTCTCCAGCCCTGAATTTGCTTTTTATATAATTCATTCTAGTGGTTCTGTCCCTCTAGAGAACCCTGACTAATATACATTAATTAATAAATGTGAATATTTTCATGTAAATTTACAAAATAAATGCTTAAACCACTGTGCATGTGTGGGGAAATACAACCATTATAAATTATTATAATGTCTTTATTATTATACAGTTACAACTATCTATCTATTATCTATCATCTATCTATCTATCTATCTATCTATCTATTATCTATCTATCCATCTATCTAATTAAATCTACCCTTGGAGCTATCTTTGGTTTCAGGCATACACTGGGGGCCTTGAAACATACCCCCAAATTTAAGTGCCAACTACGTTGTATACTTTACCTTGTTTGTTAAAGATATGTGAAATTCAGTATCTACTGCTGGTTAGACAATTGATGACCATTCTTCCCTAGCTGTCAGCCTAGAAATTTCCAGAACTATGGTTACTAGCCACAAGAGAACCAGCATCCAGTTCATTTCCAGTTTGGTTTCCCCATGTCCTCCGACCAAAACATTATGTCTTCTGCAATAGGGCCTTGCTATCAAGTTCTGGTAGTTGCCCAAGAGCATTGGCAAAAATTATGAGCCTTATGGGCCTCCTAATCAGCAATTATTCCACTCCCTGGAACTGGAACTTTTTGTAACAATTGTGGCTTCTGTGCACAGCATTCTCCACACCAACAGGGGATGACTTTTGTTCTTTCTTCCTTCCTAAATCCTTCCTTCCTTCTGTCCTTTCTTCCTGTCTTTACAAGTTATATAAATAGTTTTTGTAAGCTGACAAAGAAGTAGGTTTTCATATTGTCTATTCATAACGTCAGTAATTTTGTGAAACATTCCCCTCACCCCATTCTTTTCTATATAACCCTTCTCTGATCCTTTTTGGACACTATACTCCAGATATGAAAGGATCAGTGCATATTTTAACATCAGAATGGAGGTTACCACCTCCATAAGATTTGCACAATATTGAGCCCATCAACAATTTTTAATAGGGAATTTTGCTGTATGAGCACATTGTATATTGTCCATATTCCCACCGGGTTATATTCTTACCTGCTTCTGTTCCATTTAGGTACCTTCTCAGTAGGGTTATCAGTATTCACTGTGGGATCATAAATACACAAGCCAGTCACTGGGGAGCAATGCCTCAGAGAACACCTTCCCACACTATGGATTTTACTTTCTTTCCACCCCCTCTTGTGCAATATTCCCTGAGCTTTGGAGAATGTGGTAGAAATCTCCTTTAATGCTTAATGCTTAACCACCTCTGATTTTTCCTTGTTGATGAGCCTCATGTCTCCTTAATGTTTACCTCACCCCCCCCCCCCGCGAAGAAGTTCTCAGGCTAGCACTCATATTTAATCTGCTACTTCAACTGTGATGTATCCTGAGCTACTATAGATATGATAGAGTTGACTACCTTGTGTCAGGCTACCAGATTTCTTTTCTTGTCCTATTTATGGGTCTAGAGTTTCCCAGGAATTTGCTGCCATCTTTGAATAGTAGATTCTCTAACAAAAAGTAGCAATATCATGGATCAAAGGGGATAAACTTAGATATTTAAAAGATATTTTTGAAGAATGTTACCTCTCATTTTAGACAAATAACAATACAAAATTCTCTGCAGGCTCTATGACCTTCTAAGCCATAGGCTTCTGATTTGGTTTTCAGTACCATGCATGAAATATCTCCCACTGAACCAGTCTCATATCCAATCAGAGAGCAGTTATTACACCATAGCCTGTGTGTAACTATTACAAAGGTGTGTACATCTTGCCTGGCTAGTTGTTTTGAATATGCAGGATTCACTTCTTGATCATGATGTTTCTGGCCATTTTGCCCAAGCAGCTTACATAGCACTTTGTATCACTATGAGAGCTAGCCAGCAAGGAGATGGATTCCATCTCAGTCTCAACATGATCCCTCAGTGTCCTGCAACTACAGCCTGTGTTGTCGTAAATAATAGGATCTTACCAATTAGATCTGGTGGATAATCAAGTACTTTGTCAATGTTCTGGATTTTTATGAGGGTTTCATGAGCGTCCCTTACCTACAGTTCACTATGGGGGTAGCCCAATTCATTACTTTCATTTTACCGTGTTCCACATTGTTCCACTGAATATCTTCTCTATGATTTTGATGTCATTTTTGCCCTCCTTTCTCAACAATGGTGACATGTAGATGGACCCATATTATGCAGGTCCTGTGAAGATAATAACTTACTGGAGAAACTCAAAACTCATCAACATGCTGAGAGTAAGTAGCTAATGAGTTGTTACCACTATGTGAAACATATGTATCATACCCATCAAGGCTCAGGGACACCAGAGAACAGGGGTGAGAAAAATTTAAGAACCAAATGATGGAAAGAACTATTTAGGAACACCATCTTCTGGACATGATGTATTCACCACTCTATACTAACTTTCAAATCTAAATATTTTGGCTTTAGGAACTAAAATATATATGTAAAAAATAAAGAGAAATATAGACTTAGAAAATAGATGGTCATTACATCAGGTGGAAAATATCTCCAGAGCTAGTCAATGATGAAGATAATTTGTAGCAAAGCATCCGTCTCAAAGAGTTACTATTATTTAGGCAGCTATGGGTGCCCATAGGTTTTCTCCATGTTTTGAGCATGTTTAGAGCAATGATGGCTAAGGTATCTAAGACTTATATAAGGTAATATTAAGTTATATTGATTAAATTGAAACTGAGACGTTGATGGCCTTAATACATATCTCCTGTTTCACATTTTCAACCACTTCACTATTCAGTTTTTATTCATTTTATTTATCTATTTGCAAGGAGAGAGAGTGGAGAGAGACAGACAGAGAATGAGCACTCCAGGGCCTCTAGCCACCGAAAATGAACTCCAGATGCATATGCCCCTTGTGCATCTGGCTTACACAGGTCCTGGGGAATTGGACCTGGATCCTTGGCTTCAAAGGCAAATGCCTTAACCACTAAGCCATTTCTCCAGCCCTCTGTGTTTTGAGTGTAGATAGTTTCAGAGAGTGTTGGCGTGGACAACTCTATGTAGGGTGCAAGCAAGAAATCATAATTCCCTTCTTGGACTTGGCATATGCCAAGATTTAGTAAGAAAGTATAAAGAACAGGGAGGAAGTCTCTAAAGGTGACCTGGCATTTAATATTTGAATTGCAATAAATTGTTCATAGTGCATTTTTTTCAGAAGTAAGTGTTATGCTTCTGAATGTTTAGCTTATTATTGGGACTCCATAGCTATTTGTAATTTATTTCTGGAAATTAGTAATGATATTATTTTTCAAAAATGACAGTGGAACTATATTTTTAAAGTAAAATAATTTTAAATCATAAACAAAACTTAATGAAAAAATCTTTTAAAGAAGTTTTTCCTGTCTTAGAAAATGTACTTCTCCAAAACCATGACAAAGAATTTTGTCATTCAAAGACTATTAACCTTATTTAACAATTTTACTGTTTTTTTTTCTTTTATAGAGATTTTAGAGGTTAGTGATTCTAACCTTTTTTTTTTAAATTTAATTTATTAGTTTTCTTTTCAGTAAATACAGGCAGTTTGGTACCATTATTTAGGCTCATCTGTGATCTACCCCCTCCCATTAGACCCTCCTTGTTATTGAAAATGGGTCGTGCATTGTGGAGTTAGCCCCCAGTTATTAGTATGATAAATGTCTCTGAAAATCATGACCCAACATGTAACTCTGACATTCTTTCCGCCCCCTCTTCCGCAAGATTTCCCTGAGCCATGTTGGGTTCATTTTTGGTCTGCTTCAGTGCTGAGGTGTTGGGGGCCTCTGAGGCTCTGGCTCTCAATTTTACTGTTGTTTTGAAAAACACTATCTTGAGCTTAAAGCACTGGGAAATGAACAAATAGGAAATGGTTGAGACAAAATGATTTCATTAAACTTGCAGGATATTCCTTCCAGTTTACATTTTTTTAACCTGAACCTTACACTCATATGTGAAAGGGATAGACCAATGATGTATTAAAATAGAGTTCATTTGGTAGGGAGCTGGAGAGTATAGTTATAGTTTATTACAATCTTAAGTGCTCCTAATAACAGTATTTGGATAATTGATGTCACAAAGTAGTGGATAAGCATGCTAATGTGCAGGGATAATATAAGGATTGTTAGCCTGTACTCACAATTTTAAAACTTCAATATTTTTTGATTTTTAAAACATCAGAAGTGGTCTGTAATTCAAATGTTTTGCTTGTAGTATGAAACATTTATAGAAAAATAACTTTTTCATTAAAATATTTTAGCAAAAAAGAATATTGTTTTATGTTGTGAATTGTATCTTAATTAAATTTGAAATTATGGATTATTTGAAAATAGTCATCAGTTAGTCAGCAAAATTCTTGTCATATAAATGATGTGCTTTTTTCTTGGTCCTGTCCCAATATATTCAAGTGGAATAAATAGCAGGATGTAAACATGTTTTTGATTCATCAGTACATGTAGAAAATAGTTATAACTATTATAAACTGAATTAATAGTTAAATTGCATATTAAATCCTTACAAGTTTTCTTCTTTCCACATCAATTAAACTTACTGATGCATTCTTTTTTTTTATTTTTTCTATATTGTATATCCATTATCAAGTCTGGTGGCTATTCTTAAGTTTTATTTAAACTTTTATACTAAGGTTAAAAATGATTTACAGTTTGTTTATACATTTACTTTACAAGTTAGACCTGTGTTTTCATATGCTTTTGTGTTTCTGTCTGAAGTTTATTCAGCTGGGCTCCAAGGTCAAGCAGGCCTGCTGGCTAGGCTCCCTGGTAGGGTGGGGTTGTTGTATTGGCTCTGGAGTTAGGCTGACTGCTGGCTAGAATCCCTGGTAGGGTGGGGTTGTTATCTCTGCTCTGTGGTTAGGTTGGAATTTGGATAGGCTCCATGGTTGGGTGGGGCAACTGCCTGCCGTACAATTGGCAGAGTTCCAAGATTGAGTGAGGCTATTGTAGACTCTGCTGATTGGTGAAGTAGTTTCTTGGGTCTAGTGCTACCACTGAGACTTGTGTGCTGGTGAGTGAGATAAATAGTAATGTTCCTTTGGTGTCTTCTATGGTATAACTGTACTAATATCCAACGTTCCCTCTCCCCCCTACCCTGTCCAATCTGGAAGAAAATAAAAATGGGTCTCTTTGGCATGATTGTGAATATCAATAAATTGAACTCTGGCCTTTTTTCTGACTTGGGAGAAATCGTGGTCCATTCATAGGGATCATTTCATGAAGGGCAGTGGAATCATGCTGTGCTCTGTAACTCAAATAAAAACAACTGTGAATACTTCTTAAATTCGTGCTTCTTTCAAGGGTCGATGACCTGGGGCCCTTTATCCCAGTCCTATAGAGCTTTTATTTCTACTTTTTTTAATGTCCTCGAAAACTTTCCTTATTTTGTGCATTTTTCTTTGAACATATAAGATAGATATTGTGTATCTTTAGATCTAAAGATACACAATATCTACCTCTGGCCTTCATAGATTTTAAAATTTATCAATAATTTACGTTTAATTTACTTGTACAAAAGTAAATTTTACCTAACTACTCCATTACTTGTTGATTAGTTTCTTAATGTTATTCCGCAAGGAAAATTTATTCATTATTTACATATTAGTTTCAAATAATTCAAATTACTGCAGATCCATTGCATTTCCTCAGTCATTTTGGGATTATAATGTCTGGTTTAAGGACTGGCACCATGTAATTCCAATGGGATATGTATGCTAAATATGTGTAATTCCCTAGGAAAATATTAGGTTGAATCATGTAAATGGGAAAAAACTTGAAAATTAATTACCAATTAATAATGATGTACACTAATACATTAAGAGTTGGCAATAAAAATGTAACTTACAATTCTATTATTAGCTGGAATGATGATTGTAATATGGAAACCAACCTAATATGCCGACAGAATGTTTCAAAGGGCAGATTTTGCATTATTTTAGGTTATGTATTAGTGACAAAGTATTATATTATTATTTTTCTTTCTTTGTTTTTTGGATTTTTCAAGGTAGGGTCTCTCTCTAGCCCAGGCTGACATAGAATTCACTATGTAGTCTCAGTATGGCCAGAAACCCATAGTGATACTCCTACCTGTCTTCCCCCCAAATGCTACAATTAAAGGAGTGAACCACCATACTCAGCAATTTTTCTTTTACTTATTAGTATATATTCAATGCACAAAATTAAAGGTTTTATTAAGATATTTTAGTACACATATGTCATGCATTTTGACAATATTTACCCCCATGATCTTTTTCCACCTTCTTCTCCCACTGTTCCCTTTATCTTACCAAATAATCCTCCATATTCTATTGGGTAGTTCCATCTTTCTCTTTCTTTCTTTCTTTCTTTCTTTCTTTCTTTCTTTCTTTCTTTCTCTCTCTCTCTCTCTCTCTCTCTCTCTCTCTCTATATATATATATATATATATATATATATATATATACATATATATATATATAGCTTTCATATGTTCTATAATTTATCAATAATACACATTATATATATATATATATGTGTATATATATATATATATATATATATGAAATATTGTGGGTTCCTGGGTCCTCCAGCCACCTGTGGTTCCCCAAGGAGTCCAGGCAATCATTGAAATCAAGGTTGTTCATGTGTGATGAGAGAAAGAATCACTCTTGGGAGACAGTTTTCGTGAATAGCTCTGTATATTTTCAGAGAAATGGGTCTATAAGTAGTTGAGGGTGGAAAGAGGGTCCTAAGGGGATTGGATGTACAAAGTTGCTTTTTTTTTTAGTTGAATTTATTTATTTATTTTTAATTTAATTTATTATTTTTCTTTTCAGCAAATACAGGCAGTTTGGTACCATTATTTAGGTTCATCCATGATCTACCCCCTCCCAATGAACCCTCCTTGTTGATGTAAATGGGTCATGCATTGTGGAGTTAGCCCATAGTTATTGGTACGATAAATGTCTCTGCATA
The DNA here is from genome assembly GCF_020740685.1 of Jaculus jaculus. Classification (NCBI taxonomy): domain Eukaryota; kingdom Metazoa; phylum Chordata; class Mammalia; order Rodentia; family Dipodidae; genus Jaculus; species Jaculus jaculus. The sequence continues at coordinate 77,557,387 of NC_059125.1, forward strand.
TCATTACCCAACATGTGACTCTGACATTCTTTCGGCAGAGAGCCAGAGCCTCAGAGGCCCCCAACACCTCAGCACTGAAGCAGACCAAAAATGAACCCAACAAAGTTGCTTTCTGATGCCTAAATAGCATATGGGGGCATACATTCCAGCAAGTAGGCAATGGTATATGGTACAGGGGGAAGGGCTATGCAAAGGTTGCTGGCTGATACCATACACGGAGTTTCCTAGACAACTGGCCAAAGGCCACAGGGTTATGGTCAAAGCCTAAGTCTTATCTGAATGTCCAGGTATCCCCTGCTTGGAGTGGTAGTGGCCTTCCTGCAGATCTGGGGTCTGAGATTTTGTCTGGGACTCCACGCTCACCGCGAGCCCCAAGAATGAGGGGAGGATCCTATCTCACTGCAACCCCTGAGAATGGGAGAAGGAGCTCCCCTCCTGATCTGGTCCCCAAGATATGACCTGCAGTTCAGGCTGCTGTGACTTCTCCATAGCCTGGGACCTTCGTATCAGATTGCTTAGGTTTTATTTAACTCAGGGCCCTCCCTATGTCTGATATACATGTGCTCCATATTCTCCTTATGAGAGTAAAGATGCAAGATTTGTCCTTCTGTGGCTCATATCATGTAAAGAAATGTTTTCTGGGCTGGAGAGATGGCTTAGTGGTTAAGTGCTTGCTGTGAAGCCAAAAGACCCTGGTTCAAGGCTCAATTCCCCAGGACCCATGTTAGCCAGATGCACAAGGGGGTGCATGAGTCTGGAGTTGTTTGCAGTGGCTGGAAGCCCTGGCACACCCATTATCTGTCTCTCTGTCTCTCTGTCTCTGTCTGTCACTCTCAAACAAATAAATAAAAATTTAAAAAAAAAGAAATGCCGCGTGTGGTGGCACACGCCTTTAACCCCAGCACTCGGGAGGCAGAGGTAGGAGGATCGCCATGAGTTCAAGGCCACCCTGAGACTACATAGTGAATTCTAGGTTACTCTGGGCCAGAGTGAGACCCTACCTTGAAAAACCAAAAAAAAAAAAAAAAAAAAAAAAAAAAAAAAAAAAAAAAAAGAAAGAAAGAAATGGTTTCTGGCCAGGTGTGGTGGCTCATGCCTTTAGTACCAGCACTTGGGAGGCAGAGGTAGGAGGATCTCCAAGAGTTCAAAGCCACCCTGAGACTACATAGTGAATTCCAGGTCAACCTGGACCAGAGTGAGACCCTACCTTGAGAAAAAAAAAATCCATTCTTTTCAGTTTTATTTATTTTAATTTTTATTATTGACAACTTCCATAATTATAGACAATAAACCATGATAATTCACTCCCCACTCTGGGGAGGGAATATAAAGGAGAGTGGGGAAGTGAAGGGCAAGGTAGAGGAGAAAATTATCTGTTTTTATCCATTTCCTTACACATCAGTAATTTCTTTCTTCTAAAGAAATTGTTGTATATATATATAAACAATACATTTTTATTCAGACGTAAGAAATAAATTCTAATGATTGTATGGCTTTACAATATTACATAATGTCCATATGGATTTTAAGATGGAATAGGAAAAGTCCTACAATTAAACTAAATTAGTCCAAAGATCAGTCAATTCTACACTACATAGCTAGGCTACACTATGTTAGTTTGTTTTGGCAGCAAAGAGATTATGTAGATTAGTAGCTATGAACCAATTGAAATGAGGACACTGAAAGTTATATATCTAAACAAGAAACTAGCAATGAAAAAGATCATTACTGTGCTACCAATTCCTCTTTAGGCAGTGGCTATTGGCTATTTTATCAATTTTACTTTTTTAGATTCTCTAAGTATTTTTTTTTATTAAGAATGCACTTTGCATGGATACATCATATGTTGCTACCATCTCTTCCCTCTTCCCTGCCCCCATTCCGCAGGAGACCCTGCTCAGTGGGGTTGCTGTTATATCCCATGGGGTTGTGGTTTTTATGTTGTGGGAGCAATAGTCAGTTACTGGGGGGAGGCAATGACTCTGGACATGACATCCCAAACTGTGGATCTTTCAATCTTTCAGCCCCTTATTCCTCAAAATTCTCTGAACCTTGGTGGGTGTCTACAAGTATAAATTGAAAAAAAAAAAAAAAACTATCATAGCAGCTCAGGTATTTCTCCTAATAAAATGAAGACAGCAGTTTAGAAGATCCAAAAAACCAACTAAAAGCCATTAATAAATCTTATGATTAAGAATCAATGATGTAAAAAAGAGAGAAAGGCTGGTCTTGGTGGCGCATACCTTTAATCCCAGCACTCAGGAGGCAGAAGTAGGAGGATCACCATGAGTTCAAAGCCATCCTGATACTGCATAGTGAATTCCAGGTCAGCCTGGGCTACAGAGTAAGACCTTACCTCAGAAAATACAAAAAAAAAAAAAAAAATAAAACAGAGAGAGGGAGAGAGAGAGTCACTGAACATCTGTTGAATGCTGTGGGCAAAATGCAAAAGGTGGTAAAAATTTGGTTACTCCCCAATTTGGCTGAAATATAGGATCTTATATGGGGAAATCAGAACCAATATTGATGGGTAACCTGTCCTAATGTATCAGTTTGCAAAGTGACCATGATAATCTTTAGCTCTCTCCACTCAGTTTGCTCACATACTTGCTCCATCTGCTTCTTTCCCCTCATTGAGGATAGTCATTTTATTTATTCATTTAATTGATTTATTATTATTTTTTTTAAATTTTTTTGGAGGTATGGTCACACTCTAGCTCATGCTGCCCTGGAATGCACTATGTAGTCTCAGGGTGCCCTCAAACTCATGGTGATCCTCCTACCTCTGCCTCCTCAGTGCTAGGATTTACGTTGTGTGCCACCACCCTGGGCCATGAGAGCTATTTTAAGAGTGAGCATAGTGTCATAAACTTAAGACACTAGAGAAGAACAGTCTCAACTGGATACTGCTCCCAATTTTATTGCCAAAGTTATTTCTTGCTCCACAGTTTCAATTTAATTTGTGTCTACCTGTTTAAAAGAAGAACCTGAGGCATTATTTTTTCTCCCCTACAGTGTTCTGTCAAAGATCTGTGTAGTACTAGAGTCGGCTTTCACAGGAATGACTCTGAATCAGAGCAAATTGCTCATAGCTTTTATTCATGTCAGAATGCATCTCTTAATTTGCTATTTTGAACTGACACTCAATGGTCACATTTTAGTGTGCGCAAATGGACAATTTTCTCTTTGGGGGAAACAAGAACTGTATATATTCTGAGTCACTATAATACCCAGAAATTATCATAATACTTATGCAGCATTGAATAATTATAGCAGATCCAAGGTAATTTCTTGTTTTAGTGGAGAAGAAAACTAGAGGGAAACTTAGATTACATAATATCAACAAAGCCTTTTGACTTTATTTTGGTCTACACTCAGACATGGATGCAGGTTGATTTAATATCTTCTTGTGAATATGTTGATAGATGAGAGTTTATAACTTATTCTGCCAGAACTTAAACTACACAGATTGTGAGTAAAGGGATATATGTTGAAAAGCTATGTTTTGAGATATTTCCACCCCTTGTGTAACAACACCCTTTACTTTTCTTCTCAATCCCCAGTGTTAGTCTTTAAACATCCTCTGGGAAACATCAAGATTGTTATTTCTTTCCCTAGAGGACTTCCTGCCTTCCTTCATTCCCTTCTCCTTCTTCTTACTCTCTCTTTTCTTTCTTTATTTTTTCTTTCTTCTTCTTTCCTTTTGTGGGAGGTCAGGTTCTCTTGCAGCTGCAAACTAATACCCACCAGGCTTTACATGTATGGCTGGGAAATTGAACATGGACAAGCAGGCTTCACAAGCAAACATTTATAACTGCTGAATCCTAATCCTTCTGAATATTTTTCTGTAAAACAGACCTTATAAATTAATTGGGTATTGGATACCACATGTATATCATATAGGAACCCCAAATTCCACTAATTTCCTCATCAAACCTCATGTTTCCTCCTATGTCCATATGATAGTAGTTGAAATATTCAAGTTAAGTAAGCACAATTCTGTGAAGTTGGGTATGCCATTTCTCTCATTTAGTGATGGTATATCAGACTTGTTTCACATATTTTTCTACTATTATATTCATACTGAGACTTAGTTCAGGCCCATATCAGGTCTTAATATCTTTGGACTTCTACTATGCCATCTTTATCGTATGAAATATTTTTCATTGGTCATGTCCCAACTGAATTATTGAGTTAATTTTATATAAGTGATTTTGTTAATGTTAATTCTATATATGTACATGTCATACTTTGATTTGCACTCTACTTGATATACAATCATTCCTAACTTTCTCCAGATTATAGGAAACTCATAGAACTTGATGATGAATATATATTTAATGTTATTCCAAGGAAATGGAAATAAGAAACAACCAGGTCTTGCTATACTAATACCGGATAAAATAGACTTCAAACTAAAAGTAATCAAAAAAGACAAAGAAGGCCACTTCCTACTTATCACGGGAGTAATCCAACAAGAGGATATCACAATCATCAATCTTTATGCACCAAACACAGGTGCACCCCAATTTATAAGAATAAATTAAAAAAAAAAACTACTTCACAACAAAACAAATAACCACCAACACCATCATGATTGGGGACTTCAATAGTCCATTATGAGAAATAGATAGATCATCCAAACAGAAAATTAACAGGGAAGTAAGAGAGCTCAACAACACCATAGATCAATTAGACCTAATGGACATCTACAGAACATTCTACCCCCAAACCACAGACTACACATTCTTCTCAGCAGCCCATAGAACATTCTCTAAAATAGATTGTATACTGGGTCATAAAGCCTGTCTCCACTTATTGGAATAAATTGAATTTCATTAAGTATCATGTATGGAAGTTTTATAATCTCACACGATAGTATGTCAGGCACTGCCAGGCACTGGCTGGAGCCTTCAGGAGAGGGGCCTGAGCTTCCAGGCATGGCTATGGACCCCCAGGCTACAGGAGGACACTCCCTCTCAAAGCCCAGCACACCTGAACTTAGGCTCTGCCCATATTCCTGTAAACTTTGGCCAGATGCCTAGGAAACTCCTTACCAGCCTTCACACAGCCCATCCCTTGAGACACTAGATCACCTGACAACCCCCCCTACATCCTGCCATTGCCTAAGTGCTAGAACGAATGACCCCATAAGCTAATTAGGCATCAGATATGAACTTGGTACGTCCAATCCCCTTAGGGTCCTCTCCCCACCCTCAGATGCTTATAGTTTCTATTGTCACATACTCACCCACCCTGGTTTCCTGGGTGTCTTTGGGGACCATGGCCAGGCCCTGGAGAACTTAGGAACCCACAGCTGGTGCCTGAACAGGGACATTATGAGATGGACAGGGTAGGTGAGTGTTCTCCCAGAGGGACTGGGAGACATCAGCCCATGCAGCCTTGCCTCCACATTTTTGAGGGCTGGCAGGTTTCTGTTTTTCCTCCTTTATTTTCAGTTCATGCCATTGTGTGGGACCAGACACAATGAACTGGCAACTGAAGTCTTTTGGCCAAGGCCACTCTTTGGTCCTCTGCCTGGACCCTGACAGCCTGTTGGATCATAGCAAAAACCTTCTATCTATTTCTCTTTCCTCCATCAGATGGAAGCTAATTTTCTTTCTCCTCCTTTACTTTAATATTGTCTCCCAGCAAAATGAATCACAGATTCATAGATAATGGGTTCTTCTGGAAGTTAAGAGAATTAAGCTCTCTCAGAGGGAGGCCAGCTCCTTTTGGGAAGTCCTCTAGGTTGCCCCCTGGATTTCTGGGTATCCATGTGGCCCAGACACGTGGACATGCATTGCTTATCTGGCTAGGAAATGAAAAGTTCAGGAAGGAAATTTCCCCTCACTCCCTTTAAGCAGTGAAACGGCAAGATGGCTTTGCAAGCACTCCAAAATGGCCCCTGCAGACTCTTTCTTTTCCCAGCAGGCTCCTAGTGGGCCCCCTCCATCTTCAGCAGTCTCACAGGCATCCTAGAAGACCCCTCTTTTCCCAGCAGCACCCCCAGCAGGAACCCTTCTTTGGTGGCCTCCTGGGGTCCTGGAGGCCCCATCTTTTCCTAATGGTCCCACAGGCCTCCCTCCCTTCTTTACCCATCAGGTAGCCAGGATCGGACTTTGGCAGTTGTCTCTGCCAGTCTCTGCCATTACCTCCATGTGTATTAAATCGGACCGCAGGTGAGCTCCTGGGAGTAGGGTGGGGCTAAACCTGGGTAGGGTTGATCTAAGGTGTATATAAGCCCCACCCAACTGCTGTAGTGCACCAAAAAGTGGCAAGAAAAAAAGTTCACATTTAACTAAAGCCTATGGTAAACTGAAGTTTTACATAAAGAATGTCATACTTTGTTACATGATATCATAAATTCTTCTCTATTGTATGTAAAGTAACTGTCTCATTTTTGGCATCTTAAGTCCAGTGATTATAACAGATTTAACTCTTAAGACATATTCCCTACTTTAGGGTACAACCTCATGCTCAAACAATGGTCCTCATCACACAAAAATAATTTCAAGCTTCGTGGTTTGCTTTCCAATGTTCTCTGGGTAATTTGTACACTCACAGGTATCTGAACTAATCAAAGATGCTTTCAAGCACAAGTGCTAAGACTTCATACTGTTTTACTTGTCCTTTTTTGACAATTTCTTCTAGGTTAAATTAATTAGTTTGTAAATAAATTGGTATTGTTTTTAAGACTGATAACAGGTTCTCCATATATTTATAAATGTTAGATATTTAAACTGTGAGATGTGCCTACTTTCTATACCTCAGCTATACGGCTTATGCTGCTACAGTACAACAAAAATTTTAAAGATAGGACAAAATGATTTTAGAAGACCTTGTGCCATTCTTTAACTAAGTTTATTTCAGTAATTAAATGTACGCTATATGTACATACATCCAGGCTGGTGTAACTTCCTTTCTAATTGTGTTAATCACCTATGTAGAAGCCAAAGCCAGTTGGAATCATGGGAGTAAAAAGTGTCAATATTTTGGCCTGTGCTCCCAGGTCATGAGGCCACTGGAGATGATGGGACACTTCTACACTGGTCCTCTAGTAAGTGACCTGTCTTCCTGAGCAAGAAGGATATGGAGACTAAAAGAAATTGGTGTACAGCCTTAAATGGGAAAGTCACAATTGAAGAGCAATCAGTCCTCCTGACTTCCCAAAGAAGGGAAAACTACTTGGCAAGCATGACCCTGATTCATCTTAACAGACAAAAAGCACAAGTAAGCTATCAGGCTACTCCTGGATCCCTAAAGTCACTTTGGAGAGCCATTAGTGACCTCCAAAAATATTCCTTAATTAAATTTTGGCTATCTATATGGTCTTAACTACTCAGAGAGAAATGTATAACCAAAGATTAAAAATTCCTTAAATATATAAATGGCCTATTAAGTAATACAAGAGCTTTCCAAGAGCGGAAATAAACAAACATTAAGACATCTTTTCCTCATAGTTCTAATTCTATAATAAAAAAACCCAACAACTATAAATGTCAAAAGTGTTATTTTCAAATCTAAAATATATAAATATGTTCTGAGGCCAAAAACATATTTGTACAGCCTTTAATGATACCCAATGGCTCTCTATTATCAAGGTTAAATGTTGTGTATATGTTTCTGATAACTCTTCTAATATCTCTTCTGTGTTACAAGCCATGTAAAATACTACTGTGCCATTTAATGAACAGTTCTGGAAAAAAAGATGTCAGGCAGCTCATTCTCAGATGGTCCTGAGATGATCCAAGCCTGTCTACCTGAATTCCCTCAACCTCAAAAAGCACCAGTTTGCTGTGTGCTCACTTCTAATTAACTCCTTACTTTTATTCTTTCTCCTCAATGTTTTCTTCCAACTATCTTCCTACACTCTGGGGTCCATTAGAATAGTACCCCTCTCTGGGAGAGACTCTTTGACTGCAACAAATCACCACTTCGTGTCCCATTCAACAGGAAATAGTAAATGATCTGATTTCTTTGACCCTTGTCCCCTAAAAGCAGTTAGAGTGTCCTCTCATGAGAGGGAGAAGTAAAGAGGGATAGAAGTAGGGTTACTGGACCACTGAAGGTAAAATGGACAAGAAAAAATTTATCTCTTGCCCATTTACAAAGAACTTCTTTTCCATGTGTGCTCTGAGTCCCTGGCTCTGCAAAGGACAGGCCTCACCCTCTTTGATGCAGGTCAAGTTATGTCTCTTTGCCTGTCCATCTCTAAGCCAACCAGAGTTGAATGCCTGCTCAATATTTCCATAATCAGGATGAGTTGTGTCTTGACATCCACTCTCCTTTGGTATACCCTCTCCCACTTATTGTTCTCCAGTCTTGATTGCATCACAGGTGTATCTCTACAAAAAAATCTACAAACACCACCTGCTCCAATTGCTAGTGCCAACTGAAAGAGATCTTCATCCTTCTGCTGATGGGCCTTGACATTACACTGTCTCTGAGTGCCTCTGTTGACCAACAGCTTGGATTCTCTTCAGAGATAATTGAACTTTCTTATGGGTGTTGTACTTCAAAACCACCTAGCCTTAGACTTCATTACTGCTGAACTTGGGAGGCATGTATGGTCTTAGGACAAACATACTGTGTTTTTTTTTTGTTGTTGTTGTTGTTAACAAATCACATGATAAGCTGCTTGACTGCTATGAACCTGAGGACCCCACCACCTGGTTCTCTAACCCTTTAGTTAGTCGGCTCCTCCTTATCCCCTTCCTTACTATAGGAACCCTATTGCTTGTAGCCCACTGTCTCATCAAATTTCTCAGATAACAAATAACTAATATTGCTAAAGTTGCTACTAATCAGGTCCTTGTACATCACCTATTTCTATCTGGACCTATGGTAAATTTTAAAAAACTCATTTTGCATGACACTGCCCCATTATAAAAACAAAGAGGGAGTTGTCAGGCACTGCCAAGCACTGGATGGAGCCTTCAGGAGAGGGGCTTGAGCTTCCAGGCATGGCTATGGACCCCCAGGCTACAGGAGGCCACTCCATCTTCAAGCCCAGCACACCTGAAATTCGGCTCTTCCCATAGCCCTGTAACCTTTGGCCTGTTGCCTAGGAAACTCCTTATCAGCCTTCACACAACCCATCCTCCTGAGACCCTAGATCACCTGACACCCCCACCCTGTCATTGCCTAAGTGCAAGAATGAATGTCCCCATATGATAATTAGGCATCAGAAATGAACTTGGTATGTCCAATCCCTTTAGGGTCCTCCCACCACCCCTTAGATGATTATAAACCTATTTTCACTGACAATAAACTGAGAGAACTGTTCAACTCTCTCCCAGGAGTATTTCTGTCATCATGCACTCACTCATCCCAGTTGCTTGGGTGCCTTTGGGGAGAAATGTGGGCGGCCCCTAGAGCATGGAGCCATGAACCCACAATAGTAATTCATGCATATGATTCATTTCCCAATCACAACATATCTTTAAAAGAAAAAAAAAATTAAATGACATTAAAAATAAATACTGGGGCTGGAGAGATGGCTTAGCGGTTAAGCGCTTGCCTGTGAAGCCTAAGGACCCCGGTTCGAGGCTCGGTTCCCCAGGTCCCACGTTAGCCAGATGCACAAGGGGGCGCACGCATCTGGAGTTCATTTGCAGAGGCTGGAAGCCCTGGTGCGCCCATTCTCTCTCTCTCCCTCTACCTGTCTTTCTCTCTGTGTCTGTCGCTCTCAAATAAATAAATAAATAAATTTTTTAAAAAAAATAAATAAATACTGAATGTCATATAAGAAAGCCTGGATTGCATTAAAAAATATTGGCAAGTTAGTGTTACAGGCTTTGAAGGAAAACAATGATATGTTCTAACCTGTTTCTTCAGAAGGCAGTTATGATAGCAGTATGACAGATGCAATAATAAAGTGTAAACTGCAACCTCAATATTAGCTGGCAGGCTCTTATATTAGTCCTAGCTGTGAGTACAGTAGAAGTAGAGCAAAGACATTAGGATTATGTAGCCTTCCTTCCTTCCTTCCTTCCTTCCTTCCTTCCTTCCTTCCTTCCTTCCTTCCTTCCTTCCTTCTTTGTTATCTTTTTTTTTTTCTGTGAAAATGTGGTAACATTGCAAAGTTAAAGAAAAAATATTTAATTAAGATTTGATTGTTGGGCTGGAGAGATGGCTTAGCGGTTAAGCGCTTGCCTGTGAAGCCTCAGGACCCCGGTTCGAGGCTCGGTTCCCCAGGTCCCACGTTAGCCAGATGCACAAGGGGGCGCACGCGTCTGGAGTTCGTTTACAGTGGCTGGAAGCCCTGGCGCGCCCATTCTCTCTTTCTCCCTCTATCTGTCTTTCTCGCTGTGTCTGTCGCTCTCAAATAAATAAATAAAAAATGAACAAGATTTGATTGTTTATATGCGTTTGTGTTACAAAATCATACATTTCTTTAGACTACTTGGTTATTGATATATTTATTAAAGCCCACCAAGTATATGAAAGTATGCATGCCATATTTCTACAAGGCTATAAAGAAAATAGATGCAAATGAATTATCATTGGATGATTTCAATTACATATTATCTATAAAGATTATGTCAACTTTAAGTTGTTTAAAAAATCTTGATTGCCATCAATACAAAAGGTAACATATACTGATGGGGACTTAGGGAAACTATGAACTTGGTACTGCAAGTAGAAATTCTAATCAGTCTAGAAATAATTTTAATCAATAAGGAAGGTACTAAAAAACATAATCATAGAAATTCCTTGTGATTCAGCTCCACTACAACTGAGTATTTACCCCAGGGAGTCAAAGTCTGCTCATTGTGGGTATATGTGATACCTTGTGTTCATAATTGTACTTTTCATAATTGTCAAATTATTAAAATAGCTTGGTGCACATCAGTAGATAAAAGGACAAAGAAAATGGGTAGAAATACATATGTTGCTTTACTTAGCCATCACAAAGAATGAAATTATGTAATTTTCAGGAAAATTGACCGAGATGGAGACAATCATTCTAAGTGAAACCAAGCCATGATAAACAAGTATCAAGTTTTCTCTCATATATGGAATCCAGGGAACAAAAAAAGAGATGGAGATGAAAATGAAAGGCAAAAATACTAGGGATTTGGAAGGGGAAGAGAGAAAGCTGGTGTTAGTGTAATGATAAGAGTAATTAAATAAAGGAATATGATCCAAGTATGAGATGCCTTATTTTGCATAATCAATACATATTTAAAATAAATAAAATAAGTAAATGCATAAAAATAATCCTAGAATATTCTTCAAAGATAAATTTTAAATTGTGAATTATATACATATACTACACTTATTTGAATATCTAACTATATGAAAATTTTAGTGGTGACTAGTGGGTCTTTCCGTGTGTGTGTGTGTGTGTGTGTGTGTGTGTGTGTATGTGTGTGTGTGTAAGTGCAGGTATGCACACCCACCAACACATCCTCCTACAAATATCTTACTACAGTATTTTTTCATAATTTTTATTTCAAACTTCTTCCTTAATCCAGATAAAAATATTCTTCAGAATAATAAAACTAGACTAGTCAAAACAGGAAAGAGGGAATGAGTATTTCATTTTAGTTCATAGGAGGGAGTAATTAGGCTGAGTATTGAGTGTATTTGAGTGACATAGAACATTATGAATCAATCACCACAGTACAAATTATCACAAGACACTGATATAAGAATTATATAACTCAGATGATCTCATTAAGAGTATACATAAATTTTAAAAACCCCAGTAATTACCAACTGTATTAGTCAGGGTTATCGAGAGGAACAGAACTGCTAGAATGGAATATTTTAAAAAGGGAATTTATTGGATTAGCTTATGGTAGTCCAATAGCAGTAGCAGGCCCGAGAATCATGGAACCTGGTAGCTTCTCAGTCCACATGGCCAGATGCCTCAGCAGTCCTGACCCAGAACTGCAGATGGTACCGGAAAGCCTGGAGGCTTCCTGAGGAGCCACTGGGTTTCAATCCACACATGTCTTCAGTTGATGATGGTCTTCAGTCAGTGCTGATCTTCAATCCATGCTGGAAGGCAGCAAGCAGCTCTGCCAGCCAAGGAGGAATGAAGGAAGGAAGGGAGGGAAGGAGGGAGGGGAGGAGGGAGGAAGGGAGGGAGGGAGGGAAGAAGGGAGGAAGGAAGGAAGGGGCTCATTTTATTCAGAGATTCCTTATACCAAGTCCCCTTCAGAGCAGGGCTGCCAACTCTGGGGTAAGGGCTCACTCTGGGGGAAGGACTTCCTCCTTTAGTTGATTCTTCCTGGAAGCAACCTGTGAGACCCACCTGAAAGGGATTTCTGTTGATTACTAGACAGGTCAAGTTGACAACACCTTAACTATCACAAGTCCACCCCTTGTTATCTTGGCACCAAATCATATCTCCTTACATCATACTTAATTTCCAAATGAAAACAGTAACAAGTTCATGATTCTACATAACATGGTATAACTATCCCACATACAACTGGAACCACAAACTCTTCCCCCAACACAAAGCTTAGTCTCTAATATAATTGGTCTAATATAAATTCAACAGTTAGCTAGTGATATAATCTTAATATTTGTGTAGATATGTACAAACACTCTGTTATCAAGGTAGGACAGAAACATTGTAATTACAATCCTTGTTTCTGTAATCGGTCATATGGCCTTAGCTAGTATTTGTAACTGCCTTCTTCTACTACCCATTCTGTATTTCCTCCAACTTCAGCAAGCACCTCAGCAGGTCTTGGTTCTTTACCTGGAGGGGTGACCCATACCTTCATTCCTGAAGGATCTGGGGCATTTATCACACTACCTCTATTGGGGTGTTGCAGTTGTCCATTGACTTTGACAAGAGGACATGGTAACACTAATAGACACCCTAAAGCATCTCCTGCACTCCAGACATACACTTCCTTACTTCCATTGTGGAGGAGCTGTCTAATTTCCCCCTGGTAATCTGGATCAATCACTCGTGCTATCACTGTAACTCCTTTCTAAGCCTGTTCACTCAAGGGCATTAGGAGCCCAAGGTGACTGAGGGGAGTCTTAGCTTCCAGTTCAATGGAATGTTCTTTGTGTCTCCTGGAAAAAGCACTCCCCCCTCTGGGACCAAGACTTGTAGTCCAGCAGAGCATAAGATTATGGGAACAGGAAGCAAAAATTTAGCTAATGGGTCACTTGGGGTGATGGTAAGTGGGACCATTCCCATTTCCACCCCTTGATTTCTTGACCCATGAATCTGGGCTATAGGAGAAAAATACCATATATAGGAAGCTGATTCAGAGCATATACAGCCTGCTGGAGGACACTCCCCCAGCCCTCCAAGCTATTGCCACCTAGTTGGTGCTGTACCTGTTTCTTCAAAAGGCCATTCCACCATTCTATCAAGCCAGCTGCTTCAGGATGGTGGGGCACATGATAAGATCAGTGAATTCCATGATCATGAGGCCACTGCCATACTTCCTTGGCAGTGAAGTGAGTTCCTTGGTCAGAAGCGATGCTGTGTGGAATGCCATGATGGTGAATAAGGCATTCTGTAAGCCCACACATGGTAGTTTGCAGGAAAGGCAAATGCATATCCAGAATAAGTGTCTATTCCAGTAAGGACAAAATGTTGCACTTTCCATGATGGAAGTGGTCCAATGTAGTCAACCTCCCACCAGGTTGCTGGCTGGTCACTCTGAGGAATATTACCATATAGGGGGCTCAGAGTTGGTCTCTGCCCCTGGAAGATTTGGCACTCATCAGTAGCCATAGTCAGGTCAGTCTTAGTGGAAGTCCATATTGTTAGGCACATGCAGAGCCTACATCTCTGCCACCATGGCCTTTTTGTTCATGGGCCCATTGGGTAATGGCAGGGGTGGCTGAGGAAATAGGTTGACCACTATCCACAGAACAGGTCAGCTTATCTACTTGATTATTAAAGTCATTGTCCAATGTGGTCACCTTCTGATGAGCATTAACATGGAACACAAGTATCTTTATATCCTTTGCCCATTCAGAAATTTCTATACACATACATATTCTCCAAATGTCCTTCTCACCAATTTTCCAATTGTGCTCCTTCCATGTCCCAGGCCATCCAGCCAAACCACTGGCCACAGCCCATGAATCAGTGTATAACCGCACCTCTGGCCATTTTTCCATCCAAGCAAAATGCACAACCATATGCACTGCCCAAAGTTCTGCCTATTGTGAAGACTTCCCTTCATCACAGTCCTTCGGAGTTGTCCCAGAAAGGGGCTGTAATGCTGCAGCTGTCCACTTCTGGTTGGTGCCTGCATAACATGCTAAACCATCTGTAAACCATGCCCTAGACCTCTCCTCCTCAGTCAACTGATCATAAGGCACACCCCATGATGCCATAGGAGCATGCTTGAGGACAGAAGGCATTGAAACAGGAGTAGCAACCATAGGCCTTTGGGCAACTTCCTCATGTAACTTAATTGTACCTTCAGGGACTGATTGAGCACAGTCACATATATACCACTTCCACTTGGTGATGGACTGCTGCTGTGCATGTCCAACTTTATGGCATGGTGGGTCAGATAACACCCATCTCATAATGGTCAGCTCAGGTCACATAGTAACTGGATGGCCTATTGTCAAACGTTAAGATTCCACTAAGGCCCAACAGCAGGCCAAGAGTTGTCTCTCAAATGGAGAATAATTGTCTGCAAATGATGGCAGGGCCTTGCTCCAAAATCCCAAGGGCCTCTGCTGCGATTCACCTATGGGGGCCTGACAAAGGCTCCAAACAGCATCCTTGTCTGCCACTGAAACCTCAAGTACCATCAGATCTGCTGGATCATACGGCCCAAGGGGCAGAACAGCCTGCACAGCAGCCTGGACCTGTTGAAGAGCCTTCTCTTGATCTGGGCCCCACTGAAAACTAGTAGCTTTCTGAGTCAGTTGGTATATGGGATGGAGTAAGACACCCAAGTGAGGAATGTGCTGTCTCCAAAATCCAAATAGGCCCACTAGACTTTGTGCTTCTTTCTTAGTGGTAGGAGGGCCAAATGCAACAACTTGTCCTTCACCTTAGAAGGAATATCCCTGCATGCCCCACACCACTGAACTCCTAGAAATTTCACTGAGGTAGAAGGTCCTTGAATTTTGGGTGGACTTATTTCCCATCCCCTGATGCGCATATGCTGTCCCAGCAACTCCAGAGTGGTTGCCACCTCCTGTTCATTTGATCCAATTAGCATTATGCCATCGATATAATGGACCAACGTGGCACCCTGTGGAAGTGACAGGCAATCAAGGTCCCTGCGAACTAAACCATGACACAGGGCTGGAGAGTTAATATAACCTTGAGGTAAAACAGTAAATGTGTACTGCTGAACTTGCTTGCTGAAGGCAAATTGCTTCTGGTGGTCCTTATGGACAGGTATGGAGAAGAAAGCATTTGCAAGATCAGTAGCTGCAGACTAGGTGCCAGGAGATATGTTAATCTTCTCGAGTAAAGTAATCACATCTGATACAGCAGCTGCAATTGGAGTCACCACCCGATTAAGTTTCCGATAATCCACTGTCATTCTCCAGTATCCATCTGTCTTCTGAATAGGCCAAATAGGAGAGTTAAAGGGAGATGTGGTGGGAACCATTACCCCTGCATCCTTCAAGTCCTTTCTAGCAGCACTAATTTCTGACATCCCCCCAGGGATGCAATACTGTTTTTGATTAACTATTTTCCCTGGTTGTGGGTGCCTCAATGGCTTCCATTTGTTACCCCGAGATCCAGTTATACCCATTGCATATAAATAATCTAATGCAGCAACTGCAGCTCCCACTGTGAGGTCTTCTTTACATAAAAGACCAATGATAGTGGACTTTGAGTATGCTGGTGCTCCCCTCACAAATCTGTTTCTTTTCTTTTCTTTTTTTTAAGTCTGTTTCTTATAGTCTTAGTGAAGGGCACATCTTCTGGATGCTCCCATTGTGGGGGCAAAGATGATTTTACATAGCAAATCCACTCCAGCATTCCAAGTTCTCTGAGCTTTTTAATCCATTCATCAACATTAAGTCAAGGGATATCAGGCAGCTCAAGCACACTCACAGTAGGGCATCTTTGGATCCATACTTCAGCCAACCAATCAAATAAACTTGGCACCCTTTCCATCTGCATGAGCTGCGGTGTTACATATAAAATGTCTGCTCAATGGACCTATTTCATTAAATTCAGCCTGATCTAATCTTATGTTCCTTCCTCCATCATGCTACACCCTTAAAATCCATTCCCACATGTATGCCCATGTTTCTGCCTGTACAACTTAGAAAACTCCTGAAGTTTTTAGGGGTGTACCTCACCTCCTCTTGTGTCACACTTTGTATCTCACTTTCAGGGGTCTGCCTAGCCTACAGTCAGGTTATAGGCCTAGAGGCAAAGATGGATGGGAACTAAGAAGCACCAGCACCTCCTGTTGATTTCTCAGACAAAGAGGGATTAATTCCCTCAGGCAAGGGTGGGACGGATAATACTTCAGGGTGTGGAGCTGGGGATACAACTGCTACTAAGGGAGGGCAGGTCATATTTTCATCCAAAACATCTTCAGAATCTAACACTTCGATGTCTCCAGGTTCTTCAGGGTCTTCCCACACATCACCCTCCCAAGTCACAGGATCCCACTCTTTTCCAATCAGTGCCCTCACTTTAACTTCTGATAGTTGGTGAGGTGGGGATTTGAGTTTACATTGCAAGTTAGCCAATCTCACAATGAGAACTTGTGTTTGGTTTTATGCAATCTGAACCCTGTTCTGACTAGAGAAGAGACTTTCCTCCAGGGCACCTTTAGAAAACTTGAGATCATGTATGTGGGTCTTAAGCTTGGAATTTTCTTTTTTGAGCTTCTGCTGTTGCCTCACTAGTTTGTCCAGAGATGCTAAAAGCAACCAACCAGCCTAATCATTTGTTTTACCTTTCAGCAATATTCAAATGTTTTAAATACAGAGTCACTAAATTCCTCACTCTTCACAAGACATGACTCAGGATCACCCAAAACATCTATCTCACTGACTTCTTTAAATAATGCACACTATGGATTATTAGTGCCCTCCTTATTTCCAGTAAAAGTGCTCTCCTTATCACCAGTAGGGCCTTTAGTAGCATTGAAGTTGGATTGCCATCCCCAGATAGCACTAAGCCCACTAGAGAAATCCATCCTTATAATTCTGTTTCTCTAGAACCACTCCTGGTACCAAAATCTGTACTAGTCAGGGTTCTCTAGAGGAACAGAACTGCAAGAATGAATTATTTTAAAAAGAGAATTTATTGTATTAGCTTATGGTAGTCCAATAGCAGTTGCAGGCCTGAGAATCATGGAACCTAGTAGCTGCTCAGTCCACATGGACAGATGCCTCAGCAGTCCTTACCCAGAACTTCAGATGGTAACAGAAAGCCTCGAGGCTTCCTGAGGAGCCACTGGGTTTCAACCCACTTGGGTCTTCAGTTGATGTTGGTCTTCAGTCCGTGCTGGTCTTCAATCCATGCTAGAAGACAGTGAGCAGCTCTGGCAGCCAAGTGGAAGGAAGGAAGGAAAGAAGGAAGGCAGGCAGGCAGGAAGGAAGGGACTCTTTTTACCCGGAGCTTCCTTATATCAAGTGTCCCTCTTAGCAGGACCACCCACTCTGGGGTAAGGGCTCACTCTAGGGGAAGGACTTCTTCCTTTATTTGACCTTCCTGGAAGCAACCTGCAAGACCCATCTGAAAGGGATTTCTGTGGATTACTAAACAGATCAAGTTGACAACACCTTAACTATCACACCAACTTCATGTGTTTTTTTCTACTGGAGAACAATATATTGTCCTACCAAATAAGGGACAAAGAGTCTCAATTTCAATGGAATATGCAAAACTTATCATTAATTGTGAGTTACTTTATGTTTATTTGTGGTAGATTAAAACTCTGTGCTGGGCTGGAGAGATGGCCTAGCAGTTAAGCACTTGCCTGTGAAGCCTAAGGACCCTGGTTCGAGGCTCGATTCCCCAGGACCCACGTTAGCCAGATGCACAAGGGGGCGCATACATCTGGAGTTTGTTTGTAGTGTCTGGAGGCCCTGGCGCACCCATTCTCTCTCTCTCTGTGTCACTTTCAAACAAATAATAAAAATAAACCAAAAAAATTTAAAACTATGTGCTTACTGCAATGAAAAATATGACAGTTTAGTTGTTTGTAAGAAAAGAATTTTATACTCAAGATTTTTGAGCTGATATGAATAATTATATGAAAAATATATATATGAAAAATTATACTGGCATGTGCTTTTTCTGATTTAACTGAATTTTTGTAGAAATGATTTCCACTAAAAATGTACAAAGTATTTTTATTACCTCTTAACATATTGCTTATTGGTCATATTTGCCTTGGGTTATATACTCTTATATCCCCCTTCACATTCCCCCTCTCCACTGAGATCTCTCCTCAGGGGGGGTTATGGTTATTCATGTTGGGTTCATGAATGGATGAGTCAGTCTCTGTAGAGGGGGTAATGCCTCAGGATAGTCTGTAGTCTGCAATTAAACAGTGATTAAATAATAAATGAAAGCCTATTTGCAAATAAGTTTTGAGAAGTCATTTACTTTCTGAGCAGGAATTGGAACCTATGAGAGTAAGTATATGTGGAATGTATAATTAAATGATGAGGATTCTTTACAACACAGAATTAATATCTGATCAAAACTAAAATATTAAAAAAGTGCCTGCTATTTTATAAATCTGGTGAACAGGATTGAATTCTAATGACTCAGACTATCCAAACAAAAAAATTACAACCACTATATTTCAGTAATTATGAGGTGGAAGAATATATTGAAACATTTTTGGAATAGGGGTTTTGGAATATGTCCTGATGATTCTTCCAACTACAATAGCTAAAATAATCTGAACATAGAACCAAACACAAGTGATATATGAAAACACACAGACATATATATTCATCATACATACACATACTTTAACTTTACAGAAGTATGAAATGTAAATGAAAAACATATCTTTTTAATGTTTTAACCATTTTTATGATTACATTATTTTAGTTCATCTGGGAAGATTCAATAAACACTTACAGGAAGTTTTATTGTTAAAGATAGTTGATATAAATTCACACTTAAAATAGACTTCATAATTTAGGAATTTTGGCTGGCTTCCTATTATATCTAATTATACAACCATTGTGATTTCTTAGCTTTCTATTGACAATTGTATTTTTAGTTATATTTTCCGAGTGTTTGTGTGGTTTTGCATTATTCATATAATTAAAAAAAAAACTTCCATTGTATGAACACACACAAACACACCATAGGCTTTTATTACAGAGATCTGTGAATTATCAATTTTGATGCATGGCTTCTAAGTGAAAATAAAAGGATAGGTATCAATGTGTTCATAATGTTTTCATGAACTGATTTACACACAATCTTCTAAAATTGTATAATTCTTTTTAGAGACATTTCATCATTTAGTGTCTATTGTTGATTTGCTAAATGAGTTTTTGACAAACTCATGCCTCTAGTAACCCTAACATAATTTTTTTTTTCTGTTAGTCACATCACATCCTCCTTGTAGACAAACTACACAGTAGTTCAGTACTATCTTGTGGGATCATTTCAAATAGGAAATAATGAAAAAGCATTAAGTAATAAGCATGGTATTAAACAGACTCACCTATAGTATGACATCCAAAACAAGCAAGCAAAGGAAAAACTTTTGTTTTTGAGCTGAGACTATGTATTTGCATTAAACAACTCAAGTTCTTTATTATTTTTCCATTGTGTGTATAAGAGTGAGCAACCTAGGCTGGAGAGATGGTTCAGTGATTAAAGTGCTTGACTGCAAGACCTGATGACCTGGGCTCAATTCCCCATTACCGATGAAAAGCCAGATGCACAAAGTGGCTCATGTATCTAGAGATAGTTTGTGGCAGCTGGAGGTCCTGTTGCACCTATTCGCTCCTCTCTCTCTCTCTGTATGCAAATAAATAAATAAAAGTACATTTAGAAAAGACTAAACAACTAGTATGTTACCATGTACTTTGATGCTGAGCTATGATATTCAGTATAATTAGATGTATTAAATCCATTTTCATCTTAAGAGGATTTTTAACTTACAGTTGGTTTGGTGGAAGGTATCCATATTGTAATCTCTTTGAGGGTTTGAATACTCAGTTTATTAATTTATTGTTGAATAACCTATGAATTACAAAATATAGAAGCCATTCCAATATTTCAGAGTCATTTTATCCTGTCTTTTATTCTTTAATGTTTTCTACTTTGTCCAAAAAATGCTATACTAGGGCTGGAGAGATGAGTGGTTAAGGCATTTGCTGTGAAGCCTAAGGATCCATTTTAGACTCTCCATATCCATGTAAGCCAGACATACAAAATGATGCAAGCACTCAAGGTTGCACATGTGCACAAGGGGTCACAGGCATCTGGAGTTCAACTGCAGTGGGTGGAGGCCCTGGTGAGCCAATTCTCTCTCATGTACTCTCTCTCTTACTCACTGTTATTCTCTCTCTCTAATAGAAAGAAATGCTACAGTATATATGTGTTTTTGTAGGTGAAAATAAGTGCAAATTTAGTTTATTTTGAGAACTTCAATATATTCCTTAAGAAAACCAGAACATAGGATATTCTGAAACAAATTGGACATCTATGGGCAGACTAAAGGGATTAGGTACAGCCTCTAATAGTACCTTGGTAAATGATAATTACTCAATGATAAGGTTATAAAATAAAATATATGGTAATATTGACTTCAAATTATTTTTTAAGTCTGTAAGATAAAAATTAGATTTTATCCTTATTTCCTACAAACAATGAGTGTTTCACACATTTTGTTTCCAAATAAATTTCTCTTTGAGCTACATATTATCATATTTGAAAGATATTTCAACAGGATTTGAGAATTTTCAAAAATAATATATACATGTGTGTGCAATAAGTATATTTTGATTTTTGGAATATTATGAAAGTCTTAAAGGAAAGGGATCTATCATGTGAAAATGTTGCAGACATTCTAATAAGAATACAATGGAACAATGTGATAAAGCATAACACGATAAAACCAATAGGGAGAATGACATATCATTGTTAAGAGGCATCTTCCCTAATTAAATGATCAAGTAATTTTTACTTTAAGAATATTTTCAGTCCAAATAGAAAAGCAAGAGTAAATAAGGAATGGTCTTTGTTGTACCTTGTGCTAATATAATTTCTGGAAAGTTATGATTTATTTCACATTCTGTTACCCAAAAGGTTATATAATCATATGTTTTCAGATGTAAATGTTTCATTCTCAGTAAAACCATGTTTTAGCATTACTTTACTTTGGTTTTTATACATATTAACACTAGTCTTATTCTGATAAGATGCTTCTTGAGAAGCTCTTTCTCTTATACATTTGTGTCTTTGAGAAATTTGAGGAAATGTCAATGGTGAAGATGGTTCCATTTATGCAAGACAATGTCAATAATGTACTTGCTTACTGAAAACTATGAAAGAAAATGTCCCAAATCAGTTGGAGCATGGGAAAAATTGGAAAATACCTTTTTAGATAGTATAATGAGTATGATATATTTGCCTAACATTAGAACTGTGACATGCTGTGGAATATTCTATAAAAACCTCAGCACTACAACAAATAATACTATTTAATGAAAAATGTGCTTGACATAAATGTTGGGTGGCAAATAGCCAGCTTTAAGTTGCAAATAAAGTAATATGTGATAATTAGATATTTATAAATGAAAGTTTACCCCATTATTGAAAGCCATTCCTTTTATAAATTTGATTTTAAGGTTTTTATTTTATTTATTTGAGAGAGAGAGAAAATTGGCATGCCAGGGCTTCAGCCACTGTAAATGAACTCCAGAAACATGTGCCATCTTGTACATCTGGCTTATGAGTCCTGGGGAATCAAACCTGGGTCTTTTGACTTCACAGGCAAACACCTTAAGCACTAAGACATCTCTCCATTTCTGAAAGCAAGTTCTTAATCTCTTAGCATAAATGAATCATATAAATTAGCCAATGAACAAATTGAAAAATATCTGCTTTTCCTTACTTTTAATAATCAGGATAGCCAAAGTGAATTTAAGACACAAATCATCTAATTGCCATTTCTCTTTTATTCAACAATGAAATATTATTTTTCAAATGTTATAAAATACATGGATGAAGTTCACTATTTTTTCTGACCTTCTTAAACATAAGGCAACCCTGAACAAATATATGGAATGTCCAATTTCTTTCTCCATCATAAAAGAAAAGTTTTCTTTCAATCAAATATAACACTTTAATAATGGTGAAGTTATTTAAACTAAATACTGAGGATTTCAATCTTTATCTCCTTTTTGTTTTAACTCAGATATAATACAAATGCCATGGATGCCTTCACTAAAATTATTGAAAAGTGCATTTAAAAAAAAACTTAATACAAATAATTTCCTCAGTATAAAGTCAGGATAGTTGTTCTAATAAAATTTGGTTTTCTAAGTTACACAAGAAAAAAAAAGCCCTATAACTTGCCCATACCTTTTTCTCCCCATTTATACCAAATATAAGAAGATACCGTTTAATTCACACTTTTTAATCAATCCTGTAGTAGTTATATTCTCATTTCATAAAAGGAGCTTATGGATGGACAGAGCTCATTTGCAGCTTAAAATTTCAAGGGAAAGTTCCTTCATGGAAGGAAAAGCATGACATAATCAGGAAACTGGCCCACATTACCACATATCAGTAAGGAGGAAGGAGAGAGAATGAATCGAGCTGGCAATGGCAAGCAGAGATTTGTTATAAAATTCAAGACCTGCACTCAGTGATACAATTCCTACAACAATGCTTCACCTCTCAAATGGTACATCAGCTGGAGATTACATATGTGGCTTGATCATAAACACATGACACTATGGGAGATATTTTACACTCAAACCACCAAACCAACTATGTCAACAAATTTGCTTTTTATGAGGATTGTCTATGTTAAAATAATAAGAATATTTAAATATTTTATTAAGTAGCACATATATTCATGTATCTGTCATTTATCTATGTATAATCTATTTCCTGTTTCAATATTTTATTTATTTATTAGAAAGAAAGAGGCAGATAGAGAAAATGGTTGTGCCAGGGCCCCAGTCATCGGAAACAAACTCCTGATGCATGTGCCATCTTGTGCATCTAGATAACGTGGGTTCTGCAAAATTGAACCTGGATCCTTAGGCTTTGCAGACAAGCACATTAAACAGATGTAGGAAGGTTGCCGTAAGTTTGAGGCCACCCTGAGTCTACATAGTGAATTTCAGGTCAGCCTGGGCCAGATGGAGACCCTACCTCTAAAAACCAAAAAATAAAAAAATTAAAAAATTTAAAAAATTAAAAGGGGATTGGCTTTTTACATACAGATAATGTTTTCCTCAATCTATAAGGATTGCAATTTTCCTAGTTGGATATTCTTTAATTCTGTAAGTCTCTCATATAGTATTTCATAATGGAAAGTTTACACTAATTCAGATTCATCCATGATTATACTAACAGAATAGATATTTTTGCAAATTATATGAGGATTAATATAACAAACATTAAAATTGTGAACAATGAATCCTACTTATGAATTTTAAAAGTAAATTTCATTGTTCTTATTAATTAAAGATATAAGATTTAATGTATTTTCCATAATTGGTTAGTAAACCATATTTATATTCCATATTATATAGAAATAAAATATTTTTGAAAAGTAAATAAACATTTAATTCATAAAATATATTTGATATGTTTTTATGAGCATGCCTTAAAGATATTGTGAATTCAGTTGCATCTCACCAAAAAATGTGAATATTATAATAGAGTGTGTCACATTTCATTTCTATTGTTCAGTTCACATAAAACTTAAGATTAATATATGTTGTAGTATATTATGCAATAAATATAAACATGTCTAAAACAAAATGTGTGTACCTTAACTTAAAGGTGCTTTCTTCCAAAGAATGCCAAGTATCTTCTGACAACATTCAGCAATTCATACACTTCTGCTGTTTGAGAGTGTTGTTCTGCTGTTGATGGATACTGTAGCATGAAATGCTGTTTGATATTATGTTTCCACTGTAGCACCTCTTTCACAATTATGAGACACTTATGTCAAAATCTATTTATACATTATTAAGTTTATATAATATTCTAAATCTTTTGTTTTCTTTCAATCAGTAGCTACATCTTCCCCAGAAGTAGATTCTGTCTCAAGAAGGTGCTTTAATAAATATCTGGGAAGCAATTTCTTTTTTCTTTTTTGGTTTTTCGAGGTAGAGTCTCACTGTAGCCCAAGCTGACCTGGAGTTCACTCAGTAGTCTAAGGGTGGCCTTGAACTCATGGTGATCCTCCTACCTCTACTTCCTCAGTGCTGGGATTAAAGGCATGCATCATCATGCCCAGATCTGGTAAGCAACTTTTATCCCCTAAAACTTGTGTGTGTGCATGTATACTGCGTATGTGTGTGCGTGTGTGTGCGCGCATATGCATACATGCACATATAGGTTCATATACGACTGCAGCCATGTGCTTAACACAGCATGTGTATGAAGGTCAGACGACAGTGTTTGGGTCAGTCCATTCCTTTCTACTCATAAGAGGCAGTTTGTGTTCAGAGTAATACATTCCTCTCACTATAAATTATGACCACTCTTCATGGCATCTAGAATGATGGACCCTATCCAGAAGACTATTCATTAACTGAGTCATCAGAGATATTACTATACCAACTATGGGTTTAGGAATTGTTTTCCTAAATTCCACAGCTCGAAATTTAAAATTATTCCTTGATCTGTAGGCCACAGAATGAATATTACAGGCAAAAAATATCATATTAATATCATGGTTTCAAACCATCAAATATTGGAAGTTGTCAGTTATTGTCAGCCAGTAACTTTTTCAATGGATTGTTGTTTTCTCCTGGGCAGTTCATTGAACAGTGAACTTAAAATACTGTCTTGGGCTGTAGAGATGGCTTAGTGGTTAAGTGCTTACCAGTGAAGCCTAAGGACCCCAGTTCAAGGCTCACTTCCCCAGGACCCACGTTAGCCAGATGCACAAGGGAGTGTCTGCATTTGGAGTTCATTTGCAGTGGCTGGAAGCCCTGGCATGCCCATTCTCTCTCTCTGTCTGTCACTATAAATAACTGAATATAAATAAACAAAAAAAAATTTTAAAAAACAAATACTGTCTTAACTAAAAGCATTGTCATTCAGTATTTTTGTGTTCAGGTAGAACATAGGTAAAGTATGTTTATTAAGATTACTATGAGTCCAAGAATTTGCATAATGACTAGCGAGCAATAGCTTCAATGAAAATTCATCAATTCTGCTAGTCTCAAGTAACCTTTCACATGGTCTTTGAAAAAAGCATTGGCTTTTCCTCTCTGTCACCTCAAACTTTCACTATAAAGTTGTTCAGTCCACATTGAAAATCAGTTGTTTAGTGTAACTATGGCCACTATCATTTATATCTGCAGGATAATTTGCTTCAGCTTCCACATAAACTCATGCGGCTTCACCTTGAACTTCTGTGTTATGGAGATAGTTACTTTCCCTAAACCTCATGTCCCAATTTCTAATACCTTTATTTCTCCTTTAGTTTGTTCATCACTCTGAGTTCATATACCTGAAGTGCATTATGAAAATGACCTGTAGGAAGTAAGAAACCACATCCAAATACCTGATGAAATTGGGTTTAGATCTGGAATGATTCTAAATAACTAACTCAACACATACTTATGGACTTTTGTTTTCTATCCACATGCCATTTTTATAAATTTTAAGCATAGTGTGGTGAACAAGTAACAGTGTCTATATTGAAGAACATTAAAAGATACAATGCAAAATATGTGTAAAATTAGGTAATTATTTCTTCTGAGTGCTCTTAAGGAAGAGTACTCTGTATGAAGAGGACAAAATTGTACCTCCTCTAGATTCATTGTACATTTTTGCTATTGCAAGTTAAACTTGAGAATCTTACAAATACCTGCATTAATATACCAACCGTACAGTTTATGATATAGGTGTCATATGCATCATAATTATACACATCATGAATCATACAAGCGATTTATAGTTTTTTGTTAGCTATTAACAATTGATACATTGCATATTTGTAACATAATCATAAATATGTAGATATAAACATGCATGCAGATATACATAAACATGTTTAGAGTGTTTGCAATTTTTTATTGCTGAGCCAAAAACCTGAAAGAAATAATTTTTAAAGGAGGAAAGATTTACTATATTCACCATTTCAGATGGTTCAGTCCACAGTCATCTGGCAGTATTGTTTTATCCCTGAGGCAAAATAGAACATCATGGCTGAGAGTGGGTAGCAGAGGTTTTAATGTGGCAGGAACCAGTGAAATATAGATATTAAAGGGACCAAGCAAAGGTATATATATTTTAATGCATGTCTCCAAGGGACCTACTTCCTCTAACTAGGCCCTATCTGCTAATAATTCCATAATGTTATGAATTCTTCAAGGGATCAATTCATTTATTAAATCAGAGCCCTCAGAATTTAATTACATCTCAACAATTGAATATACCATCTGAATGACCAAGCCTTAAATGCATGAACATTTTTGAGATTATTTCATATTCAAATTTTAATGTACATTAGACTTATATTGACTCATATGTATTTGATTTTTGATGTATTTTATTCTTTCATAAGGATTCAGTTCCTATCTTGTCTGATTTCCCTTAGCCTGAAAATATCCTTCAGTATTTGGGGAAGGGGCATTAGAGTTCTACTGCTGCAAACAATCACTGATTTTCTTTCTTATTCTGCAGCTTAATGTCTTTGTTCCTCCATTTTGTTTTACCTAATGAGAACTCAATGATCAGGAATTTTCTGTCTCCCTCATTCCTCTCTCTTTCTGTTTTGGCAACTAAATCATGATATCCTTTAGTATGAATGTCTTTATAGTTTTGCATTTATTTTGCTTTAAATTTGTTGAGCTTCTTAAATTGGTAATTTTATGTCTTTCCTGGAGTTTAGGAAATATTTGACTACTGTTTCTTCCATTAACTCTCTTCTATTCTCCTGGAATCCCAGTTATGCATACAAAAAGTGCTTTCACATATTCACACAGATCAATCTGTCATCTTTTGAAATTCTTATTTCTCTTTTGTCTTTATATTGCATATTTTCTAGGTTTCTGTCTTAAAATTCTCTCTTTCTTCTGTTATTTCATTCCATTGTTCATCCTATTCAGGGTATTTTAGTTCAAATAAAGTATTTTCAGTATTTTTCAACTCTAGATTTTCCATTTGTGATCTTTCTAATGACTTCTGATTTTCCTATAAGATTTTCCTAATTACTTTTTCTCAGTATCTTATTATTGTCATACAAATAATTAACTTCTATTATGGCTTTTTTAAAGTATATTTTTTACCTCCTTATGCCATATTTAAAGATTTATTTTAATTAATTAATTTACTTATTTTCAAGCAGAGAGAGGCAGAGATACAGAGAATGAGCATGTCAGGGCCTCTAGCCACTGCAAACAAACTCCAGATGCATGCACCTCCTTGTGCATCTGGTTTACATGGGTACTAGGGAATCAAAGCTGGGTCTTTTAGCTTCACAGGCAAATACCTTAACAGCTAAGCCATCTCTCAAGCCCCTCCTTTGAAATATTTACAATATGAATGTTGACATTCTGCACTACTAATTCAAACATCTATGTCCTCATTGAAATCAACAGGTGATATTTTCCTTTGGATATACTCACATTTTTATTTTTTTCTATATGCCTAGGAATTAAATTTTTTCTTGGGGCTGGAGAGATAAGTCAGTGGTTAAGGTGCTCGGCTGCAAAGCTTTCTGACTTGGGTTTGATTTCCAAGTACCTATATAAAGCTAGATGCATGAAGTGGCATATGCATCTGAAGTTCACTTGGAAGCCATGGCATGCCAATTCTCTCTTTCTTTGTCTCTCCTCTCCCTATCTCTCTCTCTGCTTGCAAGTGAATAAGTAAATAAAAAAATAAATATGGGCAGGGGTGTAGTGGCCATGCCTATAATCCCAGCATTTGGGAGGCTGAGGTAGGAGGATCACCATGAGTTCTAGGCTACTCTGAGGCTACATAGTGAATTCCATCTCACCCTGGACTAGAGTGAGACTCTACCTCTAAAACCCAATATATACATATACCTTATCTTGGATAACATCATGAAATTTACATGGATTATCTGTTCTGTTAATTATTTTTATATATAATTGTTTTTTGTGTTTTTATAATTGATTATGCTATTTAAAGTAATGCTTTAAATTGTCCCACTCCCAGCACAAAGAAATGAAATCTCTGTCACTTTTGTCCCTATCTTGGAAGCTAGAATCAATTTTATATATACATAGTCAAAGTAAAAGTCAGAAAGGGGTAGCATTCATAGTCAAAGTTAGTAGGATTACTTCCAGTGTCTCTCTTCTTGAACTTTTCTCCCTTCCTAAATGTTTCGCATAAATAATATTTACCTGATGTCAACTTTCTTGAAGGCAATGTGACTTTCAGTTTATATTTTAGATGTATTTGGCCTGTAAATTTTGATATTATCTTCCCTCAGAACAAAAAACATAAAAAATAAAACTTACTCAATATTGTTATTCTAATTTTCAAAGGGGGAATTTCTCTGAATTTTCTACCTGTCTTTTTGTTGTTATTGTTATATGCAAGTCCTTCAAATTATGATTTTTAATATTTTGGCCAGAGCCTATAGTGATTATATTCAAGAATATTAAACTAATCAGAACTACTCCAGGACTGCTAGAGATGGGATTACTCTAATAATTATATGCTTATATAGTGTTTATAAAAGCACCAGTGCAAGAAATAAATGTCAATAAATGATAACCTTTTTCAAAGACAAATCAATCTAATCTAGTAATTATTCTGTCTTCCTATCTCATAAATACATGTAATATTTTAACATGACAGATAAGTTTCTAGCAACAAAGATGTACAATATGTACTAGGTCCAAAACAAATTCTTAATATAATTTTGGGTATATTCTCTGAAGAGTTTCTTCTATTGCACTTATGAAAAACTAGTAAAATTACTCAGCAATTTATTTAATTCATTTTGACTATCAGACATTCTGCAAAATGGATATTGACTGCAATGCTGATTTAGTTGACCTGTACTTTTAAATGATTTCCCTAAGCAGAAATTAATTTAGTGTTTCAGTACAAAGGTTGTGAACTTCCCTGAGTTATATAATAAGAGTTTTTAAATTTGTATATTCTTGTGTAGTTGTAATACATAATAGAGTGATCTTTAGTGTTGCTACATAATTTCCCAATTTTAACATCTTGAAAACCTATAGTAGGTATGGTATCACAACTACCATGTTGGCTTGGATATAGACAGGATAAAGAACAGTTTGTTTTTAATTTTATTTATTGATATATTTGAGACACAGAGAGAAGAGAATGGGCATGCCAGATCCTCTAGCCACTGCAAATGAACCCCAGATGCATGTGCCATCTTGTGCATCTGGCTTACATGTGTACTGAAGAATTGAATCTGCTTCCGTTGGTTTTGTGGGCAAGTGCCAAAACTGCTAAGCTATCTCTCCAGCTCGAGAATAGTTTTGTAACCATATGAAATAATTGTTATATATTTCTTTTATTTTCTTTTTTTTTGTTTTTTCTAGGTAGGGTCTCACCCTAGCCCAGGCTGACCTGGAATTCACGATGGAATCTCAGTGTGGCCTCGAGCTCATGGCAATCCTCCTACCTCTGCCTCCCAAGTGCTGGTAATAAAGGCGTGCACCATTACTTCCAGCTATGAAATCATTGTTATATATTTCTATAGACAAATACACACCCACTTTTGTCTGTGACTCTGGTCAACCACCAATTGTTCTCCATTATTTAACTCTGTGTGTTCAGTAATATCATAAACATACAATCATACACTATACAACTTTTCATTTCATGTGTATCTACTGTATAATTTGGGGTGGGATATTAGCCCTCAGGGATATGACCAGGTCCTTGTTTCCACAATTTTATCAGGTTTAGACTACTTGCTTGGTCTCTCTGGAATTTCAGCAAGGTGTGTGAGGCTCTGTAACACTGTATGTTGCTGGTGGTGAAAAAGTTCTGGGGTTTGGAAACTGTAGATCTGCTCTCACAATTTCATAGGCATTTTATTGATTCTCTTGTTACTTTGCTTTCATCTTTCCAGGCAGACACCCATGCTTAGAGTTCACTTAGGATAGACTAAAAAACCATTATTTAGGTAAACTGTTAGCTCTAAGGAGGAGGCCTTATTTACTTTTCTTTTTTAATTTAATTTTTATTAACACTTTCAAGCATTATTAAAAAAATCTCATGGTAATACCCTCCCTCCCCCCCTTATTTACTTTTCAATAAAAGAACTGTAACCTCTTTAATTGTTCTCCATACTTCCAATCATTCCTATGTGGCTCTTCCTATTACCTAGAAGCTTACTTAACATTGAACATTATGGGTTTTCATTAGCAATTGATCAAGCATAAGTATAAATCCAAATATGTTTTCCTAATATTATGAATCATCTGAAATAGTGCAAATGTAGTAGAATTGTCCATTTCCAGACAACTACAACAACCTTATAGGTTAAATTGCATTTATCCACAGCATTTTACAAGCTAGAGAAAGGATAGATTGCTCTTTCCTTTATAAAAGGAAAACCTAAGGCAGAAGGCAGTTTTTATTATTTTTATCACACATGAAATCAGTGAGGAAACAGAATAAGATTAATTCTGATATTTGTCTCAGATAACTGCAATGGTTATAATGTATGTTATTTAATCCAGAAATTACCCTGATTACAGTTGGCCTCATATTCCTAGATGTTCATTGAAAATGCAGTTTTACTGTAAACATCTTAAATACAAGCTATAAGCCTTTCATGAAGCTCGTTTCTGCATTAGAAGTGAGCATTAATCAGATTTGGAAGATATCAAATTTTAATGTTGCCTTTTGAATTAATATTAGCTTCAAAATAAACTTGTTCACTAAGCCTTGTTATTAATTGGGATTTCCAATTACCTGTGGAAAGCTTCAGGTAAGCATTGACATTTATTTGTGTATAGTTTCAGGTGCTGTCACACCTGATATCTCTGAGACAGCTAAAGATGCAGATTATATGATGTTCTGTTTGTACATCAGGGTTTTAATAGGTAATTAGTATAAAGATTGACTCATAAACTAAGCCTAAATGTTATATTTTAGGTATAATAACATAACATCTAAGCAAATCATAAACAGAATTATTCTTAAAGGCTTTGGTGTTTGTAGTTGTGAGCTCATTGTTCTCTCCTTCACAACAGTATATTTTTAAATGTTGGTGAAAACATATACGTTATATCATATATTTTAAGTTTTATTTTATTGTGAGTAGCTTATATAGATTTTGGCAGATCAACTTTTATATGTTCATACCTGAATTCTATTTTCTTTTGAAATCTAAGGTAAGAGCTGGAGATGTGGCTGAATGGTTAAGGCACTTGCCTGCAAATCCTAAGGACCCAGGTTTAACTCTACAGAACCCATGTAAATCAGATACACCAAGTGGCACATGCTTCTGGATTTTGTTTGCAGTGTCTACAGGCCCTGGTGTGCCCATTCATATGCAATCTCTCTTTCTCTCCCCCCATAAATAAAAATAAAATATAAAAAATATAAAATATAAGGTTAACAATGATGGTTCTCATTAAAAGTATTATGAAAACTATGACTATCTATACATCATTATCCTGTCTCATCTTTCTATGACAGTCATGTCTGTATAAGTATTTATTTATTTATTCATGTGTGTGTGTGTGTGTGTGTGTGTGCATGGTGATCCATCTTCTTAGCCCTGCTCACAAGCTTTTAAAAGTTTTATTTTGTTTTCAACTGACAGATTATAGCATACATCTTGAGAGCAAAATATGATATTTCAATACATGTATATGTTATTGAAGGATCAAGTTGAGATAATTAGCACAATTATGACTTTATGTATTTATCATTTATGTGTTGTGTGAACATTTAAAATTATCTCTTTCAAGTACTGTGGAATATGTAATACACTATTACTAACTAGGGTTCTCACCATTATGTAATAGAAAATCAGCATTTATGATTTTTAGCTGTCAGAATCTTTGTACTCTTTGACTAATGTCTCCCATTTCTCACTGGAATCCTTATTCCAGCTGTGATAATCATAATATTATTTTCTATTTTCATGAATTCAACTTTTTGTAGATTTCACATATAAATCATTTCATACTGTGTCTCTGTGTCTTGCTTATTTCTCTTAAAGTAATATTCTGTAGATCATTATGTTTTCACAACTAACAGAATTTCCTTTTGTATAGCCCAAATAATACATTGTGTACAATTGCCATATTTCAAATCCATTCAGCCACTGAAGAATAAGTAGGTTATTTACTTATCTTGGCTGATGGTAATGAACTAATATCGACTCATAGCTGGAGTTCTTATATGATATTTTTTATTTTTTAAGCAAATTCTATAATGTTTCTGTAATGGCTGAGCTCATTTACTTTCACTCAATGCACAAAGTTTCCTGTATCTGGGCTTTGTGCCAGACACTTGATTTTTAAACAACATTTTTCATACTAACAGGTGTGAAGAGTTATCTCAGTGTGACTTAGTTTGCATTTCTCTTATGATTAGAGATGGATGTTCCACATATATCTGTTGGTAATTGTACATTGAAAATTATCAAAATTGGAGCTAGGAAGATGGATCACCGGTTGAAGTAATTCTGCAAAGCCTACCAACCCAGGTTCAGTTCTCTAGTACCCATGTAAAGCCATGTGTGTGAAGTGGTGCATGAATCTGGACTTTGTTTGCAGGTACTAGTGTGCCCATTCTTTCTCTCCCTCTTCTCTCTCTCTCTTTCTCTCAACCTTTATGCTCTGTTTGCAAATTACTGCACAAAAATATTTTTAAATTAAAATAAAATGTAACTTTCTAAAGCAATTCTCAAATTTTATGTCCATACTTGATGTCTGTATTGAAATTCAGGTCTAAACTTCTTAAAAAAATGAAGCTGAGTATATTCATGATTTTCCCAAGATACTAAAATCAACCAATTCTAAATTGAATTCATCTTTTCACATTTACTCACCCATTTCACCTAATCATCTAGTCCATTTTGCATGTCACATTTCCTTATTTGTGATTCTGTTCTTCATATAAGAATTTATGTTCAGTCATTCATCATAACTTTTTTTTCATGTTGCCTTATGATTCCTTTCTTATTTTCATTGTATTTCCCAGTTCAATCCATCTGGTTCAAGTCTTTGTCATCATTTATTTATGCTATTGAAGAATTATCCTGTTATCATCAGTCTTCTCCTCTTTTCTCTGTAATCTACATAATTGTTTTATTTATGCTGGTAAAAAATCAGCTATGTAGGGGTAGTTGAACTTTTCTAAAATGTTATTCACTTTCATTATAGATATTACTTATAAATGTTTTCACCTATTTGACCATAAGCCTCATGAAAACAAAAGTTTAAATATCTTACAGTACCCTGTAGTACTTTCTTCCATGTAGAGAACCAATATATATTTTTTGACTTAAACTACCCATGTAAGCATATGTGTCTTAAGTTCTCAAAACTCACAGAATACAGATATCACCATGTGTGTAAGCATTCTGTGGAATAAATATCATAATAGAACTAAAGTATATAATCAAGGTATAACTGAGATAGGCCTAATTTGCAAATTAATACAATTGAGATACACTTTAGAAGTAGAGTGTGCACTTTTTTACTTCAGTTTCTAAAATTTCTAGTTACTAGAAATGAGAATGTGAATTTGTATGTGTATAAATAAGAGTACATATCACTATATGCATATTCTTATGTATCCATACCATGATTTGTGTGCCTTATAGTGGACTTTTAATAATGATGGGTAATGACTTTGGTACATTAATTTTTTTTTAATCTATGAGACATGATTTGATTTATGTTATATCCATATATGTGTAGAGCTTAGTCATTTCGCAAAAAACATGCACACTATCTATAATGCCAAAACTATCTTCATGAAATATTATACTGTATACTCAGAAACTTAGAACTGGATACTTTTTTTTTCAAGGTAGGGTTTCCCTCTAGTCCAAGCTGACCTGGAGTTCCCTATGTCTTCTCAGGGTGGCCTTGAACTCATAGTATTCCTACTTCTGCCTCCCAAGTGCTGGAAGAACTGGATACTTTTGAGATATTGGAATTTTTAAATTCACTTCAAGTATATTCCAGCTTATTTCCTAAACATTTTGGAAATTAAATTTAACAACAATCCTTAAAAAATTTGGACATTGTTTATCCACAACTATAGATACCTTCGCATAAATTATTATAATTGAATTTTACTTTTGCCTGCATCTGTGAAATTAGACTTTTTTTTCACCCACTATGAACTATCTGATATTTTAAAGCTAGCTTCTCAGAAGGGCAAGACCAATTATTAAAGGATACTATTGAAAATACTGCTCACCACATGAGTATGTATTCCTATGCACTCATGTGCACACACACCCACACCCAGACACACTCAATCTACACACCTACATCACACTGCTGTTGTGTTATATAATTCTCTTCTTGTGATTCCACTGTAAAATACATAAATAAATTTCAACTTAAAACAACTCAAATAATTTTAGTTTATGACTTAATGTTAATCATCATGCATACAACTTTTAACAAAATTATGATGGTGACAAATTTAACAAATTGTGTATTTTAGAAATCTAAAGACATTTTAGATTCTCTAGTTCATAGTTTAAGTATGATATGTCCTTGAAACTAAATTCAAATTATGCATCTGAGTTTTAATTGGCAAATCAATGCTTTTACATTTCACATCTTTATGACTTTAAGATAAAATGGAATAAAGCTCAATAATTCATGTACATTTGAAACTGATATATTTAGAAGGGTTTAGAATAAAGAAGATTATTAAGTTTTAAAATAAGTTTTGATTACATGTATAAATATTTACAGTATTTGGTATATATTCATTTTAATAAATATTAAAGTTGTCATAACTTTATAAATTAAAGTCTAGAGTTCAAGTGTATATGTGCAATAAAGATTACAGTGCTGAGGGCCAAAATACCTTCTTAATACTTTTTGGGTAAAATATCGATCTTTAAAACATTAATGTCAATTCTTCTTGACAAAGTTTAATTCAGGGTAATCAGCCTTTTGAAAACTGATACTCTGTCCTCTATGTGGCTACTACTACATAAATATACAGATAATTTTTTTTTTTGAAGTAGGGCTCACTCTAGCCCAGGCTGACCTGAAATTCACTATGGAGTCTCAGGGTGACCTCGAGCTCATGGCAATCCTCCTACCTTTGCCTCCCGAGTACTGGGATTTAAGGCGTGCGCCACCATGCTCGGCTCAGATAAATGTTTTTTTATGGAGACAGGTTTTGTAGTTCATTAAAGTTTGGTATATCAAACATATAGATAAGACTATAGCATATATGAAATATTTAGACATTACTGGTCTAGATATGACAACTAAAACCTAGTGGGGAAATAAAGTTTAAAAGAGAGTTAACATAAAGACATAAATTCAGTGAGATGAAGCTGAAACTGTGGCCTCTGCATAGAGATAGATATCTTGATGAACTAGAATGACAGAAATTAAGGCACAGGATTGGCAAAATGGCTTACAGAATAAGGTGCCTATAAGCAAAGCTGAAGGACCCAGGTTCAATTACTCAGTACCCATGTAACTCAGATGCACAAAGTGGCACATGCATCTGCAGTGGCTGGAGGCCCTGGCACGCCTATTATTTTTCTCTATCTGCCTCTGTCACTCTCTCTCATAAGTACATAAATAAATATAATGTAATTTTTTTTTCGCTGCTGTGCATGACGGCATGCATTTTAATCCCAACACTCAAGAGACAAAGGTAGGGCTGGAGAGATGGGTTAGCTGTTAAGTGCTTGCCTATGAAGCCTAAGGACCCCCATTGGAGGTTCGATTCCCCAGGACTCACGTTAGCCAGATGCACAAAGGGGCGCATGCGTCTGGAGTTCGTTTGCAGTGGCTAGAAGCCCTGGAGCACCCAATCTGCTTTCTCTCTCTCTGCCTCTTTCTCTCTCTCTCTGTCTGTTGCTCTCAAATAAATAAAATAATAAAAAAAGAGACAAAGGTAAGAGAATCACACTGAGTTCAAGGCCAGCCTGAGACTACGTAGTGAATTCCAGGTCAGTCACCCAGGGGTAGAGTGAGACTCTACATTTAAAAACCAAAAAAAAAGGCTGGAGAGATGGCTTAGGGGTTAAGCGCTTGCCTGTGAAGCCTAAGGACCCCAGTTCGAGGCTCGATTCCCCAGGGCCCACGTTAGTCAGATGCACAAGGGGGCGCACACATCTGGAGTTCGTTTGCAGTAGCTGGAAGCCCTGGTGAGCCCATTCCTTTTCTATCTGTCTCTTTCTTTCCCTTTCTCTCTGTCACTCTCAAATAAAGAAATAAAAATGACAAAAAATATTTAAAAAATTTAAAAAAAAAAGAAAAAAAGGAGAAAGAGGGAAAGGGAGAGATTTGTGTACACAGAGAACAGCATGTATTAAACAATATGTTTTTGTTTGATAATGAATAATGAAACATCTATCTAGAAAAGAAGACATGGTTATTTTTAAATTGAAACACATTGTAAGATACTTGTAAACATTGTTTCTTAAATTTTCTGGGGGCAAAGAGTGGTCATCACAAAGCAGGTTTCAGTTCTGACTGGCTTTGAGGCCCACTCCACAGGAAAAAAAAAAAATTCTAGGCATTTTAAACCTGGCCAAAAGCTTATGACTAAGGGCATAGCTCCTGTGAGGGGGGTGGCTACTACTGTGGTAACACTAAATGGACAGCATGTCAAACAGATATTCCCTAGATTAATATGGTTGGAAACCTCAATCATAGAAGTTTCTCAGCAAAATAGTGGAAAGTAAATGACTACTGTGTGTTCAGCTTCAGGCAGGACATCTAAATCAACCCTTCTACAGCTCAGGAAACATTGAGGAAGAATGAGCATAAAAAATGTAAGAGCAAGAGTATTTAAAGGAAGGCTGAGGAACAGTTTTGTATGGATATGACATAGCCATTACACTCATGAATTCATGGCAGGTGTGGTTTCCCACATAAGAGTGAGTTTATTAAAAATTCACCATCAGGCTGGAGAGTTGGCTTGGCCCTTAAGGCACTTGCCTGCAAAGTCAAAGGATCCAGGTTCAATTTCCCAGGACCCACATAAGCCATATAAATAAAGTGGTGCATGCTTCTGGAGTTTGTACACAGTGGCTGAAGGCCATAGTGTGCCCATTCTCCCTATCTCTCTCTCTCTCTCTCCCTCTATCTCTCTCTCTCTCTCTCTCTCTCTCTCTCTCTCTCCATCTTTTTCTGTCTCACAAAAAAAAAAGTTAAAAGAGAAAAAATTAAAAAATCTTCACTATCAATGAGTGAAAGAATACATGAGACTCTACTTTCCAGAGTTGCTAATGGCAGCTAATGCTGGCTGGGAAAGTAGGAGTCAGGTTCATCAGTAGGGTAGCCACTGGTAAATTGCCCACCTTAAAGTAAATATCCCCTCACACATGATCATGCAAGCAACTCTAATTTAATTCAATGGGGGAGGGGGAAGTCATGAAAGTAAGATAGAGGTTAATGTAAAAGAAGTATGCCTCAGGGAAGGGGAAGGGACAAGAAAGGGTATTTGAGGGGTGGAAAACATCAAAATATACAGGAAAATATAGGAAATATATAGGAAAATGCCACAGTGGAAGAAAATAAGTAATTTTAAATAAATGAAAGCAAGCTTCTGGATCCTACTTTAAAAATGCTGAATTATAATCTTTATATTTAATGCATATTAAATGTAAAATATCAGCTCAAATTTTAAAACATTTGTATTTGAGTACACCCTTTCAATTTAGACACAGTGATGGCAATTAAAATAAGTGGAATATAATAGGATAATTTATGGAAATCCTTACAAGACTACTGTAGAATACCACCCACTCACTCACTATGAAGAAGCCTTTGAGACTTTCTTAAATGATTCACATGTTCAATACTGGCCACATACTCAAAGATCAGTTACTATAGATAACTATTATAGATAACAAACAGTGGGACTAAATAATCTGTTGAAAAATAGATGGGAAGTATGAAGATGAGAATAACCTGTCCATAGCATAAAAATCAACTTTATATTTTATCATTAATTATTTAGCATTCAAATATGGGAAAACCCTACTAACTTTAGTCAAGATTCTCTAGTCAATAGAACTACTATTGCTGGGAGGTAGGAGGAGAAAAAGAGGGAGAGTCATTTTAAGGAATTAGCTCACCTTAACTATGAAGTAGGGAGGCTGGTTAGTCCTTAAATCTGTAGTAAGGAAGATGGAAAGTTGAACAATCTGATGGTATCTTTCCGCTCTGCATGCCACCAGGCCTGAGGCCTAGTGTGGTTTGAATATAAAATGCTCCCCGAAAGGCTCATGTGTTTAAATTCTTGGTCCCTAGCTGATGTAGCTATCTAGAAAATTTGTGGAATTCTTATGAAAACCCTTCCTGGAGGAAGTGAATAATGATTGGAAAGTCTTTAGGTTATGGAGCCCAGTCCTACCGGCTGTTGTTTTCTTCTGTTTCCTGATTCTAGCATAATGTAACCAGCTTTGCTTCATGCTCCTTCTACCATGCCTTCCCTGCCATGCAACTTCCTCTTGAAACTATGAACCAAAATAAACCTCTTCTTTCTTTAAGTTACTTTTGCTGGAATATTTGCTCACAGCATTGGAAAATGTGACTGATATACCCAGGAAGAAGACAATAATTTAGTTATAGTCTGAATACAGTAAAAGTCTGTTTCAGCTCAAATAATCTACCAAGAATTCTCTCCTCGTTAATGGGGATTCAGACTACTATTCAGCTAGCAACTGAATGGATACATCACAGTAGTGAATTATGATAATGAGACTTACTCAGCCTGTTTTTTTTTCATAATTGAAAGAACTTTATTCTAATAGTCATATCTCAGACAATTCTCACCTAATACAAGCTTAACCTCTAGTTTAACACATACTTGAGGAAACTAAGTTTCAAGGTCCCATCTTATTCTCTTTTTTTACTTTGGTTGAAGCAATTTTCAGAATATGACATCAATGCACAGATGACTGGAAGCAGTTGTTTTCAAAGACCCATATTTTATGGAGTTTTCTCACCTAAGATTACTCCTCATATTTTCCATGTGACCAATTGTATTCTGAGTTTACAAATTCTTTTTTTTTTACTATTTTTATTTTTTATTTTTTTAATTTAAATTATTAGTTTTCTTTTCAGCAAATACAGGCAGTTTGGTACCATTATTTAGGCTCATCTGTGATCTACCCTCTCCCATTAGACCCTCCTTGTTGAAGTAAGTGGGTCGTGCATTGTGCAGTTAGCCCATGGTTTTTTGGGATGATAAATGTCTCTGCATATCATGACCCAACATGTGACTCTGACATTCTTTCCGTCCTTCTCTTACGCAAAATTTCTCTGAGCCATGTTGGGTTCATTTTTGGTCTGCTTCAGTGCTGAGGTGTTGGGGGCCTCTGAGGCTCTGGCTCTCTGATGTGGTAGGAGTTGATTTTTCTCTGTGTTGGTCTCCTTCCCCTTTGTGCTGGTATCCGGTTCACAGGAAAACATCACCTTTGCTTGTTTTGCCAGTTGTCCTTAGTTTCAGTCGGGCCCGTTTGAGGTATGTTGGGGCAGCTCTCTTCTTAGGATCTACATCTATCTGGAAAAGAGAAGCAGATTCTCCAACGGAGAGTAAGTTAGCACCCAGGAAATTGAGATAACACTTTTTTGATAGACAGTTTGATAGGTGTAGGCCCTCTTATACCCCGTGATTGATGGTAGCTTGATATTGTAGAGTGGGCTTATGTTTGGATATGATTCTGACTTGTTTCCCCATTCCACCTATGGGTCCCAGACCACTGATGGGATTAGTTAGCCAAATCAAGAGCAGTCGGTTGCCCATCATGGCTGTGTGCCACTATTGCACTTGTGTGGGCATCACACCAGGTTATTTGCTGCTAAGTAGTTTAGACCACGAGTTACTTGGACAGATATTGGTCATTTCCCCAGTCGCCCATGTAGCACCTTCTGGCACTAGACATGCTGACTGTCTGGGGACTGACTCTCTCCTGGCTTCCAGCCATGCCGTTCCATTTTACATGTCAGTTGCGTATGGTATCTTCAACAATAGGGTCTTACCACTGACCTTTGGTGGGTCATCGAGTACTCTGACAGAAGTCTGTCATTCATTTAGGAATTTTGTAGGTTTCTCTGATCAAAAGCTCATTGTGGATGATATCCCCATGCTGGTAGTAGGGGTTACAGGTCAGTGCCCACTAAGAAAATGAAGGAAAAAATAACTAATATACAAGAGTTAGAGAGAAGAGGGGGGGAGGGGTAGAGGGAGGGAGGGAAGATGTAGAAGATTTATGTTAGACTTGATCCTACCCTGTCCAATGTCTTGTGGTTCAAGTGTTTCCTGTAAGGGTCTAGTGAAGGTTCAGCCATTTGGTCTGCATTTTAGGAAGTAGAATTTTATGGTACTATTGCCATTTAGGGCCAGATTAGTGTTTCCCACATCGTCGTTGCCCTCCCCTCCCTCCCCATCCATCCTAGTGTCCCATGAGATGCTTGCTGGTTATGTAAAGTATCTTGGGTAGATTCAGGTTAGGTGTTGTAGATGAATGAAACTATGTGTCGATTTTTTTTCTGTGATTGAGTAAGTACACTGAGAATGCTCTGTTCCAGGTTCAACCATTTTTCTCAAATTTCTTTGCATCATTTTTTTTTCTCAGTGCTGTATAAAATTCCATTGTGTAGATATAACACATCTTAGTTATCCATTCTTCTAGTGATGGACATCTGGGTTGATTCCAGCTCTTAGCTATTACGAATTGAGCCGCTACAAACATGGTTGAGCAAATCTCTCTGGCCTGTAGTTTGAAGGTTTTAGGGTAGATGCCCAGTAAGGGAATAATTGGGTCTATTGGTATCTCTATAGTCAGCTTTTTCAGGAGTCTCCATATTGCTTTCCAAAGTGGTTGTACCATTGTACATTCCCACCAACAGTGAATGAGTGTTCCTACTGCTCCACATCCTTACCAGCATTTATTTTCATTTGATTTTTTGATGTTGGCTATCCTTATTGGGGTAAGGTAGAATCTCATAGTAGTTTTAATTTGCATTTTTCTGATGATTAGGGATGATGAACATTTTCTAAGTGTGTGTTTGCCATTTGAATTTCTTCCTCTGTGAACTGCCTGTTCATCTCCTTGCCCCATTTTATGAGTGGGGTGTTTGTCTTCTTCTTTTTTTTTTAAAAATATTTATTTATTTATTTGAGAGCGACAGACATAGAGAGAAAGACAGAGGGAGAGAGAGAGAATGGGTGCGCCAGGGCTTCCAGCCTCTGCAAACGAACTCCAGATGCGTGCGCCCACTTGTGCATCTGGCTAACGTGGGATCTGGGGAACTGAGCCTCGAACCGGGGTTCTTAGGCTTCACAGGCAAGCGCTTAACTGCTAAGCCATCTCTCCAGCTGGTGTTTGTCTTCTTATTGTTCAGATTTTTGACTTTGTAGATTCTAGAGATCAGACCTCTATCCATTGGAAAACCCGCAAATATTTTCTCCCATTCTGTGGGTAATCTATTGGCTTTGCTTATTGTATGCTTGTCTGTAAAGAAACTCTTCAGTTTCATATGATCCCATTGGTTGGGTGACTGTTTAAGATCATGAGCCACTGGGCTTTTGTTCAGGAAGTCTTTTTCCATTCCTATATCATGGAGTGTACTTCCTAAATTTTCTTCCAGTAGTATTCGAGTTTCTGGTCTTATGTTGAGGTCTTTGATCCATTTGGATTTGAGTATAGTGCATGGTGAAATGTGTGGATCAAGTTTCAGTTTCCTGCATGTGGTTATCCAGTTTGTCCAGCACCATTTGTTGAATATGCTATCTTGTTTCCAGCCCATATTGTTCAGGCCATTGTCAAATATCAAGTAGCTATATTTGCTTGATCCAAAATCCGGGTCCTCAAGTCTATTCCATTGGTCTATACTCCTGTTTTTATGCCAGTGCCATGCTGTTTTTATTACTATGGCTTTGTAGTATAGCTTTAGATCAGGTATGGTGATGCCATCAGAGGTATTTATTTTGCTGAGGATATGTTTGGATATGTGAGGCCTTCTGCTTTTCCATATGAAATTTGAGATCATTTTTTCTATGTCTGTGAAGAGCACTGTGGGGATTTTAATTGGAATTGCATTAAATCTATATATTGCCTTTGGTAGGATTGTCATCTTCACAATGTTAATTCTGCCTATCCAGGAGCATGGGAGGTCTTTCCATCGTTTCAAGTCCTCCTCAATTTCTTTTTTTTTTTTTTTTTAATATATTTTCATTGTATAGATCTTTCACTTCCTTGGTTAACATTATTCCAAGGTATTTTTTGTTGTTGCTGTTGTTATTGAAAATGGGTCTATATCCCTTATTTATTTTCCTGTATCTTTGTCATTTGCATACAGAAATGTGACCAATTTTTTTGCATTGATTTTGTATCCTGCTACTTTGCTATGGGAGTTTATCAGCTTCAGGAGTTTTGGGATGGATTCTCTTGGGTCTCTTACATATACAATCATGTCTTCAGCGAATAGAGTGAACTTAACTTCTTCCTTTCCAAATTGTAACCCTTTTATTTCCATCTCCTATCTTATTCCTTGAGCTAGGACTTCCAGCACTATATTGAAAAGCAGAGGGGAGAGAGGTTATCATGTCTTGTTCCTGATCTTAGTGGCAATTCCTCTAGTCTCTCTCCATTAAGTATTATTTGAGCCTTTGGAGCTTTGTATATTGCCTTTATTATGATAAGATGTGAACCAGCATGCTGATTCTCTCCAATGTTTTGATCATGAAGTGATGTATCTTGTCAAAGGCCTTTTCTGCATCTATCGAAATGATCATATGGTTTTTATGCTTAAGCTTGTTTATGTGGTGTATTACATTGACAGATTTTCGTATGTTGAACCACCCTGGTGTTCCTGGGATAAATCCCACTTGGTCCAGGTGGATAATGCTTTTAATGTGTTGTGGGATTCAGTTTGCGAGTAATTTGTTCAGGATCTTTGCATCTATGTTCATAAAGGGAAATAGGCCAGTAGTTTTCTTTTCTTGTGGCATCTCTGCCTAATTTTGGGATTAGGAGGATACTAGCTTCCTAGAAGGAGTCAGGTAGCTTTTCTTGTTCTTCAATTGTGTGGCACTGTTTTAGGAAGATTGGTATGAGTTCTTCCATGAAGGTTTGATAAAATTTGGCAGAGAATCCATCTGGTCCTGGACTCTTCTTTTTGGGTAGTTTTTTTTTTTTTTTTTTTTATTACTTTTTCAATCTCCATGAGTGTGATGGGTTCATTGAGGTGATTACTCTACTCTGAGTTTAGCTTTGGTAGATGATATGTGTCCAGGAATTTATCCATCT
The DNA here is from genome assembly GCF_020740685.1 of Jaculus jaculus. NCBI lineage: Eukaryota > Metazoa > Chordata > Mammalia > Rodentia > Dipodidae > Jaculus > Jaculus jaculus. Next base: position 77,600,964 of record NC_059125.1, read on the forward strand.
CCTCCACATTTTCCAGTTGTGTGGAGTAGAGATTTTTGAAATAAGTCCTGATGATTCTCCCAATTTCACTTATGTCTGTTGTGATCTCTACTTTTTCATTTTGAATTTTGTTAACTTGGAACCTCTCCTTTTTTTGCTTGATCAAATTGGCCAGAGGTTTGTCAATCTTGTTTATTTTTTCAGAGAACCAGCTCTTTGTTTTGTCAGTTGCCTTAAATGTTTCCTTTGTTTCCAATTCATTAATTTCTGCTCTGATTTTAATTATTTCTTTCCTTCTGGAGCACTTTTGTTGGATTTTTCTTGTTTTTCCAGTGCCTTTAGGTGGATGGTTAGGCTATTGATTTGGGATCTTTCTGTCTTTTTTTATGAAGGCATTGAGTGCTCTGAATTTTCCCCTGAGGACTGCCTTCATTGTGTCCCATAAGTTTTGGTATGATGTGTTCTCATTGTCATTCAATTCCAGGAATTTTGCAATATAATTTTTCATGTCATCCACTATCCATTTATTGTTTAAGAGTATGCTGTTCAGTTCTCAGGTGCCGTTGGGATTCTTGGTGGGTCTTTTGTTGTTGATTTCCAGCAATATAGCATTGTGATATGATATCATGCAGGGAATTAGGTCGATTTTCCTAAATATGTGGAGGCAGTCTTTGTGACCCATTATATGGTCTATTTTAGAGAATGTTCCATGGGCTCCTGAAAAGAATGTGTAGTCTGTGGATTTGGGATGGAAAGTTATGTAGATGTCCATTAGGTCTAAGTGTTCCATGGTTTTGTTGAGCTTACTTCCCTGTTGAGTTTCTGTTTGGATGATCTGTCTATTACTGATAACGGTGTGTTGAACTCCCCAGCTATGATGGTGTTGGTGGTTATTTCTGTTTTCTTATCAAGTAGGTTTTGTTTTATGAACTGTGGTGCCCCTGTGTTTGGTGAATACAGATTTATGATTGTAATATCCCCTTGATGGACTGTTACCTTATATGTAGCTAGTAGCCTTCTTTGTCTTTTTTGATTATTTTTGGTTTGAAGTCTATTTTATCTGATATTAATGTAGCTACACCTGCTTGTTTCTTATTCACATTTGCTTGGAATATTGTTTTCCACCTTTTCACCCTGAGGAGGTTTCTTTCTTTTGTGGTAAGGTGAGTTTCTTGAATGCAGCAGATTGAGGGGTGTAATTTTTTGATCCACCCTGTTACCTTGTGTCTCTTGATGGGTGAATTAATGCCATTAATATTTAAGGTAATGACTGTGAGATTTGATTTGATCCCTACCATGTTGTGTTATAGATGTGTGTTGGTGTTTTCATGGAATTTGAAGTTTTTTGTGTCTACTCCGGGTTTGGTTGTTGTGATCTGCTTCTTGTAGGCACTGGTGTTTGGTTATTTGTTTCTTCTCTGTGGGGAATTTCCTGGAATACTTTCTGTAGGTTTGGTTTTGTGTTCATATAATTGTAAAGCTGGGTTTTGACATGGAAAGTTTTTCTTTCACCATATATTATGAGGGAGACTTTTGCCTGGTAGTTTGGGTTGGAAGCCATAGATTCTTAGAGTTTGGAGAGATTCATTCCAGGCCCTTCTAGATTTCAGTGCTTCCATTGAGAAAGCTGAAGTAATTTTGATGGGTTTTCCTTTGAAAGTGGTGTGCTGTTTCTCCCTAGCTGCTTTTAGGATTTTCTCTTTGGTGTCACTGTTGAGAGTCTTAAAGCTAATATGTCTTGGGGAGTTTCTCCTTTGGTCCAGTCTGTTTGGAGTTCTGTTTGCTTCTTGTATCTTGATGGGCCTTTTTTTAAGAGACTGGGGAAGTTTTCTTCAATTATTTTGTTAAGTAAGTTCTCCATGCTTTTGGTCTGAAACTCTTCTCCTTCTGGTATTCCAATGATTCTGATATTAGGACGTTTAAGTGCATCCCAGAATTTCCTCGTGTTCTGTTCACAGGAACTTTTGAACTTACTGAAATTTTTGAACTCTTGAACTGTTTCTTTCATCTCGTCTTCCACATCAGAGTTTCTATCCTCCACTTTGTTGACTCTACTCTTGAGAGCCTCTAGAGAGTTTTGGACTTGTTCAATTAAGTTTGCATTTTCTACTACTTTCCTATGTATCACTTCCATCACTCTTTCCAGCTCCCTTTTCACCTCATTTTCTGATTTTCTTGATGCTTCTTGGAATTCATCCTTGCATTTCTTTATGTTTTCATTTAGTGTGGCCAGCTGATTTTTAAGGTCCTCTTTGTTTTTCACTCTCCCTCAACTCTCTTAGCTCTCTTTGAATTCCTTCCAATGTCTTATCATATTGCTCTAGCTTAGTGATGGTAGCATCCACATGATTATTGGTCCTTTGTTGCTTTCCTGCAAGTTCTAGCAGTAGGTTGGTCACTGTTGCATTGCTCATAGCTTCCACTTGATATTCTGATCCTAAAAACTCTTCTATGTTTTGGTTAGATGTAATCCTTGTTGGAATGGGTGATCTGTCTGGATTTTCTTGCAGTTTATTTTTCATGTTATTTCTTTTGTGCTGTGGTCTACCCATGTCAGTGTATGGGCAGGTATGTGGGTGGACCAGCCTGGGCTCTAGCTCAAAGGGAATCAAAGGCAGCCTGGGGCAGTTGCCTAACAGCCTGGGTTTTTGCTCTCTCTTGCCAAAGCTGCCTATCTACTGCCTGACAAGGGCACCAAAGTTGCCTGATTTCTCACCCAGTAATGCACAAAAGCTGCCTGCCTTTGAGCTTGGATGGGGACTAGGGTAGCAAGTCCTGAAGCTGCCCAAACTCTGGCTGGGAACACTGGGACCTGCAAACAGTCTGCACTCTCCTGCCTCAGGAGAGTGGGGGATGGGCAGCAATGGACAGGTAGGGGATGGCACCTGAGCTGGCACTAGTGACTCAATGTGGGCTTGTGTGGCCCTTGCTGTGGGACTGGGCCTGCTGCACGTGCAATTGTAGTGCAGAGGCAGCTTCGGTGGGTACAGGATTGGGGCACAGTGGGGGCTGGCCTCCGGGCCCACAATGGGAGCACAGCAGCAGGGGGGCATTCTGAACGGAGCACAGTGTGGTGGGCTGGCGCACGCTATTGGAGCACAGCCACTTGCGGTGTGGGGCACAGCGGATGTATGGGGGGTAGACTACCCACCCAAGAGAGGATCCGCGATTCCCTGTTTGTCCCCACTCTGTGCCCTCCCACTGGAAGAAGACCCTGATAACCCTTAGTTTCTTGCCTTTCTTTACCCAGTATTTGCAGTGCAACTAGGAGGTCGCCATCTTGGCTGGAATTCCCTTACTCAGCCTGTTAAGGTAAATATTACACAGACCCAAAACACCCTTAAAGAAACAAACACATTAATGGCTAATAAAATACATTGGCACACTATAATACAGTCAAATGGACATAAATTAACAATTATACCTACAAAAACAAGAGAAAAAAAGGAAAGATACAACTGAACTCATAATTAATTGGGGAGAGATTAAAATGTGTACCAAAACATAGAATAATACATTATAACTTCCAAATGCTTTAAGCTCATGCTATGTTGATGCTGGTAGAAACTTGTTGATCTGTTCAGCATCTTCATTATATATGTATATAAATATAAATAAATAACTAAATAAAAATAAATAAATAAATATATATGTTTATATATATACAGAGAGAGAGAGAGAGAGAGAGAGGGAGGGAGGGAGGGAGGGAGGAAGGGAGGGAGGGGGGAGGGAGGGAGGGGCATTGAGAGGTAAAGAAGTAAAATGACTTATGTGTGGTCATACAACTCCTTAACACCCTGATGCATACAAATTCAGTATTAATTCTAAAGGTATGCAAGGCTAATTCCCCACCCTTGTCAATCTGAGTATATGAACCAATGTTTGGTATCTTTCAAGATGAATTACAAAATTATTGTGGTCAAAACATTCTTTTTTTTTTAAATAAATTATTTATTTATTTATTTGAGAGCGACAGACACAGAGATAAAGACAGATAGAGGGAGAGAGAGAGAATGGGTGCACCAGGGCTTCCAGACTCTGCAAACGAACTCCAGATGCGTGCACTCCCTTGTGCATCTGGCTAACGTGGGACCTGGGGAAGCGAGCCTCGAACCGGGATCCTTAGGCTTCACAGGCAAGCGCTTAACCGCTAAGCCATCTCTCCAGCCCAAAACATTCTTTTGAAAATTTTTTTTTTAGGGCTGGTGACATGGCTTAGTGGTTAAGCACTTGTCTGTGAAGCCTATGGACCCCGGTTCAAGGCTCGATTCTCCAGGACCCATGTTAGCCAGATGTACAAGGGGGCACACACGTCTGGAGTTTGTTTGCAGTGGCTGGAAGCCCGGACATACCTATTCTCTCTCTCTATCTGCCTCTTTCTCTCTGTCTGTTGCTCTCAAATAAATAAATAAAAATAAAAATATTTAAGAAAAAAGTTATTTTTATTTATTTACTTACAATGATGGAGTGAAGGTGGGAGGGAGGGAGAGAAAGAGACAGAGAAAATGAGAGAGAAAGAGAGTATGGACATGCCAGACCTCTTGGCATTGCACAATGAACTTCAGACATATGCACCATTTTCTGTATTAGACTTTAAGTAAGAAGTTGGGACTCAAACAGGGGTCAGCAGGCGTTGGAAGCAAACACCTGTAACTGCTGAGACATCTATCCGACCCCTCTCTTGATACACAAAACAATTTGGGATAGAAAAGCATGCCTCTGCACAAAATTGTGGTTCAGATTCAAATGTCCTATTGAGCAGTGTGATGATTTTGAGAGAATTGAAAATATGCCCTGCTACATCCTTTCATAAGGACTTCTGAACAAAGAAATAGACCCTTAACACTGTGAAAGTTAAGGGGCTGATCAAAATGTTGTTTATAGAGGCAAAGGGCCATAAAGGAAAGTTCATTTTTCAGCTTTGGTCAGAGAAGGCATCTTATTCTTTTCTTTTCTTTCTTTCTTTCTTTTTTTTCTTTTTTTTTTTTTTTTTTTTTTTTGATTTTTGAGGTAGGGTCTCACTCTAGCCCAGGATGACCTGGAATTCACTCTGTAGTCTCAGAGTGGCCTTGAACTCACTGCGATCTTCCTACCTCTGCCTCCTTATTGCTGGGATTAAAGGCCTGAGCCACCACTCCCGGCTATCTCTTTCAATCTCCTTTTAAAAAGCACTGGTCTCTCTTTTCCTGTGTAAGCATAAGTTAGTAACTGTCCTCACAGCTTTTATTGAGTGTGCATATGTGTGCTGGTGTGCAGGGGAATCTTTTTGAGTGTGTAGTCAAGGCTAAACAATAAGAATGTAGGATGTTTCTACTGCTCAGGTTTTTCAAGTAAATGTTTATATAGGGGCATGAACATTTGCAGATGAGCTTTGCATATCATAACTACAGATCTTCATACAGGGACTGAGCATAGGATGATTTTTCTTAATGAGCTATTATGAAATTTTCCATAAGAATCCCAAAATAGACCATAATGAATTCCTTTTCCACACTTCTCAGAGGATTAAGTGGCACATTTTTTTAAAAGTGGGCTGTTGAATAAATAGGGCAGGGGAAGAGGAAAGAAAATATAGAAGGAAGTGACTTTAAATGCTTCACTGTTACTCAGTTGCCTGGCTTAAGCCGCAGCTATTACACTTCAGTATCAAAGAAGCAGGGTTAGCTCTTTACAAGCCCAGGCGGGAGGGCTGGAAGCGTGCAAATCTAGCAGCTGGAGTGTGTTGTGGTACTGCTTTCCTGTGCTAAGCTGATTTACTTGTTTAAGGTCTGACCTCATCATCCTGTCGGTATGGGTTCCCACCTACACTGTTAGCTGCAGCTTTCAGCTTCAGCTAGGCTGGAAGTATTCACAGTGTATCATAGGCAGAGGGGGAGGGGAGCGAAAGCAAGACAGACTGCTCTCTCTCTGCACTTGTGCTTTTGTTAGTTCTACAGAAGAGGCAGAGAAACAAGAGATAACAAAGGCTCCGTTTCCTTTCTGTTAGAGAAGGCTTTTGTCTTTCCTCCTGCAACAATGTCAGTGTCCGGGAAGAAAGAGTTTGATGTAAAACAGATCCTGAGGCTACGCTGGAGATGGTTTAGTCATCCTTCTCAAGGTTCATCTAACACTGGAAACTGCCTTCAGCAGGAAGGATATGAGCATAGAGGGACCCCGGTTCAGGGCAGGTTGAAGAACCACGCTCGGGACAGAAACGAACTAAAGAAAGGAAACAGTCCTGTCCATCAAAACATACTGACACCAGTGCCAGGACCAGCCCCTACCCATCAAAGAGCCCTTCAGAACTGGCACCAGCAAAATCTGATCGAACATCTTCAAGCAAATGAAGATACTTCTAGAGGTGTTTCAGAGGAGAATTTGTCCAAGGAATCTTGTGAGAAACGCTCACAAGATTTGGAAATGATGGCGGATGACAAAATAGAAGATTCTAGAGCACGGTAGGAGTTTTTGGTTATATGATTGTAAGCCTTAGCATACACTAACTTATCCTCTAAAACTTCCATTTCTTGTTAACTAGGAAGTGCTATAATAATCTCTGAATTTGTGTGCAGCCAATCAGAATCTCCAAGAAACCCCCCACCCTCTAAGTCTATGAATAATCACTCATATATTTTGATAATCCATGGGAACTTTTTTTTTCATTTGGCAGGATTACTTCTCATTTTCTATTCTCACTCCATTTAGAATTCTCTTCTGGTTCTGAGGCATATTTTATAATTACTCGCCTTCTACAGATATCTTCGGCAGCTTAAATATTCAAATAGTGGTGCTTTTTTACATAAGAACTCTTTTTGACTTTATGAACTAGCCTACCGTTGAATAAATTAATGTTCATCTCAGCATATCCTGTCTACTGTCTAGTACAATGAATAGTAATTTGAAACTATGTCACATTTTCTGTGAGAATATGGAAATTTTTTGGTATTTGAGATTCATTTCGAGTGGTGTTACTTTCACAGATAGTTTGTAATCATGAAAATATTCTTCATTAAACAAGTAATAAGATGCAGCTTATAGCACTGAGATGTTAAGTAGGAAGTTGAATGTGCCACCTATATCAGGGCATTAAAAATAAATCTTTGGGGCTGGAGAGATGGCTTAGCGGTTTAAACGCTTGCCTGTGAAGCCTAAGGACCCCGGTTCGAGGCTCGGTTCCCCAGGTCCCACGTTAGCCAGATGCACAAGGGGGCGCACGCGTCTGGAGTTCGTTTGCAGAGGCTGGAAGCCCTGGCGCGCCCATTCTCTCTCTCTCCCTCTATCTGTCTTTCTCTCTGTGTCTGTCGCTCTCAAATAAATAAAAAATTGAAAAAAAAATAAATCTTTGGGGTACAATTCATAAAACATATGATTTTTAAATATATTTTTTATTTCTTTATTTGAGAGAGAGAGAGAGAGAGAGAGAGTGAGAGAGAGAGAGAGAGAATGAGAGAGAGAGAATGAGCACACCAGGGCCTTCAGCCACTGCAAACGAACTCCAGATGCATGTGCTCCCTTGTGCATCTGGCTTATTTGGGTCCTGGAGAGCCAAACTGGGATCCTTTGTCTTTGCAGGCAAATGCCTTAGCCTCTAAGCCATCTCTCCAGCCCCAAATTCATGTTTTATTGTGACTTTATCCATACTTTTTTTTTTCCCCACAAATGGTTAGAGTGGAAGAAACTTATTCTATCCAACAGTACTGTCAAATTTAAGTTAACCTAGGTATATTTTGGCTTTCTTTTTGTAGTCAGAAACATTTGTTTTCTGCATAGCTTGTCATAATTGATCTTTGTAATCCAGTTAAAATTTGGAAGCGGGGGCTGGAGAGGTGGCTTAGCGGTTAAGCACTTGCCTGTGAAGCCTAAGGATCCCGGCTCAAGGCTCGATTTCCCAGGACCCACGTTAGCCAGGTGTACAAGGGGGCACATGCGTCTGGAATTTGTTTGCAGTGGCTGGAGGCCCATTCTCTCTCTCTCTGCCTCTTTCTCTTTGTCTGTCGCTCTCAAATAAATAAATAAAAATAAACAAAAAAAATTTAAAAAAATTGGAAGTGGAAAAAGAAGCATTTTTGTTGAAAATCATATAGCATTATTGCAAGAAACTATACTACTTTATTTGTGTTCCCATTAAAGACTATTTATCCCTTGATGTAAGTTTTGCCATTATATTCATTACACGCTATCAGTTCCATAAATTCAAAGCATAATACCAAAAGAAAATGGAACATAGCTATACTGTTAAAAGTCAAATCATTTCTGCCAAATGGCATCTTTTTTAAAAAAAATTATTGACAATTTTTATGCATGTACAAAATGTATTTTGAACATATTACCTTCAACTCCCTCTGTCTTTTCCTCACCCCATACTCTTTCCTCTGTAGCCTGTCTCCCTGCAACTAGTGCCTCCTTCACAACAGGTTCATACAATAAAATTCATAACCAAATAGCATATTTCTATATAGGAACACAGTATTGTTGATAAGGAAGCATACAGTAGATTCTGTCAAATGATTTGAGTGTCTGTAATGTAGGTCTTTTAACAAAGCAAGTATGCATTTGTGATGTTATCTACATATTTTTATTGTGGCATACCCAAGGAAAACTATATAACTTTGGCATTACAAATTTCATTTGTTACAGTATTTTTAACATAATAGGAAGTCAGTAGTTTTAATTCAAACTATTTCAAGTTGATCTCTCATCACTATATTTTTAAACTGCCATAATTGTAATATAATTAATGTAGTTAACTATGCTATACATAAATCTAAATTACCAACTGTGTTTTCCAAAAATATTGTTTAGGGATCTGTGAATTTAATTTTTAGTATAGCATTGATTAGAATGTATTGGAGGCTGAACTGTAAAATGTTGTCACATAATTTATCTCTTGATTTTGTTCTGAACGCCATCATGTTCTAAAAAAAATGATAGTTATCCTATGGTTTCATAGGGAAGGTAATATTTTCATAAAATAAACACTGGAAGTATTTAAAAATGTGCCAGGGATATTTAAACAAAAGGGGAGTATGATCTTAATTGAATTATGATGGTATATTACCTTCACATTAACCATTCTAATTGTCTATGACTTATTCCAACAGATTTCAAGAAAGAGCATTTTAATTTGTTCCTCCTGTAATTATCTCAACTTCTGCAAGATTGGGAAGCAGGAGGAAAAGATTGTCATTGTGATAAGTTGGCAGCAGTCTAGTCTCCTCTCAGTATAACTCTGGATAAAATGAAAACATTAATCAGTATGGAAAATCATCACTCTTTTATGAGTGAGTTCTATTGCTTGGACAAAGTAATGCTTTTTATCCCATCCACTTTCTGCAAATATTATAAGAACTGAAGAGAGCATTAAGTAATTTAGAGACACCAAATAAAACAGAATAATCCAAATTAGTCCCAAGGCATTAAAGTTGTATTAATATGTTGGTCTTATAACTTAAAAACCAAATATAATTTCTACAAATTTGTATTAAAAGTATGTAGTGCATTCTGAAGAGCTGTGTAGCATGTAAACAATATGAGCATACACACATCAATATGCCTATCATTAGACTCCTGGGTTCAGCTGCCTTTTTAAATTTTATTATAATTAAATATTAACAGTGTATTTTATCTGGGAAACTAACCCTTTTATAAGAGTCCTGTCTCTTCTTTGTGTCAACCACAATAATCCAGTTATAAAATATTTTAATGGTGTATTTTGAACATGTACATTATGGGACAATTTTCAGCTCTGAAATTGTATCTATATTTACAATGCTTCTTACATAAATGATTCCATTAGTACATGGATGACACAATGATAACCATAGGCCACCTGATAATAAATAATAGCCATTGAGTAAAATGCATGTGATCTTTTTATGGCCCCAGGACATGACTTGATGGAAAACTAGAAGTTCAAAAAATTACTTAGTTTAAAGGAATTACAGAAATGGAGATTATGCTCTCATTTTACCTGTTGTGGCTTTTTATCATAAACTGACAACCACATAGATATATTACTTTCTATATATTTACCATATATTTAACATGACACAAAATTCCCTCTCACTTAAGTTCTATCCATTTGTGTTTCAAAGAAAATTCAAAAGATAACAGATACTCAATGAATATATTGTTTTAGAAAAGACAGGATGGTTGGATGCATAATAGTTAAAATTCAACCATAATTAGTTCACAAACACTGCGTTACCCTTGTGTGATAGGCACTCTTGTGAGTGTGTGAGAGAAAATAAAATAGCATCAAAATAAGTAGAGATGGAGATCAACAAATAGAGAATAGAATTAAAAAAACATATTTAAATGGATGTAAATAATATGCAAGAAAACTGATTGGAAGGGAATGTGAGGAGGGTGTGCTCCTTCAGATAAGGAAGCATTTTCTTGCAGTAACTTTTGGGCAGGAATTCAAATAAAGTGAAGGAAGAAACTGACTGCTGACTCATGATTTTGAAGTAAGTGAAAGGCTCCTGCTCCACATGAGACCACATATCCGTTTGTGTGTAAATCTATGTCATAGGTCCCCACAGAGTCCATTGAGTGATGATATACATACATACATACACATGCATACTTATATATGTTTGTGTGTGTGCGTGTATATGTATACATATTGCTGAACTTAACAAAAAAAGTCCTCTCATACTGCTGATTTATAGTGATTTTAGTGTCACATGCATGTCCCATATCCACAGAAGTGACTTTCTAGCAATTGTGGAGCCATGGTACCATTTTGTTCGTTGAGAATCTGGATATTCAGCCCAGAGATTTTTCATCATGCACAAAGGCCTATGTACTCCCTTTGTGGAAAATTTACACATAACGTTGCACTTGTTCTTTTTTATTTTTGACAAAGTTGTTCACACAAAGCCAAATACAATGTGGGTTTTCATGCTCACCATAATCCTATCTGTGGTGTGTGATATGTATGGAAAATATTTAACTATAGGGGTATTACTGAAATGAAAACAGTGAAACTTACTCTAATATTTTCTCATAAAATAAAAAGTGAGTATTTGAAGAGAGACCCCCCCTTCCCCAAGCAAGTAAAACAGTATTATCAATGACCCTGAAGTTGAAGTGTGCTCAATAGGTTCAAACACAAGGAGCTAGGGTACCTGAAGTAAAATGCTCTACAGAAAGAAAGGTGGAAAATAACTTTGAAAGGTTATGAGAATTTAAATATATATATTTGTGTGAGACTGAAAGAATGAAACAGATATATAGAGAGAATTGGTGTGCGATGGCTTCTAGCCACTGCAAATGAACTCCAGACTCATGTGCCACCTTGTACATTGGGCTTTACGTGGGTAGTAGGGAATCGGACCCAGGCCCTTAGATTTTGCAGGCAAGTGCCTTAACTGCTGAGCCATCTCTCCAGACCACTAGAAATAATTTTTAAATCCTGTTTTCAACCTTATTTTAGGCACATTCCATGTCTTAATAAACCAGTTTGAAGTGAAGAACTGTTTGTAACATGAAAAAATATAAAACATAGATTTTAGTTCCTCATCAAAATAAATCCCCTTTCAAAAGAATTAAGTTACAGGGTATAACATTGTGATTTCATATACTGACTATGATAATCCTGTCTGTTACAATTAAGTTACCCATAAAGCCAGCCAATTATTTACATAAGGAAAATAAACTGACATTACACTTATAAGAAAGGGGAAATGGGCTAGAGAGATGGCTTAGCAGTTAAGGCACTTGCCTGAAAAGCCTAAGGACCTGGGTTTGATTCCCCAGGACCCACATAAGCCAGGTGCACAAGGTAGTATGTGCTCCTGGAATTCATTTGCAGTGACAGAGGCCGTGGCATACCTAATCACTCTCTCTTAAATAAATAACTAAAATATTTAAAAATAGCTACATTAAAAAAATAAAATAAGGAAAAATTACTTCAAAAATTTCTATGTACATATGGACATTCAACTAATTTTCACCTTAAATTAATGGTGTTTTAAGAAATAAGTGACATTTTTAGCAAAAGTTAAGAAAATAAAAGAAATAAATGTCTTTAAAAACTAATAAATGTTACAGTGTCTTTAAAAAGTTCTAAGAAGAACATTGCTATTGTTTATATTATATTTATATGCCATGCTGTATGCATACAAATATATATATAATATGTGATTTGTTTGAATCTGTCCATTTTTCTCTAACAAGCTCACACCCTACTTTCTATATTTTAAAATTATTGCTTGTGCTTTCATTCAAACAAAATACGACCATGCTTTGTATCAGTAGCAAACAGGTAGTAGGGATACTGAAACTTTTTTTTTTTTGAGGTAGGTTCTCTAGCTCAGGCTGACCTGGATTTCACTATGTTGTTTCAGGGTGGCCTTGTAGTCATGGCGATCCTCTTACCTCTGCCTCCCAAGTGCTGGAATTAAATGTGTATACTATCAAGTCTGGTGTTTGAAACATTTTTGAAAACTAGGAATTCTTAAGATTTCAGACTTGGTTTGATTTAAGGAAACATTCCAGGGTTGGGAAAAAAACTTTTCTGTACTCTAACAATACCTCTGGAATATCAGCTACAGCACAGTGATGCATAGTGGTTTATGTCAAAGGGACAGGGTAAAAACTAGTCTTGAGGTGGCATATCTCTGAGATGCCTTTTGTCAATATTTACTATGTGACAGGAACAGAAACATTTACTAATACTTTCCTGTATTCTCACAGAAAAAAATCAATGTGAAGCCGTTGTCCATATGTACAATGGACATTTCACCGAGAATTATTACATGGGATGTCTATTGTTGCTGAAACAGTGTGGTTTTCTAAAGTTCATAACAAGGCCTGTGTTAACTTTATACTGCATTATTCAATAGAAACTTATTTCAAAGGAAAGAATAAGGAACAAAGTACAATTCTATTTCTAAGAAAATTATAGGATAAATCTTCTTACTTGTGGTTTTAAACCTACCACACAAAGTTATGCACATTAACAAAATGTTTCTTCAGTTTTGACTATAAGATAAAAATCATATTTTAATCCCAAAGGGTACCATGAATACTAGAAAAGTGGTGGATATTTATTGGTACTTTCAACTATCAGTTACTTTAAAAAAATCACAAAACCATTTATTGTTTATCTTTTAGCAGGAAAGCAATGACACATATGACAGGCCATTAGGTAAAATATTGTTCTTCTCACAGTAAATGATATATAGCCGTTGGTATATTTTACTTGCCATCATTCTGTTCCATTCAGATGATAATTTCACTAAAAGAATGGAAACTGTGCTGGCATTGTGGTAGGGAGGCTAATATTTTACAACATTACCTTAAAGAATGTTCACTAGAAATGATGAAACACACATCAAGTTTTTAAGACATAATATTTTATGCTGGAATATGTAGTATTGAAATTGCATGAATGTTATTCATTAAACACTGTAAAATATGTATGTCTTGAGTAATATAAGACTTTATATGTAAGTATAATGTGGATTGTAAGAGAGTAAGACCAATAATTCTTTTAGGCTACTATAAGAAGTGAAGGAATAAACTTGTATTAATCTTCATTTTTCCAGACTGTCACTTATTGTTCAGTGACCTATCCCTTATATAGTGTAAAATGTTAATGGGAGGAATGTACTCTTACCCTTTTTCATTTCCTCTTTCTAGCACTTCCTCAGAAGCAATAGTAAACAAACTACTATGAGTTGCTGGTGGAACTTAAACATAATTTTTTAAGACATTTAATGGCAGAAGGGATAAAATACATTAACTTGAAGGATTCCACAGCAATAAAATTTCATTAAACACTGAACACTGTTGATATTCAAAGTAAAGATCGAATTTAGTCAGATTTCAGAACTGGAATGCTGTATGCTTCATGGATGATGCATTGTTGACATTAACCCTGAGGAACAGAGAGTATTTTGATAAAGTTGTATGACAGGATAAATTCTATGTGGGAGAAAAATCATACTGTCTTTCTGTGCAAAAAAGCAATGAAGTAAGGAAGTTTAATATGTACTTAAATGATAGATTTTGATTTAGTTAAGGGGAATAATATACATGGGAGAATACTACAAAATTAATCTGAAAATTAAGGTGAAGAGATGATACAAGAATTTTCTTGGAAGCAAGGATAGGGACTGTATAGATTTTACCTTTGAAGTCAATTTTTTAAGAACATGCTTTGTATGGATACAATATGTATAAGTACCATCATTTCCCTCCTCCTTACCCCTAATCCACTGAGCATCTACTTCATTTGTGGTTCCTGGTATTACCCATGGAATTGTGGGTTATGCATTGGAGAGCAGAAGTCAGACATTGGAAGGTGGGGGATGCCTCTAGGTATGCCCTCCTTATTTGTTCTTAAATTCTTTCTACACCTTCTACAAAATTTCCTGAACCTTGGTGGGTATGTTTTAAGTCTACTTCAGTGTTAAGTTCTCAGAAGATTCTAGATTTCTGGTATGTGTTGAGTGTCCTTAGCATCTGTCTCAGTCGCCCTGGTGCAGATTGTCAGGCTCCCGTTGGAGGCAGCACTCTTACTCATGTCACCTGATCCTAAATGGTTTCATCTGGGCCTTGGCTGAAGTGAGAGGGGTGGCTTATCTCCTCAGGTCTTGCTACCTTTTGGAAAAGAAAACAGAACCTCCAATAGAATGAAGTCAGCATAGTTAAATGGGATAAGTATTGTTAAATTAGGGAAATTTTGGTGGATGTAACCCCTCTTTTAGCCAAAGAGAACTGGGAATTTGTCATTGGAGACCATAGTTTTGGTCTCCATGAGACACCAACCTACTTCCCACTTCTTCCATGGGTTCCTTTCTAATGAGCAGATCACTTATCCAACCAGAAAGCCATTGGTTACCTACCAAGACTGTGTTCAACCATTGCAGATGGGCTTACCTTTTGTTAGGCTGGCTGCTTTTGAGTAGCTGTGACTTTTGCTTGCTTACCACATTGTTGGCCACTTTTCCCAGCAGCTCATGTAGGCTTCCAAGCACTGAATGGGTTAACCATCTGGGGACTTGCTCCTTCCTCAATCAGTGTTCTTTGCTGGCAGCATGTGGTGTCTTCATCAATAGAGTCTTACCTTTTAGTCAAGTGCTTTGATAGAAATCTGTCTTGTTTTGGGGACCTTGTAGGTCTCTCTGATCAACAGCTCAATGTGAGTAGCAACCAGTCTCTGGTACTGGGGCTTACAGACCACAGCCAAATATTTTAAAGTTAGGCTTCATCCCATCACCTCCAGGACCCTTCTTAAGGAATGGCCCACCCCCATAGTCCTGTTGACGGTTATATCTTTTACTCTTCTAAGAAGGAAAATGGTTTCTATGGTATCAGGTTTAATTTTGTGTTTATCTCCCCACAATTTCCCACTGTACTCTCCCCAAACCCTTTTAGCCCTATTGTTGGGCCTTCAAATTGCCTGTCAGATATGCCAGCAACACAAATTGTTCCAGATTAGGAACCACAGATAAGTGAGAACATTTGTCTTTCTGTGTTTGTGTGAGCTCACTGAGTATGATCTGCTCCAAATCTGTCCATGATGTCAAGTTTTATTAATCCCAAGAAATCTCTAAAGTGGTTTGTATAGATGTAAGTATTTTAGGAAATTTTCCTATTTAACTGTTCTTGTGTTTTCCAAAAGTTCCATTTGACAATATGAGAATATTGTAAACAATAAAGAAACATTTAAAATTATCAAACTGAGGAATTGATGAAATGATTAAAAAAACTGCAAAAATTTATATTAAGTTCCAGAAAAAATAATGCAAATAATCTGTAAGCTTTGGTTGATGATGCATTTTTAAATAAAAATTTCCTAGGCATTTGAAAACATCTTACTTTAAGCTTTAGATCCATTATAATCCTAATCTACCAGAAGTATTTGTAGCTAATGTGAACTTTCTTAAACACATACTTTTAAGTAATAGCCAGATAAATGTTTAACTTTCAAGATAAGAAACAATAGAAGGACAGTGTGTTAGCACATGCCTTTAATCCCAACACAAAGCAGGCAGTAGTAAAAGGGTCCCTGTGAGTTCCAGGTCAGCCAGACATAAGTGAAACCCTATTTGAGAAATACAAAATAAAATAGAATAACAAATTAAAGTAACATTTTTTATTTATTTATTTATTTGAGAGTGACAGACAGAGAGAGAAAGAGGCAGATAGGGAGAGAGAATGGGCGCTCCAGGACCTCTAGTCACTTCAAAGGAACTCCAGACACGTGCGCACCCTTGTGCATCTGGCTCACGTTGGTCCTGGGGTATCGAGCCTCAAACCAGGGTCCTTGGGCTTCACAGGTAAGTGCTTAACCGTTAAGCCATCTCTCCAGCCCTACAGCAAAGATCTTTTAACATAGATTAGAGTTTACAAAAATAAACTATAGAAATGATCAATGAAAGTATATATTCTCAGTTTAGGAAAAAATACTTTTTTGTTAGAAATTACAAACCAAAAACATGGAAAACAGACTAATCATATTTTCTTTTAAAAATTATACTGTTTTAACAGTGTGTGTTTTAATGAGAATCCGGGTCTCAGTACCATTAACAGTGACAACTTAGTATGAGATATTTTAAGTTCCATAGTTTATTATCATATTTCCTATTTGCTATTTAAATAAGATATAGGTTTATATAATATTTCCATTTGCATTTGTTCTAGAGTTCATAAAATTACATATAATGTTAATAAAGGTGAAGGCACTTTTACTATAAGCCTATTAGTTACAACTAATATTATACCGAAGAATAAAGCACCATAAAGTGAAAAGTAAATTACTGCATTTAACTAAAAAAGTTATGGGAACAATATGAAAATTTCCATATATATTTAGCACACCAACATTATTGAGCTTTTATTATTTAATTACTTATCTATCTATGAACCCTTCTAACACCAGCCATCTTTAGAAAGAACCTTTTTGTTTGACTGTTTTCAGAACAGTCAAGACGCTACATGATTATATCTATAAAGCCTTGAAGAACAAGTAAAGTCAGAAATGACTTATAGATTTAAAATCATGTACTTCTATTCCTTCTATTAATAAGGGCTAATCCAAAAGAATAAAAAGAGAATATTCCTTTGGAAATTAAATGGAGATCTTGGGAAATTGCTCAGCTATTAAAGGCATTTGCCTGCAAAGCTTGCTGGCCCCAGCTCCATTCCCCAGTACTCATGTAAATCCAGATGCACAAAGTGGTGCATGCATCTGGAGTTTGTCTGCAGTGTCAAGAAGCACTGATGTCTTTTTTCTCACAAATAAATAAATAATAAAAATATTTTAAAAGGAAAATAAGTGGGTATTTTCCCTCTTTTAAAGAAATGTTTGTAAACCTTCTGGATAATACAATTTAAATATCTTAATTCTGAGGTGCTTCCTATGCCAAGTCACTTGAGTAACTAAAATACAACATGAGAAGTTTCAAAAAAGTATAAGCAAAAGGTTTTCAAAATATCGTCTTCAAAGGTATAACTTAGGCTTTCAAACAGTTTCCCTGATGTTAGTATTATTTTCATCTGGAATTTTTATCTTCTATGAGGTAAAATACCTCAAATGCTTCTATCAGAACAACAATTAATGAATTAACAAAATCAAGGTATTTTCCAAGCATTAGCAACATTAAAATTGGCAAATTACCTAATTGAGTAAAGGGAGTGGAGTAGGGGTACTAGGCATTTTATTTAGTCAACAACATAAAACTGAAGACTGTATCTGGTATAAAAGTTCTACCAAAATAAGAATGTAAATCTAAGGCTAAAAACTCAACAAGAATATAATTAAGCACACCTATAAAGTCTCTAATGTTGTAAAGGTTGCAACAGAGTAGAGTGAAATTGAGACATAATTTTCAATTACCCGATTAAGGGAGTTACTACTAGAAAAATCCTTTATCCTGACTATGTTAAGTAAAATCTTGGGCTTCATTATGGGCAAACATCACCTGGAAAGAATTGTAAAATGTAGCTAACACTCATACTGAGAAAATTTGACATTGGTTTTAGTGTAGGACACAGAAATCTGAACTTTTAATGAAATGATACAGATTTAGAAATCAAACAAAAGAACCCTGATCAGCGCCTGGAAGACACATTTTTCAAGCCTTCCTACAACAACCTAAGACTTGATATATTCATGAAGTTATACACCACAGAAATATAACACGAAGCTTGAATCTATGATTTACAATGAAGTCTCATATGTAGAGCAAGATAATATTTTAGCTTGTACTGCTTTTGCTTGTAATAGGTTCTATTAGGTTCTGAGGTAGAATAGCTTGTAAAGCATCTTTACATTGAACCATTTTAGTCAATCATCCTTGATACTGGTTTGTTAGAATCTTATTTCCCAGATGGATTACTTTCATGCTTCTACATGAAAAAAGAAAGAAAGAAGAAAGAAAGAAAGAAAGAAAGAAAGAAAGAAAGAAAGAAAGAAAGAAAGAAAGAAAGAAAGAAAGAGCAAGAACTTTATTACTAGAAAAATAATACCTGTCCTGTTTCTTAGCATTATTAACCTGAAGAGAAGATGGTACTGGGATTTATAAACACATTTCTTTCTTTCTTTCTTTCTTTCTTTCTTTCTTTCTTTCTTTCTTTCTTTCTTTCTTTCTTTCTTTCTTTTTTTTTTGAGTAGGGTCTTACTCTAGTGCAGGCTGATCTGGAATTCACTATTTCGTCTCAGGGTGGCCTCGAACTCATGGTGATCCTCCTATCTCTCGACCCCAAATGCTGGGATTAAAGGCATGTGCCACCACACCCGGCAACACATTTCTTTTATATTACAAATAGCCCTACAACACAATATATTATACAAAGCAAATCACATCTGTGAATAAACAGTAAACTGATATATCTCAATATTTTCCAAGCCTTTTTACTTTACTTGATGTTTGGGAACCAAGAAAGTTTGAACAGTCTTTAAAAACTGTCAGTTTTAGGCTGACCTGAAATTAACTATGTAGTCTCAGGGTAGCCTCAAACTCATGGCAATCCTCCTACGTCTAACTCCAGAGTGCTAGGATTAAAGGCATGTGCCACATGCCCTGCCTTATTGTTCTCCTTTGATGAAAACTAAAAGCATATGCCCTGCAGAATGAAGGCATGGGGAAATTTTATATTGATTTCTCATTGTAATTAATGGCAAGTGTCTAAATTTAGTAAATCACTTCAATACATTTACTTGGGGAGCTGTAGAGATGGCTCAGCATTTAAAATCACTTGCTTGTAAAGCCTTTTTGCCTGGGTTCAATAAACACATAAAGCCAGATGCTCAAAATGTCACATGTGTCTGGAGTTGATTTGCAGCAGCACTATACACTGGCATTCCCATTCCCATTCTCATTCTCTCCCTCCCTCCCTCCCTCCCTCCTTCTCTCTCTCTCTCTCTCTCTCTCTCTCTCTCTCTCTACCTACCTACCTATCTATCTTTCTATCATGTATCCATCTATCATCTATCTATAATTTATCTATCATCTATTTCTCTATCATCTATCTATCTATTGAAATAAAATATTAAAAATATACTTGGTACTATATGTAAGAGCACTCAACGGAGCTCACAATTCAATGTAGATGAGTTAGAAAGTTAATGTCTTATTATTATCTAATTTTTTTTAATTTTATTTATTTATTTATTTATTTATTTATTTGAGAGTGACAGACATAGAGAGAAAGACAGATAGAGGGAGAGAGAGAGAATGGGCGCACCAGGGCTTCCAGCCTCTGCAAACGAACTCAAGATGTGTGCGCCCCCTTAAAGTGTTGGAATTAAAAGGATGAAAATTCAGTTCAAATCCCTACTCTTTGCTAAACAATGCTTGTGTGTTAGTTCCTGTTATTTCTATTTTTACTTTCTTAATTATCTCTTTGTTATTGTGATTTACTTACTGAAAGGAAAAACAGAAGCAAGACTTGACTTATGAGTATAGTTTTATTTTAATGAAGTGACACCAGGGTGTAAGAGAAATCATCATAAATGGGGTGTTAACATGAGTATTTACTATGCCACAAGTTTAAGTTTTCATCATAAATTGTGTCTGAATGAAAGACCACTTCTACATACTTTTGGATAAATTTTGATGACGACTGTAATTGTTGATATCTGATATGGAAGTTAATGCTTTATACCAAAGTTTAGTGTGTATTAATAGCAGATGAAACACATGATAAGATGTGATAGAATTAGCCCTGAGTAAACATAACTACAAATTTTAAGACACAGTCCTATAGTTAAAGCACCTCATTATATGAAAAATGCTCTTTAAAATTCTACTCATACTTACCAACTTGGGATATCAAAACATGAATTCATTTTCTTGCATTATTTATATGGAAGAGTTGTTTTGTGAGTGCTTGCTATAATGATATAATGAAATATATTTTAAAATATAAGAATGATTCCACCATATATTACACAAGAAAACGTTGAGTATGTGTTTCACCTAACTCAACATTATTCTTTTTCTCCACTCTCTTGCCTTCCTCCAACTGAGTATTAAGAATAACTAGAAGAAAATATGGAAAGAAGCTCCCACAGACTCAATGTGACATCTGTTGTCTGTGACTTGCATTACTTGCTGTAAATTGCTGCCAAAACCCTTTAATTTTCTCACATCCTATCCAAGAGAATAAATTTTAAAAATGCTAAAGTGAACCACAAGTGACATTTTTATTTTATTTTTCTGTTTTATCAATATTATTGTTTAAAATACATATCAATATTTGCAAATATAATGGGCTTAAAGGGTTACAAACATTTGTAACTTTAATATTAACAAATATTAATATTTATGTGGTATTATACATGATAACCAAAATATTATGTAATACATATGATAACAGAATAATTTTTGAGTCATTTTTGTTTTAAATTGTTTCTCTGATAGTACCTTTGGAATGTTTCACTGTTGATGCTTCCCAACGTGATATACTATTTACTGTATTTCATGAAGCACAGTTAGGAATGCATAAAAGTATTTTTTGAAATTAATGCCCTGGTAATCATTTTAGTATAAATATATTCCACTTTCCCCCAGAGCACAAGTTCTCTTTCATTATTTATTTACTTATTTACTTATTTATTTATTTATTTTATTTACTGTTTTGTTTTTCTGAGGAAGGGTTTCAGTCTAGAACAGGCTGACCTGAAATTCGCTATGAAATCTCATGGTGGCCTTGAACTCATGGCAATCCTCCTACCTCTGCCTCCCCAGTGCTGGGATTAAAGGCATACACCACCATGCCTGACTTTTATTTTTATTTATGAGAGAGAAAGAGACAGATAGAGAGAGGAGGGGTGGGAAAGAGAGAGAAAAAGAAAGAGAGAATGGGTACACCAGGGCCTCCACTGCATGAACTCCAGACACATGTGCCACCTTCTGCATCTGGCTTACATGGGTACTGGGGAATATAACCTAAGTCCATAACTCAACCCACTAAGCCATCCCTCTAGCCCAAGAACCAGTTCTTTTGATGTAATCTCCTTACCTGGAAAGAGAGTGTATCTCTTGCTAAAACAGTACATTCTTTGTAATCTTGCAATTTTGTGTTAGATATACCTAATATACAGACCTACATTTTTGTTGGTGTAAGATATATTAAACAAATTATTTTTATTATCCTTTGTAGAATTTTCTCTGATATAAGTATTTCATGCTTGGAATTTTTCACATTGAAAATTTGCATTGTGATACTGATTTCACTAGAATAATGGTGGATGGATATAAAAGTTTTCATAACTAACATTATGTATCTAGTGAAACTTTTCATTAATAAAGTTGTTATTTTGTCATCTAATATCTCCATTTCCATCAATCAACAGCTACTTCTTTACTATTTACTATATGGAGCCAAACAGTAATAACTTCACATTGAGACTTCCTTGGGGTTCTGAAATAGTGTTATATGTCATCATACACAGCAGAAGAACATACCTATTATCCAGTCCAGTCTTTATAAAATTCTCTTACATTTGATTATCAAAAACGCTGTTTTGGTAACAAGGGACCATTAGATAGAAACTACATAGATAAAATTAAAGTGGAAGATCAAGTGAACATTTCTCCATATTTTCATAAATTTATTTAAAACCAGTAACTGAGTAGTTTTATTGCATATGGCAATGTTTTGAAGTTAAAATGCATTATAACATGGTTGACTCTTGTTAATTTTCACAAAGTTATTGCAACTGGCAATTGGTTTCATTCAACTGCCTCCTAAATTTTTTTCTAAGAAATAAACATAGCAAATTGAGGTTTTTACATAGACCTAAAGAGTAATAAGATGGAAAGAACAAAAAGGAAGTAAACCTCACCTAAAATAACACTTAAAATGCTATTCCATTATAATATAATTTTTAATTTACAAAGTGAACTATTATGGAAAAAGCATCAGTGGAGGTTCATTAAGATCCATTTCTTGAATCATAGACTACGAGTATCAAGCCAACATCAATGAAAAGTCATTATTTTTTTTTACTTCTTTATTAGAGAGAGAGAGAGAGAGAGAGAGAGAGAGAGAGAATGGGTACACTATGGCCTCTAGCCACTGCAAACAAACTCCAGACCCATGTGCCACCTTGTGCATCTGGCATATGTTAGTACTAGGGAATAAAATCTGGGTCCTTAGGCTTCTCAGCCAAGTGCATTAACTGCTACACCATCTCTCCAGCCCTGAAAAATCATTCCTGAGCTTGTTTATAAATATATTCTCTTTCTCCTATGCAAAGAAAAAGTCAGTTCTATTCACATTCTTTTGCGTCCTTTATGCTTCTTCCAAATGTAGAGATTAAGGTGTAGTTGTGGATATCAGATAAAGTGTGGTTTTATACTTTATGATGCATATTCTCTGATGACATCATCATTTTCTTAGAAAGTCTATGACAGTTTGTCCTCAATCAGTTCAAAATACAAACTGTCATTTCCTTTATAAAACTAATAAGAATAATAAAGCACCATTACAAGATTCCTAATATGCTAAAGAAAAGAATTATATGAACACTCGGATTTATTTTCAAATCCTGAAAACCAACCTAAAATATATATTCTTTTGAACATAAAAGCTACTTAATGATCTATAATCCCCCATCTCCAAAATAACTTTGGCTGTGAAACATTCTCCTGCCTACTCCATAAAAAAAGCATGATGTAGTGCCTTTTGGAGACAAAATATCTAAATTCAAGTGCTAGTTCTGATGTTCAATGTTAGTATGAACCTTCACCTATTTAACTTCTGTAAGCCTCAGTTTATGTCCTTTGTAAAATAAGGGTAGGTATGTATATTTCTTATATCTGTGTGGAATGTTAACTGAGTTAATAAATAGCTTTGGGGACATTGCCTCACACATAAATGTTGACTTTATCATTTTAAATTTTTGAATAATTTTAGAATAGCTTATTTATCTTTTGTGATAACATAGGGAATTTTTCATACTAATCTACAGTGCTTAGAGGTGAGCAAATCTGCCTACTAAATATTTAGTCATTTACCCTGTTTTATAGAATAATAAGCCATTGTTTTTTCATTCTTTCTGGTGAGCTAGGAGAAATTTCTACATAGTTGTACAATGTAGTTAATTATACACACTCTCCCTTCATTTGTTAAGATGAATTTCTGGAATGACAATGATTAGAAGCTAATATTTTGTAGGAACACAACCAGTAAATCAATGTAAGAAGTTCCATAGTCAGTTTGCTCTATTACTGCATGATTTGGAATGTAAGAAAAAAATCTATCAAATGTAGAAAATAGTATAAGTAAAAGTGTTTATTCTTAACCAGATATGCCATAATAATGTTTTGAACATAAATGCAGTGAATGTTTTAGATCAGACATAAATAAACATGTTTTATAAGGGGACCGAGAATACATATGAATGCTTTGGTGGCCTTCTGCTCTTCACCTTGAAGGCAACAATATGCAAGTTGTATTTAAATGACTGGAGCACTGTTCCAGTAAATTCACATTGATGGATGTTGAATTTTAAATTTTATAATCTTGAATTTTCTTCAGTCTGTTTAAAAAATGCTGTTAAAATCATACATTCTTGTTTTATGGAGCCTGAGAAATTGCAGGGTAGCTTTATTTGACTCACAGGCTGAAATTTGGCATCCTTTGTTCTAGAATCATGCTCTGAGACATAAAATGATACTTTCTAGAAGAGAAATCCATGAAGATGCTTTCAGATTGACAGGATTCTTTCAGGTCCTTACGCCTTGGCCCTTTCTCACTGGATGGCTCTTATTTCCTGGTTAGAAGTGTTCAGGTTTCATGCTGGGCTGAGATTCATTTTGACATGGTAGGATGTGTTCATTGCTGTTAAAGAAGCTAAATGAAACCTGATTACAAGATTTTTACTCTGAAACAAAGCCAGAAATAGGAGTGAAGAAAGCGCCTTCTTCATGTGTGATTCTTAAGTTTAATAGACATTTGTAGCGTGCATAATAAATGCATGATATGTCAAAACAGGGAAAAGGGATAGATGTCCTTTGGACAAATTAGGTGCTTTTCTAAATGACTGGCACTCTCTATGTTTATATGCTTATAGTGGGGAAATATTTACATTAAAGTAAGGTAGCACTACTTAAAGGGAGTCTTCCAAACTTGAGTCCTGTTGCAATATTGCTTTAGTCTTTGTTCAGGTAAGTCAAGTATAGTACTAGAAAAAGACCTCATGCTTCAAATATTTTGCCTTATCCCACTTGCTTTCATACATTTATTTTTGGAGATTACTTCCTCATTTTCAAGGCTGTCATTGTCCTTTGTTTAGCTGTAAATAGTCATGTCCTTTCTGCTACAGCTTTCAATAGGAATGCATTGGTTTGCAGACCTCCAGTATAATTTTCCATATGTTACTGGCTTATTATTTTTACTGTGGTAAAAAGTGCTGAAGAAATTAAAATGTAATTAGAGGTTTTTTTTTTATTTTTTTGGTTTTTCGAGGTAGGCTCTCACTCTGGCTAAGGCTGACCTGGAATTCACTATGTAGTCTCAGGGTGGCCTCTAACTCTCTGAGATCCTCCTACCTCTGCCTCCCAAGTGCTGGGATTAAAGGCGTGCACCACCACGCCCAGCGTAATTAGAATTTTTTAAGACTACTGGTTACAATGCATAGGCACTAGTCAAGTGTCTCCTTTCATTTTTAATTTATTTATTTGCAAGCAGAGAGAGATAGAGAGAAGAGAGACAGAGAGAATGGCTGTGCCAAGGCCTCCAGTCACTGCAATGCAATTCCAGATGTGTGCACCATATTGTGCATCCAGCTTTACGTAGGTAGTGGGAAATCAAACCTGGGTCCTTGGACTCTTCAGGCATGCAAGCACCTTAACTGATGAGCCATCTCTCTAGCATTAAGATTTTTTTTTTTTGTAACTGTAACCTCTTAAGAAATTACAAGTGTGATTTTTTTTTTTATTAATTGTGAAACATTGTTGTATTGAGGTCTCTAGAATTTGTTACCATTGACTACCTGAATCTTTCTTTTTATTATACTTATGAATTTTCAAGGAAAGAGAGGAGGGTGGAATGAGAATGGGTGTGCCAGTGCCTCTAGACACTGCAAACAAACTCCAGGCAAATAGGCTGTTTTGTGCATCTGGCTTTGTGTGGTTACTGGGGAATCAATCCCCAATTGTTAGTTTTTTGAGGAAAGTGCCTTAACTACTGAGCCATTTCTCTAGCCCCCTAACAGAACCTTTCTATGTATTGAAAGATTCCACATTGTCTAAACCCATCAGACCATAGCATCTACAATTCTACTACAACTTTCTATCAGATTGACTGGTGAGAATCTAATCTTTGTATTAAATCCTGTTGTATCACACCTGGTTGGGAGCTATGCCTTTCTGGGACACAGGAACCAAGGCTGCCAATGAAAAGGAATGGCGTAGTTGCCCCGGTGAAAACACTGTAGTAGAATTACTCAGAATCATCCCAGCTTCATGGATTTGTCTGTTGCTCTTGGAAACAAGGCAGTCTTTCAACCAAAAAGGTATAAAGGTTGTAATCCTAGCTTTCTGTGGCCATTTATTTTTTACATAAATTCTGGGTAAAACACAAAGAAACTTGAGTTCTCTCTTAGATTGACAACTTTTTACAAGTATCCTAAAACTCTTGGTGAAGGACGTTATGCAAGAGTAGAGATTTATAAAGAGTAAAATGAAGTGAGGCACTTGAGAGATACCTATGGTCCTAATCATTCCTGTCTACAGGAACTAGTGTTATGAGTAGGGCACATGTTGGCTTCTGTGGTACTATCCCCTGGTGGTACTTGGAGTAAACCCATGAGAGAATTGGTATGGGGGTTCAGGGATGAAATGGAAGAACTAAACACTGACTATGGAATAAAGAAAAGGACAATGGGAAGTGGTAAAAAGACTGCAAAGTGAATAAAGACTATGTATAGTTGCAGGAAATTAGAAAATATGGGCTGGAGAGATGGCTTAGTGGTTAAGCGCTTGCCTGTGAAGCCTAAGGACCCCAGTTCGAGGCTCGGTTCCCCAGGCCCCACGTTAGCCAGATGCACAAGGGTGTGCATGCGTCTGGAGTTCGTTTGCAGAGGCTGGAAGCCCTGGTGCGCCCATTCTCTCTCTCTCTCCCTCTATCTCTCTCTCTGTGTCTGTCACTCTCAAATAAATAAATAAAAGATTAAAAAAAGAAAATGTATGATAAAATATAAGAAATTGAATATAAGCCCTGGGAGAAGACAGAAAATTATGCCCTTTGACCTGAGTTTTCTTTTCTCCCCTACCTTGCTTATGCTATCCTGAAGCTGCTCCCTAGTTGCTGACTGAGTTATCTGCAGAGTAGAACAACCTACTCAAGAATTAGGTTGGTAAGAATAGAGGTTATGAATAAGAGTTAGAGGAAGCGGATGTTGGGCTTGAGTAGCTGCCACTGATACTGTTTTCTACAGCACCTCCCCAAATCGTTTATGTCTCAGATTCCACTTAACTAAAATATTGTAGGTCAGGTAAATCAATGAAATTCTCATAGAACAAGTATCCTGATAAAGTATCATCAGTGAAAGTGAATACTTCAAGAGGATGTTATCTGGTGATGAGATCTTCTCAAGATAAGACATGCATAGGTAAAAATAAGAGGAAGGGTTTGAAAAGCTACATGACTATATCAGAGCTAAAGGTGCATGAAATGAGTGAAGATTCTTTGGTTGACTCAGAGGTCCAACCCCCACTATACGGGAGATGCTACTTAAGAGGATTAGTGAGGGGAAACCTGGACCTTGGGAGAGATTTGGAGCCACAAATTGCACTGGCCAGTTAGTTAACTAGCAACATGATCCACACTTATTGCCTGAGAGTTTGCCTTTCTATACTTACTTCTACCTCAGAACACACTCCACAAGCCAAACTTAAGAATGCTGCAGTTTTCAGATGTGAAGAGCCCAACAAGGAAAACAAAACAGAAAAAAAAGAATGTTCCCTTACTATCTCCTCTTCTAAATCTTATGTTTCCCAAGGATCCTTTGACCCAGAAACCTAACCTCCCTCTTCAGTTCCTGGGTTTACCACCTTCACCATCGTGGAGAGAGGGGGTAGGAGGATAGAGAACCCAGATAGTTCAAAAGTAGAAGAGGGAAGAGACAGGAGACAAAAGTGTTTCTGGGGCTGGAGAGATGGCTTAGCAGTTAAGCACTTGCCTGTGAAGCCTAAGACCCCAGTGCTAGGCTCCATTCCCCAGGACCCATGTTAGCCAGATGCACAAGGGGGCACACACATCTGGAGTTCATTTGCAGTGGCTGGAGGCCCTGGCGTGCCCATTCTCTCTCTCTATCTGCCTCTTTCTCTCTCTTTGTCACTCTCAAATAAGTAAAATAAACCAAAAAAATATTTTTAATAAAAGTGTTTCTGAAAACCTGGGGAAGAACAGAGGAGAATGAGTTAAAATAAGTAATTATAGCTTAAGCACCTGTTGCAGTCAGATCCACATTGCTGGTAGAAATCACTCAACCAAGAGCAGCTCGTGGGTAAAAAAGAGGTTTATTTTCGCTTACAGGCTCCAGGGGAAGCTCCACGATGGCAGGGGAAACAATGGCATAAGCAGAGGGTGGACATCACCCTCTGGCCAACATAAGGTGGACAATAGCAACAGAAGAGTGTGCCAAACACTGGCATGGGGAAACTGGCTATAACACCCATAAACCCACCTCCAACAATACACCACCTCTAGGAGGCATTAATTCCCAAATATCCATCAGCTGGGAACCTAGCATTCCGACCACCTAAGTTTATGGGGGACACCTGAATCAAACCACCACATTCCACCCTGGGCATTGTGAAGCAGGTTTACTGGCTGCCTGCGTGGAGACCCCATGGGGCCATAAGGGTGAACTGTGGGTTGCAGTGCAGAGTCAGTGGAGATGGAAGAACCACAAGATGGCTGCCAAGGAGAGCTGCTGACCCCAATGAAGTTTTCCAAGACTGTAGGTATTATGACAACCAGATTCTCTAACAAAGTTGCAGTCCCTAAGGATGTGTGTTGCCCCACACTCTTAATCCTGTCAACTGGGAGGCTAAGATTTCTGGTCTGCAGAGGGTTCCAAGCCAGCTTGTAACCAAGTGAGACCCTTCCCTAATGAATGACAGAAGAGGAAACAAAGGAACTACAAATCAGGAAGCAACAAATGACAAACCCAAAACATGGCTTATTTAAGAATGACAAATCCAACCATCCATTAGTTTTAACATATAATTTACCCTGACATGGAAGGTGCAAGTAGCATTTCTGATTCAAGACTATATATGAAGCTTATTTGGTGGGTACTGACCTGGTGTAATCCCAATTACCTTTTGGGATGATTTTGGTCTCAATGATGCTGCATGCCCACTTGGGTCCCTCTTTGCTGTGCTATGGGCTCAGGTAGGCTGCCTGGGTTGCTGGGTCACTGCTCTGATTGCCTGTGCTGGGTGCTGTGTAGGTTAGCTCCCTTCCCCAGGTCTCTTGTGCTTTTTGGCACTTGTGCTGGTGGTGGTGGGGGTAAGGCTGTGGATGGTGGCTGAATTTCTCCCACGGGTCCTCATGATACTTTTCCTCACTACCTGCTCTGTTGGTCCCCACTGTCCTACCTTCACACTTTTTGGGTTTATGAGAAGTCCAGTGTGAGTGGAGAATCTCCTCACATGGTTCTTCCTGAGGCTCAGGCCAAGCCTTGTGGCTGTGGCCACATGGACCTGGTGCTGTTACTGCTGGTGTTGCTTCTGCCAGCTTCTGTGGTCTCTAGATGATCTGAATCTCACCCTACATCTCTGCTGCAGTAGATAATTTCTTATACACCTCACTTTCTAGTAGATGAGTGAAGAGTGTATTTTGCGTTTTTTTTTTTTGTTTGTTTGTTTGTTTGTTTTTAAATCTTTCCCCTAGGCTGCTTTGGCATGGTTCCTATGCTTCCATCTTAACTGGAAGTCCCCCAGGTCTCACTTTTTGACCATCAATATATACTTTAAAGCGCTTGTCTTTACACAATCAACAAAATCAAGACTCATCTTGCCATTGTTGATCAAATATTGTGTATATATGTTGATCATATATTCAATTTTATTCCTAGCATCGGTCATTGTTGAAATTATCTAACATACATATTTGTTTACTGGTGTCTCTCCCTCTCTCTCTCTCTCTCTCTCTCTCTTTCTCTCTTCACTCTTAAGTGTAACACACAAGAAGTAAATTCTGCCTATCTTGTTTACATCATTTTCCCCTTATTTGGCACACAGAACATGATCAGTAAATATTTTTCAACTGAATCTTATCTGAGAATTCAAATCTGAATTTGTGTTTGAAACATTCATTACAAGTGTAACTGAAGTGAATAATTTTTACAAGACACAATAAGAGTGGTTTGTAAAAATCACCTAGGTTTTGTTTTTATTTTAAAGAGTCCCTAAGCCTAATGTTGCTTTATTGAAGCACTATATTTGGGGTGTGGCTCAAGGACTTAGGGTTTTTTGAAAAAATTACAAGAAGTTGCTGATACAGTAGCTCCAATGAATAGACTTGTTCGGTGTTTGAAAGCCAATCATCTAAGACATATGCTAATTTACACTCTCAGGATTATTTCCAAATATGCTAAAGTAAAGTTGCTTCATCAAAATACATCAATCCTAGAATGTGGTAATGTAGAAAAATGATTTTACAGAATTTATAATTAATTTGTTGCCTCAATATTTCATTGAAAGTCATTAAAAGAAACATTTCTAAAGTATACATTTGTGCATTTGTGTCTTAAGAATTGTCCTTTGATTAAAACAATAGTGATTATTTCAATGAGCCAAGAAATAGATACATATGTACACTTTTTACAGAATTAAGTGTCTCTCACAATGAGCTTGTATGCTTCTATTTTTTATATGTTATGGCAACATGTATTCTTTTGCTTGGGCTTATGGAAATTATACAAAAAATTTAAGTGCTCAAGGATAGAAATTAATTTGCTCTGCATGCTAGGTGATGCATTCTACTGCATAAAACTTGTTTCTAGGGATTTGTTTTAGAAATTTAACCCTTATTATAGCAGTTCTTAAAGTATATTTTAATATGTTAAGCCATGAAACCTCCTGGTGATCAAAGAGCATTATAAATAAAGATTTCTAAGTAGATGTCAGAAACATAATGTTCATCTATCTGTATATGTCCATTTGTATGAAAACTAGTGCATCCAAAAGCAGCAATCCTGGATTATATAAACATAAAGGTTAAAACGGACTGGGTAAGAGAGTTAATAGAAGTGAGTGAGCAAACTTCTCTTAGAGCTTCACATATATTAATTATTTTATGAATTTAGGGATTACACAGATACACTAATGGTACATTTTCTTTTACTCCCAGAGGAACAGAAAAGAAGGCAAACTGAATATTTATTTCAGTATATGCTTTTACTCTCCAATAGCTCTTTAAGTAAATACTATCTAGAATAAGGGATGTAAAAGCCTTTGAAGAACATGTAATTGAAGAAGAGTTTCTTGAAGAACCCTATGCTTACTATGAACCATATATTTCCACGTTAACAATGTTTTCTTTTTATTAAAGTACCCCATGCTTATCAAGGACAACACATTTTTCACATTAACAATGTTATTCTATGATATAGAAGTAGAAATAAAACTTCAAGTTGTTGCTCATATGTGATTTCTTGCTGTGGGTGGCAGCCAAAGTTTACTCTCCAGCCAGTGCATCAGCTTGTCCTTGAAGCTAACAGTAGATACTCTGTTCTACATGAGTTTTCTCTGACATGTTTGATTGTTAAGCTAATGAATGTCTCAGAGTCACTGTTGTAAAAATAGTCAATACATATCACAAAGGCACAAGAAAAATGAATCAATAAACCACTCAGGGATAAAAATACTTCCAGGAAAATTATGTAAAATTGATCCCTGGGAGAATATAAATAGCATACATGTATGTTTCACAAGCTATATCTGGAGACTGCTAAAAAAGCAATGAATGTATGTATGTATGAATGAATGAATGAATATGGTATATTACAGAAAGGAAACTTTTAAAACATTTAACCACTTTTAAACTTAGCAACACCATCTTATTATTTTTGTGTATCCATTTCATGCTGGGATTTCTTCTAAATCAAGTAAAAGTGAACCATTTCATTTTTTTTCCTCAATACTGAGACAACATATTGTGTTATACTGCTAAATAACTCACTCATTAGCCGACTGTTAAAATCTCTGAAACAGCTTTGATCTTTCTATTTGGTAAATAAATTTCATTTGTTTTATACTATTGACATCCTTTTTATTTTGACAAAATTATAGGAACATATCAATTGGTGTGCTTACATTTTCAAAAGGAACATATACAAGCACTTTAAAAAAAATTGTCACATGGCATAAATGTGGTTTAAAACAGGATTTTTTTTTTTTTTTTTTTTTTTTTTTGCTCTTTCGAGGTAGGGTCTCACTCTGGTCCAGGCTGACCTGGAATTAACTCTGTAGTCTCAGGGTGGCCTTGAACTCACGGCGATCCTCCTACCTCTGCCTCCCAAGTGCTGGGATTAAAGGCGTGCGCCACCTAAAACAGGATTTTTTAACCTAACCATTTAATGAGACTGATAAGGCAGTTATCATTAGTATAAAAGTAAAATTTATAAAACTATAAAGTGCATAAACTAGTACATTATAAAAGTATACAACTCTAGGGTATTTGTGGTGGGGTTGGGAAGATTGTTCAGTGGTTAAAGCAGCTTTCTCAAAAAGCCTGTAGGCCTGGGTTCAATTTCCAAGCCACCCACCTAAGCTGGACACCAAATGTGATGCATGCATCTATCATGCTATGCCAAGAGGTCCTGGAGATCCAATACACTCACATGTAATAAGTAAACTTTTTTTTTTAACTATAGGATTTATAACTGATTATAAATTTATTTATATACTATACTTTAACTTTTGAAGCTCACAGAATCATAATATATGGAAAATATTACAGACTTATAAGAAGAGTCTTAGATCTTTAGATTATAAAATATGTACCATGAGAGTTCATCTAGATCAAAATATTGATAAGATTTGACTTAAACTTTAAATAATTTATACTTTCTAGTGAATTTATTAAATTATGAACTTGGTACTTTACTCTTGGGCATTGTTACTTAAGCACAAAATGATAATATCAATTTTCCCTAGCAGCAGTTTGTCATAACCCCTTTGTAGACTGTTTTATTAAATTCTACCTTTTTCAAATTCTAAATATTAAATCTTTCAACCTCTTGACTTATTTCACCACTCCATGTACTTAATCATCTTCTATAGACTACCAATAATATGATGCATAAACATATAAATCCAGTTAAGCCTTTTTATAAAGCTTCTATTTTCCTTGAGAAAACATAGAAACTAAGTTCCATTTCTTAAAAAACCATGATTATCTGGGAATGTTTGTGCATATCTTTAATCCAAGCAGAGGTAGGAGGACCTCCATGAGTTTGTGGGCAGCCCTGTAGTACAGAGGCAATATCAGGTTAGCCTGAGCTAGAATGAGACACTACCTTGAAAAAATCAAACACAGAAATCCAGACTTACCTGGCCTAGTGAGGAAGAAACAGGAACAAGGTAGCTTTTTATAGGTAGTCAGACAGAAATAAGTCCCAAGAACAGGAGAACTCTCATCCCACCATGCTTTATCAAAACTAAAATTCAGCTTCTGATCAGAGTAAGAGATTTCACTAACTCTCTATTCTCTGATCTCCCTTTTCTGTTGGGCAAAGAGAAAAATTCCCTTCTGACCTAAGTCTTTCTAGCCTTCCTCTAATTAACAATTACCCTTAAATAAATTTCATAATTTCTTACCAAATAAACAAAAACATTCATCATATTGTTACATACTCTCTCTGAGTTTTGTGGACCTATTATGTTCTACCAGGGCCTTATGGCTTCCATTCTCTAGAATTTTGAGACTCAAGAGGAGGTTGCCATAGCTTACTATACTCATAGAACACAGTGTACTTTGTCATTATACATATCATACTTGTAATTTTTGAATTTATATCATTAGACTTCCATGACTGAATATAGACTAGAGTAATGTCTTTCATACTCAATAATGTGTTCATGAAATCTGACTCATAGCAGATAGATTAATGATAGATAGATAGATAGATAGATAGATAGATAGATAGATAGATGACAGACCAACTGTTCCATACTAAATAACAGTCATTATTCTAAATTATTGACATATTATTTGAATAGTATATAAACAAACATCTTTTTAAAACCATATTACTCTTTCCTCTCAAGTCTATTAATTTAACTTATGCAACTGCTATATTCATTTTTTTACTTTTCTTGCTTGGAAATTATGAAATTCTTCAGAAAGGAGAATTTCTCAACCTACTCACCTCTATAATGCACCTTAAACATGATAGATGAGCTCAACAAAGTTTTTAATCATTTCATTTACCAACTTATCAGTTGATTTGAGGTGGTTTTGTATTTTGTCTTTTGCTAATCATTTGAGATATATATATATGCATTTGTGTGTGTGTGTGTGTGTGTATCCTCTTCCCATTAATAGTATACCAAATTTCCCACCATTTCTCTATATTATTGCCTACACTTCTAATTTTCCTTTCTTAAAATTATAGTATCTATGCTGGGTGTGGTAGCACATACCTATAATCCAAGCTACCTCAGCCTCCCCAGTGCTTGGAATATATATATATTAGAGGTGGAGAGCAGTGTCCTTAGGCACATGTACTACAGGCGTGGGACCACAGAATCCTTTGTCCCAGAGCTTCTGAGACTTCTGTATCTATCACCTAGGTTAGCCAGCATCACCCCACATTTTTACAACATTACATGGTTTCCCAGCATTCGGTAAAGGCATCCTGACACACTATTCAAGACTGGAAGTTTCTCATGACCCCCAAATGAAACTTTAAACCCACGATATAATAATATCATTCCTTTAACCCCTATGAACCATAAAAAGCTTCTTTAGAGTACATATTACTATGATTTTGACTTTTCTAAATATATAATATGTATGGAACCTCAGTTTTTTGCTGCATTATATGACTTAGTCTTTTCTGAGACAGGGTATCACATAACTGATGCTGTTGTTGAACTCACTTAGTAGCTGTGAATGTCTGTGAACTTTATATCCTGAGGTAGCATTACAGGCATGTACAGCCACATTCACTGTATGAAATTCTGGGAATGGAACCCAGTCTTTATGCACACTAGGTAAGAAAATTGCAACAGTAACATCACCAACCTTTGGTTTAATTTGCTATAACATAATGTCCTCAAGATTCCCCTGTACTATGTTGGAATTTCAGTCATTACAAAAACTAAATGATCAGTTCAGATGCTGTAAGAACAAACATCCCTGTGTATATTCTCTTGAATAAGAAACTACAAAAGCATTTCTTACCCATTCCCATTGGCTTAAAAATGTTCAGCAGAATAGAGCTAGGAAGTGCTTTTGGTTAAATCCTATTTATATGCAGTACACTGAATCTTTAGATGTGAGATATGAATATCAACACTGTAAACATCTGGTGTGTTTGGCACCTTTTTCTGTTTTTATATGAACATATTTGTTGATTATAAAGCAAAATAAAAATTGTACTTACATGATTTTTTATTCATATCCCTTAATTAAACTGCCAGAAAGTAAAATGCAATATTATATCCTTTTAGTAAAAATTTAAAAAGAATATTTTTATGTTTCTTGGATCACAAGAAATATAGTATAATAAAATTAGCAGAATGATAAAAAACTAAAAAATATTCATTGTGTGTATATATTACTCAGTTCATTTATGAATACATGGATATATAATGTTTCTGTCTTGACTATATTGTATATATGCTACTGTGAACATTATCTACTTGAACTTTTGTTTTCACTTCTTTGAGTATATTCCTAGAATTACAAGTCCTCACTTAGTAAATGTTTTAAGGTACTGCCAATAATTTTTTCCAAATTGACATCATTTGACAGATTTACTCAAAATTTATAACTGTTCTCAATTCTTGAAATTCCTGCCAATACGTACCTTTTTACTTTGTTCAGTTTAATTTGTTATAATCCACAGTGTATGAGGCATGTGGTAATATCCCATTATGATTTTGTTCATCCTTAAATAGGATGATAGTTTCTATGTTCATAAATCAACTTTATAAATTTGGGAATATATTTGTTGTGCTTCTAATTGATTGCTCCAGCTAGGAGGGATTGGATTTTATCAAATACATTTTTGCCAATATTTTCACATGGTGGGTTTACTACATTGGCTGAATTTTGAAAGTTGAGTCAACTTTTGTAAGATAAATCCCACTTTATTATTCTATATAGTCTTATTTTTATGTTTGTTTTTGAGGTATGGTCTTGCTCTAACTTAGGATAACCTGAAATTCACTATGTAGTCTCAGGCTGGCCTTGAACTCACAGAAATCTTCCTAACTCAAGCTCCCAAATACTAGGATTAAAGGCATGCATCACCACAACTGCCTATATAGTCTTTTAAAATACTCTTGGGATTTGGTTTTCCATGGGCAGGGAGGAGGGAAAGGATGGTAACAACATGTGATGTTTACAAACAAAATAAGTCCATATCTAATATAAAAAAATGAAAGAAAGGAGACTTTTGGGTCACTTATGTACAGGATTAGTTCATCTGTAAATTGGGCTAACTTTATTTCTTCCTTTCCAATTTGTATCCCTTTTATTTTCTTTTCCTGTCTTATTTTTTGGGTAAGTACTTCTAGTACTATGTTGAAGATCAACAGTGAGAGTGCGGGCACCCCTGTCTTCTTCATAATCTCAATAGGAACTCCTTGAGTCATTCTCCACTGAATATTATTTGGGCTTTAAGTGCTTTGTTTTTTTTTATTTTTTATCTTTTATTTTTATATTTTCGTTTTTTGAGGTAGGGTCTCACTCTAGTTCAGGCTCTCCTAAAATTCACTATGTAGTCTCAGGGTGGCCCTGAACTCACGGCGATCCTCCTACCTCTGCCTCCTGAGTGCTGGGATTAAAGGTGTGTGCCACCAGGCCCGGCTTTTTAGGTGCTTTTTATATAGCCTTTATTGTATTGACATGCCTATATTTCCAGCATTTTGATCATGAAGTGGTGTAGTTTTTCA
The DNA here is from genome assembly GCF_020740685.1 of Jaculus jaculus. NCBI lineage: Eukaryota > Metazoa > Chordata > Mammalia > Rodentia > Dipodidae > Jaculus > Jaculus jaculus. The sequence goes on from NC_059125.1 coordinate 77,637,533, forward strand.
AAGCCCTTCTCTACAACAATTGAAATGATCATGTGATTCCAGTGATTAAATTTATTTATGTGGTATATAACTTTGATGAATTCCCATATGTTGAACAATCACTGCATCACTGGGATACATTCTGCTTGATCAAGGTTGATAATGCTTTGGATATGTTGTTGATTTCAGTTTGCAAGGATTTTTAAATTTAAATTCATCAGTCTATAGTTCCTTTTCTTATTGTACCTATATCCAGTTTTAGTATTAGGATAATTTTAGCTTCATAAAAGGAGTTGAGGAGGATTACCTGGTCTCCAATTATGTAAAACAGTTTGAAAAAAGTTATGTTCTGCTCTTCAATGAAGGTTTGATAGAATTTTCCTGAGAAACTATCTGGTCTGAACTTGTCTTTTTGTGGAGGATTTTGATTACCTTTTCACATGAATGTAATAGGTTTGTTTAGGAGATTCGTCGGCTCTGAGTATAGTTTTGGTTGGTGGTATGTGTCTAGGAATTCATTCATTTCTTCCAGATTATCCAATTTTTTGTGGAGTAGAGGTTTTGGAAGTATGTCCCAATGATTCTTCCAATTTCAGTGATGTCTGTTGTGATTTCTCCTTTTTCATTTCTGATTTAGTTAATTTGAGATTTCTTCATTTTTTGTTTGATCAAACTGGCCAGGAGTTTATCAATCTTGTTTATTTTTTCAAAGAACCAGCTCTTCATTTCATTGATTTTTTAAATTATTTTGTTAGTTTCCAGTTCATGAATTTCTGCTCTGATCTTAATTATTTCTTTTTATCTGGAGCTCTTAGGGTTGAATTCTTGGTTTTTCCAATGCCTTTAGGAGAACAGTTAGGTTATTAATTTGGTATCTCATTGTCTTTGTTATGGGTTGTTATGAATGCATGTAGCACTATGAATTTTCTCCTTACAAATATCTTCATTGTTTTGGTAAATTGTGTTTTCATTATCATTCAATTTTAGGAATTTTACAATTTCTTCCACAACCCATTCATTGTTGAACAGTGTGTTGTTCAGCCTCCACAAATTGGTGGAGGTCCTAATGTGTCTCTTGTTAATTTCTAGCTTTAAAGCATTGTGATCTGATATGATGCAGGAAGTTACTTCAGTTTTCCCAAATTTATGGAGGCATGCTTTATGGCCTAATATATGGTCTATTTTGGAGAAGTTCCCAAGTGCTGATGAGAAGAATGTGTACTCTGTAGAGCTGGAGTGGAAAGTTTTTTAGATGTTCATTATGTCTAGTTGATCTATGATGTTGTTTATCTCTGATATTTCCCTGTTGATTTTCTGCTTGGGTGATCTGTCTATTGATGATAGTGGTAAGGTGATTTTCGTGAAGACAGCAGACAGAAGGCTACATTTAAAAAAATATATTTATTTATTTATTTGAGAGACAGGAAGAGGGAGAGAGAGAGGAGAGGAGAGGGAGAGGGTGAGGGAGAGAGAGAGAGAGAGAGAGAGAGAGAGAGGGAATGAATGGGCACACCAGGGCCTCTAGCCACTGCAAATGAACTCCATCTGCTTATGTGGTCTTAAAGAGTCAAAGCAGGATCCTTTGGCTTTGCAGGCAAAGGCCTTAATTGCAAAGCCATCTCTCTAGCCCCAAGGTTCCATTTTTTAAATTTTTTTAAAAATTATTTATTTATTTATTTGAGAGCGACAGACACAGAGAGAAAGACAGATAGAGGGAGAGAGAGAGAATGGGCACGCCAGGGCTTCCAGCCTCTGAAAACAAACTCCAGACGCGTGCGCCCCCTTGTGCATCTGGCTAACGTGGGACCTGGGGAACCGAGCCTTGAACCCGCGTCCTTAGGCTTCACAGGCAAGCGCTTAAATGCTAAGCCATCTCTCCAGCCCCCATTTTTGATCTACCACAATCGAACTCCAGATGCCTATGCCACCTAGTGGACATGTGCCATTTGCACTTACCTCAATTTTGTTAAACATGATTTTTTTGAACTCTTTAACAATTTCTTCTATTTTGTCTTCCAGCTCAGTGGTACTGTATTCCACATGAGTAACTCTGTTAGTGAGGGGTTCTGGAGAGGTTTTTAAAAACTCTATTTGACTTTTGTTTTCAGTTGTCTTATTTTGCATTATGTCCATCTCTTTTTTGAGGTCGGATTTCAGTTAAAGATCTGATCTTCTTGATGCTTCCTCAAGTTCATTCATCAAGACTTTATTAAGGTTAGTCAACCGGTTATTGATATCTTACATTTGTTGACTCACCTTCAATTCATTTATATCTTTTTGAGCCTTCTAAGTTTTTCTTCAATTAAGCTAAGCCTAGTTTCAAAAGTAGAGTGCTCTAAGGGATCTACTTAATTTTGTTTATGCGATTGTTGTTTTTTGATGGCTTGCTTCTGGTTCTGCAATTATTTTAATGAGGGTCACATTTGTTGTTATATTTTAATTTTGGGATCCAATTTCTGTTGGTTTCTTTATGATTTTATTGGAGTCATTCATTGTGATACTAGGAATTTTTGGTGGAGATCTTAGTTTTCTGTTTTGTTTATTTATTTATTCATTCATTCATTTATTTGCATTGTGGTCTACCCTTCTTGGAGAGAAAGTTTATTCTATTAAGAGGGAAGCAAGTATTTGCCCTTGTAGGAGCTGCAGTGGGTATTCTGTTTTAAATATAAACCAGGGGCTGGAGAGATGGCCTAGCGGTTAAGCGCTTGCCTGTGAAGCCTAAGGACCCCGGTTCGAGGCTCGGTTCCCCAGGTCCCACGTTAGCCAGATGCACAAGGGGGCGCACGCGTCTGGAGTTCGTTTGCAGAGGCTGGAAGCCCTGGCGCGCCCATTCTCTCTCTCCCTCTACCTGTCTTTCTCTCTGTGTCTGTTGCTCTCAAATAAATAAATAAAAAATTTAAAAAAAAAATATAAACCAGGTTGGTGTATGAGGTGATTATAACTGTATTTGTGGAGATTGCAAGTACATCAAAGGTACCTGGGAAAGTTGAGAAGTGGGAGCTTTGCCCTTCTCACTCCACTTGCACATACTCTTCACCACGTGTTGATCAGAGGTTGGGGAACAGGAGCTGGGAAGCTAGAGATCCAGGCACAAGAGGCCATTTCCTACAGTGGCCCATGCACCCTCTGACTAAATGGAACAGGGATTTGGGTACCCAGGGACTAGTCAATCAGGAAACCCAAACAAGGGGCCTGCTTCTGCAGCAAGCTCCTGGGGTCCAGACAGCCCAAGCCAACAGGCAGGGAACCAACCAGAACAAAGGGGCTGGGAGGAAAGGTGGACAGGGCAATCTGGCCTACTCACTCCATGCATTTGCACACCCTCTGAAGCAGGTGATATGGGAGTTGGGAACCTAGGGGCCATTCAATCAGGAAAGCAGAACAAAGCTTGATTGTATTTTTGTCTCTGTTCATGGAGTAAGTTTTAAATGTATTTCCTTATGATCATCTCTGTTTGTTACCACAATAATGCTAGTCTCAAATAGTATCACTGAATAAGTTGAGAGGTGTTCACTCCTCTTCCCTAATTTTTAGAAATAATTGAGGACTAATGTATTTATTTACTAAAAAGTTGGTAAAATTTATCATGGTGTCCATGGTCTGGCTTTTTCTTTGTGGGACCAGTCTAGACTATAAATTCAATCAGTTAATTTTCTAAGCCTCTTCAGAGTTTCCAATCCTTATTGAGTTAATTGAGTAATCTTCACATTTCTGAAATATATTCATTTCATTGAGAATACATAACTTCTTCTTGGACACACAATTGTTCAAAGTCTCCTCTTTTAGTATTCTTCATTTGATAGGGACAATAGTCATATCTATTATATAATTTCAGATTTTGTTGGTTTGTCTTCTTTTGTTACTCAGTAGCTACATATTCATATATTTTTCTTGATTTTCAGGCAGAATAAACTCTTAGTTTCATGGATTTACATTTTTTTCTGTTCTCTTATCTCCACTATTATCGTTATGATATCCTTCCGGAGGTCTGTTTGCTTTTCTGTTCCTTTTTCTGTGTGTTTATGACTGTTACTTCTGTCTAATCACTGTCTTTACTACCTCATATACGTTTATGGTTACTATGTTCTTTTTAATTCAGCCTGAAGTACTTTAAAATCTCCTTTGTGGTTTATTTAGCTCAATAGTTGTTTATGTACATGCTATTTAATTCATACATAATGGTGAATATACCATTTTTGCAATGTATTACCAATTTTACTCCATAGTGGTCAGAAAATAAACAGTATATTTTCATACTTTTCAATTCTGTAGGCCTTATTACTAAATTAACATAATTTGTTCGTGGAGAATATTCCATGTGTACTTGAGATGAACATGTAATTTTTAGTGTATGCATAATTCTAAAAAACTTTGGTTGGTCTTCTCACTTAGAATGTTTCAAGTTCTTGATTTGCATAAAATATTTTTCTGCTGGTTCTACTGATGAAAGTTGATGATAAAGTCTCTATATTGTATTCAATTGCCTACTTCTCCTGATAATTCTGGCATATTTGCTTCATATGTTTCTTCCCTGTGTTGTTGTGGTGTGCACATGTTTACAATTGGTACATCTTTCTGACACAGTTCTTTATCAATATATAATTGTATACATTTTTGGCTTATGATCTATTTAGTTTTATATGTGAATACTTTCATACATCTGTGGTTTCTCTTTAAATGGTTTTATTTACTTACAGTAAAACATGGTTCAAAATAAATAGTTCCAGAAATAAGCCATAAGTTGTTAATTGTGTGCCATTCTGAGTAGTGTGATGGAATTTGTACAATTCCACTGTCTCACCGGGGAAGTGAACAGAACATGTTTAATTCATAACATCCACTGTGCTTGTCTGATTTAGCCATTACTCAGCCATTTTAGTTATTGTTTTGAATATAGTGATATCACAATGTTTATAACCATGTCAAATTTACATATTCTGGCTATATCACAAAGTCTATGTCATTCCAATATCATCTCATCATGTACACATTGCACCATTGTTCATCAGAAGAACATGGGCAAGTGCACAGACATATGATATGTTGAAAAGGAGAGAGCCCACATACCTTTATTTCAGTATAATTGTTCTGTTTATGGTTGTTGTGTCTAATAGCACTATAGACACTAGTCAATGAGGAGGAAGCTTCCAGTTCAGTTCCAGCTTAAATTCTTTGTTTCTTGCCACCAAAGTGTGTACAGTCTTCATTGGTAGGGTCTTACCATTCTCATCCAACATATTTTGTTTATCAGGCATGCTAAATTTTCATTAGATTTGTTCATGTCACTAAGAAGGTTGTAAAATAATTGAGAAACCACATTCTCAATCTAATTTAAATTTTAGATTATGTAAAGAGCATCCTGAAGAAATGAATACCACCAAGTCTGATGGCCACTTTCAAGCTATAAACCATGCTGATCAAACACTCCATAAAATGGAGAACTACTTAAAGGAAAAGAAATTGTGTGATGTGCTACTAGTTGCTGGACCTCTCCGAATACCAGCCCATAGGTAAATATCCTTATGCAAACATAATATTCACTGGGAGGACAGGTATGCATAAAGACAAACAAAAATCCGAGTATATATTGGAATATGAAGAACTTATGTTTTTTGAAACATTAAAAAAAGTTAGTATAATTTGATCCATTTTACTATACAATATTTTTCTCCTTTTTATGCAATATTTAAAAGAGTAAAACTTCAGAGAGATAGATAAGGGAAATAGAATAAAGTAGCACAAACTTTCTAAAAGGAGACAGTTTTATTTACTTGAACTTTCTAACAGTAATACACTTTATTAATCTGTGAAAGTTTTGGCAGTAAACAAACTGAGAAGTTTTACAAGCTTACTGAAAGCATTTCATAATTTTTCTATGAGATTATCAACTGATGTAAGTGCCAATGAAATAATTCTATTTCTAGGTTGGTTCTGAGTGCAGTGTCTGATTATTTTGCTGCGATGTTTACTAATGATGTGCTTGAAGCCAAACAAGAAGAAGTCAGGATGGAAGGGATAGATCCAAATGCACTGAATTCCTTGGTGCAGTATGCGTACACAGGTAAGTCTTTCATATGCACTAGCTCAGAATAAACTGCATTATACAACAAGTCATCTTGGTATTTTCACACTACATATAAGGAAATTGCAGAGTACAGCAGTTAGATTATTTTCCAAAGATGGTAGACAGGTAGATTAATGACTTAAACTCAGTACTTTGTAATAAAAATAAATGATATGATGGTAATATTATTCTCATAAAGACAGAGAGATACTTTAGCACAAAAATATATCTTTTCAATAGTGTGGGCTAATTATTATGTGAACAAACAGTGAACGCTAGATTTTCTAGTCTTGCATTATATATTTAAACAGCGTGTTTATACAAATAAAGTCCTATTTATTCACAATCTTAAACAAATGTAGAAATAGATAATGGTGAGGTAGAATTCCTGTGAATCTGAGAGAAATCCTCTAAGCTGTGACTCCCAAGAGATGAGAGGCATCAGAAAGCAAGATAGGATCACAGTAAATAGCACACAGTGAGAAATGAAATGAAATTCAGAAATATTACATGTTAGGTTTATAAAGGAAATAACAGATTCAGACCTAGAAGATTAAATAAGATTTGTAGGGAACAAAGAAAAACTTCTTTCTCCTTGCTCAGAGAATATAAACAAAAGAGAAAACCTCAAAAAAAAATAAATAAAAAAGAGAAAAACCTCTAGGAGCCAAGAGAGTAAAAATAAAATTTTGGATGAATGATCCACAATCTATGTGAAACAAATGGTAGGAAACCACCCAGCATTACCATTCTCCAGTCACAGCATAGCATGCTGAATTTACAAGGGAAGAAATCCCAAGAGAAATTACAATCATCACTCTGGTGGGAAAAGAAATCACTGTAAAACCATATCTCCAAAATACATCCCCCATACTCCCTAAGAGAAAGATATCTTAAGAACCACAGACATAAATGCACATTCCACAGAGGTGGACCTGAATTGAAACCCAGTGGAGAAAGCATACTTAAACTAAGTCTGTGGATGCTGGCAGAAAGACATCTAGAATCTTGGTAAGACAAGATATCCTCCTTCCAAAATAAATACAGGTGTAACTATGGCCACACCAGAGCCTTGGACATTTAAATCCAAATAGGGAAAAGTTGACCAACCAAGCACATGTAATAGATGGAAGCTAGCTTTGAACTATGATGAAAGGGGGGGGGGAACATGCTGGGGGATGAGAAATTCCTAAGGGTTAACTGACATTTTGTTGATGTGTGGGCAGGAATTCAGTTCCACAGGTAGCTGGATTCTATCCACTGATATGTTCTACACAGACTGATCTGATCATAATATTTGGAACTGGAGACATAGAGAGGTAGGAATTATATCCATGAGACAGTTCAGGGAATGCAGGAATACTGAGTGATGCCTTAACATATTTTTTAAACTTTGCTTTTATTTCAGTGTCTTTTATTTTTGATTTTTTAAATCTTTATGTGCATTTTTTATATTTTAGCTCTCATGATTACTTTGTTTCAATGCCTATTTTGTTGTATTACCCCTACTATTTCTTTTGCCTATAACCTAAATGCATTTTCTTTCATTCCTACTTTGACTTTGTTTCTTTCCCTATCTCCTTATCCATGTATCCATGTAATTATAAATTTTGTAGTTTTATTAAGTGTCAAGTAAGTCACAATGAATAAAACATTTTTTCCCTTAGGGGTTGCAACCACATAGCATATATTAGCTAAGATATATTAATAAGAAAAATAAGGTTATACTGCTTATAAAATCCATTTAAAGAAATATTAATAAATTCTTTAGTTCAGTTAGAATGATAAAACACAGCAATATATTTTATTAAAAGTTTTCAGTAAGGACATAATAGTGCTTGAACTAAAATAAAAAGAAAGATTACAAATTAAGTGATTTAATTTGGTCTTGATAATTTTCTAAAAGTTCATTACCACATTTTTTAAATTTCATCTTTCTATATTAAATCAAGTAAGTATAGCAGCATTTCTTCAACTGTTGACTGTAGTATTTTCTTCATTTTGAAAGAATGTGAAAGTGAATTTTGAGCATGACATTTGGGCCAATACAAATTTACCAATAATAAATGCATTTACAAAAATGGATATAAAGAACTTATTACTGTTCTTATTTGCCAGTGTCTTTATTTGCACAACAATGATGTCTTCGTGTGTGCATTGTTGTATAGATCTCAATATATTATATGATGTTTGTCCTTGAGACATAATGTTGAAATTTTTTCCATTTCAATTTAAATATGATTGACAATTTAAAATGCACATTTAAGCTGATGCAATTACATAGGTATGTGAAATGTTGATATAAAACTTAAATTCAACCTTAAGTTGAATAAGCCATTGTTCCTTGTAATGTTTTAGCCACTTTTCATTTGATAAAGTGATTTTGGATAATCTAGTCTGGCTCCTTTCAGCCTTGTATTTGTCAAATACAGACTCCTTTGTATTTGTCAACTTCAAACCATATCACTAGAGGAGTTATTGTACATTAAACAATATAGATGGGGCTAGAGAAGAAGTTCAATGGTTATGTGCATTTTCTGTGCAAGCTTGTGGAACTGGAGGGGTCTGCAATATTGCAAATTCGAATCTCAGATCCCACATAAACAGCTAGGTATGGCAACACATGCCTGTAAACTCAGTCTGTAATGTGGAGCAGAGACTGGGAAACCACTTGGGCTTCTAAAATCCTTCAACCTCCCATTTAAGTAAGACACTCTGGCTCAAATAAGAATAAGTGGAGGAGCTATGAAGGAGGACAATTGATGTTTGGCTCACAGGCAAGCATCCTTCACCACAGTCAAACTCATGAGGTGCAAGACGGGCATACAAATATGCATGTACCATAGATAACACACACATTCCCCCATGACATTACACACACAAACACACACACACACACACACACACACACACACACACACACAGCAAGAAAGATGTCTCAAATGACATAAAACTAACTAGCATACTTTGGTTTTAATTTATGTTTCATATAATCACTGTAAACTGTTTCAAACCATCTAGGTGTGTTACAATTGAAAGAAGATACCATTGAAAATATTCTGGCTGCAGCATGTCTCCTGCAGTTGACTCAGGTCATTGATGTCTGCTGCAGTTTCCTCATAAAGCAGCTCCATCCTTCAAACTGCTTAGGGATTCGGTCATTTGGAGATGCCCAGGGCTGTGTGGAGCTCCAGAATGTGGCACATAAGTACACCATGGTAAAGTCCTTTTCTTCGAGTTGTCTTATAAAAATACATAACAATTTGACCACCAGGGGTGGTGGCACACACCTTTAATCCCAGCACTCTGGAGGCAGAGGTAGAAGGATCACCGTGAGTTCGAGGCCACCCTGAGACTCCATAGTGAATTCCAGGTCAGCCTGGGCTAGAGTGAGACCCTACCTCAAAAAACCGAAAAAAAAAAAAAAAAGTAACAATTTGGATAAAACCAAATAGTAAAAATTGATATAATGTCCCAGTGACTTATACATTATATATTATACATATTAGATATAAATATGTGTTTATACAAGAAGTAATAAATAAAAATCTACATTTTACAAATAAAATATTTAATTGAGGCTCAAAATATTAAAAAATGAAAATATTGGTTGATATCAAATAGAACAAATCTGTATGTCTATTACTGTACAGTACAGAATAAATTACTTCTCAGATTTTTTACATAATTAGCAATTTATTTTGTAATATTATATCAATTATGATTTAAAATGAAAGCTAAATGTGGCTCCATGTGAAAAAGTAACAGTAATGGATTAGTATAATTGTATTCCTTAAAGAACTATCAAAGTAGTTGACTGAAAATTTTCCTGAATTGACTCTATGTCTTATTGAAACTTTGTGGTGTGGTTTAAAACAATATTCAGTTTAGTTCTTTTGCTATAGATTCACTTCTAATGTTATTAGAAATTATACAATATTAAATCAGAACATAAATAGACAGGAATAATATGTTGAATAGGCTAGAATAAGCTTTATTCAGTCAGAAAATAATCATGGGATATATAGGCTCTAAGGACACAAGAAAACTGGACACCAGAAAAAGGGAAAGCTTTTGCCACATTTGTTATTGGTTCCCTGATGCAATAAAGTAAAAGAACTTATTTTTAAATCTTAAGAAGTGAATGACATAAGAGGTGGATCTTTGTGAATCCCAATCAGAACATGTATATTTGGAACAAAAGAAAGAACACCATTTATTTAAGATTTGAAAACAAGAGGTAATTGAGTACAAGTGATTAATAGATAAATCTCTGTAAAATTGTTGAGAAAGTAGCATTAGGTTAAGTATGCATATAAAGAGTATTTTTAAAGATTTTTTTCAAAAAAAAAATTCAAAATTGTAAAATTTTTATTCTCTAAAAGTTTCTTACTTTTTGTCATTCTTCTTCCCACCTGAATTCATTGCTCAGAATTTGAAGCTTCAAACATATTCCTAAAACAATACCATGATGTGAGGAGCCAAATTCTAACAGATTGCCTTTTAAAATGCATCATTTAATCATGTTATTTATATTCCTGTTTCCTAAATAGAGATACTATGTAATCTAAAGGAACAGCAGTCATGTAGTTCAAAGGTTAATCCTACCACAAAAGCCAAACACAAAAACTTCCTGTTAAATTGCTTAAATTCTTGAACTAAGTATTAACAGTTTCCTGTCTGGTATCTTATGCTTGCAGACAAAATACATTCTGATAAACAACTTGAATTATTTTTGTTGCTTAAAATGAACATAGCTTCCTTTTCCTATTTTGTGTCACAAACTTAGTGTTAAGGCAGGAAATGCATAAAAATGCAATAGTGCTTTCTCTCTTAATCTCCCTTCTCAGTTATTTTAGTACCTGTTAAGGCTACAGTATAATGAAATAGATTAAAATACTTGATATAGTAGTATTTTGCCATAATGTATTGCTAGCATAATAATGCTGATAATAAATGTCTAAGAATAATTTTAGACAAATATGGGATTTACTTATACTCCTATGAGTTAGCAGAGCATTTTGCTTACCTTAGTATGGGTGGATTTTATATAGAAATACACTCTCAGACATACAGCAAATGAGATTCAGCTAAATCTCTGAACTCTACATGACCTATCCAATCTGACACATAAGATAACCATCTCAGTTGTAAAAGTACTGAAACTATAGTAAGAATTTTATGTTTTATAGATTTTTCAATTTAAGGGCACATCAATAAAAACAGAATTAATACAAAGAACTAAAGAATCTAATGGGAAGATTTATAAGTAAATTTTTTTACCTTGAAATTAGGAAAAAAATATTTCTAAACACAAGCATAAAATTAATCTTTTGGTAGAATTAAAAATTTGTCTACTGTACTAGATACTGTACTGTCCTATGTAATTACTTTAAAATATATAATATATTTTAAAATTTATACTATGTGGTAATTTCCATGCTTTGCAATGCTTCTGTATATTGTCCAGAAATTTTCAATATTCTCATATGGTAATAACTCTAACACATTCTATGAGAAAGTCTCATTTATTTGTATTTATCTATAACCTTGTCATTATATAAGCCATTTCTAATCCTTTCAATTGTAGTCATATTTAATAGACTATGATCCACTTTGACATTGGGTAAATTTTATATAGACATATCTGAGATTACCTCTCTCTCTTTTCCCTTTTACTTTTTAAAAGTTTTATTTGAAAAGAAACAAAAGGGAGTGTGATATGTGATGCTTTTCAACATATTAATACAGTTACATGGTTTAAATATGATGGTGCTAATAGGGAAGCATGAGTTTCCTGTTTTGTTGTTTTCTTAAGCCTTTATTGCATCAAAGCTTCCTTTTGTACTTACCAGTTTCATGATGTGTGGATAATTTTGCTACTGGCTCAACTTAGTTCTATAAATTACCAAAAAAAAAAAAAGTAGGTGTAAAGGTCTCATTTGATTGATTCAGAGTCCCAAATCTCAGAAACTCTCTTACCTGCTCCTACTATACCTGTTTAGTATAGTATTTACTGAATACTAAATAGGTATTTATATACATACATGCATCTAGCATTCTAAATACAGATGAGCTAAAAACAATGATGGTATTTTGAGAAAAATTAAAACACAGTTTGTTTGAAATTTTATGCCTGATGAAATATATAACAAAATCACAGAGGGGAGACTTGGATCATAGCATATAAAAAAGAATGATCTCATGTTTCTGATAACAAAGTAAAGTGCATTCCTATTTAAATGTGTGAAGAAGTTTCTCAAGTAGATTTTTTTTTTCTTTTCTAGGAACATTTCATTGAGGTTGTAAAGAACCAAGAATTCCTCCTGCTTCCAGCTAATGAGATTTCAAAACTTCTATGCAGTGATGACATTAATGTACCTGATGAAGAAACCATTTTCAATGCTCTAATGCATTGGGTAGGTCATGATGCTCAGACTAGGCAACGAGATCTGGCAATGCTGCTTTCTTACATCAGACTACCCTTACTTTCACCACAGGTATGGATTGTTACACAGGTATTGTTTATTACATTTGCATACTATTAGGCACTAATCCATTATTTATTTCTAATAAATATCTAATAAATAGTAGTCACAGGATTTACTTCATAGGGTATATGCTTCAATAGATATGCTTCAATAATGAACAATATGTATCAATAATGAAGGGTTTTTACAAAGTTATAAGTATTCCTTAAATATCAGAATGTATTTGTTTCACTGCCATCTCTTGACAAATAGCACTGTTTCAGGCAAGAAAATGACTAGGCTCTTCTTCTTTTCCTAGTAACATTTTAGGTAAAGTGTTATATAGTAAGCATAATAGCCTTCCATGAGAGGTAATAGGAAGAAGTCAGATACTGGATAACAGCTACTAAGAAGGGCAATTATCTACTATATTTGCTATATTTGAAAGAATGCTTTATGGTCTCAGATCCATGCAAGTGCCTCAAATCTGTGGCCCATAGGCCACATGTGTGCCAGAATAGAATGTAGCCCAACACATGAATGCTGACTCATTGAAAGGTTCAGAAACCCTGATTTGTGAGTATCATTGTAATGGTACCCTCATCAGATGTGCAAAACTGAAGGATTATAGCAGAGATGATTCTGAAAACAAATACCCTTGGTCATGATTCAAAACTAGCTTGTCTTTGAGCGAAGTTTAATATGTGCATTTTTGTTCAGATCCAGTCAGTGCAGTCTGACTATATGATTATATCATTTGCATTTATCATAAGTGAGCTCTAGTAAATTGATATAACTTAAGTACTATTTATATAAAATATAAGACTATATTGCAAATATGCACTTAATTTTTATTGAGTTTAGCTAAAGTGTTCAAATTGCTAGCATCAAAATAACTCTAATCTTTGAGCTGGAGAGATGGCTTAGCAGTTAAGGTTTGACTCTACAGGACCCACATAGGCCACATGCATGAGGGTGTGCATGCATCTGGAGCTCATTAACAGTGGCTGGAGGCCCTGGTGCACCCATTCTCTCTCTCTCTCTCTCTCTGCTTCTTTGTCTCTCTCAAATAAATAAATAAAAATATTTTAAAACACTCTAATCTCAACTTAGTGCATCAGTAACATTTTAAAGCATAAAATTGGTATAAAATAAATATTTATAACAAAATTTAAAATTAAATGTTAGTATTGTCCAAAGTATGCTAGCATAATGATCATGTCTTTATCAGAATTTCAGCATTGATTACTTTTTGTATGTCTTGCAGTAAAATATTATCTTGAAAATTAATACATAGGTGACAACTATATTTGCCTTTGCTGTCCTCTTAGTTTCCACAGATATTTAAGACATGATAGCAGAAGGGACATATATATATATATATATATATATATATATATATATATATATATATATATATATATATATATATCTGATTAAACCTAGGTTTAATATGATGTTTACCTTTATGGCTAAGGCTTATCTTGTCATAGTAATCAGTTCTTTTCATTATCTTGCAAATGATACTATTGTGGACTTTCTGGGTAAAGAAAATGGAATTTTCTTTATTTATTCATCTGTTGATAGACATCTAGGCTGTTTTCCTATTTGGGTGATTGTAAAGCTTTCACAATGTGTTTGCATGTAGATATTTATGCAGCATGCATATTCCAATTGATTATATTCTCAGGAGTGGAGTAGGTGAAACATATGAGAGTTGTAATAATGTTTTTTGAGTCAATTTAATTCTTATTTACATAGTAACTGCACTAGTTTATATGTCCAAATACAGTGCATACATTATGACTGGGGTGATACAGAATGACAATGTGATTTAATATGCATTTTTCTAGAGGATAAGGATGTAGATTGACCATCTGTATTTCTTTTTTTCAGTTAATTTCCCCATTTATTTTTCAAATGATTATTCATTTTATTTTTGAGTTCTCCATAAATTCTAGATATTAATCCTTTGTCAGTTTTCTAGCTGGCATGATTCTCTTGCATTGTATAGGCTATTTATTTCTATAACCATTTCCTGTACTGTGAAGATATTTTTAGTTTTATGTGATCCCATTTTTTTAGTTCTTACTATCACTGATGCAGATATTGGAATTTCAGAAATCCCTTCTATATCCTTATATCTTGATATTTTCTGCATACATACCCCTAGCAGTTTCAAAGATTTAAGACCTTCATTAAAGTCCTTGATCCATTTTGAATTGATTTTGTACAAGGTGAGAGGTAGGAATCCATTTTCATCTTGCTATATATGGATTACCACTTTTTTAACCATCATTTTTGGATAAGGGCTTTCTTATTACATTTTTTATTACATTCAAATATGTTCTTTCTTTTCATATAAACTTTATTTTTTTTTCATTTCTTTATTTACTTGAGAGAGAGAGGAAGAGGCAAAGAGAAAGAGAGAATGGGCATGCCAGGGCCTCCAGCTACTGCAAATAAACTCCAGACACGTATGACCCTTGTGCATCTGGCTTACATGGGTCTTGGGGAATCGAACCAGAGTCCTTGGGCTTTGCAGGCAAATGTCATAACCACTAAGCCATTTTCCCTGCACAAAATTATCTTTTATAATCTGATTATTTTTATTTATTTTTATTTTAATTTCTGTAGTCAGTGAATACAGTCAAGTTGGTACCATTGTTAGCCTCCTCCCTGTCCTCCCCCCTCCAAAGGGACCCTCCTTGTTAGGTTATATGGCTCATGCTTTGTGGGGTTAGCCTTCAGTTCTGGGTAGGAGAAAATGTCTCTGAATGTCATGCCCCAAAATGTGGCTCTGACATACTTTCCACCCCCTCTTCTGCAAATTTCCCTGAGTCATGTTGGGTTCACATCAGGTCTGCTTCAGTGTTGAGGTCTTGGGAGCCTTCTCTGGATATATGGTTTGGTAGGGGTTGATTGTTCTCTGTGTCTATGTCCATCACCATTGTGGTGGTTCTAGGTTCGCCAAGAAAACAGTATTCTTGCATTTTTCCCCAATTATTCTTAATTTCAGCTGGGGCCCTTTTGAGGTACGAAGGGGTAATTCTCTCCTTAGGATCTGCAACTATCTGGAAAAGAGAAGCAGATTCTCCAAGGGGGAGAGTAAGTTAATACCAAGTAAATGTGATAAGCACTCTTTTTTAGATAGAGTTTAATGGAGAGTGGGCTCATTGTTGGATATGGTTCTGACTTGTTTCCTAGCTCCAACTATGGGTTCCTTTCCACTTAACAGATCAGTTAGCCAAATCGAGAGCAGTTGGTTTCCCACCATGGCTATGTGCCACTATTGTACTTGTATGAGTATCACATTAGGTTATTTTTTGTCATATAACCCTTTCTTAGTGTTTTCTTCTTAATGTAATGGTGAAGTTTGTGAAGGTCTTTTTTCATATATTGAAATAATCATGCTACTTCTGTACTTGTGCCAATTTATATTCTATATTACATTTAAATATGTATATATGTTGAATCATCATTGAATCCCTGACAGGAAGTCAATTTGATAATAGTGTATGATTATTTTAATGTGTTGTTTAATTCAGTTTGCCAATATTTCAATGATTTTTTTATAGTTTTCTTCACTAGGGAAATTGGTCTTTAGTTTGCTTTTTTTGGTGAAACCTTATCTAGTTTTGGTACAAGGATTATACTGTCTTCTTAGAATGGTTTTGGTAGCATTCTATCACTTTTTTCTTTATGTATGGAACAGTTTGAGAAGCATTTATGTCAAATCCTTAAAAGAGTGATAAAATTTGGAAGAGTCTTTATCAAGTCTTAGCTTTTACTTCATTAGGAGACACATTATTAATACTTGAACCTTGGGGCTTATTATTGTTCTCTGTAAACCTTTATTTATCTTCTTGAATTTATTTGGAAGGTAAAATGTGTCTAGGAAGTTATCGTTTGTAGAGTTTTCAGGATTGTTTTTGTATGGAATATGTTCCCAATGTAGTCACTAATGTTCCTCTGGAGTTGATTTGGCTCTGTTGTAATTCCATGTATCTCATTTAATTAAATGCAATTCATTTAATTTAGCTCTTTCCTTTGTTTTTATTAGTTTGGCTAAGGATTTGTCAATTGTGATTATTTTTTAGAGAATCAACTCTTTATTTCTTTGATTTTTAAAATAAAGTTGTTTAGTCTCCATTCCATTATCTTTTACTCTGGTATTGATTATGTCATTGTGTGTATTAACTTTGAATTTGACTTGTGCTTATTTTTCTAAAATCTTTAAGTGCATAATTAATACATTTTTGTGATTTCTCTGGGTTTTTTTTGTAAATGTATACACTCATAGCTATAAACATTCCCATTAGAATTGCTTTTTCTGTCTCTCAAATATTCTGATAAGTTTTAACTACTAATTAAATCCCATGAAAACTACAAATGTGGGCTACAGATATGACTTAGTGGTAAGAGAACTAGCTTTTAAAGCCAATGAACTCAGGTTCAATTCCCCAGGACCCACAAAATCCAGATGCACAAGGTGATGCATGTATCTGGAGTTTTTTGCAGCAGCTAGAGACCCTGGTGTACACCCATTCTCTTTCTCTCTGTCTCTCTCTCTCAAATAAATAACACAAAATACATAAGAAATCTTGCAAAAGACATATTGTTCTGAGAATGCCTATGTAATACAATAATATTGCTATTCTGAGTATATTGTTAATTCAATGGACCAGACAGCCTCGTGGAAGCAATGTCTAAGGATCAGGGCTAGGAATATATATTTAAACAAATACAGCAAATTATTGTAAACATACAAAAATTAGAGATGCGTTCATAGATCAGAAGTTCTTAATATTCTCTTGAATCTATTTGACATTTAAGCAATATGATTAATTTAAATTTCTCTTTATTGGAATGAAGGGAAAAGTCCAGTCTAAACATTAAACATTTGTTCTTTTATCACTGAGAATGCCATATTCCAAGAATGTGGATTGTGTGAACATTTCTTGATGATGTTAGTAATAAGTAATGGCAGGCATTTATAGGATTTTTAAGACAAATTAATATATTTCCCTAACCAAATGTGATATAAATGAATGATATGAAGAAAATGAGGATGGATCTATAATGGATAGCTTTAGAAAAATATATACAGTTTCAAACCTATTTCAAACAGCATATATAATTAATGAAATGCCTGCAGTTTCATTAGGCAAGTCAAAATACTGATTCACCAGATATTACAAATGGAAGGGAAAGAGAGCTGAACTTAAATAGTACTAAGAAGAAACTTTAGAGAATTTTATGGTAGGGGATTATCAATTTAATTACTACAAAATTAATTGCTGTTCCTCTCTATATCCTGTAACACTGTTCACCTAAAATTTCTTAGAAGTCAATATGACCATTGAAAACATTTGAAATGCACAGTTGACTTTTCTCCAAGTCATCTCAGGACAAATGTTTTTTATCAATGTTAATTAGTATATCCCATTTCATACCAGGTAGTAATAGGATTGAACATCTTCTTTTGCCATGTATTGACTAGTCACACATGTACATTAACCCATTTAACAAGTATGTAGTGAGGATGCTACAACAGAAGTGATTTGATGATCAATAATGCAATCTCCTATAAGTGACAAGATTTTAACAGAGCCCATTTCCATGATCACTCCAGTAACCAAGTCAACCAGAAAGTGGATTGCTTGCATTAACTGCATGCAAAAGAATAGGATATACTTTACTTTGAGTATATACGAGCAGTTTCTTTGATTAGTTTTGGTAATATATTCATAATTTTAAATATACTTATAATTATAAATATTTATAATATCCATAGTTATATATCTTATAGTATAATTAATTATAATATATAAATAATCATAGTCATTTATATGTTTATAATATCTATAATTATACTTATAAGTGCTTTTTAATTCTAAGTCCTTCATTTGATATACAATAAAATATGTTCTTTCTCATGGTAGAATCCTGATATATATGTCATGCATCATTACTTTTAAGTTACTTGCAGATCTTGAAAATAGTTCCATGTTTACTGGGGATCTTGAGTGTCAGAAACTACTAATGGAAGCTATGAAGTATCATCTCTTGCCTGAGAGAAGACCCATGATGCAAAGTCCTCGAACAAAGCCTAGAAAATCAACTGTCGGGGCACTTTATGCTGTGGGAGGCATGGATGCTGCAAAAGGTACAAGGGCCAAATGAGTTGATTTCAAAATATCTTAATTTGCAAAATAAGAGAATATATTCCTATCAGTCTTTACTTTATGAAGATTATACTAAACCCTTGCTAAATAAATATATCCAAACCTGATTCTCATAAATAAGGTACATTATGTGATGTTAGGACTTTATTTCTCTTCTCATTTTATGTATCATAATACGTTAAACTTATAATAGGAGTTTCATTTTATGGAAAGCAACTTTAAGTCTGAATACTTACTTTGTACTAGAAAATCTTCTAATGACAGCTTATCTAATGTTCATTATAAAGAAAGGGGCAAGTCAATCCAAATTTTTGCTAGAAACAGAGAGGAAATCTGGAGCTCTTACTCTCAAAACCTGGTAGGTCCTTCAAACTAATTTAAAAGTATTAAAATGTTGACTGCCATGACTCCATTTCTTCATGTGTAATTCCACACAATCTTTCAACACATGTTGCTAAAACAACGAAATGAGGATTTTATAATCAGGAATTAATGGTGAAAGACATAAATCATCAACCTACTTAAAGAGAAACACACTGTTAAACTATATATAAAATTTTATTTGATATAATACCAAAAATATTTTAAAAATTTGAAGATTTATATTTTTGAAAAAGTACTCTTTCCTTTGACATTTGTAAGTGGAATTTGGAAGAAAACAGAGGAAATATGCTGATTAGGTGGAACCCTCTTAATTTAGACACTTTTCTTTTACTATAAGAATATCTGAGACTGGGAATTTATAGAGAAAAAAAGTTTATAAGAATAGAGGCTATGAGTCCAACATGATGGAAAAGTAGAAGGGCAAAGGAAAATTGTACATATAAAAGCACAAAATAAAAAGGACAACATATTTTTAGTGTATTTTAATTAGACAAATAGTAGGTTTCATTATGACGTGAATGTAGCATTGTTCATCATTCTATTATTCTTCTTATCCTCTTCCCCTTTTGTGTATGACAACATGTTTCCATAATAAATAATGGGGTCATGTGAATTCAGTGTTGATCCATTCCAATTTTTATCATCTTATTAACAACTTCCATGCAAATATACCTGACCATACTCCCTCCCCACTGCTATGCTTTTACCTCACTTCCCTAACACCCCTCCACTGAAACCCTAGTTCTTTCCAGCAAGTCTTTATTCTATTTTGAAATCATAGTTTGACACTCTTACTATGCATGCCTTATGCAGGTAGCAAAAGCCACCACTTTGTATCTGAATTCCAAAGCATTCTCCCCCAGTCTGTTGCTCATTTGTTATTTCCTTACCTTTTCTGCAATGTTCCCTGAGCCTTGACAGGCTTTATACAGATGTATCATTTAGTGATGAGCACTCATTTGTCACTTCTTCTCAATATTTTGATGAGTTCCTTAACCAAAAGTGTGAGCAGCAACAATATTTGAACATACACATAAATATTTAAAGAAAAATTTTGTGGATATAATCCATTTAGCCAACAACAATGGGGATAGAAATAAGACACCATACCTAGGTGCATTATGGTGAACATAATTAAGAATAATACTGTATTATAAAGTTTCTTGTTATTTAAATTTAAAATGAAATAAACTAAATGCAAAACATAACTGCATTTATCATATTTTGTGATTTTTTTTTGTATGTCAGTGCTGGGGACCAAGCCCTGTGTCTTAGTAATGCCAGACAAATGCCCTACCATTGAGCCACATATGAAGGTCCTATTTTATCATAGCCTTAAAGATTTAATATACAACATGAAAGATGAAATATGTTTGTGTGTGTGTGTGTGTGTGTGTGTGTGTGTTATATTTATTTCTATTTCTGTCAATTTTAAATTTTTCTTACATAAGGGAATGTGTTTCAAAATGTAAAATATCTACAACACTAAAACTGCTTGGGCAAATAAGATAAATGTGAAGCTACTATACCTGGACTCTACTGCCACAGTTCAAGATGGGAGGGAGTGGAGTTTTCTTCCTTAGACCTTTTGAGTTTTTATTATATGTAAACATCATGAGAGGCACTATAGGAAATTTCAGAGTACTGGGAAAAGTAGTAAAATGTTTCATTTTTTAATTTAATTTTATTTATTTGAGAGAGAGAGGGAGAGAAGGGGCACACCAGATTCTCTAGCCACTGCAAACAAACTCCAGGCACATGCATTCTTGTGCATCTGGCTTAACATAAGTACTGAGGAATCAAACCTTGGTTGTTAGGCTTTGCAGGCAATTGCATAAACCACTGTCTCATCTCTCCAGCCCATGCCTTTATTTATAGTGTGTTATTTCTGTTATTCTTAAAGATTATTTTAGATTATTTTTGAACTTTCATCTTTGATGTTCAGAAAATCCATAGAAAGTTCTTAGTAAAAATTTGAAAATGGGGGCTAGAGAGGTGGCTTACTGGTTAAGGCACTTAGCTGTGAAGCTTAAGTATACAAGTTTCACGTACTCATGTAATCCAGATACACATGGTGGTACACGCATCTGAAGTTTGCAGCGGCCAGAGGCCCTGCTATGCCTATTCTCTCTCTCTCTCTCTCTCTCTCTCTTGTTCATTCTATTTCTCTCAAAGAAGTGAATATTTTTTTAAAAAATGAAAATCATCAAACAACACTTTCAATGTCCTGTTTGTCTAGGTTATTGAACCATGTTTATATTTATTAAAAACAATCAGTTCTGAGAGATAATATGGCAAAAGGCAAAATAAAAGTTAGTGTACATACTTTTAGAAAGTTGGATAAAGGAAATGAATAAGCCACACATATTCATAATTCCAAGGCCTGTAGTGTTTCTAGCAATACTGCAATTCAATTTGGTACATTTTGTGTACTCTTATAAAGATGACAAATAAAGATTGGGTAGGAGTTTTGAAAGGAATTGAGACAGGTTTGCAACATTCTAGTTACAATGTTGATTTAGACAAAAAATTCTAAAGAAAAAAATCCATAAAGTATGATTTTTCCAATAAATGTAAATCTTCCTCCTAGAGTATTGAGGGAATTTATATTTAAATTAATTGAAATACCAGGGAGTATGGGAAAGGAAGATATGAAAGTTTTCAAAATTCAAGATGCAGGGTTATTGGTTAAAATATTATGATTGTAGTGGATAGCTCTAGAAATAGTATAGAAAATATTTTTTATCTTATATTATGCCTGAAAAAAATTACCAGGCATAAGTTACATATCTACAACTTTCAGGTTCAACATTCTGTGTAATTAATGCAGCTTTGTACAGTTTTCTAACCTACTACTGCATCATTACTATATATAATTAGTTCATTTTACCTTTCATTTCCTAACCAAAATGCATTCTTTGTAAATCCCAGTGGTTAATACTATTATAAGTAAAATAAAAAATAAAAAAAAATAGGAAGTCTTGGGAAAATTGAAATGGTTAAATGCAAACCTATTGTTGTATGTGAAACTGAGATGAAATTCCCTGAAATGTCCACAAATGCTATAAGTATGAAAAGTAGTACTAGTTATTAGTTATTTATCAAAAGTTCCCTATAGTACAAAATTAGCTTTAAATTAAAAGTATTAGTAGCTATTATGAGTGAATTGAAATAAGTATCACCTACTAAAGTAAACTTTATTATAGTGATAGTAATAATTTACTGCTACAATAGTAAAAATATACTATTTCAGTAACCTTGGTACTTTTGTAATTGAAAAGGAATTTTTTTTAAATTCATGAATGAAGTAATATTTCAGAATGGTATCTTTTTAGTCATGATTCTTCATGTTACATTCCATGGAATGATTTTTGTGTGTGAAACAATATCCAAAGCCAACTTGAAAGGAATTTTCATTTCTGGTTAATTGTATATGTATTTAAGAATTTACAAAAAAAGTTTAATGAATGGCATATTAGTTACTTTACCCATTGCTATGGTCAACTATCTAGCAAGAAGGGTTTATTCTGGCTTGCAGCCTCAGGGATACACTCAGTCATGGCTGGAAAGGCAATGATGCAAGCCAGCTGATCACATTCCATCTGAAGTTGGGCCACACTAGAAAATTTTAAGGCCTAGCCTTAGTAACCCACCTCCTCTATCAAGGCCCCACTTCCTAAAGCAACTTCTTAAATGGCTTGACCATATGGGATGCCAATTGTTCAGACACAAGGGAAACATTTCACATTTGAATCACAACAAATGGTCATAATAACTAAAACTTTAAAATGTGTAAATGTTGCATAATATAATCAAAAATAACAATGTCTGAATGCTTGATACTTGGTTTAATAGCACCAGTAGGATAATTTATTTAAAATGGTATTATGATGGTATAAGACTTGTGCATTTTTATAATTTATTCTTTTAGCCCATTTTGATTGAGAAGTAGTAAAGATATCACTCTTTGCCTTATCTTTAACTTATTAGTGCCATGTAAGTTAACTAATATAATTTGAGCTCTACTCACTGATAATATGCTATAAATTATAGATATAATATTTATTTTGAATTATGGCAATTCAATTTTTTATATCTTTGTCATTTACCATTGTTCATTATCCCTGTAACAGGTACCACTACAATTGAGAAATATGACCTCAGGACCAACAGTTGGATACATATTGGCACTATGAGTGGTCGCAGACTTCAGTTTGGAGTTGCAGTTGTTGATAATAAACTCTATGTTGTGGGAGGAAGAGATGGTTTGAAAACTCTGAATACTGTGGAATGTTTTAATCCAGTTACCAAAACCTGGGGTGTGATGCCTCCTATGTCAACACACAGGCATGGCCTAGGTAAGATATTACTGTGATATAGTTTATCAAAAGTATTTACTGAAGTTTTTCAAAATTTAATCTAACTAACTTTATAGGGATGTATTTAAAACATAGTCAAAATGTCTACAAAATGCTGAAAAGCTCAAGCAAATAATAAAACCCAGTGGAAAGGTTTAATTGTTCTATAATACCATATCATTAATTCTGTGTCCCTGCTTCGAGTTTTCCACAGGATTTCTTTTCACAAAGCTAACACTTTTGGGGAGAAATATATTATTGGAAAACTTAAAAGTACTACAGAAAACTTTCTTCAAGCTCTTCTAATTGTGGTGAGCTATTGATGATGATCAAGTACCTTGTTCTACCTAGATGAATGATGACTTTACTACAAGAGGCAAATCTATAGTCTCAGGGCGTAGGTTAAAAGTAAAGATGTCAAGAAAAAAAATCCCAATTTAAGGTATAGTTTCTTTGGAAAGAACAGGGCTGTCTGGAATAGTGGGGAATACTGACTCCTCTGAATATTTATTTGTTAGTGCACAGTTTTTTCATACTAAACTCCATGTGGTTTCAATGTCATCATGTTTGAAGAACTGAATTGACTACGTAATAATTTTATTTAAAAATTATTTATTTGAATAGATGAATCTATAGCCACTGTATACACATTCCAGATGCATACAGCAGCTGGCTTGACCTGGGTACTGGGAAATCAAGTACAGATAGCAGGCTGTGTAGGCAAGCATCCTTAACTGCTGAACTATCTCCTTAGTCCATAATAGTTGTTTTTAAAATTCATATATAGCAGTTCCAGGACTGGCATTTTGCCTTTTTTTCTGGATGAATGGCTACTGCTTAATGGTACATAATATAGTTTTTAGTTCAATTATATCACTCATATATATGCATATATATACATGTATATACACATATATGTGTATCACTCATATGTATGCATATATATATATATATATATATATATATATATATATATATATATACATATATTTGTATCTGTATATACTCCCTAAAGAAAAATAAGGATTTTTCTGCATTCTAATTTATGTTAATAAAGATGGAGAAGAGAAGAATTACAAAACACACTGAGAAGCTGATTAAGATAGTGAGGAAGGTGAAGCTTGTTCTCAGAATATTGTTAAATACTCAGAAAAAGATAATTCATAGTATCTAACAGGGTAAATTTAAACCTACAAAGGGACATGTCAAGCTAAATATCTCATAAGAATATCTTTGCTCTATATATTTAAATAAAGGTTAAAAAGACCTTCCACCTTCATCTGGGTTTACAGTAGATAAAACATCAGGTTGCATATATTCCTTGCACTAAAAACAGTACTGAGGTCAGGAGAGATGGCTTAGCCCTTAAGACACTTGCCTGTGAAGCCAAAGGAGCAGGGTTGAATTCACCAGGACCCACATAAACCAGATGCACAAGGTGGCAAATGTGTCTGGAGTACATTTACTGTGGCTAAAGGCCCTGGCATGCCCATTCTCTCTCCTTCTTCCTCTTTCTTTCTCTCTCTCTTCTCAAATAAATGTAATAAATTAAAACAGCAGCCAGGCATGGTGGTGCACACCTTTAATCCCAACACTTGGGAGGCAGAGGTAGAAGGATCACCGTGAGTTCGAGATCACCTTGAAACTACATAGTGAATTCCACATCAGCCTGAGCTAGAGTGAAGCCCTACCTCAAAAAGTATGTGTGTGTGTGTGTGTGTGTGTGTGTGTGTGTGTGTGTGTCTGTGTGTGTGTGTGTGAGAGAGAGAGACAGAACAGTCCTTAAATTATGCCAGAAAAAAATATAGCTTCCCATTTTCTTGTGTACCTAGTAAAACATTCTGCTACTTCTGTTGACTCTAGTAATGCAGCAATAATACAATTCTATAATGCATAATTGTAGCTGAAAATTTCCTAGGTCATTATTATATTTAGGCTCGTATCAGAATGTATATGGTTCAAATATATGGAAAACTACTTAAGAAAGAGACTATAAATGTTCAAGCAGCCCATTGTTTGCAGTTAACTTGTGTTGCATCAGACATACCTAGTTGAGCCCTCATACAATTTTTACCCTTTAGGTGTAGCCACACTTGAAGGACCAATGTATGCTGTTGGAGGTCATGATGGATGGAGTTACCTAAATACCGTAGAAAGATGGGACCCTGAGGGACGCCAGTGGAATTATGTGGCCAGTATGTCAACTCCTAGAAGCACAGTTGGAGTTGTTGCATTAAATAATAAGTAAGTTGAAACACAAATGCTCTTTGCTTCCAGATCATGTAGTTAAGAACTTCTGTGTGATGATTATCCAAAGGAAAAAAAAATCCAACTAATTATTACTCCCTTGTTAGAAGTTATACAAATCTTTGGTTATTTATTATGACAGATTTTTTTCATCTAATATACATTATTTATTCCATATTCTCCAGGCACTTACTATTAAAAGTGTTGTCCTAGAGCCATCAAAATAAATATTCTTGGGGACACTTTTGGCAATGTATCATCTTAGCTCCACTACAGACCAACTTAAAATCTGTGTTTTAACAAGATCCCTAGGAATTGAGTATGCACATAGTACTAAAATGTATTTTTGTAGGTGATCACTTCCAAGATTACCCTTTGGATTTTCATGTATTGGATTTTCCACCACTGTTTACTCTTGATTACTAAAACTTTTGTCTATATTCACAAACATGGAAAGCTTTTGTTCAGTAATATCTCATTTTAGTGTTCCCACTATCAAATCCTACCTATTTTACCTTCCTGAAAATTTACTGTAATTCCCTGTAAGAGTTATCTAATAAACTAAACCTGATGATATTATTTGTTTCAAAAGCTTGTATTTATACATGATTATTATAAGGCATATTGGAGAGCTTGCATAATAAGAATGTCAGATAATAGGGTGGTACAATGTCGAGAGACTTCATTTAACTTTGTGTTTTTGAGTTCCCATTGTTCACAACTCAGCATGAAGGGCTGTTATAAACATATTATTTAATAAATGCTGAGTGCTTAGCACTAAATGTAATTTATAAAATGCCTTCCAAGGCTCAGGGAACACTGAAGAAGAGAGGGCTAAAAGACTGTAAGAGACAGAGGAAGGTGAGGAGTGCCATTGCATGCTGTCTTTAAAATATGACATAGTGGGCTGGAGAAATGGCTTAGCGGTTAAGCGCTTGCCTGTGAAGCCTAAGGACCCCAGTTCGAGGCTCGGTTCCCCAGGTCCCACGTTAGCCAGATGCACAAGGTGGCGCACGTGTCTGGAGTTCGTTTTCAGTGGCTGGAGGCCCTGGCGCGCCCATTCTCTCTCTCTCTGCCTCTTTCTCTCTCTGTCTGTCGCTCTCAAATAAATAAATAAAAAACAAAAAAAAAATATGACATAGTCATTGCTTTCATGAGCTGGTAGTAGCGTCCCTTACCTGCACAAGACCTGCACAAGATTGGACCTATCAACATTCTGACATGAATAGTGGAGGGGATCATGTGTTCACTACTCCTTCCTGAGGAGGTGTTTGTAGCTAATGGTTGCTGGGGAAAGGGGGGCATTTTATTCCGTAGTATAACCACTGGTAAGATGACCATGATCTGTTAAGTA
Source organism: Jaculus jaculus (assembly GCF_020740685.1). NCBI lineage: Eukaryota > Metazoa > Chordata > Mammalia > Rodentia > Dipodidae > Jaculus > Jaculus jaculus. Next base: position 77,664,580 of record NC_059125.1, read on the forward strand.
GCCCCACACTCATACTCATTCAGGCTACCCTAATTAGATTCAGTAGGTCATCAAAGGAAAGAAATCAATAAAGGAAAGAGACAACTTGGGAGGAAGATGTTCAGTCAGAGAGGATAGATGACAACAGTAGTAAACAGGAGGTGAATGTGATCAAAATACACCATTTATGCATATAAAAGTGTCAATAAATTATAAAATAAAATCATGTTTGACACAACCAGTGAAGTAAGTGGACTAAGTAAAGAAATAAACACTGGAGTAAGCAAAAAAGAATGTTGCAGGATTAAATTAGATTAAACATTGCTTATTGAAAGAATTGACATCTTAAAGTGATAAAGGAACTTGGTTAATTTCTACACTGTGGAAAAAATTCAGTTTCTAGATTATTTCACATTACTTGTTATTTGCATAATAAAAACTTAGTATATTATAGAGATGCTGAGGCGAAGCAGTGGAACCCACCTAAAATTGCAAGGCATTTGGTCTTTATCACTGAAAACATCCCGCCTTTTTCTACTCATAATTTCCCAAAGGACGCTGTAATAAAATTTGACACATGCCAAGTGGGGGAGGGGTTGAAATAAGCAAGATCTTAGTAGATACCTCAGATAACCATCCACTCATAAACCCCATCTATATGATGTAAAATAGTGAGGGTGTACAATGCATCCTCAGAAATAAAATAAATATAAATTATTTTAATTCTCTTTTCTGTGCATTAATTTTGTGTTGTGCACACACACACACACACACACACACACACACACACATGTAATTCTATATATTTTTCTAGGTTATATGCTATTGGTGGACGTGATGGAAGTTCCTGCCTCAAATCAATGGAATATTTTGACCCACACACTAACAAATGGAGCCTGTGTGCTCCAATGTCCAAAAGGCGTGGAGGTGTGGGAGTTGCAACACACAATGGATATTTGTATGTAATAGGGGGCCATGATGCTCCTGCTCCTAACCACTGCTCCAGGCTTTCTGACTGTGTGGAAAGGTAAACTGTTTTTATTTATTTATCTGTATGTTATTATTTGGTTATTTATCTTATTCAGAAATGGAAAACTATCAGAAATTAATAATTAGCCGTTTAAGTAAAATAGTTCTGTAAAATTGTGCACTTACTCTCGGATACAAAATAATTTGGAATCATTCTTAAGGATTTATATGTAGTGTAAAACTTGATTAAACCTGATGACCTAATGTTTTATAGTCAAAATATAAATTAATGATGATGACAGGATGAAAATTAAGGACATCTTATGACATAGTGTATCAATCAACTCACCAAACTAAAATCAATTAAATATACTGTTTATAAACTCAACTCAATCCTCAAATGGATAAAATATTTATTATGATAAAATACAGACAGAATTTCCAAAAATATTGTTGACAATTTCCTGAACAATGACTCCATTGCAATAAATATTCACTTTCCCAAAGGAGATCAGTTCTTTGAGGAGGAGAAATTCTTTCAGATAAACATTGTGATATGTTGGTTACAATAGGGTCATATGGCTATGTTATATTGTCCATATTCCTTTTCAAGATGGCTAAAATGTAAATATATGCAAAATAGTTGAACTAATATTAACTTATCACAAAATGACAAATTTATATCCATTAAGTTTATCAAACACAGAAAATAGTGACAATGTCCTTAAGAAACATTCAGGAATAGATAGAATTTCTATTTTGAAGGTATACAAAAGTTGAAAGAAATTTCTTTTTTTTTTTTTAAATTAGTTTTCTATTCTGCAAGTACAGGCAGTTTGGTACCATTATTAGGCTCATTCGTGACCTACCCCCTTCCCATGGGCCCCTCCTTGTTGAGGTATATGGGTCGTGTATTGTGGAGTTAGCCCACAGTTATTGGTACGATAAATGTCTCTGCATATCATGACCCAATATGTGGCTCTGACATTCTTTCCACCCCCTCTTCAGCAAAATTTCCCTGAGCCATGAGGAATTTCTTATGTAACAAAAAGCACTACTACAACCATTTATGTAAAAAAAGGAACACTTTTTAGATGAGAACAGTTGCTTTGTTCATAAATATAACTCAAAAGTTCAGTTCAAAGTAATAATAAAGACCACATGGTATTATGGTCTAAAATACCAAGATAGATACTTTGGGATTATTTTTATTCTACAAATGTTGTTTTATGTACTGGAGAGATGGCTTAGCAGTTAGGTGCTTGCTATGAAGCCTAAGGACCTGGGTTTCGAGGTTTGATTCCCCAGTACCCACATAAGCCACAAGGCGGCGCATGCGTCTAGAGCTCATTTGCAGTAGTTGGAGACCCTAGCGTGCCCATTCTCTCTCTCTCTCTCTCTCTCTTTCTCTCTCTCTCTCTCTCTACCTTTTTCTCTCTGTCGCTCTCAAATAAATAAATCAAAATAAGCAAAAAATTCAAAATATCTTTTATTATACATATGGTTTATCTTGAGTTAAACAAAAATAAACTCCTTTGGGCTGGAGGCATGGCTAGACAGCTAAGATGCTTGACTGAAAAGCCAAAGGACACAGGTTCCCCAGGACCCACATAAGCCAGATGCACAAGGTGATTAATTTGTGTGGAATTTGTTTGCATCTGCTGGAGGACTTGGCCTGCCAATTCATTCTCATTCTCTCTCTCCCTCTCTTGCTCTCTCTCTCTGTCCCTCTTTCTTTATCTCTCTCAAGTAAATAAATAATAAAACATTTTTAATATTTTATTTTAATTAATTTATTTTTTTGACAGAGAAAGAGGGAGAAAGAGTGAGAGAATGGGATCACCAGGGCTTCCAGTCACTGCAAACGAGCTCCAGACAAGCGTGTCCCCTTGTGTATCTGGCTAAAACGGGTCCTAGGGAATCAAATGTGGGTCCTTTGGCCTTGCAGGCAAATAAAGTAAAGGCTAAGCCATTCTCCAGCCCTGCTGTTTTTTTTTTTTTTTTAATGTAATGACTACAAGAAAATAATGATCTTTTTTTTTACCCAGGAAGCATATTGTTGAATTATAATTAACAAAAATAAACAAAAAAGAGAGCTAATATTTTCATACAGGGAATATCTGATCTGTGATAATTGCTTTTCTGTTAAGGAGAAATAGATATACATTTTGTATATACATTTTATTTATCTGTCCTTCAGTGAACTATACTGTATTGCTTCTGCATGGCTACTGTGAATAAGGCTAGTATAAACATAATGTTTGACAACCTGTCTTCCATTCTTTTGAATATATATCCAGAAGTGAGATGGATGGATAATATATACTTCTAATTTTAATTTTTTGAGGAGCCAACATAGCTTTCCATAGTATCTATTATGTTTTCATTTTATTTTCACCAAAATAGAAAACATAAAAGGAATCAATTTTTGTAATCCTTGCTAACATTTGTTATTTTATTTTCTTTTAATTAAGAATATAATTTGAGCTAGGCATGGTGTTGCATGCCTTTAATCCAAGCACTTGGGAGGCAGAGGTAGGAGGATCAATTGCTGTGAGTTCAAGGCCACCCTGTGGCTTTTTAGTGAATTCCAGGTCAGCCTGGGCTAGAGTGAGACCCTAAATCATAAAAGCCAAAACAAACACAAAGAAATGGATATCCTTACTTTGTATGGACACATCATGTGTTAGTGCCATCATTTCCCCCTCTCCTGCCCCATTTTGCTGAAGGCCCACCTCAGTAGGGTTGCAGATATTCTCCATAGGTATTTTTCTTTTTTTGAGAATAATAACAATCCTAATAGATATGAAGGTGTCTGTGATTATGATTTGCATTTCCATAATATTATGAATGGTCAGAATCTTATCTACTATTACCAGCCATTTGGGTACCTTCATTTGAGGAATGTCTATGTAAATTCTCTACATATTTCTACATATTTTTTTGTGGAAGGGATTTATTTAATTTTACAATTCCTAGGGAATTTCTGGTGGAAGAAGCTTAATTCCATATACCCAAGCAAAGAGAAACAACTGCAACAAGCAAACACCAACAAGCAGAGAGTACAAACCACCAGAACTCAATCTGCTTTTTCCATACCTTTGGGCCAGACAATCAGATCAGTCCCCAGTGACACACCTCTCTGTAGCAGGTATCTGCCTGCTAGGTCTGAAGTTGCATCCTCATTTTTAATAAGACACCTGAGTCTTTGGGGCCATACATTTACACTATGATATTCATAGTATGGATTTGAATATGTATGTGTCAGGCCCTTTTGCTGTTGCAAATGAATTTCCGCTGCATATTTTAACGTAAAGGTGTAAGTATATTTATTTGAGTCTTAAAATATTCTTGAAGCTAATCTCATGTCAGATACATAATTTGTAAATAATTTCTTCCAATTTGTGGATTGCTTGTTCATTATATTTTAATACCTTTTGACATGCTAAATGATTTACTTTTGATAAAAATCTCATTAAATCTGTACTCATCTTGGTTGACTTTGCTTTCAATGTCATGTCTAATAAATGATTTCCAGATGCATTTTTATGAAGCTTTTCATCTGGGTTGGCTTTAGTTTAATGTCTTCTGACCAAACATTTGAGTCGTTAGTCTATTTAAGTTTATTATCTGTAGAGATCTAACTATGCCTTTTCTAAGTGAATCTCTGGTCTTTCAGTATTGTTTGAAAACAGTCTCCTGTACTCATTAAGGGTTCTTGGCACCATTGTAAAAACTCAGTATGTGAGGTTTTGCTTAAGGTCCTTTATTCTGTTTCAGTGATCTTTACATCATTATGATAGAAAAACACTATTTTGTTTTAAGTGATTAGGATGTTTAAAATTTCCAAATTTCTTTTTTTCAGCTATTCTGAGTACCTTAGTATTCCATATGGAATTATTGTGGATGTTTATAATTCTACAAAAATAATACCTGGGGTTATGATATGTATTTGATCTGTACCTGACATTGTATAACCCTGAAATCTTATTAAGTCCTAAAATCCATAAATAAGAAATATCTTTCCATTTATTGAAGATTTCTTTGTTTTTCTCTTTTGCTTAAGTGCTGATGTCATAAATCCCAATAATGATGTGAATAAAAATAGTAGATGTAGAAATCATATCTTGGTCATGAATAGAAGAAAAAAAAAAACAAATCAAGGTAATTTTACAATAAGAGATAACCAGGATGGGGGCAGGGAAAGGCAAAAGTACACATTTGATCTGTAAACAGAAAGGAGGCTAAAGGAATGGGGAGATGAAGGAGAAGAGAATCAACTCAAACAACCTGTGTTAACTTGAAGATGCTCTGATACCTAAACTCTTTATGCTGCCTAAGTAATAAATAAAATGACAAAAAAGAGAATAAGAGCTAGAGAGATGACTAGCAGTTAAGGCACTTGCCTTCAAAGCCAAATGACCTGGCTTCGAATCCCTAGGCCCCACATAAGCCAGATACACAAGGTGGCTCATGGGTCTGGAGTTTGTTTACAGTGGCTATAGTCCTTAGCATGCCCACTCTCCTTCTCTTTCTGTCCACTTCTCTCTCTCTCTCTCTCTCTCTCTCTCTCTTTCTCTCTCAAATAATTAAATACAAATTTAAAAAAAGAAATGTTAGAGAAAATATATTTCTCTAGAAAATGCATCTATTCTAGTATTTATTTTAATGTCTTATCAGATGTTTGGTGTATTACAGAGACACTTTCCAGAGACTTTTATTTCAAATGGAGCTTGTTTTCTTTTAATTAACTTTTATTAGATATGAACATAGTATGTAAAAACACATTGTTGGCAGCATCCTTTCCCTCATCCTTGCCTCTTTTCCAAAGAGGCCCACCCCTGTGGGGATGCAGGTCAACCTCATGGAGATTGTGGGTCATACATTGTGGGAACAGCAGTTTTAGGCAATTGCAATGTCTGTTTGTGGCTCTAACAATTTTTTCACCCCTTCTTCTGCAAAATTCCCTGAGTCATGTTAGGTACACTTCAAGTGCACTTCAATGATGGACTCTGGGCCTCTCATTTAACAGGTGCTGAGTGTCCTTGGTGTCTATCTCACTCACCCTTGTGCTGCTATCAGGTTCATTGAGAAAACAGCACTCTAGCTCATTTGCCCAGTCCCTCTGTGGTTTCAGCTGGGGCCAGGGTGAAGTGCACCGGGTTGTTTATCTCCTCAGGTTCTGCTCCCATCTGAAAAAGAGAAGAAGATTCTCCAACGGAGAATGAAGTCAGCACCAGTTAAATGGGATAACCATTGTTAATTTAGAAAGAATTTAAAGAGTATAGAACCTCTTATAGCCAAAGGTTAATGGGAGCTTGACAATGGAAAGCAGAATCATGATCTGGATATGATTGTGACTTGTTTCCAAGTTCTAGATAAATTCCCTCTAATGGAATAACAGGGTCTGTTGGTAACTGTATATTCACCCTTTGCAGGAGTCTCCATATTGGTTTCCATAGTGGTTGTACCAGCTTACACTCCCACCAACACTGAATAAATGTTCTTATTTCTCCACAGCCTTGCCAACATTTGTTTCTATTTGATTTTTTTTTAATGTTTGCTATCCTTACTGGGGTGAGGTGGAATCTTGTATTTGTTTTAATTTGCATTTCCCTAATGGTTAGTTGTTAAGTCAGAATAAAATGGAGTCACCAAGGACAGCAGGAGGGTGAGAGAGAAGTGAGGAATCCACATTCCTCAAGAAATTGCCCAGCCATTACTCCTCCCCTGCCTAACAAGTCTCCAAGTCTAGATTTACTGCCCCCTTGTCTCTTACCGGGTCACTTCTGATCTCACCTTACGGTTAATGTAAAGAACAGAGATTTACTGCCCCAACAAAAAAAATATTCCTTCCCTTCCTCACCTTCCCCCAACTAAAGAGCCTATAAAGCCCACTATCTGTAACCACAAGCTGACTGCTCCACTCTACAGAGTAAGTCCTGAAAGCTCGTGTTTTCTCCCCAAATATAAACTTCCATCTTTGCCTCAGAGTGCTCTTCATGGTCTTGGTCACTCTTGAAGCTTACAGTTAGTGATGTTGAACATTTTACTAAGTGTGAGTTAGCTATTTGTAATTCTTCCTCTAGGAACTACCTATTCAGTTTTCTGCCCTATTGTGGAGTGGGTTGCTTCATTTTTTATTGTTTAGTTTTTTTGAGTTCTTTGTAGATTCTAGATACTAGACTTCTGTCCGTGGTATAGCTGGCAAAGATTTTCTCCCATTCAGTGGATAATCTACTGGCTCTGCTTATGTTATATTTGTCTGTGCAAAAGCTTTTTAGCTTCATTAGACACCATTAGTTGAGTGCTTGTTTAATTTCCTGTGATACTTAGGTTTTGTTCAGGAAGTCTTTACCCAATCAAATATTGTGAAGAGTGTGGCCTATGTTTTCTTTTAGTATTTGAAGATTTCCAGGTCTTATATTGAGGTATTTCATCCATTTGGACTTTATTTTGGTGTATAGAGAAATGATTAGGTCTAATTTAACTTTTCTACATATGGTCATCCAATTTGTTCAATACCATTTGTTGAAGATGCTGTCTTTCCTCCTGTCTACATTATTGGCACCTTTGTCAAAGATCAAGCAGCTGTAGTTAATTATCTAAGGTCTGGATCATCAATTTTCTTCCACTGGTCTATGTTTCTGTTTTTATTCTACTACCATGCTGGGTTTTTTGTTTTTTTTGGTTTTTATTTTTTTTTTTTTTTTTATTTTATTTTTTTTTTTTTTTGGTTTTACAAGGTAGGGTCTCACTGTAGACCAGGATGACCTGGAATTCACTCTGTATTCTCAGAGTGGCCTTGAACTCTCAGTGATCCTCTTACCTTGGGATTAAAGGTGTGCACCACCACACCTGGCCCCATTCTCTTTTTATCACTATGGCCTTGTAATATAGCTTTAGATTGAAAATGGTGATACCTTCTGTGGTGTTTTTTTTTTTTTTTCTGTTGATGTTGAATATATGTTTGCATATCCAAGGCCTGCTGCCATTCCATATGGAATTTTAGGTTATTTTCTCAGTCTCTATAAAGAATTATGCTGGTATTTTATTGATATTGCATTAAATCTATATATTGCTTTTGGTAGAATTGCAATTTTCATAATATTAATTCTACCTATGCAAGAGCATGGGAAGTCGTTCCATTTACCCAAGTCCTCCTCAATTTCTTTCTTGAATTTCTTTTTATGTTTTCTTTTGTTCTGTATATTTGTCCTTTGCTTATAGAAAACCTACTGATTTTTGTTCAATGATTTTATATCCTGCCACATGCTGTTAATCACCTTTAGAAGTTGTGAGATAAAGACATTTGTGTCACTTATGTATGGGATCATGTCATTGGTAAATAGGGATAACTTGACTTCTTCCTTTTCAATTTGAATCTCTTTTATTTCTTTCTCCTGTCTTATTGCTTGGGCTAGTACTTCTAGTACTAAAGTGAAGAACAGTGGTGAAAGTGAGCACCCCTGTCTTGTTCCCATTCTAGGTGGGAATTCCTTAAGACTTTCCCCATTAATTATTTTTCAGGCTTTGGGTGTTTTATATATAGCCTTTACTGTGTTAAAATATAAACTATCCATACCTATTCTTACCAGTGTTTTGATCATAAAGTGGTGTTGTATTTTGTCAAAGGCCTTCCTTCATTAATGGAGATGATCATGTGGTTCTTGTGGTTAAGTTTATTTATGTAGTATATTACATTTACCAATTTGTGTATGTTGAACAATCCTTGCATCCCTGGCATGAAGCCTACTTGATCAAGTGGATAACGATTTTGTTTTTAGTTATGTATACAGTGTGTATACAGCCATGGTACTACATTGTTAGCCTTCTCCCCGTTATCACCCCTTCAGATTGCGGGTGTTGCCTTGTAGGGGTGGCTGTCAGTTATGGGGGAGAGGCAATGTCTCTGTGCATAATGACCCCACTTATGACTCTAACAACCTTTCTGCCCCCCTTCCACAAATTTCTCTGAGCCATGTTGGGTTCATTTTAGGTCTATTTCAGTGACAGAAGGTCTTGGGGGTCTCTGTGTCTCTGGATATCTGATTTTGTAGGATTTCAATGTTCTCTGTGACTTTCTCCTTCACCCTTGTGCTGGTACTAGGTTTACTGAGAAAGCAACTTTGCTCATTACTCCGCTAACTCTATGGCTTCAACTGGTGCCATGGTGGGGCACATTGGACTGATTCTCTCCTCAGGTTCAGCATCAATCTGAAAAAAAGAAGCAAATTCTCCAATGGAGAGTGAGGTCAGTGCAAGGTACATTGATACCCATTCTTATTTTAGAGAGAATTTAATAAGTGTAGCCCCTCTTGTAGCCCACTATTGGTGGGAGCATGATATTGGAGAGCAGGCTCATTTTTGGATATGGTTCTGACTTGTTTCCCCATTCCAGGTATGGGTTCCATTCTACTGAGTGGATCCATTAGCCAAATCAAGAGCACTTGGTAATCTACTGTGGCTGTGTACCACTATAAGAAATATCCAACCCAAAAAGTCACAGATGGGAGAAATAATTAATATCAGAGCAGAAATTAATTAATTGGAAACCAAGAAAAAATTAAGAAATTTGATGAAACAAAGAGCTGGTTATTTGAAAAAAAAAATAAGCAAGGTTGATAAACCCCTGGCCAACTTGATCAAGTGAAAAAAATAAATGCTTCAAATAACCAAAATTATAAATGAAAAATGAGAGAACACAATAAGCATAAGTGAAATGGGGAGAATCATCATGAATTACTTCAAAACAAAATTGGCTAATATGAATGGAATGGATGATTTCCTGTACCACCCACCAAAGTTAAACTCAGAGCAGATTAATCTCTTAAACAAATCTTTCACAAACACTGAGATTGAAAGGGTAATCAAAAACCTTCCTATAAAGAAGAGTCCAGGACCAGATGGCTTCTCAACTGAATTTTATAAAACCTTCATGAAAGAATTGAAACCAATTTTTCTCAAATGTGTCACACAATCAGAGAACAGGGAAAGCTCCCCAACTCTTTCTATGAATCTAGTATCACCCTAATACAAAAACCAGGCAGAGATACCACAAGAAAAGAAAACTACAGGTCTATTTCCCTGATGAATTTAGATGCAAAGATCCTGAACAAAATCCTCACAAACCAAATTCAACAACACATCAAAGATATTATCCACCTGGATCAAGTAGGTTTCATCCCAATAACACAGGGATGGTTCAACATATGAAAATCTGTCCATGTAATACACCACATAAATAAGCTAAACAGAAAAAACCACATGATCATCACAATAGATGCTGAAAAGGCCTTTGGCAAAATACAACATTACTTCATGATCAAAACAATGGAGAGAATAGGCATGGACAGTCTATAGTTCAACATAACAAAGGCTATATATAAAGATCATAAACTGGGTGTGGTCACACACACCTTTAATCTCAGCATTGGGAGGCAAAAGTAGGGGGATCACCATGAGATCGAGGCTACCCTGAGACTACATACTGAATTCCAGGTCAGCCTGGATTAGAGTGCAATCCTACCTCGAAAAACAAAAACAAACAAACAAACAAATCCTAAAGCCCAAATAATATTTAATGGGGAGAGACTGAAGGAATTCCTGTTAATATCAGAATCAAGACAGGGGTGCCCACTCTCACCTCTGCTCTTCAACATAGTAATGGATAATTCTTTTTTTTTTTTTTTAAATTTTATTTATTTATTTATTTGAGAGCGACAGACACAGAGAGAAAGACAGATAGAGGGAGAGAGAGAGAATGGGCGTGCCAGGGCTTCCAGCCTCTGCAAACGAACTCCAGACGCGTGCGCCCCCTTGTGCATCTGGCTAACGTGGGACCTGGGGAACCGAGCCTCGAACCGGGGTCCTTGGGCTTCACAGGCAAGCGCTTAACCGCTAAGCCATCTCTCCAGCCCGGATAATTCTTTTGATGTGTTGTTGAATTTGGTTTGCAAGGATTTTGTTCAGGATTTTTACATCTAATTTCATTAGGAATATAGGTCTATAGTTTTCTTTCCTTGCTGCATCTTTGTCTGGTTCTGGTATTAGATGATGCTAGCTCCATAAAAGGAGTCATAGATGATCCCCTGGTCTCTGATTATGCAGAAAAGTTTGAGAAAAAATGGTTTCACTTCTTCCATGAAGGTTTCATAGAATTCAGCTGAGAAACTGTCTGTTTCTTGACTTGTTTTTGAGGAAGTTTTTTTTTTTATTATCTGTTCCATCGTCATGGATGTGATAATGTGATAAGTTTGTTTAGGAGATTAATCTGCTTTGAGTTTATTTTTGGTAGGAGATATGTGTCTATGAATTCATCCATTTCTTCCACATTATTCAATTTTTTGTAGTATAGGTTTTGAAAGGAAGTCCTAATGATTCTTCTAATTTCATGCATTTTTGTTGCATTCTTTCCTTTTTCACTTCTTATTTTGTTGACTTGAGACTTCTCTCTCTCTTTCTTTATTTACTTTTTTTTTTTTTGCTTGATCAAATTGGCCAGAGATTTTCAAATCTTGTTTGTTTTTTCAATTCATTGATATTTTTAAGTGCATTCTTTGTTTACAATTCATTAATTTTGGCTTTAATCTTGATTATTTCATTCCATCTGGAATGCTTTAGGTTGGATTCTTCTTGTTTTTCCAGTGCTTTAGGTGGACAATTAGGTTATTAATTTTGTAACTCTTTGTCTTTGTAATAAAGGCATTTAGTGCTACGAATTTTCTCTGTGGATTGCCTTCCCTGTGTCTAATAAATTTTTGTAGGTTTTATTTTCATTATCATTTAATTATAGAAATTTTACAATTTACTTTTGATTTCTTCCACAAGTCATTCATTGTTTAAATGTATTTTTTAGTCTCTAGGACCCAGTGGAGTTCTTAATGTGTTTCTGTTTGCTAATTTCTAGCTTTAAAGCATTTTGATCTTTCCTTCACCTTTATGTAGTAAAAACTTGTGATGAGTATAAATAGAAAACACACTTTTCAACTAAAATTAAATAAAAAAAATAAAAATTTAAATTTAAAAAAAAGTATTGTGGGGCTGGAGAGATGGCTTAGCAGTTAAGTGATTGCCTGTGAAGCCTAAGGACCCAAGTTTGAGGCTTGATTCCACAGGACCCACATTAGCCAGATACACAAGGGGGCACACACATCTGAAGTTCATTTGCAGTGGCTGGAGGCCCTGGCATGCCCATTCTCTCTCTCTCTCTCTCTCTCTCTCTCTCTCTCTGCCTCTTTCTCTCTGTCTGTTACTCTAAAATAAATAAAATAACAACAAATTTTTTTTAAAGTATTGTGATCTGACATGTAATCATAGAGTTGAGTTTTTTCATAAAAATTTTCCTTTCACCATCTATTATAAGAGATAATTTTGCTGGGTATAGTAGTTTGGGTTGGAACCCATAGTTTTTTAGAGTTTGACATGGTCCATTCCAAGCCTTTCTGCCATTCTGGGCTTCCATTAAGAAATTTGATGCAATTCTGATGGGATTACCTTAGCATGTTTGGGTTGTTTCATTCTTGCAGTTTTAACATTCTGTTTGTTTTCATTGTTAAGACTTTTAACTATGAAGTGACTTCAAGAGTTTCTTCTTTGTTCCTGTCTGTTTGGTGTTCTGTGGGCTTCTTATATCTGGATGGGTCTCTCTTTTGAGTGATGTGGAAGATTTTCTTCAATAATTTTGTTGAGTATGTTCTCTATGCCTCTGGCCTGGATTTCCTCTACTTCTGGTATATCCATAATCCAGATGCTTAGTCATTTTAGGGTATCCCACAGTTCCCTAGTATTCTGTTCACTTGGTTTTTTGAACTTAGCAAAGTTTTTGGCCTCCTGATCAATTCCTTCTGTCTTGTCTTCCAGGTCAGAGGTTCTGTCTTCCACATGAGTAACTCTGTTGGTGAGGGGTCCTACAGAGGTTTTTTTTTTTTTTTTTTTAATTTCTATTTAATTTTTGTTTTCTGTTGTGTTATTTTGCTTTGTGTCTGTCTCGTTTTGAGGTCGAGTTCTGATTTTATTGATTCTTCCTGGAATTCCTTCTTACATTTGATCAAGTATTCATTAAACTTAATCAATTGGTTGGTGAGCTCTTCCATTTCTTGACTCACCTTCAGTTAATACATATCTCTTTTGAAGGTTCTAATGTTTTCTTCAAATGAAGCCTACTGTCAAAAGCTGAATGCTCTAATAGATAATTCTGTTCAATTTCATTGATAAGGTTTTTGGTTCTTTGATAGTTTGCTTCCAGTTCAGCAATTCTCTTGATCAGGGTCTCTTTAGTTGTTGTGTTTTTATTTTGAGATTGAATTTATGTTGATTTCTCTATGATTTATTTGGATGCTTCCATTGTAGGACTAGACATCCTTGGTGGAGATATGTCATTTTTCTGACTTTTATTCGATTTTTGTGTTGTGCTTTACCCATTTTAGGGAGACTCTATTTTATTGATTAGGAAGCATGTTTTTGTCCTTTTTCCCATGCATCTCTCACGAGTGAACAGGGATGTTGATTCCCAGTGACCAGTCAGGATACCATAGCAAAAGGCCTGATTACACAGCCCACACAAGGATCAGGCCTCCCCAAGCAAGGCACAATGGGACCTACCAAGACCAGGGAACTTGGAAGAGTCTGGAAATAGGGATCTGGCCTACTCACTGCATACTGCACCTGCCCTTAAACACTCTGGTGCAGGGTACCTGGACCAGAGAGCTGGGAGGAACTGGGAAACAAGGATCTAGCCTACTCACTCTGACTGCCTGCCCACTCACCTTCTGGCACAAGGTACCTCTACCAGGGAAGTGGGAGGAGATGGCAAACAGGGACCTGGCCTACTCACTCTGTACTGCATCACCTGCTGCACCTCCCCACACACTATCCTGCATAAGGAACCCTTATATTGTTTTGTTTTAAATCTGGTTTATTTAATACTATGTGATAGTTTTCTTTAAAAAAGTGAACATTTGAAAAAGAAGCTTTCTCTCCTTAGGTGTTTATAATTTTGCTTCATGTGTATAAAACCATCACTAATTATCTAGTCATTTGAGAGAAAGTCAAAGGGACATATGGGACATGTGAGCATGAAGTAGAGAGGAATATAGTGGAGAACAAGAAGGTAGAGTATATGGTCAGGAGGAAAATAAACTAAATCAAATAGTATTTAAAAATGCCAAAATAACACCAAAAATTTGATACATTAATTAGAAATGAAATGTGATAAAAATAAATACATTTAGACAAGCAAAATGCTGAAAGATCTTAATATTTGCAAACTAGTCAATATCAAATTTATAAAATGCAATTTTGGAAGGTTTAAATCTGGCTAATTATATTATTAATGAAGAAATTACACATTATAAAAGAGTTCTCTCTTGAACAATATTCCTTTGCATTTTTGTGAAAATAATTTGTAGAAAAAATATTCTATAACTGAACTTCTGCACATGTAGTTATGAAACATCATTGTATATAGAAAATCAGTCAAACACACATATACATGGAAGCAGATATCCTTATCTCCATGTCTTAGGCAATTACTCCTGATAGTATTTTTTGTTAAAATACCATTTGTTTACTCAGTACCATAGGAGTCTCTTATCTAATTATTTATCATAGTGTCTTAACTTAAAAGTTTCTAAGCCATCACACTTGTAAAATCAATGATCATTATTACTGCAATGTTAATTGTAAATCTGAATTCAAGAAGTCAAATAAATCATCCATGATTAGTCTAAGTTGTGAACCGAATGAGTTCACAACTAATTCTCTTACTTTTAAGCTCAATTTTATTTCCACTAGAATGTATATTTAGATGTTCTTGCACCCAAAGTAATATAGAAGGCAGAAAACTAAAAGAAAGAAGTGGTACTATTTTAAATTGAATGTAATCTAGTAGACAATGTATTAATTGGTAACTACAATTGTGTGTCTTTACAGATTAAAAAAGCACTATTATCATTATTTTCTTCAAAGATTCATAATATTCTGCACTTGGGAGTATAGAGCACTTGCATATTATGTAAAAGGCTCTACGTTCAATTAACAGTAATGGCAAAAATGTCAAAGATTCACCACTGCAACATTTTCCCAAATTAAATAATATTCAAATAATATTAGTTTAGCTGTATTTGAGCATTGCAAAAATGTCTTGAGATTTTGGATATAAATGTGGATTCTAGTTTATTATTTCTAAATGTCTGTACAATGTCTTAATTAATGAAATCTCAATCAACAATACTGAACAGGTATTGAGGTTGTTTTGATGCAAACTTCAGGATCAAGTGAGATGAGATATTTTAAAATATAACTGCTGACTTAAGTTGAGTTGGGGGGCAGAAGAGATGGCTTAGTGGTTAAGGTGCTTGCTTGAGAAGCCTAAGGACTCATGTTCAGCTCTACAGGTCCCACATAAGCCATATGCACAGTGATGGAAGCAGGAAGGTCTCACATGCACACAAGGGGCACAAGCTCCTGAGTTCAATTGCAGTAGCTGCATGACATGGTACACCAATTTTCTCTCCCTTTCTCTCTCTCTCTCTCTCTCTCGCTCTTTCTTTCTCTCTCTCTCTCTCTCTCGCTCTCTCTCTCTCACACACACACACACACACACACACACACTTTTTTGAAAAGGCCACTCTGTTGGTCTTGCCGCAAAAACAAGTTGAGTTGGAGAGATGGCTTAAGCAGTAAGGCATTTGCTTGCAACCCTGATGGCTTGGGTTAAATTCCCCATGTCCTGATGTAAAGTCAAAAGCACAAAGGGGCACATGCATCTGGAGTTTGTTTGAATTGACAAGAAGCCCTGGTGTGCTCATTCTCTTGATTTCCCTCCCCATCCTTGAAAATAAAATTTAAAAAGTAAATAAATACAATTTTTTAAAAATTTAAAGAAGGTCATACAAATAAAATTTAACTAAATTAGTAGAAAGTGATGAAATTCCCATCTATTTTTACAAATAACTCAATATATAATCAACCAGTGATCATTCCATATGGAATTAAATGGGTTTTTAAAATTTCTCATTTTTTTGGATTTCATTGCTACACATGTTAAATAGGCTTCAAAGTTTAGGAAACAATTCCCAAGGAAGGCTTGAATATACTATTTGTAGGTCTAGGGACATTGTTCATGTAATTTTAGGATCCCAACAAGAATTTTCTGCAGTCTGAGTGTGGATTAAAGAGATGCATGGTGCTCAGGAAAAGACAGTTTCAATGTGTTTTGTGCGCCCTCTTGTGGAACAATCGAATTTTGTCATGTACATATTAACATTAGCCAACATATACTTGGTAGTTATATGTTTTAAATCCTGTGCTTAGATAATTATGTATGTTACTAAAACCTATTATTTTCCATTGTAACATTACTTAATTTTACCTCTTGACTTTCTTCCTAATTCTCTGAAGATATGATCCAAAAATTGATTCATGGTCGACTGTGGCTCCTTTGAGTGTTCCTAGAGATGCTGTTGCTGTGTGCCCCCTTGGAGACAAGCTCTATGTGGTTGGAGGATATGATGGACATACTTATTTGAATACTGTCGAGTCATATGATGCTCAGAAAGATGAATGGAAAGAGGTATTTGTGGTATTTTCAAATTAGCATACTTATATCATTAATAAAATATTTTGGAATTTATGTTGATATTAATTCTACATTATTTTTTCTATGATGCCTAACAAGATCCAATAGTGAAATTTGTCTTCAGTGTTTTGTCTGTACCACTGAGAATTAATAATTGATCATTAATAAGATTCATTGTGAAAAACAGCAGCAGACTAATGGCTCATGATTTTACGGAAGCATTGCATTCACAGACAAGAAAACCTAATTGTTCCTGGAGCTTCCTCTAATCAGCTATCCATTATGCATTATGACTTGAGAGTTAAGTAGCAGAGACTTTTTTTTTTTTTTTTTTTTTTTTTTTTGGTTTTTCAAGGTAGGGTCTCACTCTGGTCCAGGCGCTGACCTGGAATTAACTCTGTAGTCTCAGGGTGGCCTTGAACTCACGGTGCTCCTCCTACCTCTGCCTCCCGAGTGCTGGGATTAAAGGCGTGCACCACCACACCCGGCGTAACTAGCAGAGACTTTTTAACAAATGTCCACCTTTATTGGTTGATATATTGGGAAAAAGAAAACACATTCAGTCACCTACTTTCTGAGACTGTGAATAGAAATATTGTAAACTTTTCAAGTCATTTGGGGATACAGTGCATAGCAAAACACAGAATTATCATCTCTCAAAAAACCCTAAGATGTGCTAAAGCAAACTCCAAAGTTGGTACAAAAAAGAACAGGTTGAGCAGTTTTGCCCATGATATACCTATATTCATTGCAAAATATATACTGGTAATTTCATAATTAAAGGATGGATTAATAAAAATTATAAATGGGAGTTGGGAAGATAACTAAGTCTATAAAATACTTGCTTTTGAATCATGAAGACATGAGTGTTATCCCCAATACACATACAAAAGCCAGGTAATTGGGCATATGTCTATAATCCAAGCCCTGAGGAGACAGAGCTAAGAAGAATCAGGGTATCTCTGAACAGCAAGTCCAGCATAATTGGTGAGTTCAGGCCTATGAGTGATTTTCTGAGGATGATAACTAATGTTGTCTTTGACTGGTACATATTCACATGTGCACCTTCATATATATGGACACCAATATACACATGAACATACACAAATGAAAAAATAGGAATAAACATCTACACAAAAAGGGGAATCTTATATTTAGGAATGAAATTAAATTTCCATTATCCTGAATTCTTGCTATGCTATATTTTATTAAGACAAGAGTACGTAGGTATTAATATAAGAACAGGTGATAATGAGTTTCTACTTATTGCCTTTAAAAGTTGGATTAATAAAGACCAAGAAAATAAAGCATACAGGTGGTTTCTTACTTTAAAAATCTGTTTAGTACAAAACAGAATTAAAGAAATTTATTAATAAAAGGCATTATATAGAATATAATGAAGAAAATGTTTGGTTAACTCATGAAGTGCATTTGACCAGCACAAAGGAGAAGGAGACCAACAAAGAGAAAAATCAGCTCTTACCAAATCAGAGAGCCAGAGCCTCAGAGGCCTCCAACACCTCAGCACTGAAGCAGACCAAAAATGAACCCAACATGGCTCAGGGAAATTTTGCGGAAGAGGGGGCAGAAAGAATGTCAGAGTCACATGTTGGGTCATGATATGCAGAGACATTTATCGTACCAATAACTGTGGGCTAACTCCACAATGCACGACCCATTTACATCAACAAGGAGGGGCCATTGGAAGGGGGTAGGCCATGGATGAGCCTAAACAATGGTACCAAACTGTCTGTATTTGCTGAAAAGAAAACTAATAAATTATTTTTTTTTAAAAAGTATAGCAAGGACAGTCTGGACCAATACAAAGTGAATAAACAGTATGCACATTTCAAACATCTGCAGTTCAAATCCAGTATCTAAAATCACTGATGAAATTCTCTAGATTTTCGATTCCACTCCTATAGCTTGGCTGGTTCATAACAGCCTAGGGAAAAATTTATTCTTACCTCATAGCTTTCATAGTTCAATAGTCCTAGAATACCCTAAACATCTTCAGGTCTACATTACAAACCATGGTTCACCCCCATCCATCCATATGATGGACTTCCTTGACTTCCAAAACTGGAGTTCAACCCTTGTTCTCATTGACAAATCTCAGTAGCAGCTCTGGGAAATGAAAATACAGTAGCCTTACTGGGCTTCCACACAGGAGTTTCAGTCCTGTTTCACCTTTCCCAGAGGGCATTTTCAAAAAGCAAAATTGTGTTGCACATCTAATGACCTTTTCTTTCCAACATTTGTTATACTCCATAGCAACAGGTGGGGTACAAAAATTGATAATCCAGAGGAGAATAAAGCTTGACCTTAAAGAGTGGGATACTCTTTCAGAATTCTTCCTTTAAGCCTTCTTGTAAAATAATTTTAAGTCCTACTCATTTGAACCTTTTATTTGGTGGATATCATGTTTAGGCATCATGGTGGCTTGATTCAGGTGCCTTCCCCATAAACTTAGGTATTCTGAATGCTAGTCTCCACAGGCGATGGCACATGGAAATTAAAGCCTCCTAGAGGCAGTGCATTCTTGCAGGCAGGCTTATGGGTTTTATAGGCAGTGTCCCCTAGTCAGTGTTTGGCACACATTGTTGCTATTGTCCACCTTATGTTGTCTTGGGAGTGATGTCTACCCTCTGCATATGCCACCATGTCCCCCCTGCCATCATGGAGCATCCCCTAGAGTCTTAAGCCAAATTAACCCCCCCCTTTTTTTTTTACCAAAAGTTGCTCTTGATTGGGTGATTTCTGCCAGCAATGTGAACCTAGCTGTAACTGTAATGTTGGTAACAGGAGTGGGGTCAATTGCTGCTAGACACCTGACTGTATGGCTTTGGCCTTTTTGAGTTGATTTTCAAGATAAATGTAGAAGGATTTGAAACCTTGGCCCAAGAGATGCCTTGAAGTGCGATAAGTATAGCTTGCTGGACTATTCTGGTCAGACTTGAAAGGGCTGAATGCAGTAAGAACTATGGACTGTATGGCTTTGTGATGACAGTGAGAAAGACCATTGCTTGGACTGGGCTAGAAGCAGTTTGTTTGAGAAGCTTGCTGTTATGTTTGTGTCCTGAGAACATGTGCAGGGTTGCTCTACATAGAAACAGACTGATGTGAGCAGAGGACTATGGCACAGAAAATTGAAATCTTTGGCCCCAAACTTCTGTCCATTCACCTGCAATTATATGAGATTACAACCACTGAGATTGGGTCAGCTGGCATGCACTGGGATGAAACAAACAAACAAACAAAAAAAGCAGAGTTTTTTGAAAGAGCTGAAGGAGTGTCCTGTTCTTCAAAATCTGTTTTATTTCCCCCTGTATTAACAAACTGCCACCATATGTGGTATTATGTAATATAAGAAATGCAGGAAAGAGGCCAATTGAATTTGCAATGCAGTCTTGTGTTTTGGAAATGGCCATGGACAGTGTGAAGCAGTTTTGCTGAATACTTGCATGGAGCCCCAATGTAGCCATGAGGATGAACCATGAATTGCAGTGTTTACCCAGTGGAGATGCTGGGACCACAAGATAGCTGCCAAAAAGAGCTGCCATCCCAGGATGAAGTTTTCCAGGAGTGTGAGTAGCCTAGCTGGATGGGCAGAATGAGAAATCCAGACTTGTTGCTGGTTAGAATTATTGGACTTGGAGACTTGTCATGGGCTAGATTTGTTGGACTTAGAGCTATAGAGTTTGACGTTTGCCATGTTTAACTCTTGTATTGGCTGAATATTTCTTTGCTATGTCCAATGACACCTTTTTCAGTGTGAGTGTTTATTCTGTGCTATTATGGTTTGGGGGGGGGGATTTTTTGGTATAATGGTTAAGTTAAAAGACCTTGGATTATAGGGATGTTTGAACATCATTATGAATGGTAAAAACTATGGGGACTTTTAAAGTTGGACTGAATGCATTAAATTTTCTATCATGTATGGTTATCAGTTTATGGGGGCAAGGGGTGGTATGTGGTGACCCCATAAACTTTAGTATTCTGAATGCTAGTCTCCCCAGCTGATGACAATTGGAAATTAAAGCCTCCTGGAGGCAGTGTATTCTTCCAGGCATTCTTATGGCTATTATAGCCACAGTCCCCTTGCCAGTATTTGGTATTCTCTCCTGTTGCTATTGCCCACCTTATATTGGTCAAGGGGTGATGTACACCCTCTTGTCATGCTGCCATTTTCCCTGCCATGAAAGAGCTTCCCCTCAAACCTGTAAGCCAAATTAAACATTTTTTTTCAAAAGCTGCTCTTGGTTGTGTGATTTCTGCCAGCAATGTGAACCTGACTACAACAGGCATCTTTTCCCTTGCTCCAATGCAATGCAGTTGGTACCACTCTTAATGGTGGTAATCCTAACAATTTCAGCTGACATAATATAAAATGGATATCTGTGCCTGGAACTTCAAACTTGCTTGAATTTTTTCTATAATAAACTATACATCTATCATATCTTCATTTTCTATACTTTCTACCAATCACACCAGTCTATTACTAGTTCACCTTGCTGAAATTCTGAAGGCATGGGCAGAAGAATGCAGCAGCCTATATACCAGTACCCCATTTCCAAGAAAGTTGTCCCCTTCCCCATTGAAAGTTCCTAAGCCAAGCCTTCACAGTCCGTAATTATCTCTTCATTTGATATTTTTAAAACTCTTACCACAATAAACCATAATGTTTTGCTTACAGCAATATGAGGCTTCTCTATTCCAAAGTACCAAAGCCTTCCACAATCTTCCAACAAACACATTCCAAAAGACCAAATCTCACTTATTTAGATTCATCACAGTAATGACTCCATTTCTTGGTATCAATTTTCTGTTGCATTTGCCTTTACATTGCTGGGACAAACATCTGACCAGAATCAGATTATGTGACAAAAGGGTTTATTTCAGGCTTAAAGATTCCATGGGAACTTCTGTCATGGAGAAGCTAGACTATATCCCTAGTAGATAGAGAAAAGCCAACACCAGCAAGTACCAAAAAACAATGCTCCTACTTGCTCTCTATACATGTATGGGACTCCAGATCTTCTTCCAGTGACACCTATTCTAGAAGAAGTTGTCTGCTGTAGACAAAAGGAGCAATCTTAATCAAAAGTATCTCAGGTTGGGTTGAAGAGATAGCTTAGCACTTAAGACACTTACCTACAAAGCCTATGGACTCGGGTTCAATTCCCCACAACCCATATAAGCCAAATGTACAAGGTGGCATAAGCATCTCGAGTTAGTTGGCAGTGGTTAGAAGCCCTGATATGTCCATTCTCTCTCTCTCTCTCTCTCTCTCTCTCTCTCTCTCTCTCTCTCTCTGAAATTAAAATTAAATAAAACAGAAAAATCCCCAGGCTATGGGGGTCATACATTTACATTCAAACCATCACCTTTATTAATTCATCTGATCCTCACAAAATCATTGAAACGAGAGTATTATAAACTGTAATTTTACCACTGAGAAAATTTTAAGAAGTGAAACTTGCTTCAAATCCCCTGATTTTTAAACTGAGAATTATTAGCACTCTAAAAGCTTCATTAATTCTACCACATTACAATGATCTGAATTACAATTTTTATTTTTAGATAATTGAAAGTTGGACAATATGAAACTGTTGACTTTTTTTTCTCAATTCCAACATTCTATAAAATAATAAAGACAGAGTTAAAATAATGGTGTTTATTCTTGCTTTGTTGTAGGAAGTTCCTGTCAACATTGGAAGAGCTGGTGCATGTGTGGTAGTGGTGAAGATCCACTAAAGCCATCTTTGTCAAATGAAGCTGGATCATTTCAAGAAAGAAGAAGCATATTATTTTCTATAGTTAATAACCAAACTGAAACATCATTGTGTTATTTTAAGGTGTAGTTAAACTTGTTCTCATTTATGAGGCCAAAAAAAAATTAAATAGTATTACATGTCAATACTATGTGTGATTTGCAGTCCCAATTTACAGTATAATGAGAAATCCAATAGGCATTTAGTCTCATTACTACAAAATTTGGCAGTGGCCAATATGTGAAGGAAATACAGCATTAAGAGTTTTCATTTAAGAATCTGAGGAGTAAAAGTGTTTTCTATTTCTTTAAAAGGTACTCTACTATCTGGAATATAGTTTAATACAGGAAAGAATTGAAGCTTTAAAATAAAATGTCAGGTTTTCAGAAAGACCTCATTGTCTTAGTGAAACAATATCTTACCAACTAATACCTCACATTTGGTAAGAATAAAGAATTTACCTTGTTAATGTTGAATCAAATGGTTCATTTACATAATTTGCTACACTAATAACAGTATGTCAAAATTTTGTCACCTACTATTTTCAATACCTATCTACCAGAATAAATGTATAGGTTTGATATTTTATAATATATCATGTTAGATTATTTACCAGTAAAATATCATAATGCCACCTATATAATCTATATAGTAAAACATTGAATATTGTATTGATACAAAATGGGACCTCAGCTTCAGAATGGGAGGGTCTCATTTACATGGAAATTAATATTCTCATAAAACATTTAATCTGATTTCTATAAACACCTTCAACTAAACAAAGTTAAAAATGTTTCAAAAAGTATATCAAAATTGAGAAGATGATAAACAATATTAACACATGAAAACCAGAGTTTCTTAAGCATGGTTAGTTCAATAGTTTTTTTTTTTTTTTTGGTTTTCGAGGTAGAGTCTCACTCTAGCCCAGGCTGACCTGGAATTCACTATGGAGTCTCAGGGTGGCCTTGAACTCATGGCGATCCTCCTACCTCTGCCTCCCGAGGGCTGGGATTAAAGACGTGCGCCACCACGCCCGGCCATCAATAGTTTTACATATGAAATAACACATGCTTTTCTGTTGATGTCATAATGATGTGGTAGCACACATGTACTCAAAACTATACTTTTGAAATTAAAAATTAAAGGCTATTTGACTAGTATTTTTGCTTTAAATTTGTATTGGCATTTATTCCATGTAATTATAAAACTGTAAAGTGAACTATTCCAAATGTCTTATGAAATTAAATTTTTCAACTAAGTTTGTCATTTAAGAATTCCTATAGTTCTTTTAAACAAATTTTGTATTGTAGTTCAAAGCAACATATAAATCCAGAGTAATGTTTATAAAATGTAATACTATGTTTTTTTATATCACACCATAAGTTGTACCAAGGTATTTCTACTTGGACAAATTAACTTTAAATAAAACCTGTTCCCTCTGGTTACAAAGAGTATATTTGGGATAGGGATATGGTTCAGTACTTAAAGGTGCTTGTTTGCAAAGCCTGCATAGCCAGTTCCATTTCACATTACCCATATAAGGGCAGACATACAAATTTGTACATGCATCTGAAGTTTATTTGCAATAGTGAGGCCCTGGTGTGCCCATTTATTCTATTCTCTCTTCCTCTATTAAATAAATTAAAAAGGGTTTGCTTTTAGAATATGTGAAATATAGCTCCAATGGTATTCCTTGATAGTGTAGTGCCACAAAGCTAAAAGATTTAAGTGAAAATATAAAATTCATTTCTCATCCTTTGTGTTTTATACTTTTCTCTAGTTCTCAATCAAAAGAGATTTTTACAGATATATCCATACAGATAGATAGAGAAAGATATGTATGCAAATATCTGTATATAAGAATATATATATGTACATTCTTAAAAGAAATCTATCTCAATATTCTGTCAAAGAAGATTTCTCCAACATTTCTCTTCACGTACATTCTTTGTGTAGTCACCCTATCATTTTCTAGCTTCATTGGTGCATGACTGAATGGACTGCTTTCAGTCTCCTCCAGTACACAGAACATTTTAAGGGCTTGTTAAACTTTCTTCATGACTGGTAGTCACATCCTCCACACACAAAGAAGTTAATAGGATCACAGAAAAAAAAATTACTAGCCACAGTTTGCAAAATATTAGCTTGGGTTGTCATTATCCACTATGCCTTTTTAATCCAAATACTAAGTATACTCTATCTCTAGAATTTTTAGCCTAATTTCATATTAAAGGGTGATAAAGATTTGTGTCTTTTTCATCTTTAATATTTTCCATATGAGTATATATTGTACATTGAACATATTTCCACAAGTGTTGGTTTTTATGTAAAATAACCCTTATACCTTACATTTAGAATGCACGGTTCCTGCTGTTGAATTTGGGAAATTTGGGAAAGTTGTTGAACCTTTGTGGGTGGAGGGTTCTTGGAGGAAGTGTGTCTGCCATTGTTTGCTTTGAGATAATATACTCTAGCTGCTTCCTTCCTCTTTTTCTAGAAATGGGATACTTGACTTGGTGACTGCTAATGCCATACTTTTCCTGCCAAGTTGCAACTTCACCTTGACACCATTAGCCAGACATAAACCCTTTCCTTCCATAAGTTTCTCTATTCTAGCCAACCTGTTATGCTGCAGGCCTCTCTTTTTCATCCATTTCTCTTCACATTTGTCTACTTTGTTCCCCTAACCAAGTTCACTTAGAAATTGGTGTGTGTGTGTGTGTGTGTGTGTGTGTGTGTGTGTGTGTGTGCATTTATAGGGTTATTTCAAGGTAATTTTTGAGGCAATCATGAATGGGGTTGTTTCCATAATTTCTTTGCTAGGAAGGATTTTATATGTTGATGTTGCACCTTGCCACTTTGCTAAAGTGCTTATCGGCTATAGGAGTTTTCTGGTAAATACCTTGTGTTTAGAATTATATCATCTGCAAATAAAGATATTTTGAGTTTTCTTTCTGATTAATATTCCTTTATTGGCTACTCTTGTCCTATTTTTCTAGACAAGATTTAAAGCACTTCTTTGAGTGAGAGTACAGAAATTGGATAGCCTTGTCTTATTCCTGATTTTGATGGAAAAGATTTGAGATTTTTCCCCATTTAGTAAGATTTTTCTGTATTTGTCTCATATAGTCTTAGTGATGTTAGTATATGTTCTTTCTATCCCTAGTTTCTTTAGGTGCTTTGTCATGAATGTATGTTAGGTTTTGTGGGAAGGCTTGTCTGCATCGATTGAGATGATCATGTGATTTCTGTCCTTGGATCTATTTATGTGACTTACATTTATTGCTTTGAATATACTGAACAAAACTTAAATCTCTTCAATAAAACAAACTTTATCATAATAAATGATCTTTTGTTGTGTTAAATTCAGTTTGCAAGTAATTTGTTGAAAATTTTAACATCATTCATTAGGGAAATTAGTCACTTTAAACTTTTTCTTTTCTTTTCATTTTCTCTTTGTCTGGTTTTGAAATAAGTGTAATATTAGCAGTGTAAAAAAGTGTTTGTTGGGATTCCTTCCTTTATAATTTATGGAATAGTTTGAGCAAATTTATGTTCGTTCTTGAAAGTCATAGTAGAATTCGGAAATGCAATCAATCTGAGAATGGAGTTTTATAAGTTGGAAAAATTTTTATCACTGCTTCAATTTCATTGCATATTATCAATCATTTTAAGTAATATATTAATTCTTGCTTTTCTTTGTGTAGGTAATGTTTATCTTGTAGTTATTCATTTCCTTCAGTTTTTTTTTAAATTTAGTGGAATATAAATTTTAAAGTATGTCCTATTGATTTTGTAAACTTAATTAGTATCTTTGTAATATCTCTCTTTTTATCTCTAATTGCATTATTTTGAGCATTCTCTCTCTTTTTGTTTCTTTGGGTCAAGATTTGTCCATCTTGTTTATCATTTCCAATAACCAAATTAGTATCTATTTCATTGGTTGTTTGCACTTTTTTCATTTCTATTTCATTGTTATTTGCCCTGATCTTCATCAGTTTTTCCTCTACTGTCTTTAGATGTGGATTGTTTATGTTTCCCAAAAGTCCTAAGGTACATCATTAACATATTTATTTAAGTTCTTTGTGATAAATGTTGGTATATATTGCTATAATTTTTCCTTTTAGAGCTGCTTTGTTTTTATCCCATCACTTTTAGGATGGTGTGGTTCTTTTTTTTTATCAGGTTCTAGAAGTTAGTTTTACTTCCTTCTTGATTTCTTCAATAGCCCATTCTGTGTGTGTGTGTGTGTGTGTGTGTCCATACTTTTCCCAATGTGAGGGAGATTTTCTCCTTCTGCCCTCTCCTTCTGAGAAGAAAGAGTTCTTCAGGCTTGGGCTTTTCTGCTTGCTTTCTCTCTGGATCCCAACTCTCCCTAAATAAATCTAATATTTGATCATTTTCTCTTCCCTGAGTCCATGTTTTCATTTATTTATTTATTATTATTATTATTATTATTATTATTATTATTATTGGTTTTTGGAGGCAGGGTTTCACTCTAGCTCAGGCTGACCTGGAATTCACTATGGAGTCTCAGGGTGGCCTTGAACTCACAGTGATCATCCTATCTCTTCCTCCCTAGTACTGGGATTAAAGGTGTCACCATGCCCGGCTTTGATTTATTTTTTAACTTGGACAAGGACAGAAAGTTGGAATACACAGGCCTCTGATCTCATGCATCTTTATGGAACCTAACACCTCCCCAGGCTTCACAAATCCTGAATCAGCAGTTTACTTTCTTATTGATTCACATTTATCAATGTTTGAGTGCTCTAAATTTTCTACCATATCTACATGCTCTCATATTCTGTCTGCCCTTTTACCATATTATTGGTGAGGCTTTCCATTTATTTGAAAGTAAAATATTCATTTCTACTATTGCAATTTGGTTTTTAGCAATATTTCTATTTTTAATGAATTCCATTTTCATATCCTATATTGATGTTTGTGTTCTCTTGGAATTAAGTCAAGAGTTTATATGCTTCTTATTTTATTTATCTGCATATACATATGATTATTTTATTTAAATTCTTTTTTTCTGAATTATTGTAGACCCACTAGGAAAATACAAGATTGTCAAATGAAAACCCTTATTCCTTAAATCACAATCATTTCAGGAATTGTTGTAGACAGCTCATGTTGCTAGGATAGATGTACAAACAGATACAGTTAATTGGAAAAGGAATTTATTTCAGGCTTTCAAATCTAGCAAGTTCCGTCAGTGGCAGAAGAAACTGCTTACTTCCATATATCCAAACAGAGTGGAAAAACTATAGCAAGCAAAACACCTAAAGAAGCATAACACACTACCAGAACTCTAATGCCTCTCCATACCTGTGGGCTAGAATCAGACCTGCTCTCAGTGACATATCCCCTCCAGCATCCTGCTGGAGACTGCAGCAGGAAGTTTAATACTAATAAAAAATAACTGAGGGTTTGGGGGACATATATTCACATTCAAACAACCACAGTAAGTAAAGATACACTTAAAGTACCACGTGTTCCAACATATTAGTTACAGTCAGTTTTGCTGAAAAGGAAAGAAAAAAATAATGCTATGGATTATCATTGGGTCAATAAAGTAAAAAGTAGAAGAGTAAGACACAAATAAATGGAAAATGATAGGAACAGAGTGGGAAGGATATAAAGCAGTTTTTACTAAATATAAATTTTAAAGAGAGAGAAAAATAAATATGATTATATAATTTGAAACAACCCCAGTTTGCAATAAATTGATACACAGGCCATTCTTAAAGCAGGACAGCCTATATTCTTTTGGATCACCTATGGCAAATGAATTGAAAAAGGAAGGCATGGGAGGGAAAAGAAGAAAGAAGGGAGAGAAAGAAAGAGAGAGAGAGAATGGGTAGATCAGGGCTTCTAGTCACAAAAGTACTCTAGTCACATGTGCCGCTCTGCATCTGGGTCTATGTTGACACTTGGGAATCTCCTCCTGGTCATTAAGTTGGCAGGCAAGTACCTGAACCAATAAGCCATCTCTCCAGCTCCAAAATTTCTGTTTTCATGCAGCACTTTTTCTTTGTAGCATAACAATATTCTGATGATCATGCTGTAGCATGTAGTCTTCTAACAGTTTTTCTAAAGTTTCAGAAAGTGGAATTCTTTCATGGTCTGGGGCCACTATCTCCGCAGGGTCATTTTACAGGTGCTGTGACCAAATAGCAAGAGCTATGGAAATGAAGATTTTCTAGAGTCTCTTCTTTGTCCCCCATTACTACTTTGCACCTTTTGTCTGGTCCCCCTATCTTTTTTTTTTTTCTCTATAAATCATCCCTTACTGAAATTTCAGTATCTATTTACTGAGCCTCTTTCTCTTCAATTGTGGTTCTTACCATCTGTTATTGATGCTTCTTATCACTGGGATCAGAGAGCTCCTCTTCCCCCATTCAAGATACATAGAATCAATGGGTATTTATATATGTACTATGAATGACAACTAAAATAAAATTGTTTTATTTGAATACACTTAAAGATGCATAACAAATATTTGCCTATATATAACGAATCCTAGTTAAACTAAGGTAAGTGAAAAAATAAATTAGTCATTTTATAGATGTGAATTCATTGAGAACACTCTGGCTGTCAGATAAAAGTAGTTTAGTTTTCTGAAGACTATTTTAGAGAATTGGTAACATATTTGTGAGCAATGACTTCTTTTGCTTTAATTATTAATTTATTTTCCCAAGCACCTTGATTATAGAAATAATATGTTGGATATTTTTGTGTAATACACATGTGTATTCCAAGTGGAGACTAAATAAAATTGTATGCTAGGCTATTATTTTTTAAGAAAGGTATTTATGATCCAGTCACATAATTATTTTAACACATGTATCTGGAATGGATCAGACATACATACCTTCTAAGCTAAGGACATAGTCATGGCCTAAGTTGACCCTAAGGCATATTTTGTTGTTTATAATTTATTACAGGTGTTTTTATTAAAATGTTATTAACTATAATACTTAAGAACATGCTTATATCATAAATTGGTCATGGACATAAGTCTTCTATCTTGGCTCCTCTATACCTGCCCCTTATTGCATAGGAATTCTGCTTCTACTTGAATGTTGCTGATTTATGTCCTCATTAATTTTCTGTTTTTTTCATTTTCCATAAATGACAGAGAAAATGTAAAACTCACTGTCATTAATCTGCCTGATTTTGTTTAACATAATGTCTTCTAACTCCATCCATTTTTGCTACAAGTAACAATCCATTATTTTTATTCTGTATGTATATATTTATATCATATATTATTTTTTAAATTAAAATAGATTAATTATAAAATACTGAGTTTTCCTAAAATATTACATATATATATATATACATATATACATATATATATATATATATATATACACATATATATTACATATACATGATATATTGATAATAAAATTATATGATCACATTTTTTCTCTCTTATGTACACTTATTCCCCATCTTAACTCCCACTGATCTCCAATCTTCTATTTTCATATCTTTAAAAACATCTATGTATGAGACTCCACATATGTGAGAATAGTTTGTGACATTTTTATTTATTTTGTTTTGCTTAGATTAGTGATCTCCTATGGTTTCCGATTTTCAACAAAGATATAATTTCATTTTTTAAAATTATGAACATACTTTGCATGAATACATAATGTGTTGATAGCATCATTTCTCTCCTCCCTGCCCCCATTGTGCTGGGGGTCCTTTTCAGTGGGGTTGCTGGTATTCACCATGGAGTTTTGGGTTATGTGTTGTGGAAACATCAGTCAGTTATGGGGGAGAGGCAATGCCTCTGGACATGATGCCCCAACCTGTGGCTCTTACAATCATTCCACCCTCTCTTCTGCGAAATACCCTCAGCCATGTTGGGTGTGTTTTATGTCTACATCAGTGATGAGCTCTCAGGAGCCTCTGGATTTCTGCTTTGGTATGTGCTCAGCATCTGTCTGCCTCCTTCACACTTGGCTGTGTTACTGTATTACATAGACCATGTAACTCAGAAAGCTGCTAGTTTTCTGTGTGGTCTAGAACAAGAAAAGTTTCTTTTTTTAATTAATTAATTAATTAATTAATTAATTAATTATTTGAGAGCGACAGACACAGAGAGAAAGACAGATAGAGGGAGAGAGAGAGAATGGGCGTGCCAGGGCTTCCAGCCTCTGCAAACGAACTCCAGACGCGTGCGCCCCCTTGTGCATCTGGCTAACATGGGACCTGGGGAACCGAGCCTCGAACCGGGGTCCTTAGGCTTCACAGGCAAGCGCTTAACTGCTAAGCCATCTCTCCAGCCCAAGAAAAGTTTCTTTGACAGGTCTAGGTTGTTATATAGGTTGCTCTGCCACTTGGTGCATATGATACAGCAGATCCAATGGTATGTGACATGTCAGTGACAGATAGGAATACTGTTTGGGATCTGTGAAAGGGCCCCATAGTGGAGGCAGTTGGGATTTTGGAGCAAGGCTCTACCATAACCTGAAGACAAATACTATCTCCTTGAGAGAAAACACTTGGCCTTCTATTGCACCTTAGTGGAAACTGAAAGCTTGGCAATGCACCATCAAATTACTATGTGACCTGAGCTTTCCATTATGTCCCATGAGGCCAAAAAGTTGTATGTGTACAACAGCAGTCCATCAGCAAGTGGAAATGGTATATACATTATTAGGCTTGAGAGGGCCTGGAAGGCACAATTAAGTTACATGAAGAAATTGCCCAAGTGCTTATGGTTGCTACTCCTATTATAGTGTCTTCAGTC
Organism: Jaculus jaculus; assembly: GCF_020740685.1. Lineage (NCBI taxonomy): Eukaryota > Metazoa > Chordata > Mammalia > Rodentia > Dipodidae > Jaculus > Jaculus jaculus. The sequence continues at coordinate 77,695,655 of NC_059125.1, forward strand.
TCCAAACATAAGCCTATGAGTTTAGGGGCTGTGCTCTATGAACAATTGAATGAGGAGCTTAAGGAAGGAAGGGGTACATTTTAAGCTTACACTTTCAATGGGAATTTCCTCATGGTTGGGCAAGTATCACAGGAGCAGGAAACTGGAGTCACATGATGACATCAGCAGGGAGGAAGTAGAGAGAAGTAAAGGAAGTGATCTGAGTTATACAATCTCAAGGCCTATCACCAGTGGCATACTTCTACTAGTAAGTTTACACCACTTAAAGGTCCAATAATCTTCCCAAATAGCATCAAAAATGAGCATTAACTACTCAAACACGTCAGTGCAAGAGGGATATTTTATGTTCAAACTACAGCATTCTTCCCATTGTCTGCCAAATCTTATTTCCATATCATGATGCAAAATACATTCAGTTCAGGTTCAATTTTTGTTTTCATTTTAGAGGGCAAGATGGAGAGCAAGAGCTAGAGTGAGCAAGAGAGAGAGTGGGGGGTGGAAGGCTCTCCAGGGCCTCTTGTCACTGCAAACAAGCTCCATATGTATGTGCCATCAGGTGCATGTGGCTTATGTGGGTATTGGGCAATTGAACCTGGGTCCTTAGGCTTTTTAGGCAAGTATCTTAACTGCTAAGCCATATCTCCAACCATCAGTTCAACTTTAAAAGTACCCATAATGTTTGCCAGTTCTAACACTGTAAGAATTCAAACACTTAAGTCTATGGGGAATATTTTACATTCAAACCACTACACAGCCCATGAAAATATTTGAGTTTGCTTATCCCTAACCTAATTAATATTTTGCTTTTTAATTGCTTTGAGTTATTTTAATCTTTTCAAAAAATATGAAAATTGAGGTTTGAATCCTCTTGGATTAGTCTTCTGGTTTCATTTTGCTACACTTGAGCAAGTAACTAGGTAAACATATATTGTAAGAAGAAGTACAAGGAACCCTGTTAGAAAAACTAGATCAAGTACTTGATTCATTATATTGTTTCATACAAGTGTAATCACAATCCAGTGGTAATATCTCAGTGATGCCACTAATGCCATTAAGTGATATTGATTCTAAAAGGTAAATTAATTGGATTTTTCTAGTCCATTTGTTTTGCAACTTGATAAAATGACTTCAATCTATGTATGTCATAGACAGCTTCAGATTTCTGGAATCAACTTTCAATCCAGGCATACTTATGGGAGGAAATGATTTATTAAAGCTTAAAAATTAAAGGGAAGTTCCATAATGGCAGAAGAAGATAGCTTACTTTTACAAGTCCAAGCAGAGAGAAAAGAAACTACCATCAGTACCACCAAGCACACTTCAGAAAACCTAGGCAAAGCTCAAACACTTTGCATACCTTAGACTGTAATTCTGATTTACCACCAGTAAAACCTCCTCTAGTCAAGTTACAAGCTTAAATAAAACTCCTGTATATATTAGGGCACATGCATTCAATCTACCATATTCTGCCACTATTGCCCAATAGATTCATAACCATCTCACATCATATATTGTGTTCACTCCAAATTACAAGGTCCCCATAGTCTTTACGAACATAAGACAGTTCTAAAATCCCAAGTTTCATCTGAGATTTAAGATTGTCTCTTACCTATGAGTCATGTAATTCCAAAACGAGTTATATATTTTCACCATACAAAAGCACATTTCCAACTGTTATAAGGCATAACAAATAGAAAATAGAACAATGCAAACAAAGCAATAAGAAAACATCAATATTTGCAGGTCAAGTCTGATACCATAATAAGGGACTGACAGTCTCTAGATTTTCTAATCCCATCCCTCCAGCTGGACTGAATAGCCAGAGAAGCTTTCCATGTGAATCAAGAGCACGTAATGGTAGCCCTTACACTGTCGTGATATATTCCAAATATCTCTTGGTCTCCATGCAAACCATGGTCCATCTTCCAATGGATTCAATAGCCTCTTTTCAGGTTTATCATGATCTGCCTCATGACATGTCTCAACAATGGCTTCTACAATTATGTGCACCTCATGACCCAGTCCACACATTTTTCTGCATCCGTAACCAATACCAAGTCTGTAGAAGACAGACATATTCTTAATTTAGGGACAAAATAAATATTTACCTTGATGACCAGGTTTCTTCTCTAGTCAACTCTTTACCAAAATGTTTATATTTCTATCATAGTCTTTCCTCAGACATCCTTTCAATAGTTTAACTGTAAAGTAGTTGGGTCATCTTCCTTATAAATATTGTGTTTGGCAATAGCAGAGTCAGCATCCAGTCTTTGTGCCAAGAATTTTCAACTAGTTTGAGTCTTTCCAAATTAAAATCTTAAATGTCTCAGTCCAATATCTTTAGCCACACAAATCAGTCCATTACAACTTTGACCTTTATAAAACTCTCTGAGTATGAGAATCAAAATAAAGCCACCCCTTATATCCAGCTCCAATAATATTTTCTGCAGTCTTTCCTTCCCCTTATAAAGTTCATAAGCCAAGCATCCAAATGCAATTCTCTCTGCACTTACCATTTTCAAACTCTCATCAGAACAGTCCATAATACTTGGCTTACTGCTATAAAAGGCCTCTTTAGTTGCAAGAACTAAATCCTTGCTCATTCCTCCAAAACAAAATTTCCAAAAAACCAAACTCTACATGGTGAGATTCATCATGGAGCAACACCCCAAGTCTGGTATCATTTTTTTTTTCCCCTTTGGTCATAGAAAGACTCAGGTTTCTGGGAAAAACTTCCAAACCAGAGACCATTATTGGAGGAAAGTATATTTTTAAGATTACATATTGAGAGGAAGTTCTATAATGGCAGGAGGAGCTGGACCACTTTCACAGGTCCACACAGAGAGAAAAGCAATCACCACCAGCACAAGCAAGCACACTTCAAGATCCCCAGACAAAGTTCATACACTTTGAATATCTAAGGCTTGAATTTATAACTGTCCCAGAACACCTCCTCCATCCATGTTAGACAAGCTTGAATAAAACTACTCCTGGATCTACTGGGGGACATCCATTCAAATTACCACAATATAGTTATTATTAGATCTTAAGTAGTGTTTGCTTCTGTTTAGAGCTTTAGGTACATAAAGCTATGTCTTATATGTAACAGGAAATTGAATTAGAGTTTGTCATCTTTGGAAATGTGAATACTAATATATAATTTAATTAATTTAATGCCAATGTTTCTTCATTATCATGATAGTTTATAATTTGCTCATAAGTTTACTGAGTTCTTTGCAATTTTATTTGATTTTATGTTCTTAAAACTTAACTGTATATTGAAAATAAATCATCTTGCAATTCTGAATTTTTTAATGTGGGCCTATATTATAGTATGAGAAACTTCTCCACTTATTCTGATATATTTCTGGGGTCCCATCATCATAAAATATATGGCCATTGAATGTATTGAATAATGTCTTAATTAATTGATTTGAACAAATACTTATTGAGAATCTATTTTATATTAAATTCTATGATATGCTCCAGAGACACCACAATTAATGACACTAACAGCCATCTGAAGGTCATAGGAAGATAATTATCTGGATTCATTGACTTAGACTTTTGCTGAGTATGACCACTCAATGCTCATTGGGTTGGCCATAATTGTTGGTTGAATTCATAGGGACTTTTACAGCCTCATTGACTGTGTGTTAGCTTTGTTCCTCACTAATGAAATGAAGCTAACACACAGTGAAAAATGGAATTTATTGGATTAGTTTATGGCAGTCCAACAGTAGCAAATTACAGTCATAAGAGTCAAGGAACCTGGTAGCTGCTAAGTCCATGAGGCTAGATGCATCAGTAGTCCTAATCTGGCACTGAAGGCCTGGAGGTGTCCTGGAGAAATGCTGCTCTTCAGTCCACATTGGTCTTCAGTCCACTCTGGTCTTCAATTCACAATGAAAAGCAGCAACCCTCAAGTAGGAAGCAGCACCATCATCCAGGTGGGAGGGGAGGATACTATTCTTCCCAGAACTTTTTTAGATAAAGCCTCCCCTCATAGAGGGTCTGACCACTCTGGAGAAAGGGTTCACCCTGGGGTAAGGATGCTTCTGTAGTTAATCCTTCCTGGAAGCAACCTCAGAGACCCACTTATTAAGAATGTCTGTGGATTCCTAAACAGATCAAGTTGACACAAATTTAATCATCACACCATATAAAGAAAATTTATCAAATTCATTACTCCACTCACAGAAACACTCCTGACTTTCTCCTCTAAATTACCTGGCATATATATATAGTGGCTTAGTACAGGTAACAGAACAATTGTTATATAATCCCCTGTGTAGCTGTCACTGACTATGCCTTGGAGGAAGCCATAAGAATTCACTAATTTCTGGGCTGGAGAGATGGCTTAGGGGTTAAGTGCTTGCCTGTGAAGCCGAAGGACCCTGGTTCGAGGCTTGGCTCCCCAGGACCCACGTTAGCCAGATGCACAAGGGGGAGTATGTGTCTGGAGTTCATTTGCAGTGGCTGGAGGCCCTGGGGTGCCCATTTTTTCTCTCTCTCTCTCTCCCTCTCCCTCTTTCTCTCTCTGTCTGTCACTCTCAAATAAATAAAAATAAAATATTTTTAAAAAATCACTAATTTCTATCTGCATATCACTGGACTATTTCTACAGCAAGGGCATGTATTACTCAAGACGTGGGGGTAATAACTGCATAAAATATGATCAAAGATAAATGTTAGGGTCATGTTTCCATTGGGTATAAAAGTACATTGTATGAAAGTCTATGAATGTAATTCAGAATTTTTTAAATTAGATATGGACATATTTAGTATGTAAACAACCAACACATATTGGTACCATCCTTTCCCTAGTCCATGCCTCTCCTCTTTTTTGAAGAGGCCTTCCTTGTTGGGGATGCAGGACAATCTTATGGGGATTGTGGGTCATGGATTATGGGGGGGAGGCAATGTCTCTGTGCAAAATGTCCCAACTTGTGATTCTAACAATCTTCCTGCCCCCTCTTGAGCCATGCTGGGAACATTTTAATTCTACTTCCGTGATGGACCCTTATGATCCTCTGGATCTCTGGTTTGGTAGGTGTTGAGTGTCCTTGGTGTCTATCTCCTTCACCCTTGTGCTGATATCAGATATACTAATAAAACAGCACTCTTGCTTATTTCCCCAATTCCTCTTTGGTTTCACTTGGGGCTGGCATGAAGTGCACTGGGTAGTTTATCTCCTCAGGTTCAGCTCCCACGTGAAAAAGAGAAAAATATTTTCCAATGGAGAGTGAAGTCAGTACCAATTAAATGAGATAACAATTATTAATTTAGAAGGTATTTAAAGTTTTAGACCCTCTTTTAGCCCAAGGTTAATGGGAGCTTGACAATGGAAAACAGAATCATTATCTGGATATGATACTTACTTTTTTTTCCCCCCCAGTTGCAGATATGATTTCCTTGCCACTGAGTGGATCTGTTAGGCAATTCAAGGGCAGATGGTTACCCCCATGGCTGTGGGCCACTATTGCCATAAATACCCTTTATTATATTGAGATATGTTCCTTCTATTCCCAGTCTCTGTAGGACTTTTATCATGAAGGGATGTTGGATTTTGTCAAATGCTCTCTGCATCTAATGAGATGATCATGTGATTTTTGTCATTCAATCCATTTATATAATGTCTTAGATTTATTGATTTGCATATACTTAACCATCCCTGCATCTCTGGGATAAAGCCTAGTTGGCCAGGGTGAATAACTTTCTGATATATTCTTATATTCTGTTTGCCAATATTTTATTGAGATTTTTCCATCTATGTTCATGAGGGATATTGGTATGGAATTTTCTTTTTTGTTCTATCTTTGCCTGGTTTTGGTATCAGGGTGATGCTGGCTTCATATAAGGAGTTTGGTAGAATTCCTTCTTTTTCTATTTTATGGAAAACCTTAAGAAGCAATGGTGATAGCTCTTCCCTGAAGGTCTGGTAAAATTCAGCCGTGAATCCATCTTGGCCTGAGCATTTTTTAGTTGGGAGATTTTTGATAAATGTTCGGATCTCTATATAGGTCTATTTAAGTGATTAATATCATCTTGATTTAATTTAGATAGGTCATATAAATCAAGGAAATCATCCATTTCTTTCAGATTTTCATACTTTGTGGAGTATATGCTTTTATATTATGTCCCTATGGTTTTTTGAATTTCTCTGGCATCTGTTGTGATGTTACCTTTTTCATCTCTAATTTTATTAATTTGTGTCTCTTTTCTCTTTCTTTTGGTCAGATTTGCTAAGGGCTTATCAATATTGTTTATTTTTTCAAAGAACCAACTTTTTGTTTCGTTGTTTGTTTGGATTAGTTTTTTAGTTTCTATTTCATTAATTTCTTTCCTAATCTTTATTATTTCTTCTCATCTGCTGATTTTGGGTTTGGCTTGTTCTTCTTTTTCCAAGGCTTTAAGTGAAGCATTAGGTCATTTACTTTCAATCTTTCTATTTTCTTAATATAGGCACTTAAAGCTATAAATTTACCTCTTAGGACTGCCTTCATTGTGTCCCAGAGATTTTGGTATGTTGTGTTCTCATTATCATTTGACTCTATATATTTTTTTGATTTCCCTCTTGATTTCTTGATCCATTCATCATTTAGTAATATGTTTTTTTAATTTCCATGATTTTGTGTATGCTCTATAGCTTTTTTTGCTATTGATTTGTAGTTTGATTCCATTGTGGTCAGACAGAATGCAAGGAATTATTTCAGTTTTCCTGTATTTGTTAAGATTTGCTTTGTGTCCTAATATATGGTCTATTTTAGAGAATGTTCCATGTGCTACTGAAAAGAATGTATATTCTGCAGCATTTGGATGAAATGTCCTATAGATATCTGTTAGGTCCATTCCATCTATGACCTCATTTCATCCAGATGCCTCTTTGTTTATTTTTTCTGGGTTGACCTGTCAATTGATGAGAGTGGGGTGTTGAAGTCACCCACTACCACTGTGTTTGGTGTTATCTGTGACCTTAGTTCTAATAGCATTTGTTTGATAAATTTGGGGGCCCCCATGTTAGGTACATATATGTTTAGGATTATAATTTCCTCCTGTTGGAGGGTGCCTTTAATCAATATGAAGTGGCCTTCCTTATCTTTCTTAACTAATGTTGGACTGAAGTCTAGCTTGTCAGATATTAGGATAGCAGCCTCTGCTTCTTTACTAAGTCCATTTGCTTGAAACACTGTTTTCCAACCTTTCATCTGAAGATAGTGACCATCCATTGTAAAAAGTGGGGGTTTCTTGGAGGCAACAAATTGAAGGATCCTGCTTTTTCACCCAGTCTGCAAACCTATGTCTTTTGGTTGGGGCATTGAGGCCGTTGATATTAAGTGATATTATTGAAAGGTGTGTATTCATTTTTGTTATTTTCTTTTTTTTACTTCTTCCAGTTTTACCTTTGCTCTCTTGTGTTATCTAGTATTTCAGTATTGTTTGCTTTTTCTCAGTTCTTTATATGTGTGCTTTTCTTTTTCTTCAGCATGGAAGATTCTTTCAATTATTTTCTGTAGAGCTGGTTTTGTCTTCAAATAGTCCTTTAGCCTACTTTTGACATGGAATGTCCTTATTACTCCGTCTATTTGAATGGGTAGATTTTCAGGATAAAGTAACCCTGGTTAACCGTTGTTATTTTTCAGAACTTGGAATACATCACTCCATGCCCTTCTGGCTTTTAAAGTTTGTGTTGAGTAATGTGCTGTAATCCTGATAGACTTGCCCTTGTAGGTAACTTGATTTTTCTCTCTGACTGTTTCCAATATTTTTTTGTTTGGTTTGTATGTATGGTAGTTTGATTATAATATGGCAAGGAGAGTTTCTTTCCAGGTTTTGTCTGGCTGGTGTTCTAAAGGATTCCTGTATCTACATTTGCACCTCTTTCACAATTTGGGGGAAGTTTTCTCTATGATTTTGTTAAAGATGCCAACTATGCCTTTGGAGTGAAATTTTTCTCCTTCAACTATGCCCTGAATTCTTATGTTTGATCTTTTATAGTGTCCTGAATATCTTGCAATTCCCACTCATATTTTTCTATAAGTTTGTCTTTCTCTTTGTTGGACTGTATTAAATATGCCACCTTGTCTTGTAGCTTAGATATTCTGTACTCTCCTTCATCCATTATACTAGTGAGGTTTTCTTTTTTAATTTTTTAATTTTTTTGGTTTTTCGATGTAGGGTCTCACTCTGGCTCAGGGTGGCCTCAAAATCACGGCGATCCTCCTACCTCTGCCTCCCGAGTGCTGGGATTAAAGGCGTGCGCCACCACGCCTGGCTAGTGAGATTTTCTATGGAGTTTTTTTTTTTATTTCATTAACTGTTTTTTTTTTGTTTGTTTGTTTGTTTGTTTGTTTTTTTAGTTTTTTGAATAGCATCTCTGGCCCAGGCTGAACTGGACTTCACTATGGAGTCTCAGGGTGGCCTTGAACTCACGGCAATCCTCCTACCTCTGCCTCCCAAGTGCTGGGATTAAAGGAGTGTGCCACCACACCTGGCTTCATTAACTGTGTTCTTTATTGCTAGTAATTCTAAATGGTTTTTCTTTACTATTTCTACTTCCTTCTTTATGTCTAGTATTGACCTCTTTATTTCATTAAATTGGCATCCTGTGTCTTCTTTGTTTCCTTTGATTTCTTCTTTGAACATATTTATAATCATTCTTTTGAAATCTTTCTCAGGCATTTCCTCTAACTCGTTCTCACTGGAGGTCATTTCTGATGCATTAATACTTTTTGGTGGATTTATATTGTCTTGGTTTTTGGTGTTTCTTGTGTTTTAATATACATACATACATATATATATATATATATATATATATATATATATATATATATTTGCATCTTGGATTATTTAATGATTGGATTTTCCAGTTAGCTGGGTATTATGAGATGTATCAATCAATCAGCTGTTATATATCTTCAGGGTAGGTGCTTAAGGTGTTAGGTGTGGCTCTGAAGACTCTCAGAATATCTACAAAAGTGACTCTAGGTGTTTGTTGTGCCTGCTATGAAAGTATACACGTAGGCTAAGTGGAACAAAATACAGGCAGATTCTAAAATTTCACTAGACAATGTACACTTTCAATGAAAAACAGCACAGGGTATTTATCCAAGAGTAGGTATTATGACAGCCAGATCCTCTTTCTGTCCCTTAGGCTGTGTGGTGCCTCACCCACTCCCTTAATCCTGACAACAAGGCAGTTAAGATTTCTGGTCTGTAGAGGGTTCCAAGTCAGCTTGTGACCAAGTGGAACCCTTCCCTAATGTATATCAGAAGATTAATCAAAGCCATTCTATTTCAAGAAACAACAAATAACAATCCCCAAACACATTTTTAACACATATTTAAGAATGGCAAATTTGACCATCCATCTGATTTAACATATAATTTATCTTGATATTGAAGTTGCAGTTAGCACTTCTGGTTCACGTATATATACCAGGTTTATTAGGTGGGTACTGACCTGGTGTATTCCCAGTTACCTATTGGGATGATTTTGGTCTCAGTGGCACTCTTAATTGGGTCCCTCCTTGGTGCTGTGTCAGTTCAAGTAGGTGTGGCTGGGTCCCTGGACTTCTGTGTTGTTCCCGAGGGCTGGGCACTGGCAGTGGGGTAGGGGGAGGCAGCCAATGCTGCTCTAGTTCACCTGCTGTTCCATGTGTTCTTCTACCTTGTGATCTGCTCCTCCATTGCTCACTGCCGCTCTCCCTTCACGTTTCTTGAATTTGCAGAGAACTTCGGTGTGAATGGAAAATCCCCTCGCCTGACTTTTTCTGTGGCTCAAGCCAAGCCTGCTGGTCTTATGTGTGGACCTGCCCCACTGGAGCAGCTTCTGCTGGCCCATTTGGGCTCTGGATGATCTGGATCTCTCCTACTTTTCTGCTGCTGTTTCAATTTCCTATACACCTCACTTTTTAGCAAAAGTGTGTATTTTTCTGTTGTCTTGTTTGTTTGGCTTCCCTCCCACCCTAGGCTGCTTTGGCATGGTACCTATGCCACCACCTTAACTGAAAGTCTGACCTTAGAAATGTTTTTGGCCTCCTGATCAATTTCTTTTGCCTTGTCTTCCAGACACACAGACTTGTGCAGATCAGGGAGGTGGGAGGAGCCAAGAAACAGGGTCTTCCCTATTCACTCTACACTGCTCTGCTTGTAATTCAGAAATGTATATTTCATATAAAGTATTCAGGTGTGGCTGCTGCATAAAAAATGAGAAAAATTGATTTTGTCACATATCTGTTATCCCGTATTTTCTCAGTAGATGGTGATATATAACCATTTTTCTCTCCATTACCGTCATATGAATGGTCTGTTGCACAAATAGATTGCTATCAGCAGTTTTAAACAAGATAGCAAGTTGTATCTTTCTATATATGTCTCAATATTTTATAAATATATGTTTTTAGCCTCACATATGCTATTTACTTAAGACACATAAACACAAGAAATAAAATGTAGATGTAGACCAAAGTTAGTACAACAGTTTAGTGATCAGGATGGCATCTATTTTCTCTAAAAGCTATATAGCCAATAATTTGTGTTTTTACCAGAGATACAGTCTCTGTAGCAGCTAATCATGTCTGCTGCATTAGCCTGAAAATAACTACATAAAACATGCTAATAAATGACTGTATTTCCTGTGTGTGTGAACAAAAGCTTTAATTATGGAGAATGAAACTTAAATATCAAATACTTACTGCTTATACCAAAATAATACCTTTCTTTTAATTGCCTTTCAAACATATAAAAATATCTTGGATGCAGTTCATAGCTCATACAGCAACAGATAGTACACTGGATTTGACCTGCAGCTTGTAGGCTATGATTTGCTAATCTTTATACTTGTATTTCTTCAAACCAAAGCATAGGATTTAACAGCTTGTGTTTTGACGTTAGATGGTCTGACAAAAAGTGCTGATTCTAGATAAGGTCTCATTCTTGCCCAGGCTAATTTGGAATTCACTACGTACTCTCAGGTTGGTCATGAACTCATGCTGATCCTCCTATCTCTGCCTCTCTAGTGCTAGGATCAAAGGTGTGAGCCACTATACCTGGCTAAGTATTAGCTTCTTAATCTGCGAAATGTAAATTATAAGAGTAAACACCACTTAAAATTCCTTTGATGATTACACAATTATATTTATTTATTCTTTATTGATACTTGTGCTTACTTTACATTAACATTTCCTCTCCTCCAAATCAGTTCAATCTTTCACAGGTTAATTTTTGCAAAGAGCTCAAAATGGCACTTCATACACTGAAAGTAACCAGGAAATAAGAAATATTGTGACAGGTAAAAAGTTTCATTCTCTATGTACATAATACATCACCACATTTTTATTGTGTAATAACCTTTAGACATAAGCAATATTATATTATTGAATATATTCTTTTAAAAAATTGACACTTTCATACATATCTATTTTTTTTTTCGAGGTAGGGTCTCACTCTGGTCCAGGCTGACCTGGAATTAACTCTGTAGTCTCAGGGTGGCCTTGAACTCGTGGCAATCCTCCTACCTCTGCCTCCCGAGTGCTGGAATTAAAGGCATGCACCACCACATCCGGCTTTCATACATATCTATAATTGAATTTGATCTCACTAACCCCAGTTACTTTTGCTTATACCCCTTTCTTCTTCTCCATTATACTCAAGTTACTTTCAGTCTATCTTTAATCCACTGAGTTAAATTAGGTTTCTTGTATTATACTGGCTTTTATAGCAACTTCCACAAATAGTGTTGAACAAATTGGATGACCATATGTAGAAAAATGAAACCAGACTCATTCTTCTCTCCATACACAAAAATCAAGTCCAAATAGATTAAAGAACTCAATATAAGACCTGAAACTCTTCTTCTGCTGGAAGAAAAAAAAAAAAAACAAAACAAATACAAGACACACTCCATGGTATAGGAGTCGGGAAAGACTTCCAAAACAAAACCCCAGTAGCCCGGGAAATAAAACAATCATTTAACCAATGGGATCTAGTGAAACTAAAATGCTTTTGCACAGACAAGCACACCATAAGCAGAGCCAATAGATTACCCACTGACAGATCTACCACTTAGAGAAGTGTAATATCTAGAATCTACAAAGAACTGAAAAAATTATTAAACAATAAAAATCAAATAACACACTCTAGCATGGGGGCAGAGAACTGAATTTGGAATTCTTCAGTGGAAGAATTATAAATGCATAAAACACACTTGATAAAATTTTCAACATCCTTAACTATTATGTAAATACAAATTAAAACAACCATGAGATTCCACTTTACTCCAGTAAGGACGGAAATCATTAAAAAATCCAACAATGGTAAATGTTGGCAAGGATGTGGAGAAAGAGGAACCTTCATCCACTGTTGGTGGGGATGTAAACTTATACAACAACTATGGAAATCAATTTGGAGATTACTGAAAATGATGAACATAGAACTACCAACAGATACAGGATTCCCTTACTGGGCATTTATCCTAAATGCTCCAAGCATTAGCACAGAGACATTTGCTCAATCATGTTTTTAGCTTCTCAATTCATAATAGCTAAGAATTGGAATCAACCCAGATGCCCATACTTGGATGAATGGATAATGAAGTTGTGGTACATATACACAGTGGAATTCTACTCAGCAGTAAGTAAAATGTATACAATGAAATTTGTAGAAAAATGGACAGACTTGGAACAGATCATGCTCAGCAAACTCACACAATCACCAAAAGAGAAATGCCACATGGTCTCACTAATCTATAGTTCCTACCCAGGAACAGCTTGAGTTGCTTATATATCTGGTAGGAAACTGAAGGTCCAGGCAACAGGGATGAATGGGATTGGGGGAGGGGAGGGATAAGTGGGGGAAACAAATGCAAAATTATATTTAAAAATAATTTGATACCATAGAAACCTTTATCCTTGGTGATAGCCTAAAAGTTATAACCCTCAAAAGGTATAAGGGGGAGCCCCTGAAAAGTAGGGCTCTGGTGAGAGTGGGATGAAGCCTAAGCTTAAAAGAAGTTTTTTGTTGTTGTTGTTGTTGTTTGGTTGTTTGTTTTTTCCTGTCTCTGATCTGTAACTCCTAGTACCAGAGATTGGTTGCTACCCACATTATGCTGTTGATCAGAGAGACCTCCAAGGTTCCCAGGTCAAGTCTGCTTTCTGTCAATACACTTGATTTCCTGCCTGAGGTAAAAGCTACGACCCTATTGCTGTAGACACTATATGCTGCTGACACAGAGCACAGAGCTTCCTGAAATTCAGAAGGAAGACAGTTTCCAAACAGTTAGCCTGTTGAATGCTGGAAAGAGCTACATGAGCTACTGGGAGAAAATGGCCAGCGATGGTCTGAGCAATCAGAGTTCCAAAGCTACCTACAAGCAAACACCCTGACCCGATGTAAATGCCAGTGCAATAGTGACACACAGCTTCAGTGGGTAACCGATAGCTTTCTTTATGGCTAAGAGATCTGCTCAGTGTTTAGGAACCCATATCCGGAATTGGGAACTAGATCAGAATTCTGTGGAGATAAAGATTATGTTATCCAGTATCAAGCTCTCACTAAAAGAAGGGTAACATACATAAAATTCTCCCTGAATTAATAATACTTATACAATTCAAACTATGCTGACTTCACTCTCTGTTGGAAAATCTGTTCTTTTACAGAAGGTAGCGGAACCAGAGGACATAAACTACCCCTTGCCATTAAGCCAAACCACAGTTGAATCCACAAAGGAATGGTGAGATAAACAAGAGTGCTGCTTCCATGCAGTTCCTGTTAATCAGTACCAGGGTGTAGGAGACAGACCCTGAGGATACTCAATACCTACCAAATTAGAGATCTAGAAACTTGTAAGAGCTCATCACTGAATTAGACTTTAAACTCACCCATCAAGGCTCAGGGAATTTTGTGGAAGAGATGCTAGAAAGATTTTAAGAGCCACAGTTTGAGACATCATGCCCAGAAGCATTCCCTCTCCCCCCAAATAACTGACTACTACTCCCTGCATAAACTAAAACTCCATGGGCAATACCTGCAACCATACTGAGGAACATCCTCAATGGAATGGGGACAGGGAAGAAGGAAAAGAGGGTACCAACACATGATGTATCCATATGAAACATAATAATAATAATAATAATAATAATAATGACAACAACAACAACAACATTTCTAGGTGTGGTGGTGCACAGCACTCAGGAGGCTGAGGTAAGAGGATCACCACGAGTTCGAGGCCACCTTGAGACTACATAGTGAATTCCAGGTCAGCCTGGGGTAGAGCGAAACCCTACCTCGAAAAACAAACAAATAACAAAAGATTAAAATAAAAGGTTAAAAAAATTAGCATAAAGAAACCAAACTTCAGAGAGGTGGGTAATATATACAAAGATTTATAGCAAGCAAGTAGTAGGATTTAGTTGTAGAGTAGGTTCCAGGTTTGTGCCACTACCGATTTCCTATTTTGGCCACTGTGATGACCTCTTCCTTGATTCAATACTATGGGTAACTCTTGAATTCTATACATTCTTAACCAGTAGTAGTTATGAATTTTCTTTTTAGTATTTATTGAGTATCATATTCAATATAGTAATATATATGTTTGCACCAAATAGTTTGGAAAATTAAAACATATATGACATGATATTTTTCTGTATCAATTTGACAACACTATGAAACTCAGTTATCCAAACACTAATACATGTCCTGATGTGGAAGCATTTTGTAGATTTATTTAAGATTTCTAATCTATTGAATTGTGTACAAGACACTACTTTGTTCCTATTATGTGGCCTAATTAAATTAGATAAAATATTTCAAGAGAAAATTGATGATTTAACAAGAAAAAAGAAAATCTATCTGAATATCACAACTTCTCCTTAAGAGTTTCAGCCTGTGAGTCTACCCTGCAAATTTCATACTTGCTAGGTCTCTCAACATATAAGCCAATGTCTTAAAATAAATCTCTGCTGGATCTATTTCTCTTGAGAGGCCTGACTGACACAGAAGTATAAATTTAACATGTGTAAAAAAAGCTAGGTGTAGGGCTGGAGAGATGGCTTAGCGGTTAAGCGCTTGCCTGTGAAGCCTAAGGACCCCGGTTCGAGGCTCAATTCCCCAGGATCCACTTTAGCCAGATGCATAAGGGGGCACATGCGTCTGGAGTTTGTTTGCAGTGGCTGGAGTCCCTGGTGCGCCCATTCTCTCTCTCTCTCTCTCTCTCTGTCGCTGTCAAATAAATTTAAAAAAAAAAGCTAGGTGTATATCTTCATTTGTACATGTACTACACTTTATATTTTTCCTATTGCTATGGGAAAACATAGATGAATAGTAACAATACAGGATTTTTCTTACTCTGGCTTCTCACTATATAGCAGTATTTCTCAGCTAGGGATGATTTTGCCCACCCAAAGAATATTTTTGGCTGTGACAGATTATGGATAAAACTAGAATCTAATATGTGGAGATCAGTAATACTGATAAAGATGTCACATTGATAATATAACCTCATAAAACAAAGAGCTTCAAATTCATAGTGACAAACTTCAAGGTAATCTGGTATTGAAATAAACTGAAGTTCTCATTTAAAATGTTCTCAAATAGCTTGTCTTTTTTCCCTAATTAGAGGGTTGTGTGTGTGTGTGTGTGTGTGTATACACACAAACATATACATATACATACATATATATATATATATATATATATATATATATATATATCCTCTAAATATATATATTCCTCTTGATTCTTCCACTGTAACTTCCTTGTTACTGCCATCATCCAATAAAACAGTTATAATATTGTTGTCTTAGAATCCTCAAAATTGGTGTTGGAAGGCTAGAGAGATTGCTCAGTGGTTAAGGTGCTTGCTTTCAATGTCATGACCCAGATTTGATTCCCCAGTACCCACGTAGAGCCAGATGCATAACGTGCTGCATGCATCTGGAGTTTGTTTGCAGTGGCTAGAGGCCCTGGTACATCCATTTTCTTACTGCCTCTCATTGCAAATAAATGAACAAAATATTTTTTAATTAAATATAAACTAGTATTGGAGTTTGCAGAAGGTAGAGATGCTATTGAAAATGGCTGTTTGCATGTAGGATAAAGTTAGTCTTCAGCTGATTATACCATCCCCATTTATTACTGAAAGTACTGCAATCATTGTTGCCAAAATCAGAGTTACTTTCAACTCTTTTTATTTTCCCCAAACATTTTGTTATAATCCTCTCCCCCTTACATCCAGGAATAATATGGATGGCATTTATAAATGATGTAAGTTTTTTTTTTTTTTTGGTTTTCTGAGGTAGGGTCTCACTCTAGTTCAGGCTGACCTGGAATTCACTATGTAGTCTCACGGTGGCCTTGAACTAATGGCAATCCTCCTACCTCTGCCTCCCAATTGCTGGGATTAAAGACATGCACCACCACACCCATTTTATTTTCTTTTTTTAATCTGTTCTTTTACCTAAATCTCTAGTTCTCATCCATAATGGACACAAATTAACTCTATAAAAAGGCAAGATTTTCCAAATCTTTAGTATGTGAAACATTTTGCTCAAGTGAGGATTTTTTTTTTTTTTTCCAGGTAGGGTTTCATTGTAGCTCAGGCTGACCTGGAATTCCCTATGTATTGTCAGGGTGGCCTCAAACTCATGGTGATTCTCCTACCTCTGCCTCCTGAGTGCTGGGATTAAAGGTGTGTGCTACCATGCCTGGCAAGGATTTTTTTGTAAAAATATAGATGATAGATAGATAGATAGGTAGATAGATAGATAGATAGATAGATAGATAGATAGATAGATAATTTATTTGCAAGCAGAGAGATCACACACACAAACACACAGAAAGAGAGAGAGAGAGAGAGATTGAGAATGAGAATGCCCGGGCCTCTAGCTGCTGCAAAAGGATTCCAGACACATGTACCACTTTGTTTTTTCTTAAGATTTAGTTTTGATTTTTTTTTAATTTAATTTATTAGTTTTCTTTTCAACAAATACAGGCAGTTTGGTACCATTGTTTAGGCTCATCCATGGCCTACCCCCTCCCAATGGCCCCTCTTTGTTGATGTAAATGGGTTGTGCATTGTGGAGTTAGCCCACAGTTATTGGCACAATAAATGTCTTTGCATATCATGAGCCAACATGTGACTCTGACATTCTTTCTGCCCCCTCTTCCGCAAAATTTCCCTGAGCCATGTTGGGTTCATTTTTGGTCTGCTTCAGTGCTGAGGTGTTGGGGGCCTCTGAGGCTCTGGCTCTCTGATTTGGTAAGAGTTGATTTTTCTCTGTGTTGGTCTCCTTCCCCCTTGTGCTGGTATCTGGTTCATCACGAAAACAGCACCGTTGCTTGTTTTGCCAATTTTCCTTAGTTTCAGTAGGGCCCCTTTTGAGGTATGATGCACCACTTTGTGTATCTGGCTTTATGTGGGTACTGGGGAATTGAGTATGTTGAAGAAGAGCATATTTACATTTAAGGGTATTCTTCAGGTGAGACACAAAGGAGGAAAGAGTAAAATTTGTGGAGTGACAGAACTAGTAGAAGTAAGTAAGTGTAAATCCTAGGGAGAAGGGGGAAGGCACCTCTAGGGTCACTGAGAAGTAGTTTTCTTTTTCTTTTTTTTCCCTTAATTTATTAGTTTTCTTTTCATCAAATACAGACAGTTTGGTACCATTGTTTAGGTTCATCCATGGCCTACCCCCTTCCAATGACCCCTCCTTGTTAATGAAAATGGGTCGTGCATTGTGGAGTTAGTCCACAGTTATTGGTATGATAAATGTCTCTGCATATCATGACCCTACATGTGACTCTGACATTCTTTCTACCCCCTCTTCCTCAAAATTTCCCTGAGCCCTCTCAGTGGTAAGGGACCCATAGCTGGAGCTGGGAAACAAGTCAGAACCATATCCAAACATAAGCCCACTCTCCAATATCAAGCTACCATCAATCATGGGCTACAAGAGGACCTACACCTATTAAACTCTCTATTAAAAAAGTAGTAGTTTTCTTTCCAGCACACAGATACTAACCCACTTGTCGATAGTGAGAGATCAAAGAACCTATGGATTAATGTACTTATTGGGGTCATAACATTATCCAGCAAAGTTTTTGTTGGGAAATTCAAATTGTTAGTGGTTTGTATTATTTTTAGACAAACTGTGACAAATAGGTGACACTGCAGCATAGCAGGGTACATTTAGCTGTTTTACAGGAAGGAGCTCACCAGGAGGCAGTCATGCATAAATCAAAACTTTTTAATGTTTTTGTTTATTTTTATTTATTTGAGAATGACAGACAGAGGAAAGGAGGGGGAGAGAGAGGAAGAGAGGAGAGAGAGAGAATGGGCGTCCCTTGTGCATCTGGTTAACGTGGGTCCTGGGGAATCAAGCCTCAAACCCTAGTCCTTAGGTTTCACAGGCAAGCGCTTACCCATTAAGCCATTTCTCCAGCCCAATCAATTTGAAGTAGGAGAAGGTGGAAAATTTAATAAGCTTTAGTTCTGGCATAAGAGTTAAACTGGCAATCAAAACAGACAATAGGCAACAAATTCTAAAAAAAATTCTTCAGCTTAAAATTGTTAAACTTTATAATTTTTCAGCTCTATGTCCAAATGAAAGCAATACACATTCAATAGAAATCATACTACTAATATTAATATTATATTCCAATCATTTCTCCTTGTCATAATATATCCTGTTGTGATGTTTGGCAGCTTCCAGTTAGCCCAAGTATCACAATGGTAAAACACCAACACACGGCAGTATATTGTGTTGAGTTATGGTGTTCAGCAGATTAGGTTAGATTATGTGTACTTTCCTTTCTTGACATCTTCAAATTGTGATAGGTTTATCACATCACAACCCCATCACTATAGTACATCATGACAATTTCAAATGAGACTATTATCATACAACTTATGATTCTGGAAGTATTTGTCAGGAAAAAAGCAGAAAAAGAAAATGATGATAAATTATAAAATTTATATATCGGAACCAAAATATCACTTTATAGCACCCTAATGTATATATGCCAGTAAAATGCCAACAGCAAATAAAAAAAAACAACTTTTTATGTGGGTTAAGCTTGATTTTTAAATGTATCAACTAAAAAGAATTAAAAAGGTAAAAAATACAAAACTTGCTTCAGTGCCATAGTCAATTTTTGGAAAATACATTGTTGTGATAGGGTTTTGAATTGTTCTTACTCTGAACTTTTAAACATTGTAATTTCACAATGTTAATATTGACACTTTTTAATGTGACTATTAATATAATTATCAATATCACCAATAAGCTATCATTGTTATTATTTAAGAAATAAATGCTAACGTTTTGACAGACAAATCTCAGATCTTGAGAAAATTTAGGATGAAGATTAAAGTAGTAAATGAAAATTTCTCTGAATAAACCACAATTTGAATGTGTTAAATGAAAATTCACACCAGAAATGATAAATGTTGTATTTAAATTCTATAACTGGAAATCTTTATATTTTTGCTTGTGTCAGTTGATTTTAGAGACAAATATAGTTGGCAATACAAAATTGAAGAAAATATGAGAGTGTCATCAAATGGATGCAAAACATTTTCTAGCACAAATATGATGGCATGCAAAATATATGCAAATATGTGCAAAACAACATACGTACTGTGGTTAATAATATGTAAAATCTAGTTGAAATATGCAAAATATAATGTGTCCTGTTTATTTTATAAAGTGTCATTGCTTTATAGCTTATGCTCACAAAAATGTCAAATTAATTTGGTGGCTAAGGGGCTTATTACATCTGTTTTAGAAAACACAGTGGGAAAGGAAGTCACACATTGTTTGGGTTTTGCTATTATTATTGCAGCTGGAATGATTTATGAAATTTTACATGGGCTCCCAGCATCTGGAAAACCTTTTAAGATTTGTAGATCATGAAGTATCAATAGGAATTCTCAATGCTCCTAAGGGAGTATTTCTTTCACAGTATTACAGGACAATGCTTCTCAAAAGAAAGTAAATCTCAGGTTGGAAAGATGGCTTAGCAGCCAAGCCATTTACCTGCAAAGCCAAAGGACCTTGGTTTGATTCCCTAGGTCCCATCTAAGCTAGATGCACAAGCTGCTGCATGTGTCTGGAGTTTGTTTGCACTGGCTGGAGGCCCTGGCATGCCCATTTTCTCTCTCTCTCTCTCTCTGCCTCTTTCTCACTCTCTCAAATAAATAAAAATTTAAAAATATTTAAAACAGAAAATAATACAATAGGTAAGTATCATCCAGATTAAGTTGTTCCTACTATTTTTAGTTTTAACATAATATTGTTTATAAACATCCCAGCCATATATATATACATATATATGGCTGGGATGTTTGATTAACCTCCACTTTTGTTTCAACCTCTACCATTATTTTGCTTACTCTTTTAAACCATTTCAGTAACATAGAATGATAAATCAGAATTACCTTGTTAAAACATTGCTAGCATCTCTTTTATGGATAATATAAATGATGCCTACTGATAAAAATAAAGCAAGCTGTAATATAAACAGCTAGGAACTAGTTCCAGAAGTTGTACTCAAGCATGTCGCATATTCAATACTATTAGACCCCTGGTTGTTAGAGTTTAGTGAAAAACTTGAAAACTAGGCTAGGTAGTCATGAAATATGTGCTAGTTTCACAAAACTCATGTCAGTATCACAAAAGAATACTACATTAGGGTGAAAGGATAGAAAATAACTCTTCCAAGCAGTTGGAGCCAAGAAAAATTCAGGTGTTACAATTATAATATCTAGAAAAATAGACTTTAAACCAAAACTAGTCAGAAGAGGTAAAGAAGAACACTTAAAACTTATTAAGAAAACAAGATCCCAAGAGGTTGTATATCTATCTATCTATCTATCCACAAACATACACACACACACACATACACACACACACACACACACACACACACACACACACACATACACATATATATATGTTAAATGAAGGGGCACCCATCTTCATAAAAATATGTACTACTAGACACAGAATCTGTAGTAGTTTGGATATAGACAGAAATCATATAAAGGGCAAAAGGAATACAAATAGGAAAGGAAGTCAAATTACACTAATTAGCAGATGATATGATTCTATAAATAAATGACAAAAATTCTATAAATAAGTGGCACTAAAGTGTCTATAAAAAGCAATATACAGGTGCAATAAATTTCGAATCAAAATTTCAGTTTCAGAAATTGAAAAAAAGTAACCTGAGAATTCATATGGAAGAACAAAAGACCCAGGTAAACCAAACTATTATCAGCAAAGGAACACTGTTGTAGGTATCACCATACACAAGGAATAATAAGGGCAATAAATCTAGGTATTGTTACAAAAACAGACTTGATCAATTGAATAGAGTAGAAGATTCAGGTATAAGTCCATGTAAACATAAAAAAACTATTTTTGACAAGAAGGTAAAAAATATGCATTGGAGGAAAAAAATAGTATCTTCAGCAAATGGTGCTAGGTAAACTGGATCTATGAGTGTAGAAGAATGAATCTAGACCCTTATCTTTCAGCATGCACAAAAAAATCAATTCCATGTGGATCAAATGTAAACCTCAATATAAAATCAGAAACAAAGTAACTAGCAGAAAAAGTAGGAAGAACATTCCAAAATAAAAGCATAGGGAAGACTTTTTGAATAGGACTC
The DNA here is from genome assembly GCF_020740685.1 of Jaculus jaculus. NCBI lineage: Eukaryota > Metazoa > Chordata > Mammalia > Rodentia > Dipodidae > Jaculus > Jaculus jaculus. Next base: position 77,717,324 of record NC_059125.1, read on the forward strand.
TAGCTTCCCAGGGAGTAAAAACAAAATACATTGGACTTCATGAAACTAAAATGCTCTAGTACAGCAAATGAAAACATCAACTGAGTCAGGAGACACACTAGAGAATTTAGGAAAAGTCCTAGACAGCAATATATTTGACAGAGTATTAACAAAGAACTCAAAATTTCAAACTAAATTCTCACTGAATTTACCCAATCACAGAAAGATAATTGCAACATAATCTCACTCATCTACAGCACCTAATCTGAATCTACCCAAGATGCCCAAGTACCCAGAAAGCATCTCAAGGACTAGACAATAGGATTGGTGGGGAGGGAGGGGAGGACAAGGGAGGGGTTGAGGGACACAAATGTAGACCCAAATGACAATGGTACCATAAAATTCTACATCCTAATAGGCAGACCAAATGGTTGAACATTCACCAGGCCCTGAGAGGGAACACCTGAGTCACAATGCCCTGGAGAGGGTATGATGAAGACTGACCTTAATCTTCTACAGCTTCTCCCCCTCTCTCTCTTTTTTCTCTAACTCCTTTATATTAGTTATCTTTTTCTTCCTTCTACTAGTGGGCACTGACCTTTAATTCCCAGTACCAGCAGGTGGCTGTCATCCACAAGGAGCTTTTGATCGGAGATACCTACAAGGTTTCTCAAAAGAAAGACAGATTTTTGTCAGAGTACTTAATGACCCACCAAAGGTTAGTGGTAAGACCCTACTGCTGAAGACACCTTATGTGGTTGACACATAAAATGGAATGACATGGCTGGAAACTGGAAGAGAGTCAGTCCCCAGACAGTCAGTGAGTCTAATGCCAGAAGGTTCTAGGTGGTGGATTGGGGGAAAATGACTAATATCTGTCCAAGCAACTCATGGTCTAACCTACTTAGCAGCAAATAACCTGTTGTGATGCTCAAGTAAGTGCAATAGTGGTGCACAGTCATTGTCAGAAACCAACTGCACTTGATTTGACTAACTGATCCCCTCAGTGGTGTGGGACCCATAGCTGGAGCTGGGAAAGAAGTCAGAACCATATCCAAACATAAGCCCTCTCTCCATTATCAAGCTACCATCAATCGTGGGCTCCAAGAGGGCCTACATGTATTAAATTCTCTATAAAAAAATAAGGGTTATCCCTTTTGTATTGTGCTAACTTTATTCTCTGTTGGAGAATCTGCTTCTCTTTTTCAGATAGACACAGATCCTAAGGAGAGACCCACCCCATCATACCTCAAAAGGGCCCCAGCTGAAACTAAGAATAATTGACGAAACAAGCAAGGGTGCTGTTTTCTTGGTGAATCAGGTACCAGCACAAGAGTGAAGGAGATCAACAATGAGAATGATCAAGTCCTACCAAATCAGATATCCATAGACACAGAGGCTCCCGGCATCTCATCACTGAAGCAGATCCAAAATGAACCCAACATGGCTCAGGGAAATTTTACGGAAGAGGGGGCAGAAAGAATGTCAGAGCCACATGCTGGGTCATGATATGCAGAGACATTTCTCCTACCCATAACTGTGGGCTAACTGCACAATGCATGAGCTATATAACTCAACGTGGAGGGGCCAGGGAGAGCGGGGAGGACATTGACAAGCCTAAAAATGGTACCAACTTGACTATATTCACTGAGTACAAAACTAATTAATAATAAATAAGTAAATAAATAAATAAATAAATATAGAAAAAATACCCAATCAGCAAATGGGCTATATAAATGAACAGGAAATTATCAGATAAAGAAATATAAATGGTTGGTGAATATTTTGAAACTGTTCAACACCCTTAGCTATCAGGGAAATGCAATTAAAGATATTTTAGAATCCACCTTACTCCTGTTAAGAAAACAAATGACAATAAATGCTGATGAAGTGGGGAAATTGAAACTCTTACTCGCTGCTGTTGAGAGTTTTAACTGGTATAGTCATGATGACAGTCAATGTAGAGGTGCCTCAAAACCATTAAAATAGAACTACCATATGACCAACTTTACCACTTCTGTGTTGATACCAAAAATCTCTGTATCCTACTATAGGGATATTACACATCCATATACATTGCTGATCTATTTCTCCATAGCTAGGAAATGTAACCAGCCCAGATGCATATCAACCAATGAATGCAGGATAAATACAGAGTGTAATTTTACTCACCTGTAATAAAAATAGAAATTATGAAATTTTGAGGGAAATTAATAGAACTGGAAACAATTATATTGAGTGAGGAAATTCAGACTCCAAAACACAAATACCACATGTACTCTACATCTAAATCTAGCTTCAAGTCTCAAGACCCATGAGTAAAACTTGGAGTGTCTGCTGAGATGAAGGAAATTTGAAAAAGAAGGGGGGATGTGAAGAGATTTTAGGGGACAATATTTTGGATGACAGGTGATAGGAACGTGGTAGGGAGGGTACTGGATTTGGAATGCATTAAGCAGGATGAGGGTGGGACGTTAACAAAAAGGGGTGAAAAGAGAGTTAACTAAAATTTATGAGATATAAAAATGCATAAGAATACTTATTTTGTGAACTTAATAAAATATTTAAATAAATTTATAAAAGAATGAATGGAGGAACCATACATGGATGGATAATGCTGCTTCTAGTGGCCATAGGCAATCAAACTATAATATCAGTGCTAGACATGGGATACCTCCCAGTGAGTGTTTGGTCTAAGAAGTCTCTGAGGCCCTGAAGTAATGCAGTCTATTGCCATGACTTTTGGCTAACTACTATAACTAAAGGTAAGACCCTATTATTAGAGACACCACATCTTTCTGGGGTAGACGATAAAGAAATTAAGCTGGATGCTGCGTCAGAAGTTTTCCTCCTGATAACTAGTTTGTACAGTGCTGAAAAGTCATATGCAGCTTACCTGCAGAGAATAGTCATTAATGAGATCACTCAGTTGTGAATCCTGAATTTTATAATACTAATCCACTAAGACAAGACATGCCCTCCAGTGAAATAGTAAGTTGAAGGTAATGAGGTTGTTGCAGTCAGCTTCTCATTGCTGGCAGAAAACACTAGAACAAGACCATCTTGTGGAAAGAAAGGGTTTGAGGGGAAGCACCATGATGATAGGCAAAAACAATGGCATGAGCAGAGGGTGGACATTCCTTCCTGGTCATCCTCACATTGACAACTGCAACAGGAGAGTGTGCCAAATACTAGCAAGAGAAAGCTGCCTATAACCCCCATAAGCCTGCCTCCAATAACGTATCAGCTCTAGGATGCTCCAATCCCCACTTGCCAAGAGCTGGGAATCTGGCATTCAGAACACATAAGTTATGGAGGAGACATGAAGCAAATCACCAGAAGGGCTAACCAATGCCTTTATGATTGGATTTGAGGCTTGTTGCACAGGAGGTAGTATATGCCTGCTACTACAAACCTGGTCAAAAGCCAATGACTACGGATAATGTAGGCTCTAGGGTGGAACCTACCATCACTATGTTGCTAAATAGATGTGTTATCATATCACCTCATAAATATTCATCATTATATTCAAAGAACACAATTTTTCTTTCAGCCATCATTAGAAAAACATTTTAATCAATTGACCACATCCTACTGCCAAATTAAAAGTAACAATAATTAAATAATTATTAGTTTAAATGTTATTTTTTTCTGACAAAGTACATACACATTTTATTGCAAACAAAATATATATTTGAAATATATTCCAATGGACATTTCCTTGAGTTTCCAAGTTATCTTAAGACCAATAGACAGAATATTTTCTCAATTAAAATTACCATATTGCTGAAGTGAACAATCAGTTTATGATACAATTTCAAATTTATCAACCTTAAAATGTAATGTTGAAGAATATCTTAGAGAAAATTAAAGGCAGTGAAGTAGTCAGCTTTATGTTGCAGGGATGACATTCCAGACTAGGCATAGTTCATAGGAGGGACAGGATTTATTGAAGATTAAAGATCCAGAATAAGTTGAATAATGGCAGAAGAAAGTGGCCCTCTTTCATAGATCATGCAGAGAGAAATACCAGCACCAGCACCATAAGTAAGTACACTGGAAAAATACCATACAGAGTTGAAGCATTCTGCATACCTTTACTTTTGAATTCCAGATCTTCCCCCAAACACACCTTTGGGCTGGACACTAGGATCTGCCCACAGTGGTACCTCTTCAAGCCAGGCAAATAGAAATCTAAATTACAAGTTTTAATAAACTGCTTACTATGTTGGGGGATATCCATTCAAATCACTACAGGCAGTATGAACATATTAAAAAATTATTGACAACTTTTATACTTACAGAAAATAAACCATGATAATTCCTTCTTCCTAACTTTCCCTTTAACAACTCCACTCTCCATCATATCCCTTTCCCTTTCTATATTAGTCTCTCATTTACTTTGATGTCATTTTCTTTTTTACCTATTATGAGGGTCTTGTGAAGGTATTGCTAGGCACTGCGAGGTCATGGATATCAAGGCCAATTTCTGTGACCATAGTGCTGAGAAGAAGTGACAGTGGAGTGTCCAGCACTGAAACATCTCTATCACACCATTGCAGAAGAGGTGGTGAAAGAATGTAAGAGCCAAAGGAGGGGTACCACACCTTACAATGCAACTGTTATTGATTTTTGGTGCTGGATAGTGAACATAGGATTTCACACATTCTAGGCAAGTGTCCCTAAGCCACTTTATAAGAAAAAAAAAAAATATCATCAAGAGTCAGGGAGATGATTCAGCAATTAAAGGCATTTGTTTGCAATTCCTGTTGGCCAGGATTCAATTCCCCAACATCCATATAAAATCAGATTATACAAAGGGGCCCATGCATCTGGAGTTCATTTGTAATAGCAGGAGACCCTGTTGCATCCATACTTACTCTTTCCTTCAATAACTAAATAAATAAATATATTTTAAAAATTCAAGGCAGTATCTGATTAAATTTCCAAGATGATCTTCAAATATGCAACCTCCTTTGGACTCTTAAAGAAGCTGAGATCACAAGAATATATTAATACTCTTTGCTCTGTCGACTATATTTTTTTACTATTAATATAAATTACTTTTCCTTAAAATGAAACTTTAATGCATTAATATACACACATATATTATATTTTACTTTCTAAAAAAATTTCTGTTTTTCAGTAAAACTATTTTCTATGTCTAGGGCAGTAGGTATAGAGTTCAAGAGTAGAGCATTTGTCTAATATGCACAAGGTCCTAAACCAATCCCAAGTTTTCCCCCAACTTTCCCCCAAAACAAATTAGTTTATGGATCTACTAATACAGTGAAAGTAATGTTTTAGTTGATATACAAACATTTTTAAATTATATATATATATATATATATTGCACTCCATTTCACTCTGTAAAATGTTATATTTTGGGTTGTGTAAATTAAATATATTCACTGCATTAAGATCACTGTAAGTACCTCTTTAAAAATACAGATTTAAAAAATACAATGATATTCTTTCAGGGTGGCCTTAAATCTAAATCTTTGATGATTATTAAGCATACTGTTATTTCAAATGCACTTCAGTAAGTATAGAGATTAAACTTATATGACCAAGTAACTTACTTTAAACCAGAAGAAGAGTAATCAGCACTGTGGACATGTTGCCTGAGAAATATTCTAGGATGTTAGTAACTTGCATAGTCAAAAGAAATCAAACTTATCCTTACACAGTAACATCCAAATGTTGCCTTCCTATAAAAGTAATTTGTTTTCATTACAGAAAAAATAGTAAATATAAATGAGCAAGAAGAAAATAAATGCCTGTACTACATCCCTCCTGGGAAAACTACTGTTGAAAATTTGATTCTTTTACTTTGGGAATTTCTTTAAATTATATTAATGATTGATATTTTTAAATTTATTTATTTATGTATGTATGTATTTATTTATTTAACAGAGAAAGATGGAGAGAAAAAGAGTGAGAGAGAGAGAGAGAGAGAGAGAGAGAGAGAGAGAGAGAGAGAGAGAGAAAGAGAGAGAATGGGCATGCCAGGGCCTCTAACCACTGCAAATGAACTCCACACACATGTGCCCCCTTGTGCATCTGGCTAATGAGGATCCTAGGGGATCAAACCAGGTTTCTTTGGCTTTGCAGGCAAACACCTTAACCGCTAAGTCATCCCTCCAGCACTTAAAATATAGATATATATTTAATTTTTTGTTTATTTGTATTTATTTGAGAGTGACAGAAAGGGAAAGAGGCAGAGAGAGAGAGAGAGAATGGACATGTCAGGTCCTCCAGCCACAGTAAACTAACTCCAGATGCATGCAACACCTTGTGCATCTGGCTTATGTGGGTACTGGGTAATCTAGCTTTGAACAGAGGACCTTAGGCTTCACAGGCAAGCGCTTAAAGGCTAAACTATCCCTCCAGCTGAATTTTAATTTCAAAGAAGATTGCCTTACTTCTTTTGAGCATAATAAGTTTAGTCTAGTCATACATAAACATGTATGCATAAAATATGATGACTCTTTTGTTGGTTGTGTGTTATAATTTCTGTACATTGAATGTACAAAGTTAATACTGCATGGATTAAAATTGTAATCCTACACTTGTCTTAATGTATGGAATTTAGGACTTATTTAATCCTCTGTGCTTCAGGTTGATTTTCTGTTAAAAAGAGATTCATGATAGTAACATCCTAATATTATTAGAAAAATTAAATATGATAACATACAGTGTATCTGACCTATTAAAAACACTCATTAAATACTGACTTCTAATATGGAAATGGTTGAAGAAATATCATCAAGCTGATCTCAGTGAGAGATATAACTTGATCATTAAAGAGTAACTTCCATATACCATATTCAAAGAACATGTTAACTTACTGTGGCAGGAGTTAATCTTTGACAAATATGACATTTCTCCTCTGGATGTTCTTTGCTCTATTTTTACCTTCTTTAAATGAAATTTCCTGCCAGCTTTTCACGATCAGCTCTCATCTTGGCATTTGCACTGAGTTATCCTTTGTATTATCTCATATAGTTATTTTTAATATATATTTTTAATTTTCGCATTTTAATACATGTATATAATATATTTTGATATTTTTATCTTATTCTCTTCAATTATACTCTCTTATTCTCTTCCCCTTTCTAGTGACATTTTTCATAATGGCATAGTCTAATTGAACAAATATATATATACAAAGACACACACATGCAGAAACAGAATATAGAGAATATTTTATTCTTGCTTAGCATTCATTAAAGCATGTATAACATGCAGTGATAAATCACAGTATTAATGTATCCTCCTGTTGTGGAAGGCTACAAAATTGGGTTGTTCTTTTTATTTTTTTAAAAGTGTGTGTGTGTGTTTGTGTGTGTGTGTGTGTGTGTGTGTGTGTACTCAAGAGGCTGAAAAATTAATTTCCAAGCTATTCAGGGCTATTTAGCACAAATTTGTTTCAATTTTTTTAAATAACAAGCAATCAATAAAACAAAAATCTCAGTCACAAATTAGAAGAGGCTTTAAGCAAATGGATTATTTCCAAAAGAATGTGAGTATTGCAATAGGGACAATGGTCCAAACATAAAACCTGCAAGCCTATCAAAGGTGAAGTAGAAAACTGTTCTTTTATATAAAAAGATAAAGAGAGCAAAGGAAATCTGGAAATGGAATAATGTTATGAACAAGTGGTGAGACTAGACAGTAAAACAAGAAATGTCTCCCTTGTCATAAGCCAAATTTTGAGCAGAGCTTACAAGGTTATGGATGATTGGTCCTCATTCAAATGCTTGTTCAACCAGAAGTTAAGTCAGTACTCAGGAGATCACCCACCATAAGAATGAGCCTAACTAAAGTTTGATCAGGCCACATGAGTGTTAGGGAAATGTAGTTTAGTTAACAATTGATAAGGAAAAGAATGAAACTCAAAGTTTGTAAAATAAAGTTTCTATAGGTACACAGGAAAGTATTCCAAAGTCCCTCCTTAAATTATATGAGGAAATGCTATTTCCTTATTGTAAGCCATGTACTGAATGGTGCACAGTTTCTTAACTTACACCTTTCCAGGAATGGCAGCTTTGGTTAAGCTTATAATTGTAAGGAATTTTTATTGTTATTGTGCTTTATTTTGTGTTGCCAAGAATATTTTACTAGGCATATATCTAAGGATTACAAGGCTCAATCCCTTTTATCATTAATATCTCATCCCTGACAAAGGAGTATGCTCTATGAATCTTCTTCCATTTCCTTATATGGCTCAGTGGGATGGGGGAGAATGGGGCTGTAGAGGATTCCACTGGGCATTGTTTTTCAGTGAGATTGTACTTTTCACATCTGTACATGTTTTGGTTTTCTTTTTTACCTAACTTTTTAATTGCTTGATCACATTTAGCTTTATATTTTTAGTTTTAATAAGTTTTCTAGTACACAAGGACAAATTCTGAACATAATTTTAAATAATTACAATAATGTTATCCTCCAACATTTATTCTGATCTTCAGATACATATAAGTATAATTAATATGGATGCTTCCTCTGAAAGCAATATCTATACTTTGATTTAACATATATACATACATATGTATATAAATATTATAAGATATGTAAATGAATATATATGTAATATATAAATATGTATATTATAAATAATTTAATAAAAATTTATACTTAAGACTTTTCCTTGGCTTCAGTAATTTTAAATATTTTATGTTTTGTTTTTTTTTTTTCCTGAGGTAGGGTTTCATAGCCCAGGCTGACTTGGAATTCATGATGTAGTCCCAAGCTGGCCTTGAATTTACAGCAATCATCCTACCTCAGCCTCCTGAGTGATGGGATTAAAGGCATGTCCACCCCAACATACCTGGCTGTTTTAGGTTACTTTTTATTAGATTTATATTATAATACAAGAATAATTACTTATCTTACCCCTCTATTCCCTTTCCATTATTATTTCTATGTGAATGGTAGTCACTGGATGTATCTTATAATTATATGATTGTTTGCCTTTTCCATTTATTCAGATTTTTTTCCTTTGTTTCCTTATGTAGTACTCAAGATTTCTAATTTTTTTTCACAGATGCCCTCTCATGTTTTACAAGAATATCTGTTCAACTTAGTTTAATAATTGTAAGGTACCTACTTCCTGGAACCTTCCATCATTCAGATTGCTTTCCAAATATGCCATTGACCTGATACTTTGAGACTAATGTTTATACTTCCTTAAGTGAGATTCAATGATAACTAAACCTAGGACTAACATTTAGCTGCTACACAAATACACAGTGAACTAATTACCCACCTTTTTTATTTGGTGAGAATCCATTATGATTACTATGTGCATTGCAATACAACCTGCTAAATATTTGTAACATTTAACCTAAATGAGCTCCATGTTTTTTCACTCTTTATTTTTCACCCATTGTTCTAAAAATGTGATGTCATAATAAATCTTCTAGGGTGCCTATCATGTTTTCTTAAAAATGATTCCTCAAGTTGAGACATTTTAGGGCTTCTTTGAGGATACATTAGTTTCACTGTCCTCTAATTTGTTGTTGGAAGCTACTGCTTGTTTACATATCTTCATTATTTTGACCTTTTATGTGATTTTTTATCACATTCATTCATTTAATTTTGACATTCATTGTTAATATCTGATCATTGTGCAAAAAATATTTGTGATGGTTAACATCTTCCATTTGAGGGGATATAAAATCACCTGGAGATAAAGTTGTGGGTGGTTCTGTGGCACATCTTGCAAGCAAAATTTAATAAAAATGTAAGACCCAACCTGAATGTAAACATCACCATTCCTTGGGCTATAATGCATGACTGGAAATGACTATAAGAATATGAAAGTAAGTAGAATAATTCATATCTATCTGCTTCTGGATTGTGAACATAATATAACTAGATGTCTCACCATTCCACTGCTATGCCTTCCAACATGATGTACTATATTCTCAAACTGTCAACCAAAACTAACTTTACTTTCTTAAACTTAATTTATCAGGTTTTATTCCACAACAATAAAAAGATACTTTTTTATCAAAAATGGTAAATTATTTATCATAAATGGTAATGATTCATTCTTAATTTCAAAAAATTACATGCTCCTGTATATTTCCTTAAGAATATCCCATTAATTCTTATAAAAACGTATTCCTAACTTCCTTCCAACATTGATATAATTTGTTTTGTCCATTTCAATTTCATATAATGACCCAGTGCATGTTCACACTACAACATTAAGTAGATATCTTCCAGAGTAGTTAAAAATATAAAAAATAGGGCGGGAGATCTTGCTCAGTGGTTAAAGGACCTTGCTTGCAAAACCTGTTGGCTTAGGTTCAATTCCCCAGTAATCACTTAGAGCCAGATGCACAAAGTGACACGTGTCTGAAGTTTGCCTGCAGTGGAAGAAAGCCTGGGCATGACATAACCATTCTCTCTCTCCTTCTCTCTCTTCAAATAAATACACAAAAATTAAAATGAAGGGCTGGAGAGATGGCTTAGCGGTTAAGCGCTTGCCTGTGAAGGCTAAGGACCCTGGTTCAAGGCTCGGTTCCCCAGGTCCCACGTTAGCCAGATGCACAAGGGGGCGCACGCATCTGGAGTTCGTTTGCAGAGGCTGGAAGCCCTGGCACGCCCATTCTCTCTCTCTCTCCCTCTATCTGTCTTTCTCTCTGTGTCTGTCACTCTCAAATAAATAAATAAATAAACAAACATATAAATAAATAAATAAATGTTTAAAAAAATAAAAATGAACAAGAAAAATAAATACTTACTTTACTTTCCTTACATATTTTTGTAAATTTTTATACCATATCATTTGCTTCTGCCTAGAGAATTTTTAAAAACATATTTTTGTTTTTCTCACTCCCCAGTCATCTTAGCAGCTTCTCTTGGTTGGGGCTTCTTCCACCCCTAAGGCAGGAACTCCAGCTAGGCACACTTTGCATATGTTTAGATTGAAATCTGAAACCCACCACCATACCTTAAGATCCACCAAGTGATACTGCCTCCAGCCAGGTGGCTGCAGATGCAAACTAAAAACAAACAACTGAATATATTGGGGCCCATCTCCTCTATTCAAACTACTACAGTCATCCTCACTAACAACTTCCCAGGTTTGAAGAAATCTGAGATGGAATACTATGCTATGTTGTCTAAAACATAAAAGATGTTAGTAAATACTATAAATTATGCACACTGTCTATCATTAATCCAGATGATTCCGACATTATTAGAAGTATGCCTGAATAGAGTGGTGAAAAGTAAACTATGTAAACTTTCTCTTTAATAATACATGCCAGGGAATTGATTTATTTTTTAAAAACAAAACATATCTTGAAGGATATGCTAGCCTATTGTCAATATAATTTTTTCTCTCCCTCTCTAAAAAGAAAGAATAGTCCTTTACATTTACAATTGATTTTCAATGATAGATTTGTCAAAAAATTACAAGGAATCTGTCTTCTTCAAAGAATGTATCCAACTAATCCTTCTGCATAGAAATTTCTTTTTCAGAGTCAAATATTCTAGCATAATCAGAAGTATCTAGTATAACATCTCATTTTAAAACTCAATATAAGCTGTGTGGAAGGTACTATAATGATAGAGAATATATTTCAGAAACATGACATCTCTATTACTTACAGAGGCATACTTATAGGAAGACATCTCAAGATTTGTGAAGACTAAACTGAACACCTTAAAAAAATCTAAAATATTCAACAAATGGTGCTGGACAAATTGGATAACCATATGCAGTAACCTGAAACTTGATCCACACATTTCACCATGCACTATACTCAAATACAAATGAATCAAAGACCTCAACATAAGACCAGAAACTCGAATACTACTGGAAGAAAATTTAGGAAGTACTTTTCATGATATAGGAATGAAAAAAGACTTCCTGAACAAAACACCAGGAGCTCACAATCTTAAAGAGTCACTCAACCAATGGGATCACATGAAGCTGAATAGTTTCTTTACAGACAAGTATACAATAAGCAAAGCCAATAGATTACCCACAGAATGGGAGAAAATGTTTGGGCGGTATCCAAACGATAGAGGCCTAATCTCTTGAATCTACAAAGAACTCAAAAATCTAAACAGTAAGAAGTCAAACACCCCAATCACAAAATGGGGCAAAGTGCTGAACAGGCAGTTCACAGAGGAAGAAATACAAATGGCAAACACACACTTAAGAAAATGTTCACCATCCCTAATCATCAGAGAATTGCAAATTAAAACAACTATGAGATTCCACCTTACCCCAATAAGGATAGCAAACATCAAAAAATCTAATGAAAATAAATGCTGGTGAGGATGTGGATAAGTAGGAACACTCATCCACTATTGGTAGGAATGTAGGATGGTACAACCACTTTGGAAAGCAATATGGAGACTCCTGAAAAAGCTGACTATAGAGATACCAACAGACCCACTTATTCCCTTACTGGCCATCTACCCTAAAACCTTCAGACCACAGGCCAGAGAGATTTTCTCAACCATGTTTGTAGTGACTCAATTCGTAATAGCTAAGAGCTGGAATGAACCCGGATGTCCATCACTAAATGAATGGATGACTAAGAAGTGGTATATCTACACAATGCAATGCTATACAGCAGTAAGAAAAAATGACACAATGAAATTTGAGGAAAAATGGTTGAACCTGGAACAGATCATTCTCAGTGAACTTACCCAATCACAGAAAAACAAAAAAATCACCACATAATCTCATCCATTTACAGCACCTAACCTGAATCTACCCCAAATACCTTACATATCCAGTATGCATCTCATGATCTAGACACTAGGATGGATGGGGAGGGAGGGGAGGGAATAGAAGGGGTGCGAAACACAAATCTAGACAGAATCAGCAATGGTACCATAAAATTCTCCTTCCTAAAAGGCAGACCAAATAGCTGAACCTTCAACAGGCACTTACAGAGAACACCTAACCACAAGGCACTGGAGAGGGTCTGATCAAAGCTAACCTTAGTCTTCTACATCTTCCCTCCCCCTATCTCCCTCTCTCTATCTCTCTCTCTTTCTTCTCTCTAACTCTTGTATATTAGTTAACTTTTTCCTCATTTTCTTAGTGGACACTGACCTGTAACTCCAAGTACCAGCATGGTGCTATCATCCACAATGAACATTAGATCACAGAGACTTATAAGGTTTCCTAAAAGACAAACAGATTTCTATCAGAGTACTTGGTGACCCACCAAATGTTCGTGGTAAGACCCTAATGCTGAAGATACCATATACAGTTGACATATAAAATGGAATGGCATGGCAATAAGGTAAAAGAGAGTCAGTCAGAGCTTCTAGTGCCAGAAGGTGCTACATAGGCGACTGGGGGAAAATAACCAATATCTGTCCAAGCAACTCATGGTCTAACCTACTTAGCAGCAAATAACCTGTTGTGATGCCCACACAAGTGCAATAGTGGCACACAGCCATGGTGGGGAACCAACTGCTCTTAATTTGGATAACTGACCCATAGCTGGAGCTTGGAAATCAATCAGAACCATATCCAAACATTAGCCCACTCTCCAATATACCATCAATCATGGGCTACAAGAGGGCCTACACCTATTAAATTCTCTATAAAAAAGTAAGGGTTATCTCATTTGTCCGGGTGCTAATTTACTCTCTGTTGGAGAATATGCTTCTCTTTTTCAGATAGATGCACATCCTAAGGATAGAACCACCCCATAATACTTCAGAAGGGCCCTGGCTAAAACTAAAAAAAAATTGGCAAAACAAGCAAGGGTGTTGGTTTTTTTTTATTTTTATTTTTTATTTATTTGAGAGTGACAGACACAGAGAGAAAGACAGATAGAGGGAGAGAGAGTATGGGCACGCCAGGGCTTCCTGCCCTTGCAAACAAACTCCAGACGCCTGCGCCCCCTTGTGCATCTGGCTAACGTGGGACCTGGGGAACCGAGCCTCGAACCGGGGTCCTTAGGCTTCACAGGCAAGCGCTTAACCGCTAAGCCATCTCTCCAGCCCAAGGGTGCTGTTTTCCTGATGAATCGGATACCAGCACAAGGGAGAAGGTGACCAACACAGAGAAAATCAACTCCTACCAAATCAGAGAGCCAAAGCCTCAGAGGCCCCCAACACCTCATCACTGAAGCAGACCAAAAATGAACCCAACACGGCTCAGAGAAATTTTGTGGAAGAGGGGGCAGAAAGAATATCAGAGCCATATGTTGGGTCATGATATGCAGAGACATTAATCTTACCCATAACTGTGGGCTAACTCCACAATGCACGACCCATATACCTCAACAAGGAAGAGCCAATGGTGAGGGGCTAGGTCATGGTTGAGCCTAATAATGGTACCAAACTGATAGTATTTGGTGAATACAAAACTAATTAATAAAAAAATTAAAAAATGAGTAAAAAGAAAAATTAAATCTCAAAAAATAAAATAAAATATTTCAATAAAATGAATAATTATAATTTAATTACTGAATGAGATAAGATATAAACTTTAAAAACATGAAATTATTTATAACATTCATTGCAGAACAGTCTAATTTGTACCTATTTGTATATGCCTTTTGGTTTGAATTGTGCTTGCACATATTAATGAACCAATTATGTGGACCTGAACTTCCCAGTATTTCTTTCTTCCTAATCCATGTAACCAAGTGTTAGTGAAAACTGCCAATCTTTTCAAAATTTCCTTTCCTAATTATTTCATCCTCAAGACCAAAAACTACCAAAAAAGTTCTTCACAAAACAGTAACATTTAAAGAATATCTTAAATTGTTTTCAAATAAAATATGGTTTTAACTTGTGACTGCTTATACAATTTTGGGGTGCAATTATTTCACCTATATATTTATTTTTATAATTGAGGCACTAGAACTGAACATAGGTCTTCCTAGGTGCTAATAAGCATTTTACCACTGAGCTACACCTCCAACCCTCTTTTACTTTTATTTTCAGACTGTTCTCACTAAGTTTCCCATGCTTATGTCTTTTTTATTAATTAGTTTTGTACTCAGTGAATACAGTCAAGTTGTTACCTTTGTTAGGCTCATCCATGTCCTACCCCCTCCTCCTGGGCCCTCCTTGTTGAGATATATGGGTCATGCATTGTGTGTATATGCTATTTTATCATGTATAACATCTCCATATAGGTTGTGTTTTTGAGGACACATCTATTTCATTCATTCATGAAGTACAGTATTTACTGAACATAATGTGTTTATGACTGAGAACTCAGAGCTACAATAATGAATAAATAGGTTCTAGCCTTTGTTTCTATGACTGCACTGCCAAGGTTAAGTGGGATTGAGTTGATTACCTCTAAGTATCTGTTTAACATTATGGGATTATATCTTATGTAGGATGGAAAGATAGGGAAACTTAAAATGTCATGGGTAGAGGGACATGGGAGAGATGTGGCTTTGTCCTGATGCCTGATCTACTTTTACTGATATAAGGTTTTGGACTTCAAACACGCTTGATAACGGGAAAAAACAGAAGACTTTTGACTTCAAACTTCAGAGCATACTGGTGGAGGCTAAATGGCATACCAGGATAATGCCTTAACTCTTTACCACTCCCCTTTCATTCTTCAGTCTGGACAAATTCCCCTCATAAATCTTCTTTACAAGTTATACTCTTTAAACAGTGTTAGAAGGGAGGAGTGGTTTCCTGGCAACCTTTAGGGATGTAACTTAAGAGTTACCATGTCCCTGTATGTAGCTATTTCAAAGGAAGGTAATTGTGAAACTCTCCTGAGGTGCTTGTCTCCATATTCCAGTTATATACTTTTTTTCTTTTATCCTAGGCCACTCTTCTTTTACATGGCCACACCTGTTTACTTTCCCTTTTCTGGACCGTTTTTTGTTAAAATTCCCATCTCTGCTTCATAGTTGGCTTAGTCTGAAATTCATTTTAGCACTGGAAGCCATATATTAGAGAGGAAGTGAGAGAATAAATGGCTACATCAGGGTCTCTAGCTACTGCAAACAAACTCTAGATGCATGTGCCACCTTGTGCATCTGGCTTCTTATGAGTACTGGAGAATTGAACTCTGGTCCTGAGCCTTTTCATGCAAGTACCTTAACCACTGAGCCATTCTCCAGCTCTATAATGAAGTTTCTCTCCCACTAACCAACACTGACAATATCTACTGAATATTTCCATTTGTTTGCTTTTAGCACAGGGACTTTTCATACACTTAAAGTGAGCTCCAAATAAATTTATCCTAATAATGCATGTTACTGTTACTCTTATTCCACGTTTATGGATTTTTGAATAATTATGTGAATTTTTCTTTTTTTTGGGGGGGTTGAGGTAGAGTCTTACTTTACCTCAGGCTGACCTGGAATTCTCTATGTAGTCTCAGGGTGGCCTCGACCTCATGGTAATCCTCCTACCTCTGCCTCCGGAGTGCTGGGATTAAAGGGGTGCGCTACCACACCTAGCTACTTATGTGAATTTTATGACTATATAGCAAATAAGTGGAAGTTAGTTATTCCCATAAACACTAAAGAAAAAGGTAGATCAAATTAAACAATAAATGAATCTATTTCTCATTTCTTTATTGTTATTGTTCATGAAAATGATTCTTATAAAAGAGGGAAAAATTGGACAATGATGAGAGCAAATTATTATAAGGCAGACAAATAAAACATCACTTAATATTGCACTTTGCTTTATATTAAAGTAAAAATAAGGATTTGGTGTCACTTAAAAAGTAGGTTTTTATCTATCATCTATTTATCTCTCTATCATTTATTTATCTATCTGTGTCTATCTTTGTCAGTACTCCTAGGATTATTATACATGACTATGAAAGATTTTCTTCTAATGAGTAAACAAGGTTCTGATTTTTGGAGATGGATGTGACAGTTCAACTGACAAGAAAGAGAATTTAGGAATCAGATGAAATGTGAATGTAAGTTAGAAATGAAGATCTTACATTATATTCAAGTTTGGAACAAAATGTTGAAGATATCAAAAGATTCTAAAGAAAATAATCTAAAGAAAGTAACTTGAGACTATTTGGAATTTTGAAAGAGGAAATGGTCCAACCCTAAGAATAATTTGGTGTATATATTTTTTATTATACTTAGATGTTTTTCCTAAGTGTCCTGAAATAAAGGATTTCTTGTTACATGTAAGTGCACACATGTGAGGGTGCATGTGTATGTATATGAATTTCATTATATGCTGCATTATGCTGAAGATCTTCAAGTTCTTTATAACATGATTTCATAAATCTATCAAAGTAAGATGGGTAATCATAAGAATATATATCCCATGAGTTAACCATTTCTATACATAATGTAAATGTTGCATATGTGAGTCTGGTTTCAACAGGATGCAATGTTTCTAACACAGCTGTTGTATTTGATTTAACAAGGACACTGACAATAAAGAGAGAAACTTCATTTCATGTGGAAAACTACTAGTCTTCCTGAATATTACACTGCACCATGTCACAAGGGCCTTCTTATAGCTAGAAGATGCTCAAAAATTTATCAATAGCCAGAGGTTTTCTTCAATGTGACTGAATAAAACAGATCCTCCAAAGAATATATGAAAGGGACATTGAAGCAGAAAAAGTTTCCTTCTTGTTCAAAAATGAATGGCTACAGCAACAATGAACTTGTTTGTTACCTGACTGCAATTTCCAAAGAAGATTTTGTCCACTATCGATATCTATTTGCGGCCTTTGCTAAGTATTTCACTTTAAGGAAGGCACTTTCTATGGAGCAGTGCAATTTTACTTCAGGAAAGAATAAAACTTCAAAATGTCAATGATATTTTTCTTCCTCTAATATTATCAGCCAATCTTTTCTTATGGATTGACTTTTTATCAAGAGGAAGGAGGCTGTACAAATTGAGTCACAGCACATATTATGGCAGATTGGATTTCTGAAAGAAGTCTCAATAGCAATGTCCCAGTTATTAGCCTTGAGTGTGACCCAAGAGAAAGATCTTTCACAAATCTCTGGAAGTATTGCTCTAAGTTCAGATGACAGTCAAAGTAGGTTAAAGGTTTAGTTTTCATCATTAATGAGTTAAAGAAATTTCACTTGCACAGGTTATGCCCAGTATTCAATAGGAATTTTCAAATTAAATTTATCTATTCTTGTGCACCAAACATTAATAAGTCTATGGATCTTAAATGTAAAACATCGCAAAATCATAAACCATAAATAATCTAAATAAAAAATCAAACCAAAAATAATAAACCCAGGAGGAAAACACATATCATCTGACATTAGTCTAATGCTCATCTTATAAAGTCACAGAAAAGTTTGATTTTATGAGTAATTTAAGACAAGAAAAGGAAAAAATACATGATATATATATATATATTTTTTTTTCAACAACTAATTTGTAATAACTAATGACAGGACTGGGTTGTAACAATGAAGGCCAGCCAGCAGTGATACAATTCCTTCAGCAAGGATCCACCTCTTAAAGGATTCACAACCTTCCTAAGTAGCACCAATTGAGGATTAAACATTAAAGCACACAAATCTATGGGGAGTCAGTTTACATGCAAATCATCAAAGTCTTTTTAAAATTTTATATATTTAGGCAAATATGAAACTATAGCCCATATGTTGGGAGCTATGAAGCAAACCTTGGCCATGTTGACAGAAACCGCCATATAGCAAGTTAAGTTTCTATTTCCTCATCTAATGGTCTATTACCAGAAATGAAGAAGCCGTTACGCCTGGGTGATAGCCTCTCCTGGTGCTGCTGGTAATTGATGAAGAAACAAAGAAATTGCATTTAGCCAGTAACCCTGTGATCTCTGGCCTGATTATGACTCCTTCCCCCTCCAACCCTATTAAAACCAATGTGTAAAAATAAACTTCGAGACCTTAACGAATACCTAGCTTTGTCTCCTTCTTGTGTCTGTTTGCCTCCCCCACATTCAGGTTAGCTTCTCCTCGAGTCCTTGTTCAACTCCCCACTGGCTGGGGCAAGTGGTGCCCTAACGTGGGGCCCAAGGTATGAAGAAAAATCCTGAATGTCGCTTGAGTGGACGGCCGTCCCCGCCATTGGATTGCCACCCCACCAGGGGGGTGAGTGAAGATCCACATAGAGGTCACTGCAGGCAGTCCACCTGTAATACAGACCCGCACCATGATCACCAGAGGAAGTCTGCCTGTGATAAAGATCCACTAAGGTAAGACAAGTGACGAGTTCTAAGGCAAACTATTTAAAGACTATTCAGTCAAATTTGTAAGACACAAGAATTGTGGGGTTTCTTTTTGCACTTATTTTCCTCCTTTTACTTTCGGTTGGTGCCATCATGTGGAATTGCAACATAGCGACAGGGCAACTGAAGCCTCTTGGCCAGGGCTACACTCTGGCATTGGCTGAAGGCCCCTAGCTTCCTGTGTCAGTCCCAACAGCCCGTTCAGGCGTTGGCAAAGACCTCCTATCTAGCCTTTCTTCCTATCAACAAACTGGGTACTCAACAGCCAGTAAATGCTCTTAGAGCAGCTGCCAGTTCTTAAAATTGCTGTCAGGCTCACGTCAAGCTCACTGAGGAATTCCCCGTGCTGGTTCTCTGACCGGGAATGTTGCCCTTTGGTCTTGCTGTTTCTGCTCTTTCCTTTTCTATCATGGGACAGACCCTAAGTATACAGGAACTTTTTATCTGGGGGCTTAAAGACTCCCTCAAGACTCGTGGGGCAAAAGTTAAGAAAAAAGATCTTGTTTGTTTTTATCCTCTTCTTAGAAGATTTATGTCCATGGTTTTCCCGGGAAGATACCATTGATGAAAAAAGATGGGGGAGAGTGGGAGATTGTTTAAAAGATTACTATAGGACTTTTGGCCCTGAAAAAGTCCCACTTCAAATCTTCTCATATTGGAACTTAATAAGCAATGTACTTCAG
This sequence comes from Jaculus jaculus, assembly GCF_020740685.1. Classification (NCBI taxonomy): domain Eukaryota; kingdom Metazoa; phylum Chordata; class Mammalia; order Rodentia; family Dipodidae; genus Jaculus; species Jaculus jaculus. The sequence goes on from NC_059125.1 coordinate 77,737,181, forward strand.
GTTCACCGGTGTCAACTGGATTTTTCAAAAGTTGTTAGGGATGGAGAATTCTTTCTTAAAAATAACCTTAAACCTAGCCAAACCCTCCCATTCATGAACTAACTTCCAGCCATCAGGATCCTCCAGAGGCTACTGCTGCTGCTGCAGCTCCCTCCCTCTAGCTGCCCCACCCTCCAGGCAGGCACCACAGCAGTGGCTCCCAGGCAAAGGCGCTAGGCAAGACAAATGATCCCCCTTCACAGTGCCCCTCTGTCATTATTCCTATGCCTGAGGATGACCCACCTGCCCTTAAATCCATTTATCCTATTCTCTCCAAATCTGCACTTACCCCTCCCCCCGATGCCCCTCTTTCCCTAGATGAGGAATGAGAGCTGGAGGGTGAGGCTTCCAGGTATCACAACCATGACTGGCCACCTCCCACAGCCCCCATAGCAGACCCTCCACCTTATCTTTACATGCCTAAGTCACGTCACTTCTGTGCCCCTATAACTCTCGATTGCAATTTAGAAGCAGTAACTTGACAGGCAATCCACCAATTTCCCAGGAAGCCCAATCACTAAAGAGTCTCCTTGCAGTTAAAAAAGAAAAGGCCACTTTACTTAAACAACTCCATGACTTAGACCTAAAAGTCCGCTCTCCTTCTCCTGCCCCCCTGCAGCACATCAAAGCTAAAATCAAACAACCCAAGACTGTTCATTCATTTCCAATAACACATGCCCAAGTGAAAGCAGGAGCAAATTCTTTTTTTTTTTAATTTTTTTTTTTTTATTTGAGAGCGACAGACACAGAGAGAAAGACAGATAGAGGGAGAGAGAGAGAATGGGCATGCCAGGGCTTCCAGCCTCTGCAAAGGAACTCCAGATGCGTGCGCCCCCTTGTGCATCTGGCTAACATGGGACCTGGGGAACCGAGCCTCGAACCGGGGTCCTTAGGCTTCACAGGCAAGCGCTTAACCGCTAAGCCATCTCTCCATCCCAGGAGCAAATTCTTTAACCCGTTCACCACCTGTGTCGAGCGGGGCAAAAACAGATTCAGAGGAGGAAGGCTCTGAAGGAGATAAGCACTCTAAACAATCCACTGATTCAGATGATAGCAAGCCAGACAGGAACAAAAGTATTGTTATTAATCCCCAGCAGTATCACCATTTAAAATTTAAACATATCAAGGAATTAAAAAGTGCTCTTTCCTCTTATGGACCTACTGCTCCCTTTACCATGACCCTACTAGAGGCCCTTAGTGATAATTGGTTTTCAGTAAATGACTGGAAAATGTTTACAAAGGCCTGACATGAGGAGACTTTCTCCTGTGGCAGGCTGATTATACTGAAAGATGTTGAGATGCTGCCCTCTTGCAGGATGCTGGTCAGCCCTCACTTTTAAAATCACTCCCAAAACAATTACTGCTATATATAGTCCTTACACCTGCTTTTCTTATGACAATAAGGGCAGTTGTTTAGATTATATATCCACCTATGGAGGTTGTAGATATTGGAGCTGCAGAATGCATAAAGTCTATGGTTAAAAGGGCATTCTCCACCTCCAAGGAAAAGAGCTCATCCTTGTTATCTCTGACTCTTGGCAGGAGTGCTGGGAAAAGGGAGTCCCAGGCAAACTCTATAATGATGGCTGGTCCTCCTACCCTACGGGAAATATATATATATATCCAGACAATTAGTCCCTGCAGACATGAATCCTAATTTGCATTTAGTTTTTCTAATAATGCTATGCTCATTTTCATGGTTTGATAATTCATTATACATTTTAGACATGAATCCCTTAAAACAAACAACTATTTTCAAGTGAGCAAAAGATTTTTTAAAGAAAAACAATAATATTGTTTCTCTTTTGTTTATTGCTTTGTATGTTTTGTTCTTTTCTATAGAATATCATAAAATAATCTTATCTGTTTTATAGATTTTACTTTTTTAATTAGGTCTGCATCAAAAGTTGATAGTGCATGTAGGACAAGAGGTTTGGGGTCACACCTCTCTCTGTCTTATAACTATCCAGTTCTTCCAACATCATTTGTTGAAAAGAAAGTCTTTTTTCCATATTGAATAGAATTTGTACCTCTGTCACACATCAATGTGAAGAATGATATCAGAACAAAAGTGCGTGTAGACGTCAAAGGCTTCCCTTGCTTAAAATCAATGGTAAAAGCTGTCAAAACTGCTGGTGTCAACTGCACCCATGTTACCAAAATCCCTGCCCTGATGCCTGAATTTTTGGGTTATCATCTAGATTAAGACAAAAAGAAAATTATATAAAATAAAAACATTGATTTATAGTTTGGCTAGAGTCTGGGAAGCAGATATTTTTTGGTAATGCATATTTATTATACAGTACCACGACATCTAGATGTATTTCATTACACTTTCATTAAATGTGTATAGCCCAGGTTATACTGAACATATTTGAGACAAGCTTCTCTTTAAGGACACATGGAGAAAGAACATTAATCAACTGGATAAGCTGCCTTCAAATCCACTTCTAGGAAGCTTATCTGTCAACTAAATGTCTTCAGTGAAATTTAGATACTAATGCCTTTTAATTCTAACGGGCCTGAATATCTTTGACCTTATCTTAACATATCTTTCCTGATATCACAACCATACCCATATCATTGAGGTCTGCATAACTATTCACTAAACACAAAACTAACATGGGTTCTGTTTTCTGCCCAACACACATGCTTTATATGACAAGTGCATAAGTATCTGCAAAGAGGCAAGGAAATTTTATAATTTTACATAAGCATACATGAAAAAGGCTGTCTTTGAAAGTTTTTCCAAACTATGAAAACCTTTCTCTCCCTTCAATGTTTTCTAAAAATTGTGTAATGTAGTAATCAGCTTCAAAATTAAACAGAACATACTTTTATCTCAAGAGACAAACATCCTTGGATAAACAAGAAAAGTATCATTAAATATTATTTTACCAGTAAATTAAATTTTAAAAAAGAACACTGCAAATTAAATAATTTATTTATTTTTTTCTATTTTACAATTACATAAGAGTATCATTCTGTAGACTGCCTTTATAAAATAGGGTTACTATGTACATGCTGTCCCCCTTGAATCTAGAAATTAGCTCAGCATTTATAAACACAAATTTTGTCAAGCCATTTTTGGATCCAAATAATATGTTAATAATAATATAATTGATATTATTAAATATTAATAACATTAATAATAAATGTTATTGCTTGAAATGAACTTAATTTTCTTTCTCCTTCTGTTTCTCCATCTCAGTCTCTGTCTATGTATATGACAGATAGATGATATATAAGATAGACAGATATGTTTCTATGTGTCTCTACATCTGTCTATATGCTACTTATTCTCTTTCAGTGGAGGATCTCAACTCGTAAAACAATCAAGCACATTATTTTCTCCTTTAGAACTAGATATTTCATTTATTAATTTACAAAGCTAATATGACTTACTAATACATAATATAAGTGCTTTAGAAATAATAGATGACTTCTGACATCAGAATAACTCTGCCTTATGGTGTTTTCTCCAGTATTAGCAGATGGAACACAAACAATGAACTTAATATTAAAGTATATGCTTTTTTTTTCAAAAAAAAATATTCTTGGGCTGGATGGATGGCTTAGAGGAAAAGGCACTTTCCTGCAAAGTCAAAGGAACCAGATTCAATTCTCCAGGACCCATGTAAACCAGATACACAAGGTAGCACATGCATCTGGAATATATTTTCAGAGGCTAGAGGCCTTGGGTGCCCATTTTTTCTCTCTCTGTTCCCCTTTCTCTCTCTCTAAAATAAATAAAAAATTAAAAATATATATTCTTGGGCTGGAGAGATGGCTTAGCAGTTAAGCGCTTGCCTGTGAAGCCTAAGGACCCTGGTTCAAGGCTTGATTCCCCAGGACCCACATTAGCCAGATGCACAAGGGGGCGCATACTTCTGGAGTTCGTTTGCAGTGGCTGGAAGCCTTGGCGTGCCCATTCTCTCTCTCTCTCCCTATCTGCTTCTTTCTCTGTCACTCTCAAAAATAAATAAATAAAAATGAACAAAAAAATTAAAATATATATATATTCTTTGTCAAAGTTTCAAGTGGTAATGAGTAGTCATTTTTAATTGGAAATAAATCTTGGAGTTGGGAGATATGTTAAGAATAGGAGTAATATGGAATGGGGAGATGGATCAGTATATAAATGCATTGCTTCATTCTGTGTCCATTTTTTTGTTCTATTTTGGAAAATAAATTATCTCCAATTCAACTTTCATGCAATAGGGCAATAATTCCTCAGAACACACTAGTTAACTTATCCCCAATCATCTTTTCCTGGAACAGAAACATTTGTAAAGGCTTATTTTTTGACTTATTATTTATTCTAATCTTTATTTTTTCCCAATTTTTCATTTAATTGGTATACTCCTTGTAACAGTAAATCTCGTACCACCCCAAATCTACTCAATGTGCAGTTCCATGCCAATCTCTATCTATTAAAATTTACCCAGTTTTTATCCCATGTTTCTTTCTTTTTTTATTATTAGTTATGTACACAGTGTGTATACAGCTATGTTGGTACCATTGTTAGCCTCCTTCCTCTCCTCCTTCTGAAGGGACCTTCCTCCTTGGGGAATGTTGATAGTGCATTGTGAAGTTAACCATCATTTATGGGGAGGAGGAAATGTCTCTGCGCATACTGTTCCAACATGTGGTTCTAACAATCTTTCTGCCCCTCTTCTGTGAATTTCCTTGAGCCATGTTGGGTATGTTGTAGGCCTACTTCAGTGATGAGGTCTTGGGAGCCTCTGGATATGTAGTTTGGTAGGAGTTGAGTATTCTCTGTGCCTATCTCCTTCACCAATGTGCTCATACCAGGTTCACCAAGAAAACAGCACTCTTGCTCATTTCTCCAATTACTCTATGGTATCAGATAGGGGTCCTGGTGAGGAACAATGGACTGATTCTTTCCTCAGGTTCTGTATCCATCTGAAAAAGAGAAGCAAATTGTCCAACAGAGAGTGAAGTCAGCACCATGTAAATGGGGTAACCATTATTATTTTAGGGAGAATTTAATAAGCCTAGGCCATCTTGTAGCGCAAAATTGATGGGAGCTTGATAATGGAGAGAGAGAGGGTTTGTCTTTTGCATATGGGTCTGACTTGTTTCCAAGATCCACCTATGGGTTCTGTTCCACTGAGTAGATCTGTTAGCCAAATCAAGAGCAGTTGGTTACCCACCATGGCTGAGTGCGATTGTCTGAGTACCACATCAGGTTGTTTGCTGCTGAGTAGCTTAGAGCATGAGTTACTTGGACAGACGTTAATCATTTTTCCCCAGTCGCTCATGTAGTACATTCTGGCCCTAAATGAGCTAACTATCTGGTGACTAACTCTTTTCCAGTGACAAGCCAGGTCACTTCATGTTCCAACAGTATATGGTGTCTCTGGCATTAGGGACTTACCATTAACTTTTGGTGGGTCTCATGTACTCTGACAGAAATCTGTCTTCTTCTTTAGTTTTTTTCTTTTTTTCTTTTTAATCTTTTGAGGTAGGGTTTCCACTTTAGTCCAGCCTGACCTGGAATTCCAGCTCAGTGATAACATTAAAATAATGCACATTCTAAATGCAACAATATTGAGCAAGAATTGTTTCAAGGCTCGTTCACTATAACTGTCACCATCTATCTTTTTAAACTACTCCACCCCCAAAACCTTTACCTCAAAGGCATGCCATTTTGTTTTTACTTGACTGGTAACTTTCACTTCCTAAACCATTCCCTGCAAAGTGTTTGTCAAACAGGATAGCAAAAGTTTTAAAAGTATAACTTCCTGAAACAATGAAAAAGTATAGAGATATAAAATATATTTAAAAGGAGAAAATGTATAATGAAAAGATCTGATATAATTCTGGGAAATTCAAAGACTATGCACATGTAAAGAAATATGGCCTGGTACAGAAAAGATCTGAAAATGATTTGCATGCTCACTTTTCATTGGCCTACATGATATGGGCAAGAAATCTATGCTAGTTGAATAGTCTGTTGCTAGAAATATTTTAGTTTCGAAGAAATCTATTGAAGCATTAGGTGAGTACTAAGGCAATTGAATAGAGAAGGTAGTAACCACAAATGACAAGGAATGGCAAAGTATACATGCACTGAAGAATTAGTACAGAAAATCACTAAACAACAACAAAAACCTTTAAAGGGCAGCTGGAAGAGGAGGGGGAAATGTGATATTCAGAATTGCTGTGCTATGTTATATTTTATATTATAGGTTTGTCCCACAGATAAAAATACATGCAAAATTCGAAGAAATAATAAAGCATGACACATTTCCAGGGTAAAACATCAAGAAAAAACTTTTCCTAAGAAAGCTCAAGCTCAGACATTAGACTAACAGGGCAAGTTTTCAAATAAGCCTTTGAAAGAGCTTGACAGATGGCTCAGCAGTTAAGTGAATCTCCGGTGCAACTATGAGGACCTGAAGGAGCTTGAGACTGATAAAATTCAAGTCCCCACAACCCAAGTAAAACAGCTGGGTGTGGCAACACAGTCATGTATCCTAAAAGTCCCACATGGGAGCAAAGACTGTAGAATCTTCCGAGCTCTGCAAGCTCCAGTGGCTTTTCTTTTTGTTCTCATCCTAAATCCCCCTGGAAAGCTATGGAGACATCTCAAAACACCAGAACCAAGATTCTGACTTCATTGGCTCACTGCAACTTGAGGTAGAAAGGTTTTTTAAGTCCTTCTGAAACTGTAGTGAACCTTTAGCAGTTTGTCAAAAAATTCAAGGGCTTGGGCTATATGAACTGTGCATGACAACTCTGTGCTATTTGCTTTGTACACTGTAGCAGCTCACTTGTGAATATTAAGAAAACAGCTTTGTCTGGCTAAAACAAAAGAACAAGTTCTCAATGTATTTCCTTCCTTCCTTCCTTCCTTCCTTCCTTCCTTCCTTCCTTCCTTCCTTCCTTCCTTCCTTCCTTTCTTTCTTTCTTTCTTTTTCCTTTTCTTTGGTTTTTAGAGGTAGGGTTTCACTCTAGTCTAGGTTGACTTGGAATTCACTCTGTATTCTCAGGGTGGCCTCCAACTCATGGCGATCCTCCTATCTCTGCCTCCTGAGTGCTGGGACTAAAGGCCTGAACCACCACGCCCGGCCCAATGTATTTTCTTATTTGTCTATGTTGCTACAAGATGGATATAAATTACCAGTGAACTCCAAGACTAAATTAATATCATTTGCTTAATGGATATTCCAAGCATTATAATTTGATTTTTTTTATATTGGAAGTCATATGCAACAAATAAATATCAAAAACAAACTAGAAAATAACCTCTATGAAAAAAAAAATTGTCACTTTGACCTCACGTTGACAAAGGAGGATAATTATCTTAGAGAAAATTATGAAATATACCAAAATATTAAACTGTTCCAACACCATTCAATATTCTATGCTACCACTTAATGAACCACTTAATTACAGTTGTTTAAGCAATGAACACTTAAGGTCAGTAACAAGTTCTCCAAGTTCCCTAGGAAAATACTGCTGTGGAAAATCACAAAAAGTGAAGAATGAAAATTAGTATAAGCAAGAAATAAATATGAGCCAACAACATCAAAAAAAATCTTCATGAGGGCTGGAGAGATGGCTTAGCGGTTAAAGGCTTGCCTGTGAAGCCTAAGGACCCCGGTTCGAGGCTCAGTTCCCCAGATCCCACGTTAGCCAGATGCACAAGGGGGCACACGCGTCTGGAGTTCGTTTGCAGAGGCTGGGAGCCCTGGCGCGCCCATTCTCTCTCTCTCCCTCTATCTGTCTTTCTCTCTGTGTCTGTCTCTCTCAAATAAATAAATAAAAAATTTAAAAAAAAATCTTCATGAGGGCTGGAGAGATGGCTTAGTGGTTAAGTGCTTGCCTGTGACGCCTAAGGACTCCGGTTCAAGGCTCGGTTCCCCAGGTCCCAGGTTAGCCAGATGCACAAGGGGGCACACGCGTCTGGAGTTCGTTTGCAGAGGCTGGGAGCCCTGGCGCGCCCATTCTCTCTCTCTCCCTCTATCTGTCTTTCTCTCTGTGTCTGCCGCTCTCAAATAAATAAAAAAAATAAAAATTAAAAAAAAATCTTCATGAATTTCCCAAGTGTCAGACTTAGTGACAAGTGCAATTGAGTATTATTGATGAAATACAATGTGATGTGTCTGGTGAAATGTACTTAAAGGGAAATACTAATCATAAGGAAAGACAGTTTAGTAAATATAGTTTTCAAACCATTTCTATAGGATAATTTGTATATATTTATATACATATAAACATCCAACTGTGAAAATGCATTTATGATATGTCAATTTTTATATTTATAAGCAACTATTTGATTCTCATTTATGTTCTCTATCCGAATAGGTTGTTGCTAAATACTCAAAGTGTACTGTTGCAGAATTGTGAAAATCAGATAAGTCTTTTAAAGCTTTCCATAATTTTTTTTGTAATTTTAGGCATAAATATGAATGTCTAACTAGAAAAAAAATGATTATCCCCAATGCAGAGCATTTTTCATACAGATCTGGAAATTTTCATGTGTAAGTTAATAATTATCCTTATATCAACACTTCCACTTTTAACTCCTTTATAAGCCTGTCACATTCTTGTCATAACTACATTTTTATTATTATTATGACTACATTCACATATACAGCAAAAGAAATAACTAACATATCCAATTATCAAATATCAAATTATCTAATTATCAATATCCAATATCCAATTATCCAATATCCAATTATCAAATTATCAAATATCAGCATACTAATCTTAATGACTGATACAACAAATTGTGAGAGAAGGCAAAGAACTTATAAAATAACTTCTGGATACAAACCTGAAGTAGATATAATATCTTCATGAACTTACTTCAAACCAATTTAAAAGTATTTCTGAAATTGCCTTTTGTTACTATATGTATTAACCTAAAGTCTTAGAACGGAAAGGGAATAGTAAAGTAGGTGGATACAGAAGCATATTGGGGGTTTCTAAAATTCCCCATGCTTTTTGTGGAAGACACTGTTATCTATCCCATAAGTACTTTGGTTATACTTCTTCAAATATATTAGATAAATATTTCAGGGGTCATGGCCTTATGCCTAGATCACAGTTGTATCTTTAATCTAGTTCTGCCACATAAAATGTAAGGATATGTTGCCTGGTTAAGTGTTTCTGGGCCTGGAGAGATGGCTTAGAGGTTACGTGCTTGCCTGTGAAGCCTAAGGACCCCAGTTCGAGGCTCGCATCTCCAGGACCCACGTTAGCCAGATGCACAAAGGGGTGCATGTGTCTGGAGTTTGTTTGCACTGGCTGGAAGCCCTGGTGCACCCATTCTCTCTCTCTCCTTGCCTCTTTCTCTCTCTGTCTGTTGCTCTCAAATAAATAAACAAAAAAAATTAAAGAGTGTTTCTGACAAATATTTCCTACCAGTAAAATATAAGTATATAAGAAGGAATTCTGTTACATGTCACTCGCTTTTACTTTCAGTACTGTTTCATATAATTCTATCTATCTATCTATCTATCTATCTATCTATCTATCTATCTAATCTATATAATTCTGCTAATTATATTCAATGCATTCTTAAATTATATCATTTTCAGTTCTTTCATCTGAGTTTTTACTCTCCCCATATATTGAATTTAAAATATCATTTAACATGAAAATTAGACAAAAATTTCTGAAGAAAATAAAAAGAAAACCAAACCAGGAAAGAACAGAATGCACCTAAGAGGAGCTGTTGAGAAATAATTTATGAAGAGTAGAATGGGGAAAGTTTTGTGTATTGTTATTAAGCTATTGAACAGTACAATTCACTCAATATAATATTTGGTTATGATATTCTGTATAATATCACTGTTGGTTTCTAACATGTATTCCAAGTAGTTGATTCTCAGCTTTCACTAGTAAGTTTATTTATTTTTAATATTAACAATGAACTGTGATAAATAATGTCTAAACTGATTCAAAATTCTACCCAAAATATTATTTTAGTACAATTACATGCTATTTCTGAATTGTAATTTCCTCATGATTTGGGCAAAACAACATTCTTTGATTATGTGAAGCAAAAGTAATATACATGTAAAGGGCTGTAAAATGCGAAAATTAAATAGAGAGTTTAAGTGGAGAAATTTCAAAACATTACTATAGCTGCCATCATGTTCCCTCTCTCTCAAGTTACCTTAGTATATACCACAATTGCTACATGACTGTAAGTTACTCCTCATCTATCTCAGAAGCTGCTGCCTTTAACAAGCTATTATGTAAATTTTATTTTCTCCAGGACCAGATTTGCATGCATTCTTTTGTTAAAATTAATTGGAGAGAAATTTCATACCTTTTCTTAACCTATGTTAGAATGTACTAGCTAAAGACAAAAATTTATAGTGTCAATTAAAACAGCTCTTGACACTAATTTCATTCAATATTTCTGAATTGCAAATGCCTCATGATTCAGAGAAAGCAACATTCCTTGATTATGTGAAGGACAATAATCTAAATGCCTTGCTGTATTATGCTGCCATAGTTTTCTTGCAAGAAAAAAGCTGATTTCATGAGATTCTAAAATTATATATTTTGATACTGTAAGTGAAAGTAAATATGAGGTTTCTTTTCAAGGTATCCATATACATATAGTACATATAGGCAGCTGAATTTTATACATTCATGAAATTAAAAAAAGGATGCAAATAATTTTAATCCCCAAAGGAATAGAGTTAGTATAAAGACAAAAGCAATGTTCAGATAATTCATTAATATTAATATTGTCATGGATATTCCTTAGTGTTATGCAATATGCAAATATACACAGTTATTAAATATCACATACAGTAAATAAAATACAGTAATAATTTTATGTGAACTCATTTAATTGTAGGCTCCCAAACACTGGTCAATTTGGATAAAATAGAAAGCTGTAACAATTATTACCAATCAAAGATTCCAAAATCTAGGGTACCTGTTACATATATGTAAAACTTACAATGGCGCCATAATATACTAAAACATTTATTTAATTTACTTTATAAAACAATTAGTCCTTAGAAAATTCCTCATGTAGTATACATATTTAAGCATATTCATCATGTAATTTTTGTTTGGTGATATTTCTTTATGCATAGTAAAAGTATAAGTATACAAGAAGCAATTAATTCCATTTTCCCTCAAATAGCATACCTTGGTTTATTACCATATCACTCTACAAAAGAAAGATGAGTTCAAACAAAAGCTCATACTGTGTCTTGTTAACAAATGAAAATGGGAGAAATCATTCAATCAACTCCATATTAATGCCACGTTCCAACCAAGCACATCTGACAACACAGCTATTTGCACTCTGATACTTTGCCCTCATATGTGTGTATGTGTGTGTGTGTGTGTGTGTGTGTGTGTGTGTGTGTGTGTGTGTGCGTGTGTGTGCTATATTTTAAAGTGTGTTTCAGCCACAGAAGGGACTTCATTATTTCATCTGCATCTCCCAGGTAATCAAGAATACTTCTTGCTCTATATTCTTATTCTCAACATCCAGCTTTCTTCAGAGGTTCCTGGAAATCAGTTGTATAATGAACATCTGACCTTATTTTTATATTGGTCAATTATATGCATTAATCCCCAAAGCCTTCTGGGAGAGAAATACTTGTTCAGTTTGTTTTGGAGTGTTATTTTACTGTTCATTAAAGAGGACATTAAAATTTAGTAGTCTCATTACCAAGATATAATTGGATTTATTCAAATTAAATTTTACTGAATGTAACACTAATGGATCCTTTTGTCATTGAAATTATTATGTTTAGGGCTATACTCTCACAAGGGGAGTGGCATATCCAAGTGATACATAGAAATAGAACAGTGATAGGAGAGGCACAGACTTGCTATAAATGGATGTAAATAGTCAATTGTCAAAATTCATTTACTATTGCTGAGCTCTAAAACCTGGCTTCTTTGATGACAAACTGAGCATGTGGTTGGTTGTTCCTCCTCTAAAAGGGAGATGAAAATGTGTTTCTACTTATCACTTTCTAAGCCCCTAGAGCCCAGAACAAAGCAGAAGTGGAACAAAGTGTGATTCCTTTCAGACTTATATTCAACTGCTGGTGATGTCCTGATGTGCATCATTTCAAAACAGCATTGGAAATAAAAGTGGTGGAGCATGTAAAAACCTAGAGCAACAAAACATAATCTAAGTAATTAAGATCTTCAATCATTCAGATCATTTTATCTCATTGCATATTTTGTAAAGAATGATGAACAGTTTTTCAAACAACAACAAAATTAAATGCATGCACCAAACATTCTAGAAGAACAGATAAAGCAAGATGGAAATTATACTTTAGGAAGCACAATTAGACAGAAATGCAGCCTTATAACATAGCTGAAAGAAAGTAAAGTGAGATTACAGCAAGCCAAGTATGAGTTTAGCAAAAACAATGGAGAGAAAAGAAATCTGTTAAATATCTAAATAAAAAGCAACTCAGTGAGACATGGGACTTAGAAGAAATTAAAATGATTTAATATAAGTAACTTCCATTTTTTTCAACTGACAGAGACAAGTGATAAACATAGTCAAAATAGTCTAAGTACCTTTTTTGAGGAATATGTTTTCTTTTTCACACACTTTGAATTTGAGATACCTGAGTGTTATTTGTTAGGATATATCTTATAAATTATTCAAATTATTTAAGAGTTTGTTGTAATTACCTTCTCATTGCTGGGACAAAGACCCGGAACAAAAGCTGCTGACAGGAGGAAAGTATTCACATGGTTTACAGTCTTGAGAAACTTCATGATGGCACAGTAAAGCATGACCTAAGCAGAGGCTGAACATCACTTCTAAGACGACAGATAGAAAACAGTAGCAAGAGAGTAAACTAAGCTCTAGCAAGGGATAGAACCTAAACCCACCTATACAACACACCTCCTCCAGTAAGTCTTCATATCTGAGCTTGCCATCAGCTGGAGAATAAGCATTTAGAACACAAGAGTTTGGCCGTGTGTGTGTGTGGGGGGGGTGCTGATTCAAACTACCACCAAGTTCATTAATTTGTAGATATAGGAGTAATTTGCAAGGAGAACATGTTGACAAAATAAGAAAGCATAAACAATACTTACTTAGGCATTGCATTTAATTCATATTCACAATTACATGGTGCAATAAGAACACGTAAGCAGAGTATATAAGGTTAAAATGGCCACTGCAAAAAAAAAAAAAAGCAGTTAAGTAAAATGTTATCAAATTTGAGAAACGTATCTATCACACATGCCTTTAATTCCAGCACTTGAGTGACAGAGGTAAGAGGATTGCTGTGAGTTCAAGGCCATCCTGAGACAACATGGTGAATTCCAGGTAAGCCTGTGCTAGAGTGAGATCTTACTTCAAAAATGAAATAAGAAATGAAAATAAAACAAAATAAAAATGAAGTGGCTAATAAGACACTGAAAAATATAGACACTTTCATCAGATTTATTGAAACCACTCATAATTGAATGTGTTGACATCAAAAAGCCAGAACTAAATAGGGAGTGGTTATATATTTTAAAAAAGGATGAGTCAGAGAAATTTATTAATTAAATGATGGCAAATCTGAGTAAAAAAAGAATTGCTTTGGTTATTATGGTATCACAAAGAATATACTTCAGAAAAATAAGTTAATCTATTTCTATGTTAAGCCATCACATTGAAGTAAATGAGAAAAATCCTATGACTTATTTTCTTCAAATTTCTTTAGAGAAGTTAGACATTCCTTACATGCACTGCTATATAAAAGTAAAATCAAGCCAGACATGGTGGTACATGTCTTTAATCCCAGCACTCTGGCAGCAGAGGTAGGAGGATCATCATGAATTCAAGGCCCCCCTGGTATTATATAGTGAATTCCAGGTGAGTCTGAGCTAGAGTGAGACCCTACCTCGAAAAACAAAAGCCAACATAAATAAATAAATAAACAAATAAATAAATAAATAAATTCAAACATTAAACTCTGTATGTTTAAATGTTTTAGTTATCTATTTAAAAGGAGAGAGTGGGGGACACTAGGGCCTCCAGCCAATGCAAACAATTCCAGAAACAGGTGACACTTTGTTCATCTGGCTTTACGTGGGTACTGGGGAATCAAACCTGGAACACTAGGCTTTGCAGGAAAGCACCTTAATCACTGAGACATCTCTTCAGCCCAAACTGCAATTTCTTTGAAAAACTATCTTTAAGGAACACGTATTCATATGTTTTGAGGGTATGCAGAAACGACTGAACTGATGACCCAAGAGGAGAAATGGGTACTACCTAGAAGAGACAGGCATAAATATTGAAAGGAGACATAAATGTACATATACTTATAAGTGAACCAAAGCTTATTGATCACTCGTAGATCAGTACATTGAGTATCATTTGGTATATAGTTCTTCCTCTCTTTAGTTGAACAGATTTTATATTGCTCAACAAAAACTTTTGTTTCTGAAATGCAAATTATATTAAAAGTGACTCTAATTCAGACTGAAAGAGTCGTTATCATTGTGAACTGATACTATTCTGGCACAAGTCTCTTTTGCTAATCAGAAAACAGAGATGTTTAAAGTAGCTTCTTCAGAGTTCCACATGGAAACAGGTAGCAATGCAAGGGTTACACCCATTGTGTAATAGCATCAATTAATGCAGTTTCTTTGATAATTACCAATATAATCTTATTTCCATATGACAAATAGCAGTGATTAGCAAGCACTGTGTGGGATTTGGTATCAGGAATCCTATCTGTAAATTATGACTCATATTCAGACAGGTGATTAATTTGTCATTTGTCCTATTTAAAATAGTGTTTCCTTCAATTAAAATTAATTAAATCATTGTAAAAGCAAAGGCATCCCTCTTTTTTTATTTAATGTGACACCCAACAAATAGGGACCTTAAGTCTACTTCATACTTACAAAGTCAAAGCCCCAGATGCTCTCCTAAAAATAATATTCCAAACAGATCTTTTGTTATATATAAAGCTATTGTTTATCTTTAAATAAATTACTTATCATAGTTATATAATATGTCTAACTTAATAAGTAAGAAATTTTAATTTCCTTATAATTTTGGCTTAATTGTTTATGTTACTGAGGGTGGGCTTAATGATAATTAAAAACTACAGAGACAAAGGCCTTCTCATACAGACACATATAAAGTATCTCATTATTAATGTTATCACTGCTAATGAAAATGAAGCAATATAATAATAGTGGAATCACACCTTCCCCCAGCATCATCCCTAAAGCAGCCTTTATCCAGATTTTCTGCACATTTCTCAATGGCTAACATTTTCTCTCTCAGGTTGAGTATTGAAGATTGTCAAACATCTGACTCCCTATAGTTTTCTACTGCATCCAAGAAAACTAACAAAATTCCTCTAAATTCCTATTATTATTCAATACTGTTTTTTCTAGGCAGTCTTACCATGTTCCCCACGATGGCCTATAACTTTCTATGTAGCACAGGTCAGCATTCTACTCATGATCCTCTAGCTTCAGTTTCCTGAGTGCTAGGATTACAGGCTTGAACTAATATGCTGAAGTATTTTATCCCATCCTTCATTTAACACTAACATATACATGACCTGGAACTCACTATGTAGTCTCAGGGTGGCCACAAACACTTAGCAATCCTCCTATCTCTGCCTCTAAAGTGCTGAGATTAGAGGTTTGCACCACTACTCCTGTATAACACTATTGTATTTTAACAATTACACATAATAATGTTTGTTTCATTAAGATATTCCTCTTTCTAAAGGATAATGTTAACAAAGAATATAAAGCATAACTCTCACATATGAAATGAACAAGGATTTGTCCACTTAATGGAGAAATTGGTAAGATGTTATAACCAATTCAAAGTAGAAACCAAGAAATGGAGAAATTCATAGGTCAAAAATGTTGAAATGAATTGTCAAATAAAAGACTTTTGTACAGTGGGCAATTAGATCCAAATGAATCTATGAGTCACAGTATACATGTCTAGAGACAGTACTTATTTTCATTTTCTCAACAATATATGATTCTCAGAGTTGTAATATAGCTCTTTTTGAATATCACCAGATTATCCAAAAAGACATATTTAAAACAATTCATAACTTTTTATAGAATATATCTTTACACACTCCCTTTAAGATTTTGATACTTGTCCCAAGATAGTGTGATTATTCAAAATTGGTTTCAGGGATGGAGAGATGGCTTAGCAGTTACGGCACTTGCCTACAAAGCCAAAGGACTGAGGTTCTACTCCCCAGGACCCATGTAAGCCAGACGCACAAGATGGCAAATACATCTCGTGTTTATTTGCAGTAGCTAGAGGCCCTGGTGCATCCATTCTCTCTCTCACTATCTGTGTCTCTTTCTCAAATAAATAAATAATTAAAACAAACACATAGAGGCTGTGGTGATGGATAAGTAAATCAACCACTTGCTATGCACATATGAGGATCTCAGGGTGGAGCTTCAAAACCCACATAATGCCCAGGGATATTATCCCAAGCATCCATAATCCCAATATGCCTACAGTGAGAAGGAAGAGTCAGGACAATCCAGAGAAGTTTATGGGCAGGCTTTCTTGGCATGTGCACCTGTGAAAACAAGAGACCCTGCCTCAAACGTATCAAGGACTGACAACTGAGATTGTCCTCTTACCTCCTCACACGCATAATGTTCAGTCATAGAACCAAAAAACATGTACACATGCATACCTATATATCATACACACAACAACAAAAAAAGAGTTGTTTTTTTTTTTCGAAAAAGCAACTTTATAGTATCATTCACCAATGATTTTTTTTTTCCATGTGAGGTTTTACATGGTTATTAACCACAATCCCATAGGGAATACCTGCAACCCTGCTGAGGAGGGACCCCAGAGGAATAGAGGCAGGGACAAAGAAAAAGAGGGCATCAGCACATGATGCATCCACATTAAATATTTTGTTAATAATAATAAAGATTTAATGAAAACAAATTAAAATTAAAACTTAAAGGGCTGGAGAGATGGCTTAGTGGTTAAGTGCTTCCTGTGAAGCCTAAGAACCCTGGTTCGAGGCTCATTTCCCCAGGACCCACGTTAGCCAGATGCACAAGGGGGCACACTTGTCTAGAGTTCGTTTGCAGTGACTCGAAGCCCTGGCAAGCCCATTCTCTCTGTCTATCTGCCTCTCTCTCCCTCTCTCCCTCTCCCTCTCTCTCTCTCTCTCTCTCTCTCTCTCTCTCTCTCTCTCTCTCTCCCTCTCTCTCTGCCTCTTTCTGTCACTCTCAAATAAATAAATAAAAATTAACAAAAAAATAAAAAATTAAAAAATACATTGGCATATCTTCTGAAAAGTGTAAATGACCAAATTCAAAATACCAGTGGGGCTGGTTTTAAAGTAACAAGTTGTTGTGTTTTAGGTAACTTACAAAGTGTTTTAATAGTATCAAATATATTTTAGAATGATTGTGTAAGAAGTTCTATTATTCCCTCTCAATTCAAACAAAGAACACTGACTGAGGAGGTTCAGATGGGCTAAGCATGAGAATCAATTCTCAGAGTGTCCTTGGAACAGGGGGAACTGAGGTCATGGGACTTTAGCAAGCTGAAGTCAACAAGAAGCATACTTCTTGGCCATAAGACTGAATGTTTTGCCTATGCTCAGGCCTCTTGAGAATGTGGTTTCTGCTTAGATAAAGGTGTTTTGCATGCTTCAGTTACTTTGAAGTTTAATTGGGAGTATGAACCATCACTACTTTGTTCAATATTATTAAGAAAGAACTTATACTATCTCTCAATTATTGTGTGCACTAGGAAAACTTTTAAAAACACCTGGTGTGTATGAAGTGACTTTCTTTCATGATTACTTTCTGTACAAAAACTAACAGTACTAGAAATAAAGTATGCAGTTGCAGTTGCATTTGATTCAACTTCTCTGCATCCCCTGTGTCCTGATTTCATCCAGACCCTTATCCAGGGACCCCAACACACTAGACGTTGACAACTGACCTCATAATAGGTATAAAATATGTGGAATGAAAACATACTCAAGTCTTACATAATCTAATAGAAAACAAAATTATGACATTACACATGCCTCTGTTTCTTCTCTACTTACAATGCATGCCTGGAAATAGTCCTAGAGTTTTCCTGGCAAATATAAATACATCATTCAATTGATGTGCACTAGGAAATGAAAACAAGTGACAAGAGATCACTTGATTCTTACATTATAGTTATAGTTTCTGAGTGTTTTGGTTATCACATTTGCCTCACATTATTGTTGGAAAACTTCTATTACATGGTTACGAATTGAGTGTGTATATCAGTGGTTCATGACTTAGCAGTTTGGTTCTTCAAAGTAATGCTATTATAAGGTGACAAAACTTTAAGAGATGAAACCAGGTTGAAGAGAAGGCTCAGTGGATAAGGGGCTTGCCTGTGAAGCCTAAGGACCCATGGTCCCATTTAAGCCAGACACACAAAGGTGAGGCAAGTGCAAGGTCGCGCATGCCCACTAAGTGGCGCAAATGTCTAGGGTTTGACCTCTCTCTCTCTCTCTCTCTCTCTCTCTCTCTCTCTCTCTCTCTCTGTGTGTGTGTGTGTGTGTGTGTCTGTCTGTCTGTCTTTCCTGGCCTTGGCCTATCTTTAAAAAAAAAAATACAAAAAGAGATGGAACCTAGGAAAAATAGTTACATCATGAGGACCCCTGGGCTAAAGGCATCATAAATGAGTTAATTCTTGTGACAGTGAATTGTTAGAAAAGGATGATATCAGTCATAATGCTCTTACCAGAGGTTAAATGGGGTAGTCACGGGCTCCTTGACTTTAACCCTATAAAACAGAACCAAAAAACCACACTTTTAAATATTGCCAAGCTTGTGATAATTTATCATAATAGTTCCAAATGTAGTGTGGCTGTCTGTGAATAATTCAAGGCTATATACAAATTGGAATATATTATACACCAAAGAGTGATTAAAAGAGAGAGCATCGTCTATCTGCAACTTATATATATTATAGTTATCATAATATTAAATAAGGTGGAGCAAAAAAATCATGTACTCCGGAATGGATTTCAGAATCTTCCTTTAAAAAATCTGAATTGAACTTGGGAGGCAGAGGTAGGAGGATTGCCATGAGTTCGAGGCCACCCTGAGACTCCATAGTGAATTCCAGGTCAGCCTGGGCTGGAGTAAGACCCTACCTCAACCCCCCCCAAAAAAAAAACCTGAATTGATAAATATTTATAATATCAACATACATAAGGATAGTGTCAAAATATTTCATTTCCCAAACTCCACTTAAACTGTAATTCAATAAATTGTCTATGATGTTAAATACCATATGCAACAAGCAGAAATATATTTGAAGACTGATATCTGTCTTCTGGCTGGTCTCCCTTCACATAAGAACAAAAATTCTTATTTTCTGAGTTATGTGCATGAGTGGGCAACTTGATGAGAAATATAATAGTAAAATGAAGATTAAGAAAGGAAACCTTTACTTAATTTCCCCTGAAATGGTATGTAATTCATTATTAATTTGCTTGTTATTTTTCATAATACAAGTCTTTTAAACAAAGAGTATTTTTTGATTTCCTGCTACTCTGGCATATGTATATATATTCTTGTGATATGTATTTAAGTGATGTGAAACGCTATTTGATTTGTGGCTTTCTATTTCAGAACTTTGAAATAAATGGAAGTTCTATCCAAAATAGTTTCTCAAGCAATGTGATAATGTCTGCATCTTGAAAGAATATTTTAAGGAAGTTACTCAACAAAAATACTTTTATAGGATATGACTAAAAATGCTACCAGTGAAAATATGTAAATATGTGTCAACATTCCCTATATTCCTGGAATAATATTTCTTTATTTTTTTGGTAGAGTTTCAACCTAGCTCAGGCTGACCTGGAGCTCAATATGTTGCCCCTGACTAGCTTCTACCTCTGGGCAATCCTCCTACCTTAGCCTCCCAAGTGCTGGAATTAAACTCATGCACCAAGACATGCAGCCTGTAATGTTTTGAAGGTGCACATTTACAATAGTGATCTGTATGTATTTATATGATAGATTTTTTAAAAACTTTTCTGGAATTGACCTTGAAAACAATTTTTTTGTTTGTTTTTCAAGGTAGGGTTTCACTGTAGTAGAGGGTGACCTGGAATTTACTATGTAGTCTCAGGGTGGCCTCAAACTCACAATGATCCTACCTCTGCCTCCAGAGTGGTTGGATTAAAGACGTGGGGCACCATCCTGGCTCTTTTTTTTTTATGTAGAAATTTTGTATGGACACATCATATGTCCATACCATCATATCCCTCCCCTCTGCCTTCACTCTACTGAGGGCTGTTCTTAGTAGGATTCCTGGTATTTGCCATGTTGAGTTTTTGCTGCATGTTCTGTAAAATTAACTATAACATAAGTGATTCCTGCTCCTCATGTATAAATTCTCATCATAATGACAAATGTCAAACCCATACTGCCGGGTTTCTCCCCGGCAGGTAGGTAGTGCTGATTCCTCCCAAGGGGTTGAGGAGAAGGATGAGCATTGGAGGACTCAGAACCTCTCCTAGTCACCGGAGAAAAACCACACTGAGTCGGGAGTCTTGTTGAAGCAGGAACTCGCTTTATTGTTACAGGTGTTGCCTGTATAACTTTGGGAATTAAGGCGGGGGGGGGGGCGGTTCTAGGATGGGTGGGAGAGGTAAGGGCTAATAGTAAACTGAGACTATTAAAATGATAATTCTGGGCTGGAGAGATGGCTTAGCGGTTAAGCGCTTGCCTGTGAAGCCTAAGGACCCCGGTTCGAGGCTTGGTTCCCCAGGTCCCAGGTTAGCCAGATGCACAAGGGGGCACATGTTTCTGGAGTTCATTTGCAGAGGCTGGAAGCCCTGGCGCGCCCATTCTCTCTCTTTCCCTCTATCTGTCTTTCTCTCTGTGTCTGTCACTCTCAAATAAATTTTAAAAAATGATAATTCCAACTCCTGCGTGGAAGTAGCAGGAAAGAAGCCATTAGGCGTCTTGCTGAGTCTGAGGCAGATCACCAAATGTTAGCTAGGTTCAAGAAGTTCCACTAGACCTCCCCCCCCCCCCGCCTCTCAAGGCCCAACACCATACTAAATGGCAAGCAATAAAATAGGGTGATCTATAAAATGACACGTATTAGTAAAAAAGAAAAGCTGCATTAACCATAGAAAGGCATAGGTACTTACATAAGAAGTGATGTTTGTTCATACTAATGTCATAAGACTAAGGCTTTTAGTAGTAGGAAGAAAAAAAAAAAACACTGCAGTAGAAACTTTCTGTTGGGTTCACAGATAACTTGCTAGTTTTGGCTACTTCCTCAAATAAATACACTCAAGAGAAAATGTTCTTCTCACAATCGCATAGGTTTGTTATGATTTCTCCAAATACTAAAGTATTAGTATTGACCTGCTCAGATATAAGGAAGGAAGGACGTTTTATATATTTCCTCAAATTTAGCATTAATATAACTTTGCTATTTAGTTTAGAGTTATCAAAAAAGAGAAAAAGCATGACAATATTCCTCTCAATCAAAAAGATAATTGAAGTATCAGATTATGCCCATTGAGAGTGAAAACCAGTTCTTCATTTCTGCAAAGTAATCTAGTAAAATATCAAGCATCTTTGTAAATTCACAAGTAGACCCATCAATATTTCTTTTAACTATGCATTTGTTAGCAAATAATCAGATGGATATAAAGATTCCTTTTCTTTTCCATTATGGGAATGCTATTTTAACATTTTAATAGAAGAAGTGATGATACAGAAAGGTGGTCTAATATATTAGTATGCAGCAGTTAAAGTAAATTATTTAAAACTGTAAGATGGAAATGTTGGTAAGAGTAAATAAAGCCATCCAAACTTGAAACTATTTATGTACTATGATCTTTAGTATAAATGTATGTGAGCAAAATTACTAAGAGGGAGCATAACTAAGTATTAATTATCACTATTTGCCTTTGGCATAGAGTGACAGATAATGTTCAGTTTTTTTTTTTTTTTTTTACTGTTTTCAAAAAATATGCTTCTTACATTTATAGTCAGATATGCAACTTTAAAAAATAAACATAACAGGGTGGACAATTCAGCATGCACTGGCTAATATAAAACAAAAGGTATAAAGCCTACAGAGACAAGTATATCCGTGGCTTTAAGTTGAGGGTGAGTGAAAAGGAGAATGCGGAAGCAACATTAAAGTGAAATTTAATGGACTGAAACAGACTGGTCTTTGAGTTATAAATTATAAGTAAAGTAGCATCTCATTTCATGCATGCCAAATTTTATTCTCTTTATAGTGGGTGCTGGTGAAGATTCAATTTTCCAATTACTGTCCCAGCATTTTTATATCTTCTGTCAAATTCTCTTTCAAAACTTTATTTATTTATTTTTCCTCCATTGAGCTATAAAGGTGCCTTTTGGAACAAACGTACCATCCCACAGAATGTCACTTTAAGTCCATACATTTGAAATTAAGAAGCTGTTAATTATATTCTATAATACAGATTTTTGTATTAGAAAACATTTCTCCCTGTATCCTTTTAGTTAGATTAAATGATTTTTGGTTCAATTGTCTCCCTGAAGAATATTACATGACTCCATTTTAACCTTTGAAATTGCATATAAATTCATAAATTTACACTTAAACTAACAAAGTTGTAGTGTTATTGACCTATAGTATCCTGGATATCACTCTACAAATAAATGAGAAAATAACAGGTGGACTGAACATTCTTTGTAAAATCTAAAACAGCATTGTGAAGAAACACACTCCTAACTTACTTAAAAAAGAACAAACAAACCCCTTTTCCACTTCAGATACTTTTATTTTCAGTTTTAAAAATATGTTTATTTGCAAGCAGAGGAAGGGGGGAGAGAGAGAGAGAGATGGCATGCCAGGACCTCTTGCCACTTCAAACAAATTCCAGATGCATGTGCCACTTTATGCATCTGGTTTTACATGGGTACTGGGGACTTGAATCCACAAGGCAGCTTTACAAGCAAGCACCTTTAACCACTGAACCATCTCTCCAGTTTCCCCATTTTTAATATATGGAGACATTACACAGAATATCTTTTTAACTATACAGATCCTGTTGACAGGAAACATCTGTTTGATGTCTATGTTTGCATTTACAACAAAACCACAATCAATACCAGGAATAGTCACATAAGATACTTTTATTTAATACAATAAATTGTGGACATAAAAATTGATCAATATAGATTGCATTTTATTCTTCCTTAATAAGACCGATTTTTAAAGAAGGAAAAATGATTCATTACTTCATTACACTTAGGGATGAATTTTTTTTTATTCTTTGATTTATTTATTTTGCTTTTTCAAGGTAGGGTCTTACTCTAGGTCATGCTGACCTGGAATTTGCTATGTTTGCCTCAGAGTGGCCTTGAACTCATGGCAATCCTCCTACATCTGCCTCCTGAGTGCTTTGTTTGTGCCACCATGCCAAGCTGTGATGAACTTTTTATCATATAAAAAAAATTCAAATAAATGTTTGATAATAACACAAGTTTATAAATTTCAAAGTTAACACTTCAAGATTTACATATTTTTCTTTTAAATTCCCAATGTAATTATGAATATTATACTTTATGTGAATATATGACATATACATATGCCATCATTATACCCTTTTGGAAAATCTATTTATATATTTATAACATCCATTTATGAAATCAAAAATTATATAAATAATAGGCCTGAAGGACTGAGAAAATGAATTCAAAATTTATATTACTATGACCAAAGTTCAATATAGGAAATATTTCCATTTATCAAATACCAACTTATTTTCATGGACATTGATTTGAAATTGTTAAAATTATAACCAAGGGATAAAGCTCACCTATTCAAGGTCTAAATTTACCAAACACTTAATATTTTACAGGATCTTAATTGAAAGAGCATTTCCAAAGATAACATTTCCTCAGATTTAATTTAACAAGAAAAATCTTTATCGCATCTTGATAACATTTCTTATGTAATAGTGCAGTTCTAGTATGTGCAATTATCTTGGATTTTATTTTTCTAGTGGAATTGTGGCCATTGAATTTTAACACATTTTTAAGTATTTTGCATCTTTATTTATTTGAGAGAGAGAGAGAGAGAGAGAGAGAGAGAGAGAGAGAGAGAGAGAGGGAGGGAGGGAGGGAGAGAGTGGAAGAGAGGGGAAGAGAGAGAAGGAAAGAGGGAGAGAGAGAGAGGGAGGAAGGGAGAGAGGGAGAGAGAGAGAGAGAGAGAGAGAAAGGGGGGAAGATGAAGAGAGAAAGAGAGAATGGGCTTACCAGGGCCTCCGGCCACTGAAAATGAATTCCAGATACATGTGGTCCCTGTGCATCTGAATTATGTGGGTCCTGTGGAATTGAACCAGAGTCCATAGGCTTCACAGGCAAATATCTTAACCTCTAAGGCATTTCCCCAGCTCCTTAACACATTTTTTGAAAGAACCACAGTTTCTTTCTTTTATGTTTGTGAAATAAGAATGCACACATGTGGAGGTTAGAGAACCTCTGTTGTTGGTCCTTGCCTTCCACCTTATTTGAGGCAAGTTGTCTTGTTGCTTGCCTGTGCAAACACCAGGTTAGCTGACCTGGGAGCTTCTGGAGATGCCCTTCTCTCTGCTTCCCTTTCTTCCCCTAGGCATGCTGTGATTACAGATTCTCACTACTACACTGGTTTACATGGGTTCTGGGATTATGAACTCAAGTCATTACATGTTATGCAATAACCATTTTGTCTACTGACTCATCTTCCCAGCCCTAAGACTATAGTTCTTTATCATCAAGTCAGCATTTCATATGTCTTAGGCTAGACTGATATAACAAAATAACATTAACTGAGTACATTTTAAAAAATATTCACAGTTTTACTTGTATACTCACAAGGAAGAAAGAGACACTTATCTTTATATAGGCAGTAATCTCATTTATTCAGGCACAACCTCATTACCTAATCATTCTGCATTAGCCACATTTTGAAACATAAACAGATTAGATGAATATTTCAACATACTAGTATTGAGTGAACATGAATTCATATGTTCATTGTAAATTCACTGCATCAGATAATTAATGTATGTGCTGGCTGGAAATACCACACTACATAAATACAACATAATAGCTAGCAATTGAACATATAAACATATATCTAGATGTTTTTACTTATGAATCTGGACTTCACTAAAATTTTTCGACAGAGACATTGCTTCTTCCCCATAACTGATGGCTACCCCCACAATGCATGACCTACAACCCCCATAGGGATAACCAGCATCCCCAAGGAGGTGGGTCCCTTCAGAGCGGGTGACAGTGATAAGGGTAAGGATAGTACCAACATGTGCTCCTTACACACTGAGTATGTCCATTACATACACACACACACACACACACACACACACACACACACACACACACATATATATATATATATGTATATATATATATATATATATATATATATATATATATATATGCATACCATTCTTGTTTCTTTTTTTTGGATTGGCACCATCATTTCTCTCTTTCCTGTCTCCACTCTAAGGGCCCTTCTTAGTGGAGTTGCTAATATTCATCATATAGTTGTGGGTTATGAGTTGTGAGAGTAGCAGTCAGTTGTTGTCAGGGGAGGGCAATACCTCTAGATATTCCCTCTTACCCTGCAGCTTTTACATTCTTTCTTCCCCATCTTCCACAAAATTCTCTGAACCTTGTTGGGTGTGCTTTTAAGTCTACATAGGTGTTGAGCTCTCAGCACTTTCAGAATTTTTATTTTGGTGCATTTTGAGTATCCCCAGTGTCTGTCACCATTTCCCTGGTACAGCCTGTCTGGGTCAACATGGGAGCAGCACTCTTGTTCATCTTTCCAATTCCTTTGTGGTTTCACCTGGGCCCTATCTTATGTGGTAGGAATGGTTCATCAAACAGGGAGCCAACTATCTATTCTTCTCTTGATAGATTTTGGTTGTCCTCAGTTTTCCTTGCTCTCTACAAAATAAAAACATATTTTTCAATGGAGAGTGAGATCAGGATAGTTTCAAGAGGATAAGAATTCTTATTTTAGAGATTTAAAATAGTAACTTCACTTTTGGCCAAAGTCTAATGAGAGCTTCTCAGTGGAGTCCATAAGTTTGGTCTCCATAAGATTCTGACTTGGTTCCCAGTTCCAGCTATGGGGTCCTTTCCACTGACAGGATCTCTTAGCCAATCATAAAACCCTTGGTTACCCACCTAAGTTGGGTACTACTATTGCACAGGAGATTGCACCTTGTCATGCTAGTTGCTTTCATATAGCAGGTTTCCCTGCTTGCCCACAACATTGTTGATCATTGTCTCCCAGCAGCTCATGTAGACCTTTTCAACACTATACCAGTAACCATCTGGGACCTATCTTCTTTCCAGATTCAGCCAGATCTCTTGATGTTTTGCATCAGCAGCATGTGGTGCCTTCAGCAATCGGGTCTTACCTTTTACCTCAGGCAGGTAATCAAGTGCTTTGATAGAAGTCTGCCTTGTTTGAGGAACCTCATAGGTCTTTCTGATCAGCAGCTTAACGTGGGTCATAATAAATTTCTGGTATCTGGAGTTATAAACCTGAGCTAAATATTTTATGGTCAGGCTTCATCCCACCCTCAGCAGGGCCCTTTTTACCAAATCATCTGTGTTCCTATTGAGGGTGTTATCTTTTAGTCTAATATACAGGAAGAAGGTTTCTATGGTGCCCATTTCTTTTTGGATTTTGTTATGTATATATCTACCCTGACCCCAAAAGCGTTCAATTCATCTTATCTGTCCTTGAGTTGCACTGGTCTTACACATACCATGCCCCTCACCAGCCCTGAGTGCACAGTCCCCAACCATACTGGCTGACACTCCACATACACAGGCCCCAAACATGCCTTGTTCCTCACCTGTCTGAAATGCAAAGTCCCCAAACATGCTGGCTTCCTGAACAAACAGGCTCCAAACATGCTTCACCCATCACCCACCTGGACCAAACAGCCCATTCTTGTTTTCTTAAAGACTCAGTTTCTTCAGTTCAAACCAGTGGCAATTAAAGTGTAACAAATAATGCTTTTTAAAACCAAACACTTTAAAATCATCTTCTCTTTAATATCTTATATTTGGGAAATAAATTTGACTGTTTCCAAATTCAATGAATATATCACTCTTGCATATTTTTTTATATTTAGGAAACAGTGAGCATGGTACTTAAACAATAATATGAGTTAGGATTAGTGACATGATAGTTCATTTAGATGATGTAAGTCCCACTCTTTTGGATAACTTTCAAGGTATAATTCTAATTTCTCATGCCAATTACTGATATAAAAATACAAAATGTCATTGTTATTCACTTATTCTTTTGGGATTTCAAGATAGACAATATTAATTTTATCCTTCATACAAAATGCTTCATGTGACAAGAGCAATGGTGAGATGCACAAGAGAATAGATGCCTTCTTTTTCATGTTGGAAATACTACATTGTAGTGGTTGTGGTGGACTGGATCAGAACATGGTAGCCCCAGGCCGACAGATGAACAATTTCAGAGATGCAGTACACAGCGGACAGCCAGGCTGCCATGGGGACAGAAAACAGAAGAGGGAGAAATGAACAGAGTAAAAATTAGGAGAGGGAGACCACAGCAGGAGTACAAGAGGGAGGGGTTGTGAGATTGCAAGGCTGCTAAAAGATGGAGGAGGGCTGCATGAAGAAAGGGGCAGGGCACTTGGCATTGTGGAGAGGTAGAAAGGAGGTGGGTCTGTCAAGGGCAGAGGTCAGGAAAAGGAGAGCAGGCCAGGACAGGACACAAGGAGTATCTCAGGCAAGAAAAATGCTCAAGTCCCAGAGTGTTTGGCGACAGTGCAAATGCTGGAGGGAGACAAATGGAACCTAGCTGTCATCTATAGCTGGGAGGGAGGAGCCCTTTGTTCTGTGCTGCACCCCACCCAGCCTAGCTAGAATGTCTTGTGGCCCAGTCTTTTGAACATGCTCACAGTGTCCACGTGGTCCATCTGGGCGCCATGGCTCTCGCTGGAGCTGCTGACCCAGGACCCCAACAGAGTCCTCTTAATGGTGACCTTGGCATCAGCTGAGGACTTACTCTTGGTGCTTGTGACCTGGCTGTCTTGGGCCTCAAGCACAAGGGTGGCCTTGCTCAGTCTCTGAATGACGCTGACTTTGGACAGGGATTCTGTCTGCTTCTCAGGCCCAGGTCTAGACGGAAGCGCTAGGAGATGCTCCTTAGGGGTTGCTGTTGTGGCGGTAGCTGCAGAGCATGTGGCCTTTGCTTTGACAGTCAGTGCTGGCTGGGGACTGGCCTTTACAGGGGTCCATTCAAGCTTTTTTAGGACCCCAGCATGCTGCAAGACAGAGCTGCTGCTGTCGTTGTCACTGTCCCAGGCCAGATCCTCATCCACCTCTGGAGTGGACCCCAAGCAGCTGAAAACTCCTGTGGGCTTATTTCCCATTGTTTTATCTGCCTTGGTCTCCGCACCGAGAAGGTCAAACACAGACTTCCTGTGGAGACTTTTGGCGGCCTGCTACTATGCTAGGATCCTGTGGGTGCGAGAGGTGGTACCCATGGGCATGTGGATGATGTACTTCCCCTCCATCTGAGCAGTGACCTGACGCAGCTTGGCAGGAACAGCCAGGCTATCTTCTTCCATGTGGGCCAGAGCAGAGGCCTTGGCCCTCTTTGTGGCCATCTTGTTCTACACATTGGCAGAGATTTTGTAGGTGCTAGTTTCTGGTCGCCTGGAGGGAGTGTGTGGTGGAAAGTCATGATTCAAACTGTTAGCAATCAGATGGAAGGTGGCACTAGAGGAATCATGGTGGAGCTCATCTGGGACAGAGCTAGAGCTGCAGGGCACAGACTCCATGGCAGCTTTGCACATGTCCTGGTGGTGCACCACCTTGGCATGCTTGAGGATGACAATGATGTCAGCCACCACAGTCACACACAGGTCATTCATGATCTCCTTGTTGAGATCCAGCAGCATGCTTTCCTGAATCCCATAGTCACCAAGACCATCATCCTCTGGGCCTTATCCCTGCTCTCTAGAGCCTTACTGCACCTCGGAAACATGTTGTCCCTGATCCTGATGCTCATGAGCATGTCTCCTCTAGAGAGTCTACTGAATGCCAGGAACTAGGAAATCTCAGCTGCTTATGACAAAATGAGCCTGACCCGCCAGGACAAACCCTGGTGACACCCTACTTCCCTCCCTCCTTTCCTTCTGCTCCTCTCTCTTTTCTCTAGTCTCATTTCTATTTTGATGTCATCACCTTTTCCACTATTAGGAGGGTCTTTTGAAGATAGTGCTAGGCCCTGCAAGGTCATGGATATCAAGGCCAATTTCTGTCTGGTTAATTTCATTGTAAGCAGTCCTATCTTTCCTTCTGCTCTTACATTCTTTCCACCACCTTTCCTCAATGGACACTGAGCCTTGGAAGGTGTAATAGAGATGTTTTAGTGCTGAACATACCTCCATCATGTCTTTTAAGCACTTCAGTGTCTTTTGGGTCATCCCAGTAGTCACTACCATCTGAAAAGAGAAATGGGTATGAATATTAAGAAAAGTGTTTACAGGGCAGTTTGGTGAGCAAAATATGTGCATTTATCCAGACAAGGGCAGGCATTACACTCCTAATGCTCATGACCTCCCCTGTCATAGCTTTTGATTAGGTTTTCAGTACCAGGCATATATTCCCTCCCATGGAGCAGGTCTCCAGTCCAATTAGAGAAAAGTTGTTTTCCCACATAACAGACATGTCTCTATTGCACCTGTTGGCTCATTTGGCCTGGCTTGCCAAACTTGAGTCTTGCAGTGTCCACTGCTTTCATCACTGATGGCTTCTGTCTCCCATAAGGTTGCACGTAGTACAGCTTTTTCCACCTTTCTGTCAGCTGGTCTACCAGAAGAATGTTTTCAGCTCAACCCCAGTTTGATTTCTTGGTGACCTTGCAGCCCAGGCATGTGGAGTCTTCAACAATACAGTCTTACATATTCCTCGTGGGAAACCAAAAGGCTTAGCAACTGCCTGTAATAATTTGGGGACATTAAGAACCTCCCTGGCTAACAAATCACTGGAAAACATCCCATCCCTGCCACTGAAATTTTGCTAGTCTATGGCTTCTGGGTGTGCCATTATCCAAAAAAAGTAGGTTATCATGTGGCCTATTCACAATGTCTGGATTTAGATTGCCCCTTCCCCCACAATCCTTCTACTCAATCTCTTCTCTTGACTTCACATAGGCCAATCCACCACAGTAATCTGGGCATCTACTTACATATATACAATGCCATATCCTTAAATCCACCTCTCTCCTCCCCTCCAGTATTGCCTTTTTCTAGCTTGCTTTCCTCTGCTGCCGATTTTTACTCCAATTCACAACACAGGTCTGAACATTTGTATCTAGGAACCACATGTGAGAGAAAACATGTGATGTTTGGTTTTGGGGAACTGGGTTACCTCACATAGTATAATCCTTTCCAGATCCATCCATTTCCCTGGAAATTTCATAGCTTTATTTTTCTTTGCTTCTTAATAGAATTCCATTGTGTAAATGTACTGCATCTTTATTTGTCATTAATCTGTTGAGGGACATCTAGGTTGGTTTCATTTCCTAGCTAGTGTGAATAGAGCAGCAACAAACATTGTTGTGAAAGTGTCTCTAAGGTAGTGAGAAGAGTCCTTAGGATATATGCTTAGGAGTGCTATGGCTAGAGCATATGGGAAATCTATTTATAGTTGTCTCAGGAAGCTCCACACTGATTTACACAAAGGTGGTACCAGAAAACATTACCCACAACAGTATAGAAGGGTTCTCCTTTTGCCACATCCTCACAAACATTTATTGTCATTTTTTTTTTTTCTGGACAATAGCCATTCTGACAGGAGTGAGATGGAATCTTAAAGTAGGTTTAATTTGTATTCCCCTGATGGATAAAGATATATAACACATTTTTAGATGTTCATATGCCATCTTTATTTCTTTTTTTTTGAGAATTCCCTATTTAATTTCATAGCCCATTTTTTAAATGAGTTGTTTGCTTTCTTCTTATTTAGTTTTATGCACTCTTCATATATTCTAGATATTAATCATCTGTCAGATGTATAGCTGGGAAAGATTTTCTCCCATTCTGTAGGTTGTCTCTTTGCTCTATTCACAGTGTCCTTTGCTGCACAAAAGCTTTGTAATTTCATGAGATCCCAGTGGTTCATTAGAGGTTTTACTTCCTGAGCAACTGGGTTTATATTTTAAAAAGAAAGTCATTTCTTATGTCAATATGTTGAAGGGTCTACCCTACATTTTCCTCTACCAGTTTCAGTTTCAGGTCTGATATCAATGTCCCTGATCCATTTAGACTTGATTCTTAAGCATGGAGAGCATCAAGAATCTATTTTCATACTTCTCTATATAGATATCCATTTTTCCCCACATTACTTGTTGAAGAGGATGTCTTTTCTCCAATGCATTTTTTTTGGCATTTTTGTCAAAAATAAGATGGCTGCAACTGCCTGGATAAACAGCTAGTTCCTCTATTCTGTTCTTTTGAACGACTTGTGTGCCTTTGTGACATTGCCATACTGTTTTTGCTACTACGTTGTTGTAATATAGTTTAAATTCAGGTATGCTGATACTGCCAGCATTATTTTTATTGCTTAAGATTGTTTTGGCCAATAGAGATTTTTTTGTGTGTGCTTCTAAATGAACTTTAGGATTTTTTTTCTATTTCTGTGAAGAATGCCATTGGTATTTTTATGAGGATTGCATTAAATGTGTAAATTGCCTTTGGTAAGATTGACATTTTCACAACATTGATTCTTCTAATCCAATAACATGGGAAGCCTTTCCATTTCCTGGTGTCTTCTGCAATTTCTTGCTTGAGTGTTTTCAAGTTTTCAATGAAGAGATCCTTTACTTCCTTGGTTAGGTTTATTCCTTTTTTTTTTTTTTTTTTTTTTTTTTTTGGGAATTGTGAATGGGAGTGATTCCTGTATTTCATCCTCCACATGTTTGTTGTTAGTAAAAATAAAAGCTACTGATTTCTATGTATTTATCTTGTATCCTACTACATTGTTAATTTTTTTTTATCAGTTTTTAACAGTTTCCTGGTAGAGTCTTTAGGGTCCTTTGTGTATAGAATCATGTCATCTGCAAATAATGATAATGTTATCTCTTCATTTCCAATTTGAATCCTTTATATGAGTGTCTCTTGTCTTATTGCTATAGCTAATACATCCAGTACTATATCAAATAAGAGTTGGGACAATGGAAACCCTTGCCTTCCTCCTTATTTTAATGGAAAATGTTTAAGTTTTTACCCATTTACAACTATGTTGCCTGTAGTTTGTCATAAATAGCGTTTATTATGTTGAGATATGCTTTTTCTATTCAAAGTTTTAGTAGGACTTTTACCATGAATGGATATTGGATTTCATCAAATGTCTTTTGTGCATCCATTTAGATGATCATATGATTTTGTCCTTCAGCCTATTTATGTAGTGTATTACATTTATCAATTTGTGTATGTTGAACCATTCCCTGAATCTCTGGAATGAAGTCTACTTTGTTGAGGTAAATGATCTTTTTAACATATTCTTGTATACTGTTTGCCAATATTTGTTGAGAATTTTTGCATTAGTTCATGAGGGAGATTGCTCTGTAATTTTCTTTTTTGTTCTATCTTTGCCTGGTTTTGGTATCAAGGTGATGCTGGTTTCATAGAAAGAGTTTGGTAGAATTCCTTCCTTTTCTATTTTAAGGAAAAGTTTAAGAAGCACTTGTGTTAGTTCTTCCATGAAGGTCTGGAAAAATTCACCAGTAAATCCATCTGGTCCTGGACTTTTTTCAGTTTGGAAACATTTTATAACTGTGTGGATACACATACTTGTTATAGGTGTATTTAAATAGTTTATCTCATCTTGATTTAATTGTGGTAGGTCATATACATCAAGGAAATCAGGCATTTCTTTCAGATTTTCAAAATCAGTTGCAGATATACTCTAAAAGTATGTACTTATGATTTTGTGAATTTCTTTGGTATCTTTTGTATTGGTGCCTTTTACATCTCTAAAGTTATTAATTTTTGTGTCTTCTCTCTTTCTTCTGGTTAGATTTGGGTTTATTAATAAGATAAGGGTTTATTAATCTTCTTTATCCTTTCAAAGAACCAACACTTTGTTTCATTAATTCTTTGAATCATTTTTTATTCCATTTCATTAATTTCTGCCCTAATCTCTAATATTTCTTCCTGTCTATTGATTTTTGGTTTACCTTGTTCTTCTTTATTCAAGGAATTAAGGAGAAGCATTATATTATTTATTTATGAATTCTCTAATTTCTTAACATAGGCACTTAGAGCTATAAATTTCTCTTTTAAGACCACCTTCATTTTGTCCCAAAAGTTTTTGTATGTTATGTTATCATCATCATTTGATTCTACGTATTTATTTATTTTCTTTTTGATTTCTTCAATGGCCCATTCATCATTATATAGTGTACTGTATTGTGATAGTTAAGGTGTTGTCAACTTGGTCTGTTTAGTAAGCCACAGGTTGCTTCTAGGAAGGCTCAACTAAAGGAAGAAGTCTTTCCCCCAGGGTGAGCCCTTCCCCCAGAGTGGGCGGCCCAGCTCAGAGGGGGACTTGATATAAGGAAGCTCTGGGTAAAAAAAGTTCCTTCCTTCCTTCCTCCCTTCCACTTGGCTGCCAGAGCTGCTCGCTACCTTCCAGCGTGGATTGAAGACCAGTGTGGATGACCACCATCAACTGAAGACCCGCATGGATCGAAACCCAGCGGCTCCTCAGGAAGCCGCCAGTCTTCCCCATACCATCTGCAGTGCTGGGTCGGACTGCTGAGGCTTCTGGACACAAGGACTGAGCAGCTACCAGGTTAAGTGATTCTCGGTCCTGCAACCACTATTGGACTACTATAAGCTTATCCAATAAATCCCCTTTTTTAAATAATTCATTCTAGCAGTTCTGTTCCTCTAGAGAACCCTGACTAATACATGTATAGTCTCCATGAATTTCTGTATGATCTGTAGTTTTTCTTGTTGCTGATTTGAATTTTAATCCCACTGTGGTCAGATACAGTACAAAGGATTATTTCAGTGTTCCTGTATTTGTTAAGAATTGCTGTATGTCCTAATATATCATCTATTTTAGAGAATGTTCCATGTGCTGCTGAGAAAAATGTATATCCTTCAGCATTTGGATGAAATGTTCTGTAGATATGTGTTAAGTCAATTTGTTCCATGACCTTATGTAGTCCAGATGTTTCTTTGTTTATTGTTTGCTGGGATGACCTATCAATCGATGAGAGTGGAGTATTGAAGTCACCCGCTACAATTGTGTTTGGTGTTATCTGTGATCTTAAGTCTAATAGTGTTTGTTTGATGGAATTGGGAGTCCACATGTTAGGTACATATACATTTGTGATTGTAATGCCCTCCCATTGGAGTGTTCCTTTACTCAGTATAAAGTTTATCTTTCCTTACTAATGTTGGTTTGAAGTCTATCATGTCATATATTAGGATAGAAACATCTGCTTCTTTACTAGGCCCATTTATTGGAAATACTACTTCAATCCTTTCACCCTCAGACAGTATATGTCTTTTATTGAGAGATGGGTTTCCTAGGGGCAGCTAACAGCAGGATCCAGCCTTTAATCCAATCTGGAAGCCTGTGTATTTTGGTTAGAGCATTGAGGCCATTGATATTAAGAGTTATTATTGAAAAGTATATATTTATTCTCACCATTCTTCTTGTTTTGTATCACTTCCTGATCTCATTTTACTCCCTTGTTGTAACTGTGACTTGAGCATGGTTTTCCTGTTTCCTCATGTGCATGTTTTGCTTTCTCTTCAGCATGAAGGATTCCTTCAAGTATTTTCTGTAGTACTGGCTTAGTTGTCATAAATTCCTCCAGACTGCTTTTGTTGTGGAATGTCCTTATTTCTTCATCATTTGGATCAATAGCTTTGCAGGATAAAGTAATCTTGGTTGACAGTTTTATCTTTCAGAACACAGAATACATCATTCAAAGCCCTTCTTGGCTTTTAAAGATTGTGTTGAGTAATCTGCTGTTATTATGATGGGCTTGCCTTTGTAAGCGACTTGCTTGTTCTCTCTAACTGTTTTCAATATATTCCTTGGTTTGCTTGTTTAGTAGTTCAATTATAACATGGTGAGTCGAGGTTCTTTCCAGTCTTTGTCTGTTTGGTGTTCTAAATGCTTCTTCTATCTTCATTGGCATTTCTTTCCCAATTTTTGGAAAATTTTCTTCTATGACATTGTTGAAAATTCCTGTTAAGTCTCTGGATTGAAATTCTTCTCCTTCTACTATATCCTGAATTCTTAAGTTTGATCTTTTCATAGTGGCATGGATATCTTGAAATACCAATTCATCCTTCCTATTAGCTTGTCTTTCTCTTTGTTGGACTGCATTAGGTCTGCCACCTGATCTTTTAATTTAGATATTCTGTTCTCTCATTCATCCTTTCTACTGGTAAGGCTTTCCACAGATTTTATTTGACTGCAATTTTCGATGCAAGTATTTCTGGTTGGTTTTACTTCAGTATCTGTATTTCCTTATGGACTCAAGGGTAAGCTCATGATGGCAGGGGAAACAGCATGAGCATAAGGTGGACATCACTCCCTGACCCACATAATATTTACAACAGGAACAGGAGAGTGTACCAAACACTGACATGGGGAAACTGGATATAACACCCATAAGATCACCCCAACCATACACCACATCCATGATGCTTCAGTTTCTAATTGCCATCAGCTGGGGAACCGAGCATCCACTGTTGGGAGCCGCGCTGGCTTCATCAGGATTTGCTGCATCAGCTTGTTTACTGCTTTTGTATCCTAATCATTTGCACATGAGCATAAGACGTTATCCTAACATGGCTGCTCACCTATCCCGATTGGGTGATGCAAATTCGTCTGATGAGACTTAAGCCAATCAGACAACGTTTCACATCCACATGACCACAGTATATAAGCTTGGCGCTCCGTAGGGTTGGGGTCCTTCTCTCTATCAGCTAGGAGCTCCCAATAAAGTGTGCTTGAGAAGAATCCTGTTGTTGTCGTTCTTCCTGCTGGCGGGAGGGGCGCAACAATCCACAATGCCTCAATTTATGGGATACACCTGAATCAAACCACCACATTCTGCTCCTGGGTTCCATATACTGATAACTATACATTATGTAAAATGCAAGGCATTCATCCAACTTTAAAAGTACCTATAGTTTTTATCAATTCCAATGATGCTTATACATCCCTATAGTCCAAGATGTTTTAACTGAGCCATAATACCAAAAAATTCCTCCAAAACCCATAATGGCACAAAAATAAACCCTCATACTGCAAAAGATGGCATTGGGCATAACAAAGAAATACTCAGCCAATATAAAATTTAAAAGGAGAAAGATTTATATGATCTGAAGAGAAGCCAGAGTATCAATATAAGATTTAAAACAACCATGGCAAACATGAAATCTTGCAGCTTCAAGACTAAAAACTCTATCCAGCTACACATCTCCAAGTGTAATAATTCTGACTGCCAGCAAGTCTCTGGAGTTCCATTTCCACCCCTCCAGCAAGGCTACTCATAGTCCTGGAAAGCCATCAGGGCTGGCAACTTTCCTTAGCAGCTATCTCATGGTCCTGACATCTCTTCTGGTTCTCCACTGTAATCCACAATTCATCTTTATGGGTCCATTGTGTCTCCATGCAGCATCCAGCAAACTTGCTACACACTACCCATGGCCATTTCCAAAACACCAGACTGTGTTGCAAACTCAATGGACTGATTGTTCCTGCATTTCTTATACTCCACAATACCAGGTAGGGTAACAATTGCTAATCTGGGTGGGGGATAAAGCATACTCGGAAGAATAGGACACTCCAAGAGCATTCAGCTCCCTTCAAAGGAGTCTATATACTTCCTGTTGCCCCAGTGTAGGTCAGCTGTTCCAAATCTCAAAGGTTTTAATCTCTCAATTGCAGCTGTTCACTAAAGACATTTTTTTTTGTGTGTGTGTATGCCATATCATTCACCTCACACCAGTTCATTTATAATCAGAGCAACCCTGCACAAATTCTCAGTATCAGGCATAACAGAAAGCTTCTCACATTAACTGTTAGCCCAGTCCAAGCAAAGCTTTCCTACCTTCATAAGCCAAACCTCAGAGTCAATAGCTAAATTCAGGTCATTCAACTCTGACCAAAATAGTCCATCAGGTTGTACTGATGGCACTGCAAGGCACCTCTTAGGCCAAGGGTTCAAATCCTTCCTCATTACTCATGAAAAGCAGCTCCAAAAGGCCAAAGCCACATAGTCAGGTGTCTAGAATCATTCCCACTCCTTGGTAACACTTTATTTTTGCAGTCAGGTTCACATTGCTGGTAGAAATCACCCAATTAACAGCAGATTGTGGGAAAAGACATTTATTTTGTCTTAAATGCTTGAAGGGAAGCTCCATAATGGCAGGGAAAATTGTGACATGAACAGAGGGTATACATCACCCCCTGGCCAAAATAAGGTGGACCATACCAACAAGAGAGTGTGCCAAACACGGCAAGGGGAAACTGGCTAAAACAACCATGGTGGGGCTCCCCCAGTGGGTAGGTAGTGCTGAGGAGGAACGAGGCCAGCTGATTCCTCCCAAGGGGTTGAGGAGAAAGATGAGCATCGGACGACTCAACCTCTCCTAGTCACCTGAGAAAAACCACATGGAGTCGAGAGTCTTGTGAAAGGAGGAACTCACAGGAACTCGCTTTATTGTTAAAAGCAGTTGCGTATATAATGTTGGGGACCAAGGCAGGGATTTTTGGATGGCTGAAGAGGTAAGGGCCAACAGTAAACTGTGACTACTGAAATAATTCCAACTCCTGTGCGGAAATAGCAGGCCAGAAGCCATTAGGCATCTTGCTGAGTCTGAGGCAGATCACCAAACTTTAGCTAGGCTCAGGAAGTTCCACTAGGCCTCATTCCCGGGGCTTTCAGGGCCCAACATTTCCCCCTTTTGTTTTTGTAAGAGCATTAGACACCATTATCCCTGTCTCAGGTTGTCCACCTCTGGGGATCTTACCTGTCACTGGGTACCAGGTGTTTAGCTTGCTGAGAACCCACTCCATGGCCTGTCTTAGGTTGTCTCAGTCAGTCTGAGATCTTACCCATCGTTGGTCACATGGAGGGCAGACAAGGTGGCAATGGGTCATCTGAGGAACTTAATTCCTGAGTTGCCAGCCTGTGGTAATGTATCTCAACCTGATGGAGGTTTATTACCTCTAGCCGCTGGTGAATGTATTGTGTAATTTTGTTACTTACACAAGGCTCGACATTGACAATAAGGAGGAGGGGAAGGAGGGGCCTAAGTAGCGGGAGGAGGTAGGGTAAGAAGCCATGTGAGCCCATCCACACTGGGCTGTCCTGGAGGTCCCACCACCTCCTCTCCAAGTCTTCCTCGAGCATCTTAAACTTGTCCTTGAAGATTCCCAATTTATGGGCATAAAAGCAGCATTTTTTCCTGTAAAAACAACTATATGCCACCCTTTTTGGCGGTTCGTAGGTCTAGTCCCCCCCTCCCCAGTTTTGTAGGACTACCTCAGCCAGGGAATCTAGCTTCCAGGAATGATATTTACATCTGGGATTAAGGTGGCTGGTGCACAAAGGCCCATCCAATTGGTGGGCAGAAAATCATAGTCCATCCCACCTCCACAAACATAAACCATTCCAGAAGGTTGAGCACTGGGCTCAGTTGTGTTAAAAGTACATAAGGAAGGATGAATGTACCCACAACTATACTGGAATTATTAGGGGAAGGTAGGGCCCAAATGCAAGTTCCAGAGGAAACATTGGGAAAAGCTGGATGGGGATGGGGTAGGTGGCTGAGCAATTGTACTGCAAGCAGCCAGGAAGGCCCAGATATTTTAGGTCTCTAGCTGGTACCCAAATGGGTCTTTTTCTTTTTACAAAGTTTTCCCATGGATGAAAATTTTATGAGTTTCATGTAAGATTTATCAAAAAACTCCTTTCTGTTACACAGTTTTGTATTTTAATCATATTTCAGTACAAAAGATTATCCCAAGGTTGGGAAATAAACAGATCCTTTGATCTTAGCAATACAAACATAAATCTTAAGGAATGAATGTATATAATCTTGCTTACATGTAGGTGCTAAAGTCTTGCTGTCAAATGGCCCAGAGCTATGGATACAAGGACAGCCAAATGGCTCCAGACAATTCCTTCTCTCTTTTTTTATTTTTTATGAACCGGGCCCTTCCAGGCTTTGGTGCAGAAAGACTGTGTCTGTCTTAGGTTGTCCTCTACGATATTTAGGCCTTACCCATCATCGGTACATGAATTCCATCATTCATACCCTGTCTTAGGTTGACATAACTCAAGAGAATCTTACCCACCTCAGACTACCAGCCACTGCAAGGGCTTTAAGATAATGTCTCAGGAAGCCAGGGTTGGTCCATAGTTGTATCCCATGTACTTTTGCATGGATATCCATAATGGATCTCAAAGGCATTTAACAAGTATAGGCAGCAGACACAGAGTGAGAAAAAGGCAAACACCTGTAGCAATAAAGTTTCCTATCCAAGAAGTGAGAGAATTTCATCCAGGCAAGGCAGACTTAAAAGCAGATATTAAGTCATCAGCAGCTTTAGCTGCATCAAATGTAAGATGATTATTTTCCAAAGACAAAATCTTTGAATGCGACTGAATCAGATCCATGGAAATATTATCATTATGTCAAATATCTCTTAAATTCATTTTTCCAATGCTGTTGACTGTCATTATATTTTTTAGAAGTAATACAATCCATTGAAAATCTACATGACACTCCAACTGAGTTCTAAATTTCAACCCTAGTATATAGAGCATATAACAGGTTAAACTGTATCTAGGGTAAGGCTTGACCCCACGATCCTAAAGGGAGGCACAATTTGAACTTTCTCAGGAGCTACTTTAAAGCTCTGAGTATAAAGGATAGTTAGACATTAAAAGTACAAGCCTAAAGCCAAAAGCCACAGCACACTTCAGGAACTCCTGTTAGGAACACTTCGCATATCTTTAGATTGAAATCTGAAACCCACCATCACACCTTAAAATCCACACAATGGCATTGACTCTAGTCAGGTGGCTATAGAATGTAGACTGCAAGCAAATAAACAATTGAATATATTGGGGGCCATTTATATAAATTGCCACATTCCACCCCTGGAGCCCAATATATTTATAACCATCACACATTATAAATTGTTAGAAAATTTTAAATATTTAGGGTAAATAATGCCTTTTTTAGTTGGTCATGTGGGAGTAATGATTCCCCCTTTTGTTTTTGTAATTGAGACTTAAGAGTTTGATTATATCTTTTAACAATAGCCTGGCCCTGGGGGTTGTATGGGATGTCTGTGGAATGTGAGATTTTTGTAGGTCTAGAGAAAATCTATAAAGGCCTTGTTTATTAAGCAGGGGCCATTATCTGTTTTAATTTGGTCAGGTAGTCTAAGGGTGGCAAAGCATTGAAGCATATGGCTAATTGTATGTATAGATTTTTTCCTGGCATGTGCCAATGCCCAGCAGGTGCGGGAAAAGGTATCAACTGAAAGAAAAATATCAGTGAGCCCAGTCACCACGAGAGGGTGGACAGGGTCAGTCCAAGGGAGCCACGTGGCAGTCTTGCAGGTGGTGGATTGCCCACCAGCTCCCAGTAGGGGAGGGCCAGGCATAAGCTGCCAGGAGGGGTCCATCTATTTAAATTACCACATTTTGTCCCTGGCTCCCAATAGATTTATAACCATTACATATTATGTATAAATTGTAGTTAGTTTAATTTTAAAGGTCCCTACAGTCTTGACTAATTTAAGGTATTAAGACCTGTAAAATTAAACAAGTTAAACACTTCTAACATACAAAGATACAGAGTAAACATTTTTATCTGGTATAAGGCATAGCAAGGAGAAACCAAAACAATGCAAATTGAACCATCATAACCTAAAATTAGTCTCAGTGCCTGTAATTTTAACTTGCTTGAGGTTTTCCAGTTTAAAATCTTAAATCTCTGTCGAGTGTGGTGGCATATGCCTTTAATCCCAGCACTCGTGAGACGGAGGTAGGAGGATTACCATGAGTTTTAGGCCACCCTGAGACTCCATAGAGAATTCCAGGTCAGCCTGGAGTGAAATGCTACCTTTAAAAAATAAACAAAACAAAAAAAAAATCTTAAATCTTTCAGTCCAATATCTCTAGTTAAGTGCATTAGTCCATTACAAATTTAACCTTGATTAAACTCTCTGGGCCTGGGCAGCAGGACACAGCCAGCCCTTATGGAAGTAGCCCAGTTCCAACAAAGTCCCCTGCAGTCTTTCCTTTACCTTAGAAAGCTCATAAGCCAAGCCTTGAAGTTTAATGCTGTCTGTATTTAGCATTCTCAGATTCTCATCAGAATAGTCCATAAAATTTGGCTTACCACCCCAGAAGACACCTTCAGTTGCAAGCATACAGTCCATGTCTATTCCTCCAAAACAAAGGTTCCAAAAGGTCAACATCCACATGGTCAGGTTCAACTCAGTCCACTTATCAGATAGTTTCAGGTTTGCTGAGATAAACTTCCAGACCACGTACAGTTATGGAGGAAGGGATATTTATTGAAGCTTACAGATCCAGAGTAAGTTCCATAATGACAGAAAAAAGCTGGCCTGTCTTCACCGGCCCAAGCAGAGAGTGAGAGATAGAAAAGCACAAGCCTTCAGAAATATAAAAGCCACAGATGCAGCTTGCTAGGCCCCATTCAGAAATACAAAAGCCGTGGGCGAACCGAAAGTGAAAGAAAAGAGAAAGAGAATGAAGAGATATTGACAAACAAGTACAGGTTATAGAAGCAAAGTTTAGCTCATTAAATATAAAGACTGCCTCATAACTCATGATGGTATGCTTACCCGCATATGTACATTGATTACCTCAACACATACCTCTCATGGGGCACCAGTTGGCCGGGTTCCTGGAGCCCCACGTTAGGCACCAGATGATGGGCTCCACCCCAGTGGATAGGTAGTGCTGAAGGAAGGACCAGGCCCACTGGTTTCTCCCAAGAGGTTAAGGAGGAAGATGAGCA
Source organism: Jaculus jaculus (assembly GCF_020740685.1). Taxonomy (NCBI): domain Eukaryota; kingdom Metazoa; phylum Chordata; class Mammalia; order Rodentia; family Dipodidae; genus Jaculus; species Jaculus jaculus. Next base: position 77,779,378 of record NC_059125.1, read on the forward strand.
TCAGCCTACTCAACCTCTCCTAGTCACTGGAGAAAAACCACACTGAGTCAGGAGTCTTGTGAAAGCAGGAACTCACAGGAACTCACTTTATTGTTAAAAGCAGTTGCGTATATAATGTTGTGGACGAAGGCGGGGATTTTCGAATGGGTGAAGAAGTAAGGGCCAATAGTAAACTGTGACTATTGAAATAATAATTCCAACTCCTGCATGGAAGTACCAGGCCAGAAGCCATTAGGTGTCTTGCTGAGTCCGAGGCAGATCACTAAACTTTAGCTAGGCTCAGGAAGTTCCACTAGGCCTCACATCCAGGCCTTTCAGGGCCCAAAAAAACCATAAGCCTGTCCCAATAATACACTGTTTCCTTGAGGTGTTAATTCCCAAATCTTCATCAGCTGGGAACCCAGCATTCAGAAACCTAAGTTTATAGGGGATGCTTGAATCAACCCATGATATTCATTAAGCGGGTTCCCTGTGTTCTCTTGGAATTCCATCAAGAGTTTATTAATTCTTTAATTCCTTTGTTTTCTTCTTTAATGCATTTGGTTTCTTCTTTGATTTCTTCAAGTATAGATAAAATCATTTTTTTTTTAAATCTTTGTCAGACACTTCATCTAAAACACTCTCATTGTGGGTCATTTTGGATAGATTGATAATTTTTGGTGTGTTTGTATTGTCTTGATTCTTTGTATTTCTTGTATTACACTAGAGTTACCGCTGCATGCTGAGTTGATTTGATGCTTGGATTTTCTACTTATCTTCAGTGTTCCTAGATGTGGAGATCCAACTTTATATGACTTAAGGATATGAGTTTAAGGTGCTAAGTGTAGCTCTTGTACTCCAATCTAACCACAGAGCTAATCCTAGCTATTGAGTTTGCCTGCTATTCAAGTATTCTAGTGGGCTGGTTTGAGCAATTTAATGGCAAATTCTAAACTTCAACTGATCAATAGACACACTCAATAAAAACCAGCACAGAGCCATGTTGGGTTCATTTTAGGTCTGCTTCACTGATGAGGATTTGGGAGTCTTTGTGTCTCTGGATATCTGGTTTAGTAGGAGTTGAGTGTTCTCTATGTCTACCTCTTTCACCATTTTTCTGCTACCAGGTTTACCAAGAAAGCAGCGCTATTGCTGATTTCCCCATGTACTCTTAGTTTCAGCTGGGGCCCTTTTGTGGTGTGATTGGCTTGTTCTATCCTTAGGATCAGAGTCCATATGAAAAATAGAAGCAAATTCCCCAATGAAGAGTGATGTTAGCACCAGATAACTAGTATAAACATTGTTATTTTAGAGAGAATTTAGTAGGTGTAGGCCTGCTTCTAGCCCATGATTGGTGATAGTTTGATGATGGAGAGCTGGCTCATTTTTGGATATGGTTCATATTTGTTTTCTAGCTCCAGCTATGGGTTCTGTTCCACTGAGGCAATCAGTTAGTCAAATCAAGAGCAGTTGGTTTCCCACCATGGCTGTGTGCCACTATTGCACTTGTGTGAGTATTGTGTTAGGTTGTTTGCTGCTGAGTAGCTTAGACCATGAGTTGCTTGGACAGATGTTGGTCATTTTCACCCAGTAGTTCATGTAGCACCTTCTGGAACTAAACAAGCTAACTGTTTGGGGACTGACTGTCTAAATATGGGTTTAGGGAAATTTGTGGAAGAAGGAATGGAAAGAATATTAGAGCCACATCGTGGATCACTATGCATGGAGATATTGCTGCTTACCCAAAACTGATTTTTAACCCCACAATGTATAACCCATATTCCCTATTCAGGAGGATACCAACAGTGGGGAGAGGACAGGGAGGAGGCTAACTATACATGACTGTATACACACAGGGTGCATAACTAATAAAAAAAAAATAGCACAGACTATGCAAGTGTGGGGATTAAAACAAACAAATAACCTTATAAAGTCTAAATCCCTAAGGGTGTGTGTTACTCTACACCTTTAACCCTGTCAGTTGGGAGGTTGAGAATTCTTTTCTGAGTTGGTTTCCAGGTCAGCTTAGATCTGATTGAGATCCTGCCCCAAAACATGACAGAAGAAAAAGAAAAAGGCCCTATAAATCTGAAAGCATCAAAGGCAACAATAGTCAATCCCCAAATACAGCTTAATTGAAAATGGTATGGGTAACCAAGAATATGTAACACATAATCTGCTCTGACATGGAAAGAGAGATTAGCACTTCCAGTGCAGGCCTATGTATCTGCTTCTTTCTCAGTTGGCCTCATTACCTTTCGGGTGGCTTCCAATTCCACCAAGGCTGAGTGCCTACCTGTATCCTCTGTGTTGTGTGGTGGACCTGGTGTTCTGATAAGTTATGCTGGATATCCTGCCACATGGGGCTGAATGTGTTCTCAGAAGGTTAGCAGTCCTGGAAGTTGAGGAATGGGAGAGTGCAGGAAGCCTGAAGTTGTATTGGAACTTCTCAGCTGGCCCCACCTGTATCCCTTTCAGCATCTCCTTAGCTGATCTCTGCTGTCTCCCCTTCAGGATTCTTGACTTTGCAAGGAGGCTGATGAAGTTTTCAATATCCCTTTGTTTGGTCTCTGCTTCTGCAGCTTGATAAGCACTCTGGGGCTGCAAGATCCTCAGCAGGATTCTGGGCATTTTCCTCCTTTCTGGTAAACCTTGGTCTCTTCTGCTTCTCAACGGTGGCTAATATACACATACCTATAAACATTCCCTTTTCAGAAGAAGATGTATTTTACTGTGGTTTTCCTTAAATCACTCACTAAGCTTTTTTTAAATAGCTCCTATGTCACCATCTTGCCTTGAAGTCATCAAATTTCTTATTAGCTACCATTATCCTTATAGATAACATAGAAGAATCTAGGTACATGTAACTGTCACAGCTACTACAAATATTAATTGCTAAATATCTACGAAAGATTTGTTTTTAATCAAAGAGCAAATTTGTCCTTACAATTATATTTTTTATCTCCCGGGAAAGTCATTTTGTCCCATGGAAAGAACAAAAGTACAATTACTATTTCTATGCTTAAAGAGATTATATGTAGTTATTCATACCCTGTCTCCAAAAAAAGGTTCCTAAGACAGCCTTCCAGTTTTTGGCTACTGTGATATAATTTAGATAAAATGTCTAAGGCTGCATGGAACTGAGAGTCTAAGTTCTCAACTAAGTCAACATCTATAATTCTGGCACCCACTTAGCAGAAGACAGGAAGATCACAAGTTCAAGGCCAGTATGTTTAATAGGGTGTTCCAGATTGTCTTTTGTAGAATATGGAGAGTCAATCTGGAAAAAAAAATTACACAAAATATTATCATCAAGAAGAAACAAGTTAGAAAAAATGTTCATCTGAGTAATTAATTCATGTTTAGAACAAAGCAATGAGCTTTTATAACAGATTATGTGAGAGGGGTCTCATCACAGCTTTGGAACTTATTTTTTATTGGTTTTGTACTCAGTGAATACAGTGAAGTTGGTACCATTTTTAGCCTCCTCCCTGATTGACCCCCTCCTTGTTATGGAATATTGGTAGTGCATTGTGGGGTTAGTGATAAGTTATGAGTAGGAGACAATGTATCATGACACAGCATGTAGCTCTGACATTCTTTCTGACCCCACTTCTGCAAATTTCAGTGAGCCATGTTGGGTTCATTTTAGGTCTCCTTCAGTGTTGAGGTCTTGGGAGTCTCTGTGTCTCTGGATATCTGCTTTGCTAGGAATTGATTGTTCTCTGTGCTTATCTCCTTTACTGTTGTGATAGTACCAGGTTCACCAAGAAAATAGTACTCTTGCTTGTTTTCCCAATTATTCTTAGTTTCAACTGGGGCCCTTTTGATGTATGATGGGGTGGTTCTCTCCTTCGGATCTGTGTCTATCTGAAAAAGAGAAACAAATTCTCTGACAGAGAATAAAGTTAGTACTATATAAATGGGATAACTCTTTTTATTTTAGAGAGAGAGAATATGTGTAGGCCCTTTTGTAGACCATGATTGGTAGGTGCTTGATAATGGAGAACTGGCTCAATTTTGGATATGATGCTTACTTGTTTCTCAGATACAACTATGGGTTCGGTTCCACTGAGCAGAACAGTTAGCCAAATCAAGAGCAGATGGTTTCCCACCATGGCTGTGCACCACTATTGCACTTCTGTGAGCATCATGTCACGTTGTTTGCTGCAGAGTAGCTTGACCATGAGTTTCTTGGACAGATATTGTTCATGTTCCCCCAGTTGCTCATGTAGCACCTTCTGGCACTCTATGGGGATTGGCTATCTTACAGCTTCCAGCCATATCACTCCATGTTACCTGCCAACAGCATATGGTGTCATTAGCAGTAGGGTCATCAAGTACTCTGACAAATTAGGAGGACACCATCTTGCCTGGAAGTCCTTCTGGCTTGGGAACTTGTTAATTATTATTATAATAAAGTTTAAAGCTCAAGATTTAGTTTATATTTGGAGCTGGAAATAGTATTTTGTTTGTATAGTCAATAGGTATAATAAATTTGGCTGATTAATGTAGTGTGTAGAACATGGAAGAATCCTAGTAATGCATTGATAAGTGTTTGACCTGATTTCTAAAAGAGAAAGAGAAAGAGAGAGGCTCCAATTCATAAAATTTGTTCATGTCCATGCTGCAAATATTCCTGCCATGGTCAACTTTGTCTTAACAATGTGATGTGTCTGAAAACATTATTGGATAAAATTGTGAGTAATCTGATCTCAGCAGGTGGTCCCAGCCCACCAGTGGAGGGTTTTAAGTGCTGTCATTGATCATGACAATTGTTAAAGATGCCTAGCCCCTGTTAAAAATGTGATTAACTACCACATACTGTCTGTATTTCACACTATGACTATATTTTATCAAAAATTTTATATTTAAGGAAAAAATAATAATTTGACATTTGGAGACATTTATGCATATAGAACTTTCCCTCTTATGACATAAGTAAAAATAGACTGATGATGTGCAGTTACTTGATGGGGCAAAAATTCACAACTTATTATAAAATACAGTTTCTTAATAGACAACTTGGAAAATATAGGATATAGATTTGGGTAGATACAGATAAAAATGAATATCAGGGGCTGGAGAGATGGCTTAGCGGTTAAACGCTTGCTTGTGAAGTCTAAGGACCCCGGTTCGAGGCTCAGTTCCCCAGGTCCCACGTTAGCCAGATGCACAAGGGAGTTCGTTTGCAGAGGCTGGAAGCCTTGGCGCGCCCATTCTCTCTCTCTCCCTCTATCTGTCCTTCTCTCTGTGTCTGTCACTCTCAAATAAATAAATAAATAAAAATTAAAAAAAAATAAATAAAATAAATATCAGGCATTCTTTAACTGGAATGGCTCAACAAAAAGTTGAAGGAAAACTAAGGTCACTTGTTTTGCTTTGACTTATAAAGATGTGACACATCGAAACCAAGATCAAAATCTGGACATATCAACTAGGGATGTAGGTTATTAAGATGATTTTCTTAACATATACTAGGCACTGAGCTTGATCCCTAGGACCACAGAACAAAAGAGAAAACAAATCAAAACAAAACATATGTGTGTGTGCTATAAAAATTCAAGTGAAAAGCAAACAGCTAAAACATAACTAATACAACTGTTATCTTTCAGTTTTTCTTCTAAGTTACTAATATGTTATTAAATTATGCAATACATATTGGGACACTTTCGTAAGTCCTCCCCAAAATGAAAACTTCTAGGTATATCAAATAATCACTAGATTGACGTCTAATTGGCACCTTATTCTATCAATAGCAATCCCTCTCTCCATTTTCAATAAAACGTATTACTGAATAAAAAGCTTCTCAACAGAAATAATTGGCATTATTTGCTGTAGAAGTTGCCTTGCCTTGACTACAGCTATCAGTGCTTTGTGAGAGAACTTAAAATTTACTCTAAGAATACTTCTCTTACTGTCATCAGCCTCCTCAAATAAAATATTTTCAGAAATGGTAATATGATCTTTTCTTCCTCACAAAACTTTCATCAACATCTTTTCAAATGTTTCAAGTGCTTCCCTGAAGCTTAGATGTGATTTTTTAACTTAGAAATTATTCTTGAAAATGAAGACCTCAATGGCCTTTAAAATGCGAAGTCTAAAGAAAACAGGTATGAAGACTTTATTGCTATTAACTTTTTTATAGAATATGTTTTCTCTTAGGGAATTTTCAGTTATACATACTGAAACAGAAGTATTAAGTTAGAATTGTCTTGAATAAGAGTCAGTGAAGCTTTCTAAAGATTGTAGTGGATGAATTTATGTCTGACTGTGTGCACTACACCCATGAACCCATGCCTCATCATCCTAACACAGTGCAAAGGCTTTGAGAAAATGGACCCTTAGTGTACACTATAACATTCATTAGTGTATTAATATAATTTTATTTCTATTTTTGTCATTTTTCATAACATATGTTGGGAATTCATCATAGTAACATAATCATATGCCATGCCACCTTTGTCTGACATCTGGAAATGGCAAAGCAGAATATTATTTGCTCTCAAACATGAGATTGAAAATGTTTAAGTGATTCTTTGTATGCTTTTGGTTTCTTGAGGTAGGATCTCACTCTAACCCAGGCTGACCTGGCACTCACTCTGTAGTCCCAGGCTGGTCTTGAATTCATACCATTCCTCCTACATCTGCCTCCCTAGAGTTGGAATTAAAGGTATGTACTACCATGTCTGGCTTGTTTAAGTGATTCTTAGCTACATGGATATACAAAACATTTATTGGAATTCTGGATCAGAAGATTAGAATTAAGACCCAAGTAACTCAGTGTATGAGAGAAGTGCCACAACATGTCTGAGCATGAAGACAGGACTGGAAACCTTTGTCTTGAGCAGTATACCTCATCTCCATAAAGCACGAGGTACAGTGATTCCTTTCTAGAATTTTGCTGCACAATGTGAGATCATTATATAAAAACATCAGAAATTAAGTGAGAGCCTGTTAGAAATGGGGAACCTGGGTCAAGCCACAAATTTGATGAATTGGAAACTTTATTTTACAAGATCCTAGATGATTCACAAGCACATTAGTGTTTGAGAAACTCTGGGCAAGAAATGGATATATTTATCTGGCAGTAACAATTATATCAATCTTTTCTGAAAGAATACTATAAATTAAATAAACAAATGCCTTGTAGTAGAAGCATAATTGATCTTTGACAAATAACAACTCATGTCTAAGTGACTAATGAGTAGCCTTTTTGAATAAAGTTAAATCTTTCCCAAGTTTTTAAGCCATAAGTTTTCTCTATCTTATTTTATTAAGGGTTTCCAGAGCTATTTCATGTGTGTGTGTGTGTGTGTGTGTGTGTGTGTGTGTGTGTGTGTGTGTGCGCGCGCGCGTGCGCGCTTGAGACAGTCCCATTCATAACCAAGGCTGGTCTTGAACTCATTTTTTTTAAAAACAGGCTTCATCGTTGTCTTGGCAATCAGTGTGCTTTACCATCTGCATGCTGAGATTACAGTCATGAGCCATCCTGCCAGGCTGTGCTAGAGCTAAATATGAAATGTGATACATTTTAGTCACATCATCCTTAGGTTCACAGTTGAATAATTGTAGGCCTGAGATAGGCAGTCCCAGAGTCAGTTTTATTTTGCTGTGAACTTCTAAACCACACAGTTTTGGGGAGACACAGGATTTATTTGTTTGAAATTTACAGATCCAGGGTAAGTTCCATTATGGTGGAAGAACCTGGTCCCATTTCACAGGTCCATGCAGAAAGAAATACCACCAACAGCACCACAAACATGCACACTCCAGGCACCTAGGCAGAGCTCAAGCTCCCAGTGTAACTTGGGCTGGAATTCCAGACTGGCACCCAAACACATCTTAAGGAGAGACAATAGGATCTGTCTACAGTGAAAACTCCTTCAGCCAAGTGGCTAGAGAACAATGTTACAAGTTTGAATAAATCTCCTAAATCTATCAGGGGACATCGATTCAAACTACAACAAACACATATGTATTTTTACTATTGTTTGGATGAAGCTCGTGTAGAAATTTACCTAGTTAGTGATAGTCTATCTTTAACTACTTTATAGGATATCCCAATGAGCTTTATAGTACTATGATAAAATTGAGTATTTCTGCCTTTCCTAGATGGTATGGCAGGATACTTCCCAACACATTTTGTTAACATTTCCTCTGTACATAATGCAGATGTAAGTCATTCACAAGAAAAAATCATATATGTTGAAAGTGAAATATTTGGCCTAACATTTCCATAATCTTCAATGATCTGCTCACAGTAAATATACTTGTTGTTAGAAATAAGTAACATTCTTCTAGTATATATTTTTCCAGCTTTATCTTATTAAAAGTGTTTTCGGAAAAAGAATTTTATAATTTTGTCACCCTTTTCTTATAGTGACATGTATTACAGTGCACAGTTATATGCCAGCACAACAGGTTTATGAAACCATCAGGTAAATTATTGACATAATCTCAACTCTCTTATATATGTATTATGCAAATAAAATGGCATTCTACCAGGATTTTGTATAAATGTATTTGTACAACTTTACAAGTTTGATTGACATTTATTCTAAAGAGAAAATTAAGCACTTAAGTTTGAAAAGTATTAGCAAATATAAATGTAATTCAAACCTAAAGAAAATATATGATATTCATGGAAAAATAAAAAAGACTATTTGGCATTTTAGTAATCAGTAATAGGGGTTATGAGGGGTCAATTATGTTCCACATATGACCTTTTTAAGTTTCTAGGTAATATACCTCAATTAATTGTCCATGGCATCATAAAGAACCTTTTCATTACAGTATGACTATGAAAAGCAATAAAATTCTTTCTCTGCAACTGAAGTATGAAATGCACAACTGACCTTAACCCTTAGCAATAGCTCACTGCATTAATGCAGATTTTCTACTGGCATAAATTACTCTAGAGTGAAAACTAGGAGTAGCTTCACTAATGTTTTCTTATAAGATATTGTGAGTTTCGTGAAGTTACCGAAATAATCATGTTTGAAGTTGATATTTCATTACTGCACAACTATACACTAAAAATTATTTAGGAATTTTCTTATTACCATAATGATCAAGGTGGAAAATAATATTGGTAAAACAAATGGTACTCATATAAAAGGATTTTCTACTTGTCTCAGCCTGGCAAAAACCATAAAGAAAACTTAGAAAACATTTTGTCTTCCACTCATTTATTTTTCATTTACTATGTACAAATTAATGAACACTTTATATATTTTTATAAGTACAAGGGATAAATAGGCATGGCTTTTTCCTTATGACTTAACAACATAAAGAAGAAATCTATCATTCCCATAGGAATATCACCACATCACCTCTAGAATTAAAAAAAAAAAAAAAAAAAAACAACGTAGGGCTGGAGAGATGGCTTAGCGGTTAAGCGCTTGCCTGTGAAGCCTAAGGACCCCGGTTCGAGGCTCGGTTCCCCAGGTCCCACGTTAGCCAGATGCACAAGGGGGCGCACGCGTCTGGAGTTCGTTTGCAGAGGCTGGAAGCCCTGGCGTGCCCATTCTCTCTCTTTCTCTGTTGCTCTCAAATAAATAAAAAAAAAAGTAACAATTCTGAAAACAAATTAGATAGAAGTGAAGTTTTATCTTAGGCCAGCATTGGGTATTGGGTATTAAGAAGATGTAGCAGGGAAGTTTAATATCTTGATATTTATCTAGAGAGCACAATAACATGGAAGCCAATGAAAATCTTGATAATCTAGAAAGATGCACTCTTGTATATAGATTCAGAAACTCTATTGCAAATGCATATATGCCAATTAAGCAAGAGCAATTTATACAATCCAGTCTACAATTTGCTTTATTAGAACCATATAAGTGTGATGAAGTAGAAGAGTGATTAATGTGATACCCTGAAAATCCATTGTGCTCTCTCTGCATGAGTGGGTTGACATATCATCCTTGTTGGCTATAGTATTTTTGTCAGGTGTAGTGGCACATGCCTTTAATCCTAGGACTCTGGAGGCAGAGGTAGGAGGATCATTGTGAGATTAGAGTGAATTCCAGTTTATCCTAGGCTAGAGTGCAATCCTAACTCAAAAAAACAAAACAAAACAAAACAAAATGGTGCTGAATATGGTGGCACATGCTTTTAATCCCAGCACTTGAGAGGCAGAAGTAGGATAACTGCATTGAGTTTGAGGCCACCCTAAGATTACATAGCAAATTCCAGGTCACCCTGGGCTAGAGTGAGGACCTATCTCAAAAAACAAACCAAAAAAAAACAAGAAAAAAGAGAGAAGATGAAGAAGAAGAACCACACCAAACTTAACATGTAAACAAAAATGCTTTGATTCCCATTCATTGATTTTTTTTAATTTATATTTCATACAATACTGATTGAAAAAGGTATGTGACATGGGTTGTGGTTAAGCTGAATTACCAGTTATTAATACACTAAAATAAGAGATCTTCAAGTTATTATATCCTCTGAGTAATAGTGCTATTTTTCAGCTCATGTATAATTCATAATTATATTTCGATATTCTCAAGAAAATACATGTACACAGGTATGTGCATGCATGTACAAAGAAACAGGGTGAAAGTTAGAATGGGTTCTAGTTTATACATTTGTATCTAAAAGTGTCTTCAAAAAAATTCCTTTTGTTTAAAATTATGTTTCATGTTGATTTAATTTTAAGATATGATTATGTTGTGTAGCATAACCAAGCCTGTAAGACGTAACATTGCTAGGGCTAGCTTGGGACATGTAAAGCTTTCTTTCTGCCATTTGAGTACAGAGATTCAAGTCATGTGCCAGCATTGGCCAGGAAAGGATAGGAACATCCCAGAAGCCTAATGCTCCTCCACATTCCTTGTAGAGCAGCACTGAAGCAGCACCCTTCCAGTTGGCAATTGTGTTCAGGAATTTCATAGTAGAAGGAGATACAAGTAAGAACAGCGAAGAGCAGTGCTGGGTGTAACTACAGTGAAGGCCACTCTGTCTTTGAAGTGACTGGACAGGAAAATCCTTCATTTACCATCTCACTCTTTAATATACAAAAATTATGAGATGTATCCCCAGGTAGTCCAAAGTTATTTGATAGACCATCTGTCAATAAAGGTAAGGATTAACCTCATTCTCACCCTTGGTAACCAGGTCCTACCTCCACCTAAACTCAAATAAAAAAAAAAAACAATAATAAAAACTCAGATATTCCAGTCAAGATGGCGTCCACCTAACCACAATGCACTTCTCTGGGAAGGATAGGAAAGGCAAGGCATTAAGAATTCACTGGGTCTTTTAGGGGAGGGCAACTTCTAATAGATAGTCAGTGGGAGGGTGCAGAGGGGAAAAAAACGGATTTTGTTTCCCTCACTCTTGGGTAGCCCACCAGTCCCCAAATCCCCCAAGCAGCAGCCCTAGCCATAGTCCCAGTCTCAGGATACTCCTGTCATTTACTGCAGGGAAGGAAACCCTGGCCAATATTGTTCCACTTGCTTCACTGTACAGGGGGCATCACCCTGCTACCCCCACCCATGTTTGACACCGGGTCCACACTAGCTCAGGTTCGATCAGTCCATCTGCCCACTCGCCCATCTCCCCACTGCATGGGAGATCAGGCCACACTGGCCGCCCAACAATGCAACAGTTCAGGCATGTTCCATGTGCCCATGTATGAACTCAGGCCCACTCTGCCCATCCACTGCACAAGATCAGGACAGGTTTGCGTTTCTGCCCCTGTGAGCTCAGGCTCAATCCCCCTGTCTGCCCACCATGCATGTGAGCTCAGGCTGATCTGCCCATTCCCACATGAGCTCAAGACTGCTCTGCCCACCCACCCACCTGTTAGCTCCATAGAGCTCTGCCCATCTGCATGACTGCGTGTGAGGTCCACTGGCCCAAGAGGCACCACTTCCCCTGCCAATCTAGACGACAGTCCTACTCTCCCTGCCCATATACTGTAATGGGCAGATCACAACACAAAAGAAGTAACAAGGAAAAATCAAATGCAAGTAAGTAGAGCTTGATGGACTATTCTGGTCAGAGTTGAAAGACCTGAATAGAGTAACCACTATGGACCATGTGGTTTGGTTTTATGAGGGTAAGAGATTTGCTTGGTCTGGGCTAGTGGCAGTTTGTGTGAAAAGCTTACAGTTATGCCCATGTCCAGAGAAGTTGTGCAGGGTTACTTTGTGTAGAAATGAACTGGTGTGAGCAGAGGGATATGGCACAGAAAGAAAAGTCTTTTGGTGAACTGCTGCCCATTCAGCTGCAATTGAGGGATTACAACCTCTGAGATTGGGCCAGCTGACCTGTACGGGGGCAACAGGAAGAATATAGACTATTTTGAAGGGGCCTGAGTGCTCAAATGAGTGTCCTTTTCTGTAAAGTCTGCCTTATTCCCTCTGGATTAACAAATTGGCCTGGTATTGTGAAGTATAAAAAATGCAGGAAAGAGAGGGTCATTGAGTTGACAACAGGGTCTCAAGTTTTGGAAGTGCCTATGGGCAGTGTGAAGCAGGTTTGTTGGATGCCCGCATGGAGACCCCATGGAGCCATGAGGATGAAACCTGGGTTGCAGTGGAGACCCAGTGGAGATGCCTGGACCACAAGATGGCTGCCAAGAAGAGCTACCAGCCCCTATGAAGTTTTCCACGACTATGAGTAGCCTAGCTGGAGGAGTGGAATTACTTGTACAATATTTTTTATGGGAAACAAAAATAAGAATGTGTTGGGAGAGCTTCCAGTTTAGATAACGGCTTAGGTACCACACCAAAGCAGCCTAGGGGGGAAAAAGACAGAAAAAAACTCAGCAAAATACACACTTTTACTAAAAAGTGAGGTGTATAGGAAATCAAAATGGCAGTGGAGAAGTAGAAGAGATCCAGAGCCTGCACAGGCTGGCAAAAGTGGCCCTGGCAGGTCCACCAACCATGGTGGCGGCAGCACACCAGAAATCCATCAGGCTCAGCTCCAGCCACAGGAAAATCCAAGTGAGGGAATCTTCCACTCACACTGGAGCTCTCCACAACTCAAGAAAGGTGAAGGGACAGTGGCAGTGAGCAACGGAGGAGCAGATCACAAGGTAAAAGTACAGGTGGAACAGCGAAAGAACTAGAACAGCTGAGGCTCCCTCCCCTCCCCCAACATGTGCCCATCTCCAGCGAACAGAGCAGCGGTCCCGGGACCCAGCCATACCAACTTGAGCCGACAACAGGACACAAGCAGGAGCAGACTCTGGCAGCAATATCAGTGGCTCCGGCCCGAGCAGCAGGGTCCCCAGCAGCAGAGGCAGATCCAGCAGCAACAGCTTCAGAGGCAGCAGTCGCAGAGCCAGCAGCAGCAGCAGAGAATCTAGCAGTGGAAGCTAAAGCAGCAGCAGTGTCAGCAGCAGCGGTGGACCCAGCAGAGGTGACAGACCCAACAGCAGCAGCTTTAGTAGCAGGGGTGACAGATCCAGCACCAGCAGCTTCAGGAGTAGCAGCGGCGGTTCCAGCAGCAGGGGTGCCAATCTGCAGGGCCACAGTTGCCAGGCTCTGTTTGGCCCTCAGGAAAAGCCAGTGCCCAGCTCCAGAAATCAGAACAGCAGCCCAACAACCAAGCCAGCAACATGACTGAGACCAAATCATCCAAAAAGGTAACTGGGATTGCACCAGGGAAGGTTCTTACTTATTCACAAGCTGACTTGGATCCCTCAACAGACCAGAAGTCTTAACCTCTTTGTAGATAGAGGATCTTGTTGTTATAATAACTTCTCTTTCATAAATGCTTGGTGCTGTTTTTGATTGAATGTATACAGTGTTTAGTTAAATTTTAGAATCTACCTATATTTTATTCCACCCAGCCTACTTGAATACTCCCATGGCAGGGAAACTCAAGCCCTAGGAACACCTTTGTAGATACTCTGAGAATCTTAAGAGCCACACCTAACACCTTAAGTTCCTACCCTGAAGATATATAACATCAAATCAATAGATACAGCAAAGAATACCCAGCAAGCTAGAAAATCCAAGCATTAAATTAATCCAAGATGCAAAAATATATACATTATAACACAAGAAACACTAAAAAGCAAGAAAAAATAAATCCACCTAAAACTATTAATGCATCAGAAATGACCTCCAGTGAGAACGAGTTAGAAGAAATGCCTGAGAAAGATTTCAAAAGAATGATTGTAAACATGTTCAAAGAAGTCAAAGAACAAATCAAAGGAATCAAAGAAGAAATCAAAGAGGAAATGAAAGAGGAAATAAAAGGAATCAAAGAGGAAATCAAAGAAGATGCAGGACACCAATTTAATGAAATAAAGGAGGCAATACAAGACATAAACAAGGAAATAGAAATAAAGAAAAACCAGTTAGAATTACTAGCAATGAAGAACACAGTTAATGAAATAATAATAATAATAAAAAAAACTCTGTAGAAAATCTCACCAGTAGAATGGATGAAGGAGAGGACAGAATATCTAAGCTAGAAGACCAGGTGGCAGATCTAATACAGGCCACCAAAGAGAAAGACAAACTTATAGAAAAATATGAGTGGGAATTTCAAGATATTCGGGTCACTATGAAAAGATCAAATATAAGAATTCAGGGCATAGTAGAAGGAGAAGAATTCCAATCCAAAGGCATAGTAGTCGTCTTCAACAAAATCATAGAAGAAAACTACCCCCAAATTGGGAAAGAGGTGCCAATGCAGATACAGGAATCCTTTAGAACACCAGCCAGACAAAACCTGGAAAGAACCACTACTCGCATTATTATTATTATTATTATTATTATTATTATTATTATTTTACAATTTCTTTTTTAAAAATTTTTAATAGCATTTTCCATGATTATAAAAAAAAATCCCATGGTAATTCCCTCCCTACTCCCCCCCACACTTTCCCCTTTGAAATTCCATTCTCCATCATATTACCACCCCATCACAATCATTGTACTTACGTATATACAATATCAACCTATTAAGTACACTCCTCCCTTCCTTTCTCTTCCCTTTATGTCTCTATTTTAACTTACTGGCCTCTGCTACTAAGTATTTTCATTTTCACGCAGAAGCTCAAACATCTGTAGCTAGTATCCACATATGAGAGAGAACATGGGGTGCTTGGCTTTCTCAGGCTGGGTTACCTCACTTAGTATAATCCTTTCCAGGTCCATCCATTTTTCTGCAAATTTCATAACTTCATTTTTCTTTACTGCTAATAGAACTCCATTGTATAAATGTGCCACATCTTCATTATCCACTCATGAGTTGAGGGACATTTAGGCTGGTTCCATTTCCTAGCTATTGTAAATTGAGCAGCAAAAAATATGGTTGAGCACGTACTTCTAAGGAAATGAGATGAGTCCTTTGGATATATGCCTAGGAGTGCTATAGCTGGTTCATATGGTAGATCAATCTTTAGCTGTTTTAGGAACCTCCACACTGATTTCCACAATGGCTGGATCAGATTGCATTCCCACCAGCACTGTAGAAGGGTTCCTGTTTTGCCACATCTCTGCCAACATTTATGATCATCTGTTTTCATGATGGTGGCCAATCAGGGAGGAGTGCAATGGTATCTCAATGTAGTTTTAATCTGCAATTTCCTGATGGCTAGTGATGTAGAACATTTTTTTAGATGCTTATATGCCATTCGTATTTCTTCCTTTGACAATGCTCTATATAGCTCCATAGCCCATTTTTGGATTGTCTTATTTGATTCCTTATTATTTGACTTTTTGAGTTCTTTGCACATCCTAGATATTAATCCTCTATCATATATATAGCTGGTGAAGATTTTTTTCCCATTCTGTAGGTTTCCTCTTTCCTTTTATCACTGTGTCCTTTGCAGAGCAAGATCTTTGTAATTTCACGAGGTCCCATTGATTAATCTGTGGTTTTATTGCCTGAGCAATTGGGGTTGTTTTCAGAAAGTCTTTGCCAAGACCAACATGTTAAAGGGTTTCCCCTACTTTTACCTCTAGGAGATTCAGAGTTTCAGGTATGATGTTAAGGTCTTTAAGCCATTTAGACTTAATTCTTGTGCATGGAGAGAGAGAAGAATCTATTTTCATCCTTCTGCAGATATATATCCAGTTTTCCCAACACCATTTGCTGAAGAGGCTGTCTTTTCTCCAATGAGTATTTTGGGCATTTTTACCGAATATCAGGTGGCTATAGCTACTTGGGCTTACATCTGGGTCCTCTATTCTGTTCAACTGATCTACATGTCTGTTTTTGTGCCAGTACCATGCTGTTTTTGTTACTATGGCTCTGTAGTATAGGTTAAAATCAGGTATGGTGATACCACCAGCCTCATTTTTGTTGCTCAGTATTATTTTAGATATTCGAGGTTTTTTGTGATTCCAAATGAATTTTTGGATTGTTTTTTCTATTTCCATGAAGAATGCTTTTGGAATTTTGATAGGGATTGCATTAAATGTGTAGATTGCTTTAGGTAAGATTGCCATTTTCACAATATTGATTCTTCCAATCCAGGAAAAGGAGATATTTCTCCACTTTCTAGTGCCTTCTGCAATTTCTCTCTTGAGTGTTTTAAAGTTCTCATTGTACAGATTCTTTACTTCCTTGGTTAGGTTTATTCCAACGTATTTTATTTTTTTGATGCAATTGTGAATGGGAGTGATTTTCTGATTTCATCCTCTGTGTGTTTGTTGTTAGCATACATGAAGGCTACTGATTTCTGTGTATTTATTTAATACCGTGCTACATGGCTGTAGGTTTTGATCAGCTCTAACAGTTTGCTAGTAGAGTTTTTAGGATCCTTTATATATAGAATCATGTCATCTGCAAATAATGATAACTTGATCTCTTCCTTTCCAATTTGTATCCCTTTTATGTGTGTCTCTTGCCTTATTGCTATGGCTAAGACTTCTAGTACAATATTAAATAAAAGTGGGGACAGTGTATACCCTTGTCTTGTTCCAGATTTTAGTGGAAAAGCTTCCAGTTTTTACCCATTTAGTAATATGTTGGCTGAAGGCTTGTCATAAATAGCTTTTATTATATTGAGGTATGTTCCTCCTATTCCCAGTCTCTGTAGGACTTTTATCATGAAGGGATGTTGGATTTTGTCAAACGCTTTCTCTGCGTCCAATGAGATGATCATGTGATTTTTATCTTTCAACCCATTTATATGATGTATTGCATTTATAGATTTGCTGATATTGAACCATCCCTGCATCTCTAGGATAAAGCCTACTTGGTCAGGGTGAATGATCTTTTTGATATACGCTTGTATTCTGTTTGCCAACATCTTGTTGAAAAATTTTGCATCTATGTTCATGAGGGAGATTGGTCTGTAATTTTCTTTTTTTGTTCTATCTTTGCCTGGTTTTGGTATCAGGATGATGCTGGCCTCATAGAAGGAGTTTGGTAGAATTCCTTCTTTTTCTATTTCCTGGAAAATCTTACGAAGCAAAGGTGTTAGCTCTTCCTTAAAGGTCTGGTAAAATTCAGCAGTGAATCCATCTGGGCCTGGGCTTTTTGTAGTTGGGAGATTATTGATAAATGTTCGGATCTCCATGTTTGTTATAGGACTATTTAAGTGAATAATCTCATTTTCATTTAATTTAGGTGGGTCATATAGATCAAGGAAAACATCCATTTCTTTCAGATTTTCATACTTTGAGGTGTATATGCTTTTATAGTATGTCCCTATGATTTTTTGAATTTCTCTGGAATCTGTTGTGATGTTACCTTGTTCATGTCTGATTTTATTAATTTGTGTCTCTTCTCTCTTTCTTTTGGTCAGATTTGCTAAGGGTTTATCAATCTTGTTTATTCTTTCATAGAACCAACTCTTTGTTTCATTAATTCTTTGGATTGTTGGAGGTTTTTTTGTTTGTTTGTTTGCTTGTTTCTATTTCATTAATTTCTGACCTAATCTTTATTATTTCTTCCTGCCTACTGATTTTTGGTTTGCCTTGTTCTTCTTTTTCCAAGGCTTTAAGGTGAAGCATTAGGTCGTTTACTGGTGACCTTTCTAATTTCTTAATATTGCACTTAAGGCTATAAATTTACCTCTTAGAACTGCCTTCATTGTGTCCCAGAGATTTTGGTATGTTGTGTTCTCATTATCGTTTGACTCTGTAAATTTTTTGATTTCCTTCTTGATTTCTTCGTTGACCCATTAATCATTTAGTAGTGTATTGTTTAGTTTCCATGATTTTGTGTATGCTCTATAGCCTTTCGTGCTACTGATTTGTCGTTTAATTCCATTGTGGTCAGATAGAATGCAAGGAATTATTTCAATTTTCCTGAATTTGTTAAGATTTGCTTTGTGTCCTAATATATGGTCTATTTTAGAGAATGTTCCATGTGCTGCTGAAAAGAATGTATATTCTGCAGCCTTTGGATGAAATGTCCTGTATATATCTGTTAGGTCCATTTCTTCTATGACCTTATTTAGTCCAGATGCCTCTCTGTTTATTTTTTCCTGGGATGACCTGTCAAGTGATGAGAGTGGGGTATTAAAGTCACACACTACCACTGTGTTTAGTGTTATCTGTGACCTTAGTTCTAATAGTGTTTGTTTGATGAATTTGGCAGCCCCCATGTTAGGTGCATATATGTTTAGGATTGTAATGTCCTCCTGTTGGAGTGTGCCCTTAATCAATATAAAGTGACCTTCCTTGTCTTTCTTGACTAACGTTGGACTAAAGTCTACCTTGTCAGATATTAGTATAGCAACACCTGCGTGTTTTCTAGGCCCATTTACTTGAAACACTGTTTTCCAACCTTTAACCCTAAGATAATGTCTATCCTTTGTAGAAAGGTGAGTTTCGTGGAGACAACAAATTGTGGGATCCTGCTTTTTAACCCACTCTGCACACCTATGTCTTTTCGTTGGGGCATTGAGGCCATTAATATTAAGAGATATTATTGACAGGTGTGTATTTATGTTTGCCATGTGTGTGTGTGTGTGTGTGTGTGTGTGTGTGGTTCTGGTTCTACCTGTGCTCTCTTGTGTTAACTAGTATTTGAGTATTGCTTGTTTTTTCTAGGTTCCTTATATGTGTGCTTTTCCTTTTCTTCAGCATGGAGGATTCTATCAAGTATTTTCTGTAGATCTGGTTTTGTTTTCAAATACTCCTTTAACCTGCATTTGTCATGGAATGTCCTTATTTCTCCGTCTATTTGAATGGATAACTTTGCAGGATAAATTAACCTTGGTTGACACTTGTTATCTTTCAGAACTTGGAATATATCACTCCAAGCCCTTCTGGCTTTAAAATTTTGTGTTGAATAATCTGCTGTAATCCTGATGGGCTTGCTTTTGTAGGTAACTTTATTTTTCTCTCTAGCTGCTTTCAATATTTTTTTCTTTGATGTGTGTGTTTGGAAGTTTGATTATAACATGGTGAGAGAGGTTCTTTCCAGGTTTTGTCTGGCTGGGGTTCTAAAGGCTTCCTGTATCTGCATTGGCACCTCTTTCCCAATTTGGGGGAAATTTTCTTCTATGATTTTGTTGAAGACGCCTACTATGCCTTTGGAGTGGAATTATTCTCCTTCTACTATGCCCTGAATTCTTATATTTGATCTTTTCATAGTGTCCCGAATATCTTGAAATTCCCACTCATATTTTTCTATAAGTTTGTCTTTCTCTTTGTTGGCCTGTATTAGATCTGCCACCTGGTCTTCTAGCTTAGATATTCTGTCCTCTCCTTTATCCATTCTACTGGTGAGATTTTCTACAGAGTTTTTTATTTCATTAACTATGTTCTTCATTACTAGTAATTCTGACTGGATTTTTCTTTATTATTTCTATTTCCTTATTTATGTCTTGTATTGCCTTCTTTTTTCATGAAATTAGTGTCCTACATCTTCTTGGATTCCTTTGATTTCCTCTTTATGTTCCTCTTTGACTCCTTTGATTTGTTCTCTGACTTCTTTGGATATATTTACAATCATTCTTTTGAAATCTTTCTCAGGCATTTCCTCTAACTCGTTCTCACTGGAGGTCATTTCTGATGCATTAATACTTTTAGGTGGCTTTATATCGTCTTGCTTTTTAGTGTTTCTTGTGTTATAATGCATATATTTTTGCATTTTGGATTAAGTTAATGCTTGGATTTTCTAGCTAGCTAGGAATTCTTTGCTGTATCTATTAATTTAATGCTATATATTTTCAGGGTAGGAGCTTAAGGTTTTAGATGTGGCCCTTAAGACTCTCACAGTATCTATAAAGGTGTTCCTAGGGGTTGAATTTCCCTGCTATGGGAGTATTCAAGTAGGCTGAGTGGAATAAAATACAGGTAGATTCTAAAAGTTAACTAAACACTGTACCCATTTAATCAAAAACAGCTCCAAGTATGTATGCCAGAGTATTTATTATAACAACCAGTTCCTCTATCAACATAGAGGTAATGATTTCTGGTCTGTTGAGGGATCCAAGTCAGCTTGTGACCAAGTGAGACCCTTCCCTGGTGCAACCCCTATTACCTTGGATGATTTTGGTCTCAGTCAAGTTGCTGCCTGGGTTGTCGGGCTGTTGTTCTGATTTCTGGAGGTGGGCACTGGCTTTTCTTGTGGGGCAAACCGAGCCTGGAAAGTGTAGCCCTGCAGATCAGCACCCCCGCTGTTGGAACTGCTGCTGCTAAAGGTGCCTCTGTTTAGTCTGTCAGCAGCTGAAGCTCTGTGGCTGGGCCCACCACCGCTGTTGCTGCCTCTGCTGCTGCTGCTGCTGTAGCTGCCACTTCTGGAGCCACTGCTGCTACTGAAGCTGCTGCTGCTGGGTCTGCCGCTGTTGCCATTCCTGGGTCTGCTGCTGCTGGGTCTGCTGTTACCAGTGCCAGAGGTGCTGATGTTGCTTCCAGACTCTGTTCCTGCTTGGGTCCCACTGTCAGCCCAAGTTGGCATGGCCGGGTCCCGGGACGCTGCTCTGTTCTCTGGAGCTGGACTCAGGTGGTGGGGGGAGGTGTGGGAGCCGCAGCTTCTCTGGTTCTCTCGCTGCTCCACATGTTCTTCTACCTCATGGGCTGCTCCTCTGTTGCTTACTGCCACTCTCCCTTCAGGTTTCCTGAGTTGTGGAGAGTGCCGGTGTGAGTGGAAGTTCCCGCACCTGGCTTTTCCTGCAGCTGGAGCCAAGCCTGGCTGCTTTCTGGTGCACTGCCGCAGCCGCGATTAGCAGAGCTGCCAGGGCCACTTTTGCCTACCTGTGTGGGTTCTGGAAGCTCTGGATCTCTTCTACTTCTCCACTACTGATTCAAGTTCCTATACACCTCACTTTTTAGTAAAAGTGTGTATTTTGCTGAGTTTTATTGGTCTTCCCCCCCCCCGCCCCAGGCTGCTTTGGCGTGGTACCTATGCCGCCATCTTAACCAGAAGTCTCTCTACTTGCCATATTATAATCAAACTACCAAATACACAAACCAAGGAAAAATTATTAAAGCAGTTAGAGAGAAAAATCAAGTTACTTACAAAGACAAGCCCGTCAGGATTACAGCAGATTATTCAACAAAATCTTTAAAAACCAGAAGGGATTGGAGTGAGGTATTCCAGGTTCTGAAAGATAACAACTGTCAACCAAGGTTACTTTATCTTGCAAAGCTATCCATTCAAACAGAAGGACAAATAAAGACATTCCATGAAAAAGCAGGTTAAAGGAGTATTTGAAGACAAAACCAGCTCTACAGAAAATATTTGATAGGATCCTCCATGCTGAAGAAAAGGAAAAACACACATATAAGGAACTGGAAAAAAACAAGCAATACTAAAATACTAGTTAAAGCAAGAAAGCAAAGGTAGAACTGGAACCACACACACAAAAAAAAAATTCAAACACAAGTACACACTTTTCCATAATATCTCTTAATATCAACAGCCTAAATGCCCCAATGAAGACATAGGTTTGCATACTGGGTTAAAAAGCAGGATCCTACAATTTGTTGTCTCCACAAAACTCACCTTTCCACAAAGGATAGACATTGTCTTAGGGTGAAAGGTTGGAAGACGGTGTTTCAAGCAAATGGGCCTAGAAAACAAGCAGGGGTTTTTATCCTAATATCTGACAAGGTAAAATTCAGTCAAATGTTGGTCAAGAAACATAAGGAATGTCACTTTACACTGATTAAGGGCACATTCCAACAGGAGGACATTACAATCCTAAACATATATGCACCTAACATGGGGGCTCCCAAATTCATCAAACAAACACTAATAGAACTAAGGTTACAGATAACATCAAACACAGTGGTGGTGGATGACTTTAACACCCCACTCTCATCACTTGACAGGTCATCCCAGGAAAAAATAAACAGAGAGGCATCTGGACTAAATGAGGTCATAGAAGGAATGGACCTAACAGATATATACAGGACATTTGATCCAAATGCTGCATATATACATTGTTTTCAGCAGCACATGGAACATTCTCTAAAATAGGCCATATATTAGGACACAAAGCAAATCTTAACAAATTCAGGAAAATTGAAATAATTCCTTGCATTCTATCTGACCGCAATGGAATTAAACTACAAATCAGTAGCAAGAAAGGCTATAGAGCATACACAAAATCATGGAAAGTAAATAATACACTACTAAATGATAAATGGGTCAATGAAAAAATCAAGAAGGAAATCAAAAAAATTATAGAGTCAAACGATAATGAGAACACAACATACCAAAATCTCTGGGACACAATGAGGGCAGTTCTAAGTGGTAAATTTATAGCCTTAAGTGCCTATATTAAGAAGTTAGAAAGGCTGAAATGAAACGACCTAATGCTTCACCTTAAAGCCTTTGAAAAAGAAGAACAAGGCAAACCAGAAGTCAGTAGACAGGAAAAATAATAAAGATTAGGGCAGAAATTAATGAAATAGAACCAAAAATAAATCCAAAGAATTAATGAAACAAAGAGTTGGTTCTTTGAAAGAATAAATGATATTCATAATCCCTTAGCAAATCTGACCAAAAGAAAGAGAGAAGAGACACAAATTAATAAAATCAGAGATGAAAAGGGTAACATCACAACAGCTTCCAAAGAAATTCAAAAAATCATAGCGACATAGTATAAAGGATATACTCTACAAAGTATGAAAATTGAAAGAAATGGATGATTTCCTTGACTTTTATGACCTACCTAATGTAAATCAAAATGAGATTAATCACTTAAATAGACCTATAACTAACTTGGAGATCTGAACTGTTATCAATAATCTCCCAACCAAGAAAAGCCCCAGCCCAGATGGATTCACTGCTGAATTTTAACAGACCTTTAAGGAAGGGCTAACACCAATGATTCTTTAGCTTTTTCAGGAAATAGCAAAAGAAGGAATTCTACCAAACTCCTTCTATGCGGCCAGCATCACCCTGATACCAACACCAGGCAAAGATAGAACAAAAAGAAAAAAAAAAATTACAGAGCATTCTCCCTCGTGAACATAGATGCAAAAATTCTCAACAAAATATTGGCAAACAGAATACAAGAATATATCAAAGAGATCATTCAACCTGACCAAGTAAGCTTTATCCCAGAGATTCAGGGATGGTTCAATACACACAAATATATAAATGTAATACATTATATATATGGGTTGAAGGACAAAAATCACATGATCATCTCATTAGATGTAGAGAAAGCATTTGACAAAATCCAACATCCCTTCATGATAAAAGTATTACAAAGACTAGGAATAGAAGGAACATACCTCAATATAATAAAAGCTATTTATGACAAGCCTACAGCCAACATATTACTAAATGGCTAAAAACTGGAAGCTTTTCCACTAAAATCAGGAACAAGACAAGGGTGTTCACCGTACCCACGTCTATTTAATATAGTACTAGAAGTCTTAGCCATAGCAATAAGGCAAGAGACACACATAAAAGGGATACAAATTGGAAAGGAAGAGATCAAGTTATCATTATTTGCAGATGACATGATTCTATATGTAAAGGATTGTAAAGACTCTACTAGTAAACTGTTAGAGCTGATCAAAACCTACAGCCATGTACCAGGATACAAAATAAATAGACAGAAATCCGTAGCCTTTATATATGCTTTCAACAAACACATAGAGGATGAAATCAGAGATTCACTCCATTCACAATTGCATAAAAATAAATAAATAAATAAATAAAATACCTTGGAATAAACCTAACCAAGGAAGTAAAGAATCTCTACAATGAGAACTTTAAAACACTCAAGTGAGAAATTGCAGAAGACACTATAAAGTGGAGAAACATCCCTTGTACCTGGATTGGAAGAATCAATAGTGTGAATTTTATCTAAAGCAATCTACACATTTAATGCAATCTCCATCAAAATTCCACAGGCGTTCTTCATGGAAATAGAAAAAACAATCCAAAATTTCATTTGGAACCACAAAAAGCCTCGAATATCTAAAATAATAATGAGCAACAAAAATAAGGCTGGTGGTATCACCATACCTGATTTTAACCTATACTACAGAGCCATAGTAACAAAAACAGCATGGTACTGGCACAAAAACAGACATGTAGATCAGTGGAACAGAATAGAGGACCCAGATGTAAGCCCAGGTAGGTATAACCACCTGATATTCGATAAAAATGCCAAAAACACTCATTAGAGAAAAAGACAGCCTCTTCAGCAAATGGTGTTGGGAAAACTGGATATTTTTTGGAAAAAGGATGAAAATTGATTCATCTCTCCCTACCTTGCAGGGTATTGCTGGCTTTGCCTCCTATCTGGGCCTCTCCGGCTGCTTGCAGTACAATTGCCCAGATGATCTTAAAAAAACTACTCAGCCACCTTCCCTATCCCTGTACAGCTTTTCCCAATGTTTCTTCTGGGCATTTGGGCCCTGCGTTCTCCTAATAATTCCAGTATAGATGTGGGATACATTCATCCTTCCTTCTGTACTTTTAACACAACTGAGCCCAGTGCTCAATGCTGCCTGCCTTCTTGAATGGTTAATGTTTGTGGAGGCGGGATGGCTTATGACTTTCTGCCCATCAATTGGACAGTCCTTGTGCCCCAGCCACTTTAATCCCAGATGTAGATATCATCCTTGGAAATGAGGCCCTCTCTATGACTTCTTTTGATTGTAGTGGAGGAAGACCTATCTCCAACAACAGCTAGATTCCCTGGCTGAGGTAGTCCTACAATACAGGAGAGGACTAGACCTACTAACAGCTGAGAAGGGAGGTGTACGTTTGTTTTTACATGAAAATCCCACTTTTATGCCAATAAATCAGTAATCATCCAGGATAAGATTAAGAGGCTCCAGGAAGACTTGGAGAGAAGGCAGTGGACCTCCAGGACAATCTTCTGTGGAGGGGCTTACATGACTTCTTACCCTACCTTCTCCCTCTACCTGGAACCCTCCCTCTCCCCCTCCTTTTCCTTCTCCTCACTGTCAGGCCTTGTGTAATTAACAAAATTACACAATTTATTCACCAGTGACTAGAGGCAATAAAACTTCGTCAGGTCGAGATACATGATCACAGGCTAGCAACTCAGGAATTAAGTTCTTCAGATGAACCACTGCCACCTCCTTTGCTCTCCATGTGACCAATGACAGGTAAGATCCCCAGAGGGGGACAACCTAAGACAGGCCATGGAGTGGGTTCTTAGTGAGCTAAACACATGGTACCCAATGACGGGTAAGATCCCCAGAGGGAGATAACCTAAGACAGGGGCCACGGTGACTAATGCTCTTACAAAAACAAAAGGGGGAGATGTTGGGCCCTGAAAGGCTCAGGTGTGAGGGCTAGTGGAATTTCCTGAACCTAGTTAAAGTTTGGCTACCTGTCTCTGGCCAGCTAGGACTCAGCAAGATACCTAATGGCCTCTGGCCTGCTACTTCTGTGCAGGAGTTGAAATTACCATTTCAATAGTAACAGTTTACTATTGGCCCTTACTTCTTCCTCCATCCTAAAATCCCCGCCTTGATCCCCATCATGATATAGGCAACTGCCCATAGCAATAAAGCGAGCTTTTTTGTGAGTTCCTGTTTTGAAAAGACTCCCGAATCAGTGTGTTTTTTCTCCGATGGCTAGGAGATGTTTCGGAGTCATCATATGCTCATCTTCCTCCTTAACCCCTAGGAGGGAACCAGAAGGCTTGGTCCTTCCCCCAGCACTACATGCCCACCAGAGGAGCCTGGCAAGAATGCATTGCATATTGGTCATTTTCCCATAAGTTTATATCCTGTTATGATCACTATGCCCCACCCTCATTGCACTGGGAGATCTACCCTCCTAGGTGGGGGCATTGGAAATCACTTTTGGAGCATGAATGCACCAGTATGTTCACATGGGGAGGATGGTGCCTTACAGTACAGCTTCAAACCCTTTGGATCTTAGTCTTTCTGTCCTCTATTCAACAATGTTCCCCAAGTCTTGGAGGACTTATTAGAAATCTTATTTAGGGTTGAGCTCTCAACAGCCTCTGATTTTCTGCCTTGGTGTGTGTTATGAGTCTCCTAAGACTCTACCATCATCATCTTGGAGGAGGTTCTCAGGATAACAATCATATTCAATCAGCCATTTCCACTGTAGAATTTCATTTTTTTTTTTTTTTTTTTGTTTTTTGAGGTAGGATATCACTCTAGTCCAGGCTGACCTGGAATTCACTCAGTATTCTCAGAGTGATCCTCCTACCTCTGCCTCCTGAGTGCTGGGACTAAAGGCATGTGCCACCAATGATGGTAATGTAGAATTTCTATATAGAAAACGTACACAGTGGGATAAAATCTTTACAAGCTATATATCTTTGCTACAATCCCATTCAATGTTACATCTCTATGCAGACAATTTGCCTCTTTGAGGTTTAGTTCTGGTAGATCATATGTGACAACAGATTAATTTGTTCTTTCCAGATTTTCTAATTTTGTAGAATATAGGTTTTTGAAATATATCCTTATAATTCTCCCAATTTCATTGCTATCTGTTGTTGGATTTCCTTTTCCTACTCTAATCTTGCTTATTGCAGTTTTCACTGTCTTAGTTTTTAATCTCAATACTTTTTCTTTATAAGTTATATACATACTCAGTGTATAAACAGCCATGTTGTTACCATCATTAGTCTCCTCCCTATTCTCTCCCATCCATGGGGACCCTTCACATTGTTGGCTGTGCTTTGTGTGGGCAGCCATCAGTTATGGGGAAGAGGCAATGTCTCTGTGCATAATAACCCAACTTGTGCCTCTAGCAATCTTTCCACCCCCTCTTGTGTGCAATAGAGAATTTCCCTGAGCCACATTGGGTTCATTTTAGGTCTACATCAGTGATGAGGTCTTGGAAGCCTTTGCGTTTCTGCATATCTGATATGGTAGGAGTTGAGAGTTATCTGTGTCTATATACTTCACCCTTGTGCTAATACCAGGTTCACCAAGAAAGCAGCACTCTTGCTCATTTCCTCAACTACTCTATGGTTTCAGCTGTGGCCCCGGTGAGGTGCAATGGGCTTATTCTCTCCTCTGGTTCTGCATCAATCTGAAAAAGAGAAGCAGGTTCTCCAGTGGAGAGTGAAGTCAACACCAGATGAATAGGATAACCACTATTATTTTCAAGAAAATTTAACAGGAGTAACCCTCTTGTAGCCCAAGATTGGTGGGAGCTTAATATTGGAGTGGGAAATTGGTTTTTGGATATGTTTCTGACCTGTTTCCCAGTTCCATCTATGTGTTCTGTTCCACTGAGGAGATCTGTTAGGCAATCCAAAATCAGTTGGTTATCCACCATGGCACTTGAGTGAGATTCATGTCAAGTTGTTTGCTGCTGAGTAGCTTAGATCCCTAGTTGCTTGGGCAGATGTTGGTCATTTTCTCCCAGTCACTCATGTAGCACCCTCTGGCACTAGACAAGCTAACTATCTGGGGACTGACCTTCTTCCAGATTCCAGCCATGTCTTTCCATGTTCTGTACCAACAATATATGGTGTTTTGGGCAGTAGGGTCTTGCTATTAAGCTTTTGTGGATAATCAAATGCTCTGACAAAAATATGACTTCTTTTGGGAAACCTTGTAGGTATCTCTGATCAACACCTCATTATGGATGTTAACTGCGTGCTAATACTGGGAGTTACAGGCTATTGCCAAGGGAAAAGAAGGCATAAAAATATAGTTAATATAAAACAGAAAGAGAAGAGAGATAGAAAGAGAGGGAGAGAGAGAAAAAAAGTAGATGGAGGCTAGTCTTCATCATACCATCTCCAGGGCCCTTTGATTCAGGTGTGCTCTCTAAGGACTTGATGGAGGTTCAACCTGTTAGTCTATCTTTCGGGAAATAGTATTTTATGACACCAGTTTCATTTGGGTCCAGTTTTGTGTCCCCCCCCCCACATTACCCTCTAATCCTGCCTCAACCTCCCTATTGTCTGGTACTTGAGATGCCTACTAGGTATGTCAGCATATCAGGCAGATTCATGTTTGATATCACAGATGAATGAGACCATATGATTCTTTTTTTTTTTTTTCTGTGATTGGGTGAGTTTGCTGAAAAGGATCTGCTTCAAGTTTGACCATTTTTCTTCAAAATTCATTGCATCATTTTTCTTTACTGCTGTGTAGAATTCTATTGTGTAGATATTCTACACCTTGCTAATCCATTCACGTTGGCTATCCTTAAGGGGTTAAGGTGGAATCTCAGAGTTGTTTTAATTTGCATTTCCCTGATGATTAGGGATATTGAACATTTTAAGTGTGAGCTTTTCCTCTGTATTCTTCCTTTGAGAAATCCCTGTTCAGTTCTCTGTCCCATATTGTGGGTGGGTTGATTGTCTTTTTATCATTTAGGTTTTTGAGTTCTTTGTAGGTTCTAGAAATTAGGCCTCTTTCAATTGTATAGCCAGCAAAAATTTTCTCCCATTCTGTGGGTAATCTATTGGCTCTTCTTGTTGTATGTTTGTCTGTCAAAATACTTTTCAGCTTCATGAGATCCCAATGGTTGAGTAATTGTTTAATTTCCTGAGCTATTGGGGTTTTGTTCAGGAAGTTTTTCCCATTCCCATATCTTGGAAATTTACTCCTATATTTTTCTTCCTGTTGTAGCAGAGTTTCTGGTCTTATATTGAGGTCTTTGATCTGTCTAGACACGATTTTTGTGCATGGTAAGGTTTGTGGATCTAGTTTCATTTTCCTGCATATGGTTATCTTATTGGTCCAGCATCATTTCTAGAAGATGCTGCATTTTTGCAGTCTATATCGTTAGGTCCTTTGTGCAATATCAAGTAGCTGTAGTTACTTGACCAAAAAGACTGGGTTCTCTATTCTATTCCATTGGTCTATAATCCTGTTTTTATGTCAGTACCATGTTGTTTTTGTTACTAGAGCTTTGTAATATAGCTTTAGATAAGTCAGGCATGGTGATGCCTCCAGAAGTGTTTTTTGTTGTTGTTGTTGTTGTTTGTTTTGTTTTCTGCTGCGAATGTGCTTGGATATCCAAGGCCTTCTGCCATTCCCTATGGATTTTGAGATCATTTCTTCTATGTCTGTAAAGAACAATGTTAGGATTTTTATTGGTATTGCATTAAATCTATATATTGCTTTTGTTAAGATTACCATTGTCAAAATGTTAATTTTGTCTATTCAGGAGCATGGGAAGTCTTTCCATTTTCTCAACTCCTCCTCTATTTCTATCTTGAGTGTTTTTATGTTTTCATTGTTTAGGTCTTTAACAACCTTAGTTAATGTTATTCCAAGCTATTTTATTTATTTATTTTTGTTGCTATTGAAAATGGAAAAGTGTAGTTAATTTCTTTCTCTGTATTGTTGCCTATGTAGAAAGGCTACTGATTTTTTTCATTGATTTTGTATCCTTCTACTTTGCTGAAGGAATCAATCACCTTTAACAGTTTGATATTAAGGTTATCCAGTCATTTATGTATATAATGATGTTGTCAGCAAACAGGGCTAACTTAACTTCTTCCTTTCCAATCTGTATAGCTTCTATTTCTTTTTCCTATCTTATTGCTTTAGCTAGGACTTCCAGTACTATGTTGAAGAGCAGAGGTGAGAGTGGAAAGCCCTGTCTTGTTCCTGATCTCATCAGGAATTCTTTCACTCTCCCTACTAAGTATTATTTGGACTTTATCAGCTCTATCAATAGCCTTTATTATGTTGAGTTATAAACTGCCCATGCTTATTCTTTCCAATTTTTGGTCATGAAATGATGTTGCATTTTGTTGAAGATTTTTTTCTGCATCTATTGAAATGATCATGTGGTTTTTGTGTTTAACTTTATTTATGTGGTGTATTACATTGACAGATTTCCACACCTGTGTTCCTAGGATGAAGCCAACTTGAACAAGGTGGATAATTCTTTTAATATGTGGTTAATTTTAGTTTGTGAGGATTTTTTTTAATTATTTATTTATTTATTTGAGAGCAACAGACACAGAGAGAAAGACAGATAGAGGGAGAGAGAGAATGGGCGCGCCAGGGCTTCCAGCCTCTGCAAACGAACTCCAGACGCATGCACCCCCTTGTGCATCTGGCTAACGTGGGACCTGGGGAACCGAGCCTTGAACCGGGGTCCTTAGGCTTCACAGGCAAGTGCTTAACCACTAAGCCATCTCTCCAGCCCTTGTGAGGATTTTGTTAAGGATCTTTGCATGTAAGTTCATGCAGGAAATAGGTCTACAGTTTTGTTTTGTTTTTTTCCTTGTGGAATATCATTCTGGATTAGGTATTAGAGGGATAATAGCTTCATAAAAGGAGTTGGTGTGCTTTTCCTGTTCTCTGATCATGTGGCACAGTTTGAGAAAAATTGGTTTCAGTTCTTCCATGAAGGTTTGATAGAATCCAACTAAGAAGCCATCTTGTCCTGGACTTTTCTTTTTTGGGAGGATTTTATTATCTTTTCAATGACTAAGGGTGTGATACATTTATTTAGCAGATTAATCTGCTCTAAGTTTAGCTTTGGAAAGTGGTATGTGTCCATGAATCCATCCATATTTTTCAGTTTTGTGGTGTAGAGCTTTTTGAAATACATTCTGATGATTCTGCAACTTTCACTTATGTCTGTTGTGATCTTTTCTTTCTCATTTCTAATTTTTTAACTTAAAGTGTCTCTCTTTTTTTTTTGCTTCATCAAATTTTGCAGGGGTTTGTCAAACTTATTTATTTTTTCAAAGAATCATCTCTTTGTTTCATCATTTTTATTAATTGTTTACTTAATTTCCCTTTCATTAATTTCTTCTCTGATCTTAATTATTTATTTCCATCTGGAGTATTTTTTGGGGGCCGGGGGTTGGATTCTTTTTGTTTTTCCAAAGTCTCTAGATGGCTGTTTAGTTTATTCATTTGGGAAATCTCTGTCTTTGTTATGAAGGTATTTAGTGGTATGAATTTTCTCCTAAGGACTATCTTCATTGTGTCCCATAACTTTTGGTATGATGTGTTCTCATTGTCATTCAGTTCTGGAAATTTTGCACTTTCATTTTTTATTTCATCAACTACCAATTTATTGTTTAAAATGTGTTGTTCAGTTTCTAGGATCTTGTTGGATTCCTGTTAATATCTTGCAATACATAGTTGTCATCTGGTTTTATGTGAAAATTATGTCAATGTTTCTAAATATGTACATGCAGGCTTTATGGTCAAGTATATGATCTATTTTAGAGAAAGTTCCATGCACTTCTGAGAAGAATGTGTAATCTATGGATTTTGGATAGAATATTTTGTAGATATCCATTAGTTCGAATTGATCTGTGGAGCTGTTGAGGTCTCTCACTTCCCTGTTAGGATTCTGTTTGGATGATCTATCTGCTACTGATAGTGGAGCACTAAAGTCTCCAACTATGATAGTGTTGGTAGTAATTTCTGTTTTGTTGTTGACTAGGTTTTGTTTTATGAATTGCAGTGCATCTGTGTTTGGTGCATAAAGATTTATGATGGTGATTTCTTCTTCTTTTGATCATTATCTTCATAAGTAAGAAGTGATCTTCTTTTTCTTTTTTGATTTATTTTGGTTTGAAGTCTATTTTATCCTATATTAGGATAGCTTTTTCTACTTGTTTCTTATTTCCAGTTGCTTAGAATATCACTTTCCACCCTTTCATCCTGTGGAAGTGGCTTTCTTTTGTGGTGAGGTGGGTTCCTTGCAGACAGCATATTGAGGGGTCAAATGTTAGGTTCCACCCTATTAGTTTATGAATCTTGATGGGTGAATTAAGGTTATTAATGTTTATGGTAATAAGTTTGAGGTTTTATTTAATCCCTCCCAAATTTTGGTACTTTTTGTGGTTTGGTGTTTTCTTGGACTTTGTAGGTTTTTGTGCTCTCCTTGGGTTTGGTTACTGTGATCTGCTTCTTGTAGGCACTTGAGGTTGGTTATTTAACTTCTGTGTGGAGAATTCCCTGATGTCCTCTGTGTAGGTTTGGCTTTGTGTTCATATAGTTGTAAAGCTGACTTTTATTGTGGAAATTTTTTCTTTCACCATCTATTATGAGGGATACTTTCACTGGTTAGAGTAGTTTGAGTTGGAAGCCATGAGTTCTTAGACTTTGCAGTGTTCCATTTCTGGCCCTTTTGGCTTTCAGGGTTTCCATTGAGAAGTCTGAAGTAATTCTGATGGTGTTACCTTTAAAGGTGATGTGCTGTTTTTCCCTAGCTGCTTTTAGGTTTTTCTCTTTGGTGTCAGTGTTTAAAATCTTAATGATAATATGTGTTGGAGAGTTTCTCCTTTGGTCCAATCTGTTTGGAATTCTGTTAGCTTCTTGTATCATGATAGGCCTTTCTTTTGAGAGAGTGGGAAAGTTTTCTTCGATTATTTTGTTAAATAATTTCTCCAAACAACTGGTCTGAATTTCTTCCTCTTCTGGTATTCCCATGATCTGGGTATTAGGACATTTAAGGTTATCCCACAATTCCCTCATGTTCTGTTCACAGAAATATTTGACTTATTGAAACTTTTGAACTCTCAAACTGTTTCTTCTGTCTTGTCTTCTAGATCTGAGTTTCTATTCTCCACATGGCTGACTCTATTCTTGAGAGCTTCTATAGTGTTTTGCAATTGCTCAATTTGATTTGTATTTTCTACTGCCTTTTTATGTATAGTTTCTATCCCTCTGTTGAGTTCCCTTTTCACATCATTTGCTGATTTACTTACTGCTTCATCCTTGCATTTTTTTTAGGTCTTCATTGAGCTTTTTCAGCTGATTATTGAGGTCCCCTTTTCTCTTCTCTCTCCTTCAGATCATTTAACTGTTTTTGGAACCCTACCTGGTTCTTTTCTATTAGATCTAATCTAGCGATGACAACATTTAAACAATTATTAGGCCTTTGTTGATTTTCTGAAAGTTCTGCTAATTGGTTGGCCTGGGTTGCATAGCTTGGATCTTCATTTTGGGATTCTAATCCTATTGTCTCTTCATTGTTTTGATTAGAAACATCCATTATGGGACAGGGCAACCTTGTTGGATTTACTTGCATTTGATGTTGTATGTTATTCTTTTTGTGCTGTGTTCTGCCCATCACAATGTAGGAATCTAATTTAGGAGGAAGCTAGAGTTTACCATTGAAGTTTTATCACTGATTATTCCTTTTTATGTTTGCCTTGATTAGGCTTCTAATGACAATGGGCATCATCTGTTCAGAGGGAGTTAGCCTGTGAGGCTCTGGTCGGGTCCAAGGACCTGAATAAGAAGTTTGTTGTTCGTTGGTTCTGGGTTTGGGACTGCATGATCAGGTGGGCCTAGAAGACCTGGGATGGGGGAATGGGATGAAGAAGACTGGTGTTGGACTGGAGAGATGGCTTTGCAGTTAAGCGCTTGCCTGTGAAGCCTAAGGACCCTGGTTCAAGGCTTGATTCTCCAGGACCCATGTTAGTCAGATGCACAAGGGGGTGCATGCATCTGGAGTTCCTTTGCAGTTGCTGGAAGCCCTGGCGCAACCATTCTTTCCCTCTCTCTCTCTCTCTCTCTCTCTCTCTCTCTCTCTCTCTCTCTCCCTCTTTGTCTCTCTGTCACTCCCAAATAAATAAATAAAAAATGAACAAAAAAATTAAATAAAAAGAAGACTGGTGCTGCAGCAGCATGGGGGTGATGGTGATGGGATATAATGGTGGTTCTGCAATGCTAAGAGGTGAGGGGATTGGACAGCAGGTCCATTGATACTGTGAGATGACCCTATAGCACAGGGAGGATGGGACTGCCTGGTCCTGTGATGTGGTGGTGCAGGGATATGGGACTGCTGTGGGTCAAGTGAAGCATGGGAGGGGAGGATGGGAGATACTCCTGGTGTTGGGAAGGGGGAGGGAGGGGTGAACAATAGCCTGATGGCCTGTGTCCAAGTCATCTGCAGAAAGTGCCGCAGAACCTGGCCCATGCACAGCAGGGTGCCCAGTGGGATTGCAGTCTAGCATGGAGATCCCTGGTGGCAGGAAAATGATCAGAGTGATGGTCTTATGACAGTCTGATTATCTGAATCCAAGTAGCCTGTTCCAAGCAGGACAGAGTGGTGGATGGGACTTCAGTCATGTGTGGAGATCCCTGGAGGTGGGAAAACCAAATGAAGGAGCGGGGAATTCTAGCCTTCTGATGTGGGTCCAAGTAGCCTGCAGGAAGTGCAGAAGGATGTAGTCCATGCAATGTGGAGCAGTGGGTGGGAAGGTGGTTGTGGAGGTCCCTGGTGGTGGGAAAAGTGAAAGAGGGAGGGAAGGAGAGCACTAGTCTGAAAACCTGTGTCCAACTAGCCTGCAAGAAGTGCAGGAACAACTGGTAGAGGCTGGGATGTTGGTCATGAGGGTGTCCCTGCTTGTCAGAAAACTGAAGGAAGGATGGGGAATGATAGCCTGCTGGTCTGGGTCAGAATAGCCTGGAGGATGTGCAGGAGCACCTGGTCCCTGCATGGGGTGTGGCAGGTGGAACAGAAGCCACACGTGGAGGTCCCAGGTGGCAGGAAATCCTGGGGAGGGGGAATGCTACCCTGCTGACTTGGGTCCACTAAGCCAGCAGTTAGTGCAGGAGGAACTTGGTGGTGCATCTGGGATGAATGCTGGGACTGGACTGCAGCTGGACAGCTGTTTGAGGGGATTGGGCACTAGTGGGCTACTCAAGAGCATGGAGGTCAGAGGATTCCCTCCTTCTGTCCTTCATACCCTCTCACTGGAGGTCTACTAGGATCTGCAAACCCATAAAACCCCAACGACACCCAAAGATCTTTTCTTTCCTTCCCCATGAGATGAGGTGTGGTTAGGAAGTCCCTTCCCATTATTTTGAAAACTCTGACCAGAGGTTTATCATTATTGTTTATTTTAGAAAAAAAAAAACTAAGAAAAGAAAACAGCTCTTGTTCCTTTTAAAATGTCATATATATCCCTCTTGTTTTGCATATATGTTTTCAGGAACTTATCATTAATTTTGGCCTCATGATCAGTTTTATTTGCCTTGTTTTCATGCCCTGATAGTTGGTCATCTACGTGATCTCTGTACTGCTGAGGATTTCTTGGGAGCCCTTTAATTGAATTATTTCATTTGACTTTTCTTCAGATTCTCTTTCACTTTACTGAGATCCATTTTAATATTTAGGTTTGGATTTCCCATTGCATTTCATTGACTGTCTAGAATCTCTTAGAATTCTTTTCAGCATTTGATAATGTCCTGTTTGAATTCATTCCTCTGTAAATTGTCTTCTTATTATTCGCTTCCATTTCACTCATCCATTTGTTCATAACCTCATTAAGTTTGTTGAATATGCTTGTCATTATTGCATTTTGGAATTACTCGTCTGGAGATCCTGCTAAGTAGTGGTCATTTGTGACACCCACTGTGAGAATAGGTATTCTTTTTTTTAAAATTTTTTTTTGTTCATTTTTTATTTATTTATTTGAGAGCGACAGACATAGAGAGAAAGACAGATAGAGGGAGAGAGAGAGAGAATGGGCACGCCAGGGCTTCCAGCCACTGCAAACGAACTCCAGACGCGTGCGCCCCCTTGTGCATCTGGCTAACGTGGGACCTGGGAAACCGAGCCTTGAACCGGGGTCCTTAGGCTTCACAGGCAAGGGCTTAACCGCTAAGCCATCTCTCCAGCCCAAGAATAGGTATTCTTGATAGGGATATCTTTAATGGTTTCTCATGTTATTTGTTTTGTGTTTGTGTTTCCCTTATACAAATAGTCCCTTTGTCTTGTTGAGAATACAGTAACAGTGGCAGTAGTGGTTTCTCTGTTCAATTTCCTTGTCAGAAAAGTTGTATAACACCAAGTCAGCAAACAAAATTAGAAGCTTTCATATAGACCACTTGCTAATAAAGAAATTAAAAAATATATCCAATTTGCATTATCTTCCAAAAATAAAAAATAACATACCTAGGAAAAAGCCTTACCAAGCATGTGAAAGAATTCTACAAAGAAAAACTTTAAAACACTGCAAAATGAAATAAAATAAGATATTAAAGTGACATATGTTCCTAAATTAACAGAATCAATATTGTGAAGATTCAGTGCAATTGCTATCACAGGATCAATTACATTCTTGTTGTCAGAACAAGAAAAAAAAAACTCATCTAATAACACAAAAAGATAACTCATAGCCAACACACTACCAAGCACAATGAGCTTTGCTGGAGTGATCACAATTCCTGACCTAAAATTGTACTGCAGAGCAATCAATAGTGACAAAGACATCATGGTGCTGGTACAACAATAGAATAATGGAACAAAATAGAGGATCTTCAAATAAATACACATAGCTACAGTCAATGGATTTTTGTCAAGGGTTTAAAAATGTACACATGACAATACATCCTTTTCAACAGATGGTGCTGACAAAACTGGATATCCACCTCCACAAAAATGAATGTAAGTCCACATCACTCACCCTGTACAAAGATCAATTCCAAAGTGAACCAAAGACTTAAACATAAAACCAGAAACACATAAAATATTATCAGAAAACACATAATACAGTGGAACTTTTCTGTTTGTATAAGTACTTTCTGAGGAAGACTCCAATAGCAAAGAAAATAGTCCTAAAAGTCAACAAATGGTACCACATGAAATTAAAAATATATATCTTTCAGAGCAAAGAAACTATCATCAGAATGAATATAAAGTGTATTGTATTCCTTAGATACAGGACTGATATCTTGCATATACAAATAATTGTATAGGGTTTCTCTTTCTGCTGCTTTAGTTTTGGAGAGATTACATTTTCTTGAAAAAATATTTGATTTAGTTACAAGGAGGGAGGTGGAGAGGGCGGGGGAGAGGGAGGGAGAATGTCCTTTAGGGAATCTAGTTACTGCAAGAAAATTTCAGATATATGTGCACCTGGCTTTATGTGGGTACTGGGGAAATGAACCCATGCCATGAATCTTTGCAGTGTTAAAGTACCTTTGTTGCTGTGTCCTTGGAGCGATTTTAAAGGGGAAAATAAATTATTTTAAACTTCTTCAATAACTTAAGAAAAACAGTCAGACTTTTAAAAATAATAAACCATGTCATTTAATACTTAGGTTAAATGCCACCATTTATACTCTATATTTCACTTTTAAGTAAATTTAAAAATGGATAAAATTACTTTGATTTCAAAATACTCTTGTGAACTCAGAAATGCCTATGAATTAATTGATGTAAGTACAGAAAATGGTATATAAAATTGAGGTAAGAGATCTTTATTTTTTCTCTATATTTATTAATGCCACCTGCTGTGAGACTGGAACAAGAGTGGTGAGGCTTGGAACAGAGATTTATATCCATCTTCATGTTGTTTTCATTAAATATTGTGATTGAACATCAAAACAATGTATGCTAAAATGCAAATGTCATGAATTTAATGAAATGCTTCTGTCCATTCAAATTCTTCCCACTTAACTCAATCTCAGAGACCCCATTAGGCCTATTATAACAAAAATGATCTATCAAATTTAAGATGGATTCATAGTTTCCTATTCCTTCTTACCAAGATGATGGCTTATTTTCTCACAAAGATTTCATTGTGCTATTAGATTAACTACAAATTACTTAGAGCAATATTAATATGAAATTAGTATGGATATGCTTCAGGCATATTACATGTTCAGTTCCAGACCACTATAACACAGGAGGTATTGGAATAAGATGAGTTACAGCAATGTTTCAATTCCCAGTATACAGAAAAAATATTATGTTTCACTATAGTATTTTTTAACATGTAATGGCACAACTTGCACATTTCTAATTTAATAAGTTTTATTTTATAAAATGCTCATAATCTGGGATTTCTCAGTGGTTAAAAGAGCTTGCTCTCCAACCAGAGACTGACAACCAGAGTTCAGATTTCTAGAACAAACATGAAGCTGCATGCAGAGCACCCACTGTATCTACTCAACTAAAGTCATAAACAGAATTATGAAGTTTGCAGGTCCTCTAACTGTAAGGTTTAGGAGTGACCAAGACCACGTAGACCACTCTGAGGCAAAGATGGAAGGTTTTATTCAGGAAAAAACATGAGCTTCCAGGACTGACTTTTAAGAGTGGAGCAGTCAACTTGGGATTACAGGTAGTAGACTATATATAGCTCTTCAGTTGGGGAAAGGTGAAGAAGGGGGAAGTAAAGAAAGGTTTCTTTAGGGCAGATCTAAGATAGCCAGAGTGTGATACTAGAACAATAATCTGGTGTCTTGAGGTATAAGGGGGCAGGAAACCAAGATCTGTGGCATTGCTAGGCAAGGAAGGGATAATAGCTGGGTGGTTCCTTGAGGAATGTGGATGACCCACTTCCTTATGTCTCTTTCACCCTCCTGCTGTCTTTGATGACTCCATTTTGTCCTGACATAACATTCCAGCCTTTTGTTAATGATAAGAGATGAAGGTTATTTTTTTTTAAGTGATGAATTCTTATGGGAGAGACTGGATAATGCAGTCAATGGGTCTCTCTTTATGGCAGGTGATGAGGAGGCAGTTTCATGGTGGATAGAGTTGGCAGAGTGGTGAGATCAATAGTGCCAGTTCAGCATGTTGTTATGACTTGGTCCTGAGTGAAGCAGAGACTTCTCTCATACCACCCATGTATTGAGCTGGCTTCAGGGCAGTCACTGGCAGACACCTGTTATAGAGAAGGTGAGGTAGATGGCTTTGTGCATCCCATGAGAAGACAGAAGGGAGAATAAAGGATCTTTTTACTCTTGTCAAAAAGCCAGGAGGAAATCAGTGGGGAAGTTCTGACAGCTAAAAATAGATCTACAATATGACCCAGCTATAACACACTTAGGCATATATCTTAAAGGACTCATCTCATTATCTTAGAGATACTTGCTCAACCATGTTTATTGCTGCTCAATTCACAATATCTGGGAAATGGAACCAGCCTCAACTGATGAGTGGATAATGAAGATATGGAACATTTATACAATGGAGTTCTACTCAGCAGTAAGAAAAATGAGGTTATGAAATTTGCAGGAAAATTGATGGATATGGAAAGGATTATACTCATGCCGACCTGCAGCACAAGAGTCTAACAGACCCTGAAGGAGGGACTGGGAATGGATCTGAGACAAGAACACAAGGAATGGATCCAAGACAAGTTATCAAGTTCAAGTTTATTCATCCAGACACAAGCTTATATACAGAAAAAAAGAAAAAAATAAATAAAACTTTCTCGACAATGCCTCTGTGTCTAAAGTCAACTTCACCAAGGCTGAACGATAATGCCTCTGTCTCTAAAGTCTCAAGAAAAAAAGGCCAAGGAATAGCTACCCGACATCTTCCCCTTCGTTATTTATTAAAAGAAGTGACTGTGCTATCTTAGGTTGTCAGAGGCAGAAGAACATCCTTACTCATCATAGGACAAACTTATTATCCTTCAATATGTGCCCTGTCTTAGGTTGGATGCCTCCTCCCCCGATCTTATCCATCTCTGGCTACCACCTGGACAAAATTCAGGGAGGATTAGGACAAAATCTGAGGGAGCCAAGGACGTGCTCTATAGTTCATACCTTGGACCTCTGTGCGAACATTCACAATAGACTTCATTAGACACTTGAAGAAAGTTGGCAATAGGTATAAGGGAAGCAGAAGGCAAACTCCCACAGCTGCAAAGCTGCCTATCCAGGAATGTAGAGAGTTTCAACCAGGCAACACAAACTTAATTGCAGTAAGTAAATCATTAGCAGTCTTAGTGGCATCAAAATCAAGATGACTGTTCTGTATAGCTAGAATTTCTGAATGTAAACTAACCAAATCTAATGAAATGTTATCATGGTGCCAAATTCCTGTATTTTGACCTTTACCCAATTTTCATAACTAGCATTGTAAGTTTTATAGGTGATGCAGATTCATTGGTAATTTACATGGCATTCCAATCAAGCTCTGTAATTGGCTATGTGTATTTGAGGAACTTTAAACAAACTTATTTTAAGCAAACTTTATCTATGACCACAAGAACGCATGGTGCAGACAGCCTATTCCTTCTTTTCAGGAAAATGACCTTGCTGGGAAGCAGAAACTTAGGCCTATTGATGATTCTGAGGCTTATTATGGCTTCCTGAGTCCTTCATTCCGCCCTCCACTTGTAACTTAAGAGGACCCAATCTTGGGTCCTTATTAGGGAAGAAGTTGTAAAGGATGGTAGTGGGTACTTAGCACCATAAGTTGTACTGCAATAATTCATTCCCTGACAAAAGAGATTTGTCCATTGATTATGCAGGGTCCAAGGGTTAGTAACAACAATAATAGATAGAATCACGGGTCCAACTAGGGCTGAAAGCAAGGCCATTAGTCACAGGGACCAATCAAACATGGATCCATATCAATTTTGATTCTGCTGTCTAGATTTGGCCCTTTCCTCTAGTTTCTTGCAGACCATGGCTAAGCTATCTTTAATGATACCCAAATTGTGAATATAAAAACAACATTGCTATCACAGGGCTTGGCATAGTCCTCCTTGTTGTTGGAAGAGTATATCTAATCCCCTTTTATTTCTTGCTCTCATGAGAACTCACCCCAACTGCTTTAGGGGACTGAGTCAAAGACATCAGATCTTTTACTATTTCCTGCTGAACAGGACACGAAGTGGGTTGTTGCAGTTAGAGAGTCTCTCCCAGAGAGGGGAACTATTTTAATGGACCCCAGAGTGCAGGAAGATAGACTTGAAAGAGAACATTGGGGGAAAGAATAAAAGTAAGGAGTTAATGAGAAGTAAGCACACAGCAAACTGGTCTTTTTGGAGGTCAAGGGAATCTAGGTAGATGCCCTGGCCTGCAGGGAGTTGAACAAGGACTCAAGGAGAAGCTAACCTGGGTGAAAAAAGGCAAACAGACACAAGAAGGAGACCATGCTAGGTGTTTGTCAAGGCCTTGAGAGTCTATTCTTACATGTAGGTTTATATAGGGTTTTAGGGGAAGGGGACATGGTCAGGGCAAGGAGTTGTAGGGGGAAGGGGACATGGTCAGGGCAAGGAGTTGTAGTGGGAAGGGGATGTAGTTGGGGCAAAGATCACAGAGTTACTGGTTAAACCACAATGCCTTTGTTTCTTCATCAGCTACCGGCAGGATGGGGGAGTGTTTAGCTAGGTGTATGATCCCATTGTTTCTGGTAGTTGAGTATTAGGTGAGAAAGTAGAAACTTAACTTGTTATATGGCAGTTTCTGTTAACATGGCCAAGGTTTGGTTCATAGCTCCCAACATCTCCTCCCTTCTATACAAAAAGAGGGGTAGGCCTGCTTTGCAGCAGTGGGCATTAACCAACTGGGGGAGTAGGGACCCGACTCCTCCCATGGGATGTTTATTTCCCACAATCTTTGACCCTTGGTTCCTTATGGGGAGGGGGGCAGGGCTTATGTGGCTGGAGAGCGAGGCATGGCATTAGTGATAACAGTTATGGTACCAACCTTCATGCAAGTCAAGTTTTTCTCTCAGGGAATTCAGAAGTGTTCAGAAAGAGACCTTCCCTTGCAGTGCTTTGCCTCGCACCCACGTTGGTGCCCATATCGCCTTCACTTGTGAACTGATATGCACAGGTCTGAATCCTATGCAGCTCCTAAAGGAAGGGTAGCTATTTGGCCATGGTAGGTAGACCGCACTGATAGCAGTGGTGTAGAGGACAGCAGTATAGTAAATAAGTACAGAATGTAAGATCAAGGGAGAGTGACAGCTGCAGGTGGTAGGTCTTCAGTAGCAACGCCCCGATCCGCCAGTTCCAGTCTGTAATAATGGACCTGTAAAGGTTGCATCTTAATGGCTTTAATCTGTTGACATATAAAAGACATGGTTTTAATTATAATAACGGGTCTGATTGTTAGTGAAAGGATTAAGATAAGTAGGTGTCCTGATACTGATGGCAACTAGGAGAGGAAGGGAGTCACTTGGCACATAGAGGCCCTGATCAATCAGGTCCAATCGATGATAGTGGATTTGGATGGGCTTGGAAATGATACTGTCAATCTGTTGTTGGATGAAGCAAACGAGCTTGTTAATAAAAAATGGT
Source organism: Jaculus jaculus (assembly GCF_020740685.1). Classification (NCBI taxonomy): domain Eukaryota; kingdom Metazoa; phylum Chordata; class Mammalia; order Rodentia; family Dipodidae; genus Jaculus; species Jaculus jaculus. The sequence continues at coordinate 77,821,673 of NC_059125.1, forward strand.
CCTAGCGTGAATATGAGAATGAGGCTAATTAGGGGTTCGACTAGGGGCATGAGAAAGGTGAATAGGGAGAACTTCCACCAATCATTGGCAGCTGATGAAAATTTTTGCTTTTGGAAATCTAGGCTGATCTCATGTAATTTTTTTTTTATTGGGTTTATATAAGACCTGACTCATTAATGTAATAGCAACATTCCTCTCCCAGAAAGAGGCAAGTGCCTCCCTTTTCTGCAGTGAGCAGATCTAGTGCTCTCCGGTTTTGTAAAGCTACTTGGGTGACTGATGTTATCTGCCTTTGCAAGGAGGGGAGGGACTCAACAGAAGCTTCTATAGCTAATTGGAATTGTTGGGACAACTGTGCTGTAGAGACCAGGGAATGGCCTAGGGCTCCTCCGGCAAGGCCGGCAGCCACTACGGAGGTTTCCAGGGAGATGCCCGCCACAAGGGGGAGGAAGACATCTCTCTTCTGATGATCAGCAGGATGGAAGGCTGGTTCAAGAAGTTCAGCAGGAGTCTGAAGTGTCAATTGTGGCACCAAGGTTACTGGAAGGCAAAGTTGGTCAGAGAGGGATCTGGAGATATTTTTGTAGAAGGTTTTGTTACACCAGAAAAAGAAGACTTCAGGGGCATAGAGTGTGGAAGAATTAAGGGAGAGAGTCTTATTGCAGAGGGAAGAGTTGCCTTCATAGCAAAAGGGGAATTTGTCATGAAGAAAGTCAGAAAATAATGGAACTTCTGGCATAGGGTTAATAGGATGCCTTGGAGAAGAGGAAAGATTAAGGGGAGCAAGATAAGGAGCCATAAGAGGGGGGCACCCAAGGGCGGCGCATAGAAAACAAGCAGAAAGGTTATGAATCTTTGTCATTTCAGCAACCAATAGGCCTTCTCTGAGCAGGGCTAGCCAAGAGAAGGGGTGGGAGGCAGGGGATAGCAGTGAGGAGAGTTCCTTTTCAGCTTATAGTATGTTAGAGTATACCTTGGCCTGAACTTGGATCTAGCTGCACCAAATGTAGATCTTGCTGGAGGGCCAGTTTTGAATTTTGTTCATATACATGGCCCCTTGGACCATGGCGGTCCAGTGTGAGTCACAGGGGTCCCAGATGATGAGGGAATACCTGCTGTCAGTGCACCAGAATTTATGGCCAGACCATCCGGTGCCCAGGATTTGACCCTTGGCGGGGACAGAGGAGCTCCAAATGGTACACCAGTGCCAAGGGCATCCGACGCTCTCCTCAATATAATGAGTTTTGCATTTGTCATGCTTCTGATTGAAGAGGAAGCACAGAACGGGAGAAACCTTATTTGGGTGATGTTTAAAGTCTGTAAAATTTAATAAAATAGGCTTGGGACAGCCTGTAGGCGGACAGTCGGCAGTAGCCAAAACGTGCCCAAATTGTTGTGTCTGATCATAGGTGGTCCAGTTTTCTGTGATATAGAATCACCAGGCAAATGGGGATGTGGAGGGCCAAGCAGCTGGAAGATGTAGCAGTAGCAGCAGGCACCAGGTGAAGGTTGTCATTATGTTATATATGTTTAGAAAGAAGCCTTTGCAGGGTTAAAGCAAGAGCAACACATAGACACACGAGCACAACACAGAGGGCCAGCTGTGTGTCCTTGATGGCCAGACGAGTCTGTATCCTCCAGGGACGGTTCAATGATGCCAAACACTGTGCTAATGGGAGTCGGCCCTCCAGTAGGCCAGCTGTGTCCTCCGGGGCAGGGTCGTCTTGAGGTCCTTCCAGCTTTGTCCTGCCAGGAAAATGGAAAATTCTCTCAGGGAAGTGTTTCTTCCCTGGATATGTGAGATGTCACTGGAGGATCATCAGCGTGTTTTACAAGTCTCTCTGGCAGCCATCTCGCAGCATTTTCTTTGGTGTCAAACAAACATACTGATCCTCAGCCCCAAATGAGTACTGGGACTGGGCCATTCCATTTTAAAGTTAAAGGATCTTTCCACATGGCTTTGGCAAAGGTATTCTTTGTATTTGTGTGCCAAAAGTGATCAGCAAATGAATTTCCCTGAGTATCAAGGGTTAAAAAGTGTAGGACAAACAATGCGTGATAAAGGATATTTATTGAAGAGCCTTTTATGGGATATAAATCCCCCATTTTTAACTTTTGGAGGGTATGTTTAATAGTTTAATGGGCCCGTTCAACAATTCCTTGACCCTGGGGATTGTATGGTATGTCTGTAATATGTTTAATTTTTAATTGATGACAGAAATTTTGGAATTTTTTTTCCAGTATATCCAGGACCATTATCAGTTTTAATAATTTGGGGCTTTCCCATGACACCAAGGCAATTGAGTACATGAACAATGACATTTTTTGAAGGTTCTCCAGCATGGAGGCTGACAAAACTGAATCCACTAAAGGTATCCACAGTAACATGGAGGTACTTAAGGTTACCAAATGAGGGAACATGTGTTACATCCATTTGCCAGATCTCATTGGGAATTAAACCTCTAGGATTTATGCCTAAGTGAGGAATGGGTAGGAGGGTGACACAGTTTGTGCATTGTTTTACTATCTGGTGAGCTTGTTTCCTAGTGATTTTAAAAAGAAGATGCAAGGTTTGAGCATTAAGGTGATGTACAGAGAGAGCTGTTTTGGCCTGGGCCACAGAATCAAGTTCAACAAGGAAAGCAAACTGGGTGGCTTCGTCAATCATGGCATTGCCTGTGGCTAGAGGCCCAGGGAGCACAGAATGAGCACAAATATGGCCTATATAAAAAGGATGTTGCCTAGAATATATGCATTGCTGGATGGAGAAAACAGAGCGATAACATTTGTCATTGGTTTTATGTATGGCACAGTTTCTAACAGTGGGATGGATTGAGCAATATAAGCACTATCAGTATGCAGATTAAAGGAGGTATTTGGAAGTTGTTGTAAAACAGCGAAGAATTCCAGCAATTGAGCAGGGTGGGATGGGGATTGTAGGGAAGTGGTTTGATTGTCTATAGTGAAGGCTGCCACTCCATTAGTGGAGCCATCAGGGAAAACTAGGGGGACATGGGGAAGAGATTGGGGAGAAGTTAATGTAGGAAAAACAAATGGCTGAAATCTCAGAAAGTAGAGATGCTTGTTAGCAGGGTAATGGTTATCAAGGTATCCCTGAAAAGAGGTGTAAAATTTTCCCATTCATCATCATTTTGTATTAACCCTTGTATTTGGGAAGTGGAATAGGGTAGAATGATTTTATCAGTGTCCTTACCACATATATATATATATTTTGCTTTGATCACGTCCAATTTTTATTAACTCTGCCACCCATGAGGTGTAAGGGGTAAGGACTCTGGGTGGTGAAGTGAGTAAATGGACCCAGAAGAGGGGCCCCTCCTGCCAGAACCCCCCTCCCCCAGTGGGTGTAAAGTCAGTGGCACAAATGACCAGGAGAAGAGGCTTTTCATAAGAGATAAAAGTGACCCTTTGGCTCAAAATTGCAGCCTCTACTATCTTTACAGATTCTAGGGTGGGGGCTGTTAATGAGCGGCCTGAGGCAGGATCTGGGTCTCCTTTTAGGATGTCAAACAAGGGTTTAAGCTCTCCAGTAGTTAGCTTAAGATAAGGCCTGAGCCAATTGATATGTCCTATGAGTTTTTGAAAATCATTTAAAGTTTTTAGATGATTAGTTCTAAGTTGAATCTTTTGTGAATGAATTTTGTTATGAAAAAGTTCAAAGCCTAAGAATAAGTAAGGTTTTAATTGAATTTTATCAGGAGCTATCTGAAGACCAGCTCTGGTAAGGGCCCTAGAAAGATCTTGAGAGCAAGTAAGGAGTTCAGTGGGATCAGGACCAGCAAATAGGATGTCATCCATAAAATAAATGATATACAAGGAAGGCCATTTATGTCTAAATGGATCTATAATTTGGGCCACAATGTTTTGACACAGTGTAGGGCTGTTAGCCATCCCTTGGTGCAACACTTTCCATTGGAATCTCTGCATAGGGCCTCTAAAATTTACCACAGGTAAACTAAATGCAAAATGCTGAAAATCTTCTGGATGTAGGGGAATTGTGAAAAAGCAATCCTTTAGGTCAATAATGATTTTACAATACCCTGCAGGAATTGCTACTGGGGTGGGGAGGCCTGGTTGTAGGGCCCCCATAGGTACCTTATTAATTTCTTTAAGGTCTTGGAGCAATCTCCATTTTCCAGATTTTTTTTTATAACAAAGATAGGAGTATTCCAAGGAGAGGTAGTAAGTTCAATATGGCCTGCAGCAAGTTGTTCCTGCACTAACATCGTGGCTGCAGTTAATTTTTCAGAAGCCAGAGGCCATTGAGAAACCCAAACAGGTTCTGTTGTTTTCCAAGATATTTTATCTGCATGGGGTACAGGCATGTCAACAGCCATTAGAATAAATTTTCATAGCCTATTCCAGCACCATCAGTCTTTATAGTAACTGGTATTGGCTCTTTTGTTCCCTGTGAATGTTTGCCCAGTCCTTGTCCCGGGCGGAAGCCTTGGTTAAGCTTCTGGTGAGCTACCAAGTCATTAGGGCTGCACATAATAAGTTTCATTTGAGAGAGGATGCCTCAGCCCCAGAGATTAATGGGCAGGCCTTTGACCACATAAGGCTGAATGGTGCCTCAGTTTCCTTCCTCATATTCCCATTGAATAACTTCAGAGCTTTGTAAGGGGTTAGAGGCCTGTCCAATTCCTTTGAGATGAGTCATGGAAGCGGTGAGAGGCCAAGATGTAGGCCAATTTTTACTGGAAATAATTGTGGCATCTGCACCAGTGTCTATAAAACCTTCAAAGGTTTTTCCATTTAACTTTAATTTAATAAGGGGTCTTATTTGATTGACCTCCTGTGCCCAGTAAATGTCTGATGACCCAAACCCATGGGGGGCTCTCTTTTATTTCTGGCAGGGTGCTTTATCAATGAGGGGCAATAGTATTAACTGAGCAATCCATTGCCCAAGAAGTATGGTAATAGGCCCTTGAAGGGTGGTGGCCATGAGTTTAATTTCCCCAGTATAATCATTATCAACAAGTCCTGGAGAAATGGTGAGGCCCTGAATAGTTGAACTGGCATGTCCCAAGATAAGGCTAGGAGTGTTTTTTTCTTTTGTTGTTGTTTTTTTTTTTTTTTTTTGGCAAGGGGCCAAAAAATCCTGCAACCAGAACCTGAGTCCCCACTTCTGGTGTTAGTATTGTTCTGGAGGCAGAACAGAGGTCCAGTCCTGCACTGCCAGTGGTTGCCCAGGAGAGGTCAGAGATGTTACATTTTGGGTAGACTGGGAGATGAACCTCATAGCCCCAGGTTTCTGTCCAGGAATCATCTTGGGGCCCTGGGGTAGGCCCCATGTTGAGTTTCCCTGCTTTTGTGGTCAGGGGTTTCCCTGGATATCCATTTTAGAATGGCACTCAGAGGCCCAATGTTTGCCATACTTACAACCTGGACAGAGGGAGGAAGGAGGTGGGTGTGTAGCCTTAAGGGTGGTACATTCTCTAGAAAAATGACCTGGCATTTTACACTTAAAGCAAGATTTATTATTATCTCCCTGTGTGATGCCCTTCAGGGCAGCCCCTAACACTAACCCAATGCTGCGGGAGGTAGGGTCCACATCTGCACATATTTGGATAAAGTCAGAAATACTTTTACCATGGTAGGAGGGGAGGATGGCTGCCTGGCAGGCTGAATTGGCATTCTCAAAGGCGAGATGTCTTATGAATTCATATTCTGTTTTTTCCCTTCACATAAGCCATTCTGCAGCCTCAGTGAGAGGCCCGATGGATTCTCTATATGGCTCGTTAGTCCCTTGCCTTACTTTGGTTAAGGAAGTCACAGCCGATCCTTTAGATGGAAGATTTTGCCAAGCTTTAAGGGCAGCATGTTGGATTTGTGAGAGTAACCCAGGGGAGAATTTTGTCTGGTCCTGATTAGTATCATAAGGAGCATTGCCTAAAAGTTTGTCTAGCGTCCAGTACTTAGAAGAGGATCCAGTGGATGCGTTGCAGTGGGCAGCGTCCTCCCTACACCTCTCTGTATAATCAGCCTGCCACAGGAGGAAGTCCCCTCACGTCAGGATGGCCTTTGCAAGCATTTTCCAATCATTTACTGAAAGCCAATCATCACTAAGGGTCTCTAATAGGGTCATGGTAAAGGGAGCAGTAGGTCCATAAGAGGAAACAGCACTTTTTAATTCCTTGATATGTTTAAAATTCAAATGGTGATACTGTTGGAGCTTAATGACAATATTTTTGCCACTAGGTGGCTCACTGTCCTCATCCAAACAGGATGATTGTTCAGAGGGTTCCTCTTTTTCAGATTCTTTTTCCTCTGATCCAGATTTACCCCCACTTGATCCAGGTTGTAGGCTGGCTAAGGAATCGGTTTTAGTTTTAGCTTGAGCACACATTATAGGAAATGCATGAAGGGTCTTAGAAGGTTTGATTTTAGTCTTTGTATGTTGAATGGGGGCGGAAGCAGAGGAACGGATCTCTAGGTCTAAGTCATGGAGTTGTTTAAGTAAGGTGATCTTTGCTCTTTTAGCTGCAAGGAGAGTTTTAAGTGATTTGGCTTCCTGGGAAAGTTGGCGAGTCACCTGTTGAGTGACTGTTCCTAAATCACAATCAAGGGTTATAGGGGTACAGAAGTGACATGGCTTAGGCTTGTAAAGATAAGGTGGGGGGTCTGATATGGGTGCTGTAGGATACAGCCAGTCAGGTTTATGATATCTGGCAGCTTCATCCTCTATCCCTGATTCCTCATCTGGGGAAAGAGGGGCCTTAGGGGGAGGGGTAATATAGATTTGGAGAGAATAGGATAAATAGATTTAGGGGCAGGTGGGTCAAGTGGGTCATCTTCGGTCATAGGAACAACAGAAGGGCATGGTGAAAAGGGGACTCTTTGTCTCGTCCAGGGCCTTTGAGATGTCTGCCTGGCGGGTGGGGCGGTTGAGGGGAGGGAGCTGCAGCTGCTGAGGCTGCCGCTGTGCAGGGATCCTGATGGTTGGGAGTTAGTTCATGAATGGGAGAGGTCTGGCTAGGTTTAAGGTTATTTTTAAGAAAGAATTTTCCATCCCTAACAACTTTTGAAAAGTCCGGTTGGCACCGATGAATCTGTAGGACATCATTTATTAAATTCCAATAGGAGAAGATCTGAACTGGGACTTTCTCAGGGCCCAAAGTCTTATAGTAGTCTTTTATACAATCTCCCACTCTCCCCCAACTTTTTTCATCAGTGGTACCTTCCTGGGGAAACCATGGACATAAATCTTCTAAGAAGAAGAAAAAAAAAATAACGAGATCTTTTTTCTTAACTTTTGTCCCATGAGTCTTGAGGGAGTCTTTAAGTCCCCAGATAAAAAGTACCTGCTTACTTAGGGCCTGTGGAGCAGATCTGTTTTACAAGTGTATTGCCTGTAGTGGTCTTATGCAGATCTTCACTCACCCTGGTGGGATGGCAATCCAATGGCCAGGACAGCCATCCACTCGAGCAATGCCCAGGTCACACTTTGTACCTTGGGCCCCACGTTCATTGGGTGCCACTTGCCCTGGCCAGTGGGGAGTTGAACAAAGACTCTAGGAGAAGCTAACCTGGGTGAAAAAAGGCAAACAGACACAAGATGGAGACCATGCTAGGTGTTTGTCGAGGCCTCAAGAGTTTATTCTTACATGTAGGTTTATATAGAGTTGTAGGGGAAGGGGACATGGTCAAGGCAAGGAGTTGTAGGGGGGACGGGATGTAGTTAGGGCAAAGATCACAGTTACTGGTTAAACCACAATACCTTTGTTTCTTCATCAGCTACCAGCAGGATGGGGGAGTGTTTAGCCAGGTGTACTATCCCATTGTTTCTTGTAGTTGAATATTAGGTGAGAAAGTAGAAACTTAACTTGCTATATGGCAGTTTCTGTTAACATGGCCAAGGTTTGGTGCATAGCTCCCAACAGGCAGACAGGCTTGGATCGTCTCAGGACCATCTGAGGATGAGCTGGCTGAGATTTTCTTTCAGAACTGTTCATTAAATGGTGCAATACTATTCATCATGGCTTGTAAAACAGATGAGATGTTAGCAGAGTTATCAGAAAAATACACACAATATTTAATCTTGATAATAAAGAGCTATTGGGTGCCATTAAAGGCTGTGGAAATATATTTTTGGTCTCAGAACTTATTTACATATTTTAGAGTTGAAAATAGCCCTTTGAACATCTATAGTTGTTTTTCTTTATTATAGAATTAGAACTATGGGGAGAAGATGTCTTAATGTTTGTTTGTTTCCCCTCTTGAAAATCTCTTGTGTTTCTTAATATGCCATTCATATAATTAAGGTATTGTTTTTTTTTTATCTTTGGTCATTAATGGCTCTCCAAAGAGACTTTAGTGACACAGGAGTATCTCCATAGGTTACTGGTGTCTTTTGCCTGTCAAGATGAGTCAGGACCATGCTGGCCAAGTATTTTTCCCTTCTTTGGGAAGTCAGGAGGACTGATTGCTCCTCAATTGTGACTCTTCTCTTTCACATTGCACAGCAATTTTGTTTGGCTCTCCATAACCTCCATGCTCAGGAAGGCAGGTGATTTATCAGGGGGCCAGTGTAGAAGTGTCCCATCATCTCCAGTGGCCTTAGGACATGGGAGAACAGGCCAAAATATTGACACTTTTTACTCCAATGATTCCAATTGGCTTTGGCTTCTACATAGCTGATTAACACACTTAGAAAGGAAGTTACACCAGCCTGGATGTATGTACATATACATCACGTTTAATTAATGAAATAGACTTAGTTAAAGAATGGCACAAGGGCTTCTAAAATCATTTTGTGCTATCTTTAAATTTTTTGTTGTACTGTGGCAGCATAAGCCATATATCTGAGGTATAGAAAGTAGGTACATCTCACAGTTTAAATATCTAACATTTATAAATATAGGCAGAACCTGTTACAAGTCTTGAAAACAGTACCAGTTGATTTACAAACTTAACTAATTTAACCTATAAATTATCAGAAAAGGACAAATAAGACAGTATAAGGTCTTAGCACCTGTGTGAAAACATCTTTAAATAGTTCAGACACCTGTGTGGGTACAAATTACTCAGAGAACATTGGAAACAGAACCATGGAGCTTGAATATATATATATTTTCCCTCAGATGAGAACCATTGTTTGAGCATGAGGCTGCATCCTAAAGTGGGGAATGTGTCTTAAGGGTTAATTTTGTTATAAGCACTGGACTTAAGATGCCACAATTGAGAGAGTCACTTTACATACAATAGAGTAGAATCTGGTCTTTTCTGAGCCAAAACAGCTACCTAAATATTAATATAACCCTTGATAAATCTTTTTGAAAGAAAAAAAAAACATTATTTGGCAATCAATCATTTTGGCTTAAACTTGATAGCTATTGATTTCATGTACCACAAAAATTTTTATTAACATAAAACTATTTTATGTTTTACCCACGACTTAAATTTGATAAAGCTTAAGCAAGCTATCCCAAGTATTTTAGCCTGCAAAATGTTTTTTTTTTTTCCCCTTAGGAGTTTGCAAACAGTTTAAAAACCTCTAACTTTAGGCATGGTGTTTAGGTTTATCCTGAAAATTTCTTTCTTTCTTTTTTTTTTTTTTACATCTGCACACCTTTATTTACATACTTTAACATTCTGATCTAAGTACCACTCAAAAGGCATTTCTAACAAGCACTCTATGTCTCTATGTCCCAACATTGAAAACCTCCTTTCCAGTTCTTTCAATCAATTCATCTCACCCCATCATAAACCGTCTTTCTTATAAGGCTATTAAAAATTACACCAAGTTGATTAATCCTATTTCTAAAAGAAAGTAGTCTTAATACAATTTTATGTCATTAATACCATTAACACACTTGTAAATGATTTTCTTAGGAGTAGCTAAGGCAAATTGTGTTGTTATGTTGAGGCAGGCTGGCTTAGATGTCAGGTCAGTTGCCTCCTCCTTTTAAGTAACAGGACATTACAATCTTTTTTAAAATATACAACAAATTATGTTACCTCTTCAGAGGGAATTATGTTGTTTTTAATAATCCTCTATGTAAGGTGAAGTTGACCTAGAACAAATATCTGGTGAATTCACTCCTGCAAAAGACATTTAACTTTTCTTTTTTAATTTCTATGCTCAGGTCTTTGATTTCCTTGAAATGGTTTTCTAGAAGAGAAAGGGGTGTTGTCTGCATCTGTCTCATCTCTTTAGTTACAAACAGTCCTAAACATGACATAACAAGCAAGCACAATGAACACACACACACACACACACACACACACACACACACACAGAGGACAAATCCTCCTGATAAACAAACTTTGCCTAGAGATTTCCAATCATCTGCTATTAGAAATTTCCCTGCCCTGCTCTATAAACCAAGGGCTCATTTTATTAATAAAATCAAAAAAATTTGCTTAAAGAACTTGAAGAAATCCCAGTTTGCTTAAAGAACTTGAAGAAATCCCAGTTCCTTGTGCTTTTTTTTATTATTTATTTATTTGAGAGTGACAGACACAGAGAGAAAGACAGATAGAGGGAGAGAGAGAGAATGGGCGCGCCAGGGCTTCCAGCCACTGCAAACGAACTCCAGACGCGGGCGCCCCCTTGTGCATCTGGCTAACGTGGGACCTGGGGAACCAAGCCTCGAACCGGGGTCCTTAGGCTTCACAGGCAAGCGCTTAACCGCTAAGCCATCTCTCCAGCCCTCCTTGTGCTTTTAAAATATCTTTTACTACGGCAATTAACTCCTTTTTACTCTTTGCTTGTCCCATAATTGTGCCAACTTACCTTATTCCAGAAGATTGATTAGGCTACTACAGTCTTTTTTTTAGTTTCACTTTCTTCCGCGGATCTTGTGTTGATGTTGGCGTTCCTCACTGAAGCCCCTCGTATTCAGGTCCCTGTTCCGTGCGCCATGCTGTGCTGACCTACAGCACAAGAGTTGAACAGACTCCAAAGGAGGGAATGGGAATGTATCTGAGACAAGAACACAAGGAATGGAGCCAAGACAAGTTCTGATCAAGACTCAAGTTTATTCAGGCAGACACAAGCTTATATACAGGGAAAAAAAAAAAAAAAACTTTCTCGACAATGCCTTTGTGCCTAAAGTCAACTTCACCAAGGCCGAACGATAATGCCTCTGTGTCTAAACTCTCAAGAAAAGAGGTCAAGGAACAGCTACAGCTCCCGACAATACTAAGTGAGGTAACCCAGGCCCAGAAAGCCAAACATCACATGTCCTCTCTCATATGTGGATCCTAGCTATAGATGATTGGACTTCTGTGTGACTAGGAAGAAAATTCAGCAGCAAAGGCCAGTAAGCTAGAACAGAAATAAAAAGGAAATAGCAAGGGAATGAAGGGGGTACCTTAATAGGATGGTATTTTGTTGTTGTTGTTGTTTTTTGAGGTAGGGTCTCACTCTAGCCCATACTGACCTGAAATTCACTATGGAGTCTCAGGGTGGTCTCGAACTCATGGCAATCCTCCTACCTCTGCCTCCCGAGTGCTAGGATTAAAGGCATGTGCCAACAGGCACGGCAATAGGATGGTATTGTATATATGTAAGTAGAATAGATTAATGTGGGTGAAAAGGTATATGTGAGGTCAGGGGAAGAGATTGAGTAAACGAAAGGTGGAGGGAGGGCTAATAAAAATCTAAGAGGATATAAATAAATCATATGAAAATCTACTTTTCTTTGGAAAATGGAACACTCAGGAGCCATCATAGATTGTTACTAGGAAATTTTCAGTGCCAGGGGTGGGACACCTTCCAGTGAGTTGTTGGCCAGGGAGGTCCCTGATGCCTCTAATACACTACAGGCCATTGCCAAGGCCCTTGGTTTCCCACCAGGAATAGATGGAAAGACTCTGTTGTTGAAAACTCCACATACTTGGGCTGCAAGGCCACTGAGAAATCCTGCTGGGGAGGGAGGGCATTACCGTGGAATATTGTTTACAATCATGTATGTTGATAATAAAAAAAAATAATAAATTAACAAAACACCAGGTGTGGGCTGGAGAGATGGCTTAGCGGTTAAGAACTTGCCTAAGGACCCCGGTTTGAGGCTCGGTTCCCCAGGTCCCACGTTAGCCAGATGCACAAGGGGGCGCACGCGTCTGGAGTTCGTTTGCAGTGGCTGGAAGCCCTGGCTAGCCCATTCTCTCTCTCTCCCTCTATCTGTCTTTCTCTCTGTCTGTCGCTCTCAAATAAATAAATAAATAAATAAACAAAAAATAAAAAAATAAAAAAATAAAAAAATAAAAAAAATAAAAAAAACACCAGGTGTAAAGGGAGGATGAACTTTCAGAGTTGAGAGATAAAAGACTTGGATCAAGATGAGGCAGAGGGGCATTTTGGGATCAGGAGTAGAGTAGTAGCACAAGAGAGTTTAAGTGTGAGAGCTCATTTTGGGCAGCAGTGTACTTATCCCTGGATGACATAGGGTAAGGGCTAAGGAAGGAGAGGGGTCCAAGGAATAGCTCTAATTCTGGCTAAGGCAAGTGGCAGGAGCTGTTGTCAGGATAGGTGAGGTTAATCAGGGACAGGCAGAGGCAGAAACCTTGAGTTAATTTTAGAGTATAATATTGTAAGTCAGCATCAGACAGGGGAGCCTACTAGTCTGACTCATTGCTTATATTGTAGTTATATATCTATATATATATATATATATATAGATATATATATATATATATTCATTGGAGGTTTAAGGCCATGTAGGCTGCCAGAATTAACTGTATAATTTGCAGGTCAATAATGGCACTGTAGGAGAGACTTTCAGGGACCTGTGAGGAGCTCTATGACTCTCAGCATTGTCATCTGCTAGGTAAGTCAAGTCTGTGCTGACCAAGTGACCCTCCCTCTTTTGGGAAGCCTAGAGGGCTGATTTTCTTATGAACTGACTCTCTTGTATCATATACACTGACTTGGAACTCATTTCTGGGTCTCCACATACTCTCTGATCAAAAAGACAGGTAAGTTACTAGAGGCTAGAAGTCCAAGTGTCCCATTCTCTCCTGTGGCCTTTTGACCCAGGAGCAGGAACCAAATATGGGGTATTCTTTTGACTCCAACATTTCCAATTGATTTTGGCTTCTACATATGATTATTACTCAGTCAGACAGACTATAAATATCTGGTTAGCAAAACAGATTAGTTAAAAGGGTGCAGAACTTACCTGGTTAGCAAAGCAGGTTAGAATATGACAGAATAGTTTAAAATCATTCTGATTAATATTTAAGTTTAGTTGTCAGGCAACAGTGTAAGCTAATTGTGGGACATAGAAAGCATACACATTTTATCTTTTAAGTGTCTGTCAGTTATAAGTATAGTCAGAACATTTCAGTGGCCCTGAAAACAATATTTTTTCAATAACTTTAAGTTAATTGATTAATTCTAGAAATTGTATGCCGGGAAAGAGGCAAGACATTACAAAAACTTAGCATCTGTGTTTCAAAACAACTTTGGCCAGTCTGTATACCAATGTAAGTAACAACTACCCCACAAACTGGAAGTAGAAGAGCAATTTAAGATTATTTTTAGGGCAGGAAATATGTTTTAGGTATCAATATCTCTATAAACATTGAACTTAAGGTACCAGAAATGAGGTGATTAATTAAGTGAAACCTTGACTGAGACTGATTAGACATAGCTTAAGAATAAAATAAAACTTTGTCATTGTTGAGTTACATTAGACATAATATGACAGACACAAAACAATTTATTAAATAAGTACCTTTTACAATTGAACAATTTTAAGGCATAACTAAAGAAATATTTATGATTGTTAAATGAAGCTTAGACAAACTATATTGATATTGTTTGTATACAGTGGATTTTTTTAAGACATGGGGAGCTTTTTTAGTTTTTTTTTTTTAAAAAATCAAAATAAGTCACTTTTCATAAGACTTAGATTATAACCTCAGTGATAATCATCTAGTAAAACCTGCATGAACAAGACAAGAACCATCTTAAAATTCCAGAGTTTTAGCCAGGTGTGGTGATGCATGTTTATTGTTAGGCAAACATCATGGGCTTGGTGTAAATTAAATTACAATATTCTGATATCTGGAAAAGGCTGATATGAACAAAAATTAGAGTTTACATATTGCCAAAACAATTTCCAAATATACGTTCCATATGAGGAATTGGATTAAACTGCCATGATCTAATAAAAAAATAGAAAAGTCTCCTGAAAATGAGAGGAAATGAGCATGCCAGGGCCACTTACCACTGCAAACAATTTCCACAATAATTTCCAAATATATGTTCCACTATGTGCATCTGGCTTTATGAATAGCACCTTTAACTGCTGAGCCAAAAAGAAATATTTTTAATCTCTTCCAAATCAGTTTTGTAGAACTATATTGAATTCTAAACATACACAAAATTTTATGGCAGATACAATATATAACTATTCAAACCTTTACCAACTTCACAATTCTGTCTGTGGTACTTTGGTAAACTTGTTCAGTAGTGATATAAGTTAAAATTAAAGTATTAAGACCAATTGTTGGAGGAATTGAGGAATTATATCTTAAAATCACAACATAACTTCATTTAGAATTTTTTTTTAAATTTTACTGTTCTCCATGAAGTAAATAGTTTTCAAGTGAGTGACACATAAATACTGTTTAATGTTTCAAATATGGTCTATTTAACTTTAAAATAGGAAAAAAAAGTGTAAAGTTCCTCATTGAGATTTTTTTTTTTTTTTTGAGGCAGGGTTTTGGGTATAATAACCTTGAGATTTAGTTAAAAGGTTGACAAATAGAGGAACCTAGATAACTTGTTTGGGTACTCTAAATTCAGTCTTTCATAACCATTATTATGACCACATTAATGTCAATGAGTTAAATTTAAGTTTACAGCCTGAATACCATAGCAAACTGCTATCAGCCAGGGCCATACTCTGTTGTCTGATGCAAGCCCTAGGCTAATAGTCATTTAATATCTCAAGAAGTCTGTAATCTGACTAAACTTTTGTTGTTCTTACCATAAGACTTTTAATATTACCACATTTGACTAATACTATTTACCCAGAGTAAACATATAGATTTTGAAACTTTGCTTTTTTATAACTTTCCTGAAACACGTTTTTTTAAAAAAAGTATGAAAGCAGGTTTAAACATTATTAGAAATTTTAGATTTTTTTTTTAGAAATTTAGTATTGAGTACTTTTAAATTTAAATATAAATCTTGAGGCTATTGTCGGTTAGTAGTTCCATAGAAGCATAGAAAGATAAAAGTAAACAAAAAAAGGTATAAATTTGTTATAAGAGGTCATTATCATTCTGGCGTCAGGATTCTAAGATTCCCTGTGCTGGCAGCCCCTGGCTCTGAAAGGCAGAGAAGCTAAGAAAGAGCCTCCCACCCCCCCAAATTCCAGGTAGAGATTTGGTCTTCCCTCAGGGCTATAAGCCCTGCCATTTTACAACCTTTTAAGAGAAGGAGAATCTTGTATTTTTTTCTATGATCTTAATTATTTTTAGTGTTCTTTCTGGGGGACACTCAACAGTAAAACTTGGCTATGCTGTCTAGTACAGTGGTCTTGGTGGAAAACATCCCCACAATGAAATGGCAGTGCTTAGTACAGAAATCATTCTGCCATCTTAGGGCTGTGATCACATACATACTCATACAGACACATTCATTTCAAGTGCACTTTTCATATAGACTCTAGACAACCATTTCCCCTTCACATTCATTTCTTCATTTATTTATTCAGAATTTATGCATTCCCATTTTATATATTTTTATTTATTTATTTGAGAGCAAGAGAGAGAGAGAGAGAGAGAGAGAGAGGAAGAGAAGGGGAACACCAGGGCCTCCAGCCACTACCAAAAACTCCAGACACTTGTGCCCCCCTGTGCATCTGGCTAACATTGGTCCTGGGGATTCGAGCCTTGAACCAGAGTCCTCAGGCTTCACAGGCATGTGTTAACTGCTAAGCCATCTCTCCAGCCCTACATTCCCATTTTAAAATTTATATTTCTTTTTTACAACTCTAGACATTAAAATCAAACCCTGTTACCAGACAGGGTGTCAGGAGGGGCTGAGGGAACTGGAGGAGCCAGAGGAGCTGTTGGGGCGAGGTGGCAAGAAGCACCTGGTGAGAAAAGCAGGTGGAGCAGAGAGGAGGCCATGCATGCACAGTGAAAAACAAGGTATTTCAGACCATTGGCAGAAGGTTTTTTTTTTTTTTTAATTTAAATCAGGAGAATTTGGAAATCAAAAGTATCATTCTCAGGCCATTTGGACCCATTGTCCAAGCAGAGTTGCAGAGAAAGTTAAGATGTCATCCAAGAGTCATAGATGTCTAAAGTTCTTAAGGAGATAGGGAAAGAGCAAAACAAGAGTGAGAGAAAAATAAACCAGAGCTTAAGCTGAGTTTACAAAGAACACCAATATGATCTCCAGGCCCATTAGGGTGAACAGAGCCTGCACCTCCCATGTGGACAGAGGCCATATAGGTCGCAACTGTTGGCTTTTTAGCCTGATAGTGTGCAAGGAGGGCAACTATGCTCCCAATGGCGAAAGCAGCTGGCTATGGAAGATGAAAGCAGCTGGCAGTGGAAGATGAGAGTTCAGGAAGAGGAAGAGGAGGGAGGGAGAGGGGGTGTCAAGAGATAGTGCAACTGAACCAAAAAGTGCCCCATGATGTACAGTAGACCAGAGAGCAATAGACCCGAGGTTTTGAGAGTGCATCTTTCTTGAGACCTTAGGTTGGGGCCTAGTGGCCTGAGGGGGTATATCCTGGAGTGCCGGCTTGACTTCCATGAGGAGGGGTGAAAGCCAAAATCAGGCCAACCTGAGAGGATCACTTACCTAGAAGTAGAGAGGAGACAAGGAAGGGAAGAACAGTGAAGCTGAATTGTGGTGGGAGCTAGACCCTGTATCAGACAGAGATGATCTGAGGCCTTCAGAGGGTTGAATGTCAGCTTGGTGGTCCTATCAGAGGAAAAGGAGGCCTGGCTGCCCAAGACAGTGACCAGGAGCCTGCTATGAGTCACAAACAGTAGATGTACCGTTCAAGAGTGAGCAAGACTATAGGGATCACTCTGAGGCAAAGATGGAAGATTTTATTCAGGAATAACACAAGCTGACAGGACTGACTCTCAAGAGTGGAGCAGTTAACTTGGGAATACAGATACTGGGCTACATATAACTCTTCAGTTGGGGGAAGGTAAAGAAGAGGGAAATAAAGAAAAGAATTCTTTAGGGGAGATCTAAGAGAGCTAGGGTGTTGCACTAGAACAGTAGACTGGTGTCCTGAGGCATAAAGGGACAAGGAACCTAGACCTAGGGCATTGTTAGTCAAGGAAGGGATAATGACTGGATGGTTCCTTGAGGAATGTGGATGACCCACTTCCTTATGTTTCTGTAACCCTCCTGCTGTCCTTGGTTTCCCCATTTTGTCCTGACCTGACACTAACTACTCATTTGTAGTATCAAACAACAAGAGAGATCCTGTCTCAAACAAGGGGAAAGGCAAGGAGTGCTACTCTGAGGTTGTCCTTTGACCTTGACATGCATTCCATGGAACACACGCACACACACACACACACACACACACACACACACACACACACACACAGAGAGAGAGAGAGAGAGAGAGAGAGAGAGAGAGGGACCATACACACAAAAATACTACTAATAGGGCTGGAGAGATGGCTTAGTGGTTAAGCGCTTGCCTGTGAAGCCTGAGGACCCTGGTTCGAGGCTGGATTCTCCAGGACCCACGTTAGCCAGACCCACAAGGGGGCACACCCATCTGGAGTTTGGTTTGCAGTGGCTGGAGGACCTGGCACGCCCATTCTCTCTCTCTATCTACCTCTTTCTCTCTCTGTCTGTCACTCTCAAATAAGTAAAAATAAACAAAAAATACTACTAATAATCTTTCAAAAAATCATAATCATCTTGCTGATAGAGGTTGATGGCTATTGATAGGTCAGAGTGGCGATTGAAAATAGGAGTGGCTGCTGTAATTTCTTAAGACCAGATAACAATGAAGTTGATACAGCAATTGATCCTTTCCATTTTATAGCGTGCAATACTGCGTGATAGCATTTTATCTTGAAATAATTTCTTCCAAAATTTAAGACAACTATTTTAACCCCTGCTATTGCTTTATCAACTAAATATAAGTAGTATTTGAATTTCTTGGGTTGGGGAGATGGCTCTGTGTTAAAGGCATCTCGTGCAAGTCTGATGGCTGGGTTTAATTCTCAGTACCTACATAAAGTCATATGTACAAAGCAGCACATGTGTCCAGAGTTCATTTGCAATGCAAAGAGGCCCTGTTGCATCCATATTCTCATATTCTCTCTCTCTCTGTGTGTCTTTCTCTTTCTGTCTGTCTGTCACTCTCAAATAAATAAATAAAAATGAACAAAAGCATTTTTAAAAATATTATCTTATTGATAATGTGACTGATTATCTAAGTGCTCTGATGGAAATGTATAGCAAGGTTAATATTTTCTTCTCTGGAAACACACACTCATTTTGAAACCTGCTGATAAATAGTGATTTTAGGGCTGGAGAGATGGCTTAGCAGTTAAGGAATTTGCTTGTAAAGCCAAAGAACCCAGGTTTGATTCCCCAGGACCCATGTATGCCAGATGCACAATGGGGTGCATACATCTGGAGTTTGTTTGCAGTGTCTGAAGTCCCTGTCATGCCCATTCTCTCTCTCCCTCTCTCTGCCTCTTTCTCTTTCTCTCAAATAAATAAATAAAAAATAAAGTAAAAAATTAAAAAATAGGATTTTAATTTTTTATGAGTTTTGTACTCAGTGAATACAGTCAAGTTGGTACCAATTGTTAGCCTCCTCCCTGTCCTCCGCACTCCACCTGGACCCTCCTTGTTAGGGTATATGGGTCATGCATTGTGGTGTTAGCCATCAGTTATGAGTAGGAGGAAATGTCTCTGAGTATCATGACCCAACCTGTGATTTTAATTTTGAAGCCTTATTATTTGAGAAATGTTCTTTACAAGATTATATTTGAGAAGGATAGTGATGTCTTTGATGTATCTGGAAAAAGTAAATGAAAGACATTCTGAAAGGAATTCACCATTGCATATGCCATTAAAAACACTCATGATTGGACTGGAAAGTTGTCTCAGTGGGTAACATGCTTATAGCACAAATCTGTGGACCTGAGTCCAGATCCCCAACATCCATGTAATACAAACAATGTAGTTAACACTTGACTGAAAGCCCAGGCCTGGGGAAGTAGAAACAGGTTCTTCAGGACATGCTGGCTACTTTGCCTAGTGAAATAAAATCTCATTTTCTGGGCTCAGTAAGAGACCTTGGTTGAGGGCAATAGATGAGGGCATATCAGGTTATCATCTGGTTTTCACACACATCTGTGTGAATATGCACACATGCACACGCACATACACATACTCACACACAAACTGTATTCATAGACACAAAATCAAATGACGCATGACATACATATATGCAAAAATTGAATATTCATCATGGGAAGGGTTCAAAATGTACAGGCATTTGGAAGAAATTGATTCCAAATCTCATAGGTGATATTGAGGTTCTTAAGATTTCAGAGGAGTATCTCAAGAAGTGGTGAAAATAGTAAGAGAAAAAATAAGTGTCCTTAGTGCCACTGAAAAGTAAAGTAAAATGTTTTCTCTATGATCAGAATTTAGGCATGTACACCATCTTGAACATCATAGCCTTCACTTAGCTGTGTTAGTAACAATATTTAAATAATAGTTAATATTTAGCCAGCCAATTAGCAAAACCAAATTCAATTTAAATTTAGAATGATATGCAATACATTAACTATAATCTGAGCTTTTCTTTGTATTTTCTTTGTATATCTTTTGAAAATTTTAAGAAATATTTTTTATTTGAATATTATTTTTAGAAATTTTAGTGATCTTTATAAGTAATTACTCCTACCAAATTTAACAAGAGATTTATAATTGGGCACAGTTATCAAATCTAATATAGTATTTAAAAATTATATTTGGAAATGCTGTACTCATTTAACAGTATTTAATACAGTATGAATAATATCATAGGCATTACTAATATTTTATCATTGTATTTCATTTTGGGTTTTCAATTATGCTTCCCTCTAAAAAACCATTAAGTGAAATTATTGCCTAACTGCTAATCCATATCATTATCTCATTTAAATCCTATTTTCCTCAGGAAATATCCAAGAAATTTTTAACTGGTAATAATTCCACAGATACACATAATTTCTAAGGAAGTTGTATATATATCATGTAGCTTTATCAGTTTGCTAGGAATTGGCTGACAATATTAACAAGACTAGCAGATAAAATCTAAATGAAATACCTGTCATTAACTTTTGGCTTCAGTTCCAACAGATAGCACATTTTCTTTTTAATTTTGAGGTACAAGTGACATAGATATAAATATGTATATGTATGTGTGTGTGTGCACAGATATATATATATATATATATATATATATATATATATATATATATATATACATGCATATATATATATGCATGTATATATATAGAGAGACTCTATAATGTGATGTACTGATTGAAGGATCCTGACCACAAACATAATTAACATATTCATCACAAAATATTTCTTTGGTGTTTGCCTGCATGTGTTAAGAATACTTTGAATTCATCTTAATAGACGTAAAGTAAATCATCACTATCAAATGTACTTACCAGGCTAAACATAAGCTTTAGAAATTATATATCTTATTGTTGACAGTCCATATTCTTTGCATTTTGTGTATCAATTTCAATTGTTGTTCCTTTCACTTTCCCTAGCCTATACATCCTGGAAACCACCATTATATTCTTTCTCTAAGGTTAACTATTTTAGATTATAAACAAGTGATAATATGAAGTCCTTCTTTGGATTCTAGATTATTTTACTTAATATAAAATAGGCATAGGGAAAAAGAGGGTAGCAGCACATGATGAACACATATAAAAAAATCTTGTTAATAATACTAATACTAGTACTACTAATAATAAACATTAAAAATTATAAAAACATATACATTCCAATTTAATAATGCTTCCATAAATGGTTGGATTTCCTTATTTTCTAATGCTGAATAAAACTTAATAGCAGACACATGATACAATATTAATTATAATGTATATGTTGATAGAATTTATTTCTATAACTAGAATATCCTGAATAAGGCATCAATAATTATGGAATGCAAGTATCTTTTAGAGATACTTATTTTATCACTTTCAACTATATACTCTAAAGTGAGATCAGCAGCCGTACTTTCTTAAACATAGTAAATCATTATCTTTTTTTAACACTTTAAAAATTTTATTTTTTTATTAACAACTTCCATGATTGTAAACAATATTCCATGGTAATACCCTCCCTTCCCCCACTTTCCCCTTTGAAACTCCATTCTTCATTATATCCCCTTCCCATCTCAATCAGTCTGTCTTTTATTTTGATGTGATGATTGTTTACTCCTATTATGATGGTCTGGTGTAGGTAGTGCCAGGCACTGTGAGGTCTTGGAAATCCAGGCAATTTTGTATCAGGAGGAGCATGTTGAAGGGTGTCCTACCCTTCCTTTGACTCTTACATTCTCTCTGCCACCACTACCACAATGGACCCTGAGCCTTGGAAGGTGTGATAGAGATATTGCAGTGCTGAGCAGTCCTCTGTCACTTCTTCCCAGCACCATGATGCTTTCTGAGTCATCTCAAGGTCACTGCCATCTGAAAAGAGAAGGTTATCTAACCAAAAGTGAGAGTAGCATTAATATAATGGCATGAACAATAAGAGAAGTGCTTACTGAGCAGTTTGATGAGCAAAGTATAAACATTTAGCCAGACAGCATCAGATGTTACACTCCTAGGGCGCATGACTACCCCTGTTGTAGGTTTTCAGTATTAGGGATGTATTCCCTCCCATAGAGAAGACCTCAAGTCCAATTACAGGGCAGTTGGTTTCCACCTTGTCAGATGTGCCACTATTGCACCTGTTGGCTTATTTGGCCTGGCTGGCAAAAGAAAAGGCTTGCAGGGTCCTCTGTTGAGTATCTTCACTGGTTATTTCTCTCTCTCCTACTGAACTTCATGTAGAATGGCTTCTTCCAGCTTTCTGTCAGCTGGTCTACATGGCGGAGGTTATCAGCTCAGTTCTAGCAGGATTTCTCAGTGGCCTTGCAGCCCAAGTATATGAAGTCTTCAGCAATAGGGTCATACCATCTATCCCTGGTGGGAAGCCGAGAGCCTCAACAATGGCCAGTAATGTTTTGGGGGCATCAGGGACCTCCCTGGCCAACAACTCAATGCAAGGCATCACATCCCTGGCACTGACAATCTATGGTTCCTGAGTGTTCCATTGTCCAAAAAGTAGATTTTCATATGATTTATTTATATCCTCTTAGATTTTTATTAGCCCTTACTCCATGTTTCCTTTACTCAATTTCTTCCCCTGACATCACTTGGGCCTTTTCACCCCCATTAATCAAGTCTTCTACTTACATATATGCAATACAATCCTATTAAGTATCCCCTTACCTTCCTTCCTCTTCACTTTAAATCTCTTTTCTAGCTTACTGGCCTTTTCTACTGAGTTTTATTCCTACTCACAAAAAAGTCCAATCATCTGTAGCTAGGATCCCCATATGAGAGAGAACATGCGATGCTTAGCTTTCTGGGCATGGTTTACCTCACTTAGTATAATCCTTTCCAGATCCATCTATTTTCCTGCAAATTTAATAATTTCATTTTTCTTTACTGCTGAGTAGAACTCCATTGTATAAATGTGCCATATCTTCATTATCCACTCATCAGTTGAGGGACATTTAGGCTTTTTCCATTTCCCAGCTATGGTGAATTGAGCAGCAATAAACATGGTTGACCAAGTATCTCTAAGGTAGTTGGACAAGTCCTTAGGATATATGCCTAGGAGTGCTATGGGTCATATAGCAGATTTACTTTCTAGCTGTCTTAGGAACCTCCACACTGATTTCTACAATGGCTGGACCGAACTGCATTCCGACCAACAGTGTAAGAGTGCTCCTCTTTTTCTGCATCCTCACCAGCCTTTATGGTCATTTATTTTCATGATGGTAGCCAATCTGACAGGAGTGAGATGGAATCACAACGTAGTTGTAATCTGCATTTCCCTAATAACTAGGGATGTAGAACAATTTTTAGATGCTTATATGTCATCTGTATTTCTTCTTTTGAGAACTCTATTTCCATAGCCCATTTTTAATTGGGTTGTTTGATTTCTTATTATTTAATTTTTGAGTTCTTTGTATATCCTGGATATTAATCCTCTATCAGATGTATATCTAGAAAAGATATTTTTCCCCATCCTGTAGGTTGCCTCTTTACTTTATTCACAGTGTCCTTAGCCATACAAATGTTTTTTTGTAATTTCATGAGGTCCTAGCAGTTAGTCTGTGGTTTTATTGCCTGAGCAATTGGGGTTATATTCTGAATGTCTTTCCCCAGAATTATATGTTGAAGGATTTCTCCTACGTTTTTCTCTAGCAATTGAAAAGATTCAGGTCTGATATTAAGGTCTTTAATCCATTTGTACTTAATTCTTGTGCATGGAGAGAGAGAAGAATCTATTTTCATCCTATAGATATATCTCCCGTTTCCCCAGCACCATTTGCTCTAGAGGTTGTCTTTCCTCCAATGAGTAGTTTGGCATTCGTGTTGAATATCAAGTGGCTATAGCTTCGCAGACTTCATCTGGGTTCCCTATTCTCTTCCATTGATCTACATGTCTGCTTATTGCCTGTACTATGTTGTTTTTGTTACTATGGCCCTATAGTATAGGTTAAAATCAGGTATGGTGATACCACCAGCCTTATTTTTGTTCCTCAGTATTGTTTTAGGTATTTGAGATATTTTTGTGCTTGCAAATGAATTTTTGGATTGTTTTTTCTATCTTCATGAAGAATTCTATTGGAATTTTGATGGGTATTGCATTAAATGTATAGATTGCTTTTGGTAAGATTTCCATTTTCACTATATTGATTCTTCTGATCTAAGAACAAGGGATGTTTTTCCATTTCCAAGTGTCTTCTTCAGTTTCTCACTTGAGTGTTTTGAAGTTTTCATTGTAGAGATCCTGCACTTGCTTGGTTAGGTTTATTCCCAAGGTACTATATTTATTTATTTATTTATTGATGCTATTTTGAATGGGAGTGATTCTCTGATTTCATCCTCTCTGTATTTGTTGTTAGCACATAGGAGGGTTACTTATTTCTGCATGTTTATTTTCTTTCCTGCTACATGGTTATAGGTGTTTGTCAGCTCTAACAGTTCACTGGTACAGTCCTTAGTGTACTTTATGTATAGAATCATGTCATCTGCAAATAATGATAACTTTATCTCTTCCTTTCCAATTTGTATCCTTTTTATGTGTGTCCCTTGCCTTATTGCTATGGCTAAGGCTTCCAGTAGTATATTAAATAAAATTGGGAACAGTGAACACCTTTGTTTTGTTGTTAGTGGAAAAGCTTCCAGTTTTTCCCCATTTATTAATATGTTGGCTGTAGGATTGTCCTAAGTAGTCTTTATTATGTTGAGGTATGTTCCTTCTAATCCCAGTCTCTGTAGGACTTTTATCATGAATGGATGTTGGATTTTGGATTTTGTCAAATGCTTTCTCTGCATACAATTAGATGATCATGTGATTTTTATCCTTCAGTTGATTTATATAATGTATTACATTTATTGATTTGTGTATGTTGAACCATTCTGCATCTCTGGGATAAAGCCTACTTGGTCAGTTTAAATAATCTTTCTGATATATTCTTATATTCTGTTTGCCAATATTTTGTTGAGAATTTTTGCTGCATTAATATTTTTTGTTGGATTTATATTTTCTTGATTTTTGGTGTTACTTGTGTTATAATGTACACATTTTTGAATCTTGGATTAATTTAATGCTTGGATTTTCTAGTTAGCTGCAGTATTATTAGATGTATTAATCAATCTTATCCTATATATATTCATGGTAGGGGCTTAAGGCACTAGTTTTGGCTCTTTAGACTTAGAATATCTACAAATGTGACCCTAGATGTTGGGTTTGCTTGCTGTGAGAGTATTCAAGTAGGCTGAGTGGAACAAAATATAGGCAGATGCTAAAATTTAACTAAACAATGTACACATTCAATGAAAAACAGCACATAGTATTTATGCAAGAGTAGGGATTATGACAACTAGATCCTCTAACAAAATCTCAATCCCCCTTAGGGTGTGTATTGCTACACAGCCTTAATCTTGTCAACTAGGAGGTTAAGATTTGTGGTCTGTTGAGGGTTGCTATTTCTCCACATCCTTATCACAATTTGTTTTCATTTTATTTTTTAATGTTTGCTATCATTACTGGGGTAAGGTAGAATCTCATATTTGTTTTAACTCAATCCCCACATCTTGCCATGCAAAACCTCAAGTCCAAATCAAAGATCTCAATATAAGACCAGAAATTTGGCTACTACTGGAAGAAAAAAATATGAGGGACTTTCCATGATACAGGAATGGGAAAATATTTCCTGAACAAAACCTCAGTACCTCAGGATCTTAAACAATCCCCCAACCATTGGGATCTTATAAAGCTGAAAAGTTAATTCACAGACAAACATACAATGAGCATGACTAATAAATAACCCACAGAATGGGAGAGCAAATATTAGCTGGCTGTCCAACTGAAAGAGGCCTAATTTCTAGAATCTACAAAGAATTCAAAATCTAAACAATAAAAAGTCAAACAACCCACTCACAAAATGGGGCAAAGAACTAGACAGGCAGTTCTCAGTGGAAGAAATATAAATGGAAAACACACATTTAAGAAATTGTTCATCATCCCTAATCATCAGGGAAATGCAAATTAAAACAACTATGAGATACCACCTTACCCCAAAGTAAATCATTATTTTAAGACTGCCAATTCTTCTTTGCTCAAACCAAGGACAATTCTCCAAGATTTCCATTTTTTTCAAGGTCAGAAATGTCTAAACCTGAAGTTCCTTTTAGCAAGAAAATAGTTATATGCACAGGAGTTCATGATTTATAATTAAATGTATTTTTTTTGGTTCCATGTTGCTTGTTTCTATGTATAACATAATCATTTCTCATGAATTCATGTTTCAGGCCAGAGTTTTTTCCTATTTAAGCTGAGATTTAACCATCATTAACTCATGATATTGATTAAGCCAACCATGTTTTCAGATTATACACACACACATATATATGCCATTAAAATAGATTTGAAAGAAAGCTAGGGAATAAAGCTAGTCTTTTCAATGTAGCTTAAAATATGAATATACAATATTTTACATTATTTTAGTAAAATAACCATGTTACTATAATAGTTTTGAATTTTTAATTAAAAAATTTTTCTTTCACCATCACTTTTAATTTCTATCCAGTCCTAGGGAATTGTAATTAGAAAGGAAAGAGTCAATACTTAAAAGGACCTTCTAAACTCATTTGTGAAAAGTGCCAGGATCCAGACAAGTTATAGACTACTGGAAAAGGGAAGCAAAATGTATAATCAGAAATTTGTATTGTATAACTTCTCATTTCAGTTTAACATTTTTGGATAATATGATTACTACTTTGCTTTTGATGCAGCAGTATACAGCTCAATGTTCCAAATATTTTGCACATGACAATGATCACTATAAGGCAAACAAGTTTTATGCTGCTGTCTCATATCATGGTGACATTTTTATCTGTAGAGTAGTAATACAGTCTTCTTGAATTTATATCAATAATTATTACTAAGTTCAATGCCTGGAAAAATGTGATACTTTAATATTCTTCTAATGTCTCTTGCAAATATAAATCAAACATCAATAGCACTAGTATAAAGTATATGGGTAAAAATTGTAGAAGGGAAATGTTGGTTAACTTTAATTTTTATTACTTTAATTCTTATCTGTAAAATTTTTTGTTTATTTTTATTTATTTGAGAGTGACAGACAGAGAAAGAAAGAGGGAGAGAGAGAGAGAGAGAGAGAGAGAGAATGGGTGTGCCAGAGCTTCCAGTCACTGCACACAAATTCCAGACATGTGTGCTCCCTTTGGCTAACGTAAGTCCTGGGGAATCGAGCTTCAAACCAGAGTCCTTAGGCTTCACAGGCAAGCGCTTAACTGCTAAGCCATCTCTCCAGCCATAATTCTTATCTTTTGACCTGAAATGCTAAGGAAATTTTTTCATCAGTAAAAGTTAATTAGACTGAAATATTCACTAATTAACTATAAGCAATGAACATGCATGTGACTACTAAAATCAGAGGTCAGACTTATTCTTCCTAACAAATATGATTTTTGTACAAAATTTGTTGAGTTTCATGTTCTTTACTTTGATTGGTATGAACTGCAATTGTGCATGCACAATTACATGGTCTAAAAATGTCTGGAAAGTGTTCTAGTCTATACTGCTTATAACAGCTTTAGTCCTCAAAACTTCAAATCACAGTCACATACACTGAGTTCAGGTTTCTGCTCCAGTAAGTAAAGACCTTAGAAATTACAATTCCATAACATGAAAATGTAAAAAATCTGAATAAATTAAAAATCCATAATTCATTTTTGAGATCAATCATAGAACCCAAGTTAATCTGTCCTACCAAAAGTAGAAATACAGATAAGCATAGAGGCATAGAGATCCGTTTATACAAACCTTTAGTTACTACAAGTATCTAGATAGTAATCTTGAAATATAATAGTTAGACTATTCAACAAATTGTAAAACTTCAAATATTTAGGAAGTTTCAGTCATGGGAAAATTTCTGGTTTTGCTATTTTACCTCCAAAATCTAACAATAAACACTTGAGAAAAAACCTTAAGTTTTATATGGGGAGAGGGGCAATGTACTCATTTTTTAAAAATACATTGTGCATTCTATTATTTTTATTTTATTTTTTTGTAATTTTGTACATGTATATTAAGCATTTTACTTGCCTACTGGAGAGAAAAAACTTTACCAGAATTGAATATTTTTTATCATTCTAGAGTATTAGCAATGCCTATTCTATCTGGAAGATGCAAAGGGAAGCATTCCATTGAGACCAACTCTTGCCTTCTATGAAGAGAAAGACAATATTGATCCTAATTCCCCCTATACAATATTGACCCACACAAGGGCAATACAAAAATTCTTAGTATATTGACAAGGCACAGGTTGACCAGAGACTTAAACTTAAACATCTCACACCTTAGTACTATATTACTAAAGCAGTGTTACTATAACTTGGTTTACTTGATACTTCATATTGACCATTCGAACAAAAAATTACAAGGCATACTAACTAGCCAAACAACAGTTGCTATAATCATCAGACAAGAAATTTTAAACTATAATTAATATGTTAGAGATATCAGCGAAAGAAATAGACAATATGGAAGAAACAATAGATAATATAAACATGAAGTTAGAACTTCTCAGAAATAACTTTTAAGAAACACAAATGCTAGAACTAGAAAGAAAAAGAGGAATTGGTGTAGAGGAAACCAGTTGTTTACTGATTATATCTGAGGCCTCAATATAAAGAAATGTTTTAAATTAATTGAAAAAATACATGCATGTAAAGTTAAGTGAAATTAGACAATAGTAGATTACATAAAACTAAGTTCCAAGATTACAATGCTTATGAAAAAGTACAACAATACAGCAAAAGAAAATTCATTTCAATCAAATTGACATTATTCCCAAGAGGTAAAGGTAGTTCCACATATGCAAAACAATAAATGCAATAAATCACATAAATACAATCAAAAACAAATCATATGATTATCTTAATTGATACAGAAAAATCTTTTAACAAAAATTCCACAGCCTTTCTTGAAAATGTCAAAAGAAATTGGGAGTAGAAGGAACATAGCTGGGCATAATAAAAGCTACATAAAACAAAACTATAGTTAAGATTATATTAAGTGAGAAAAACATAAAGCATTTACACTAAAATAAGGAAAACTATTTTATCCATTCTTAATATAGTAATGGAAGTCCTACAGTAATAAGACAAAAGATTGAACTAAAAGTTTTATAAATAGAAGAGAAAGAAGGAAAATTATCCTATTTATTGATGAAATGATTTTCTATATAAGAGACTGACTTAAAACAAACTATTAGAACTGATAAACACTTTCAGCAAAGTGACAGATTACAAGGTTAACATGTGAAAATCTTCACCCTTCCCATATACTAATAACAAAAAAGCAGAGGAAAGAATCAAGGAACAATCACTATAAAGCAAAATCTAAAATACTCAGGGAGAAATTGTAGATGCTAGAAGATGGAAAAACCGCACACTTTCATGGATTGAAAGAATCGATAATGTGAAAATGATTATCATACCAAATTGCATCTACAGATTCAATGCCATTCCTGTGCAAGTTCTAATAGTATTCTTCCCCAAAGTACAAAAATAAAACAATTTTAAATTCTTTTAGAACCACAAGACTCAGAAGGCAAAACAATCCTCTGTGTGTGTGTGTGCCTGTGCATTACTACACCTGATTTAAAGTCATATTGCAGAGCTATAGTAACAAAAATAGCATGGCACTAACACAAAACAGACACCAGACACATAATTTAAGGGAATAGAATACATAGTGGAAAATCCAGACATAAACCTACCTAATTTCTATTTTCACCAATATGTCAAAAAAAAAAAAAAACTCATTGGAGAAAAGACAGTCTCTTCAAAAATAGTGCAGGAGTGGGAGGGGAAGGTAAGGATGAGGTGGAAACAAAACTGGACCCAAATGGCAAAGGTACCATAAAAAAGACAGACTAAATGATTGGACATTTTTCAGCTCTTTAGAAGGAACACCTGAATCACAGGGCCCTGAAGAGGATATGATGAAGACTAACCTTAATCTTCTGTTTCTCTCTCTCCCCCCTTCTTCTCTCTTTCTCTTTAATATTACCTATCTTTTTCTTCCTTCTTTTCCCTTGGCGCTGGCCTATAACTCTCAGTAGCAGCTTGCAGTTAAGAACCACAATGAGCTGTTGATTAGAAAGTCCTACATGGTTTCCTAAAAGAAGACACATTTATGTCAGAGCACTTGACTGACTAATGGTAAGATCCTACTGCCAAAGACCCATATGCTGTTTGTATAGAACATGGAGTGACCTGGCTGGAATCTGAAAGAGGGTTAGTTCCCAGACAGTTAGCTCATCTAGTGCCACAAATTGCTACATGACCTATTGGGAGAAAATGACCAACATCTGTCCAAAAGACTTGTGGTCTAAGCTACTCATCAGCAAACAAACTGACTTGATGCTCACACAAGTGCAAGAGTAGCAAACAAACATGGTGGGTAACAAACTGCTCTTGGGTTGGCTAATGGATCCTTTCAGTGGAGCAGAACCCATAGCTGGAGCTGGGAAACAAGTGAAAATCATATCCAAAAAGTGAGCCCACTCTCCGTTATCTAGCTACCACCAATCTTGGGCTACAAGAGGGCCTGCAACTATTAAATTCTCTCTAAGCAATAATAAAAGCACTGAAGATATTTATCCTACCTATAACTGTGGGCTAATTCCAGAATGCATGACCCATATACCTCAACAAGCAGGGGCCAGGGGTAGTGGGTAGCACATGGATGAGCCTAACAGTGGTAACAAATTGACCGTATTTGCTGAGTACAAAACTAATCAATAATAAATTCTCTCTAAGCCATCTCTCCAGCTCATGTATTATACTCTTATCTCTCACCCTGCACACACACACACACACACACACACAGAGAGAGAGAGAGAGAGAGAGAGAGAGAGAGAACTCCAAAATGGACCAAAGGCATTGACATAAAGACCTAGAAACTCCTGGAGATCCCTAGAGGAAAAACAAGACTTAACTTATAGGAAAATGTAAGAATTTTCTGACTAGGATTCTGATTCCTCAGAAAATAAAGTCATCAGTTAATAAAAGGGAACACATAATATTAAAAATCTGTACATCAAAGGGACAAATTAACTGAGTGAAAAAATAAACAAACTATAGAATGTGAGAAAAAAATATATATGACAGAGGATTAATATCTATAATATACAAAGAATAAATAATTCTAGGCAGCCAGAAAATAAACAGCTCTATCAAAAACTGTGAGCTAAGAAACTAAATAGAAAATTCTCAAAAGAAGAAATTCAAGTAGCCAATAAATATCTTTTTTAAGTTTTCAGCATCATTAATCATCACCAAAATGCAAATTAAAACTAATTTGATATTACCTTTTAGATTAGCCATTATCAAGGAAACAAATTTAACAAATGCTTATGTAGCTGTGAAAAAGGGAAACTATGATTTATTGTTGGTGATAGTGCAAACTAGTACAGCCACTACGGTAATCAATATTTAGATTTCTTGAAAAGCCAGAAGTACCACTACCATATAATTCTGTTTAGGTGTATACCCTAAGGTTTATGAATCCTATTACATAGATTACAATCCATCCATGATTTTGCTGCTCTACTCAGCATGACAAGGAAACGGAATCTGCTTGGATGTCCATCAACAAATGAATAGATAATAAAAAATAGTTATATGTTCACAATGGGATTTTAGTCTGCAATTGAGGAAAAGAAAATAGTGGAATTTTCTGGAAAATAGATGGAATTAAAGCATACTAAATGAGGTAATACTTGCACTGTAAGAAAACCATGGCATGCACTATCTCACATACAGATCCTAGTTTTGAGTCTTCATGTATGTGTGTTTATGTGAGAGTGAAAGTGTGTAAAAAAGGGTGCAGGAGAATGGAGTTTGGGAGTCATCTTCAGGGGTGCTGTGTAGGGAGATTAATGGAACTTAAAAATCAAAGGGTGAATACTGCCCTTGGAAGGTCATATACAGAGATTGGTGACAAAAAGATGCGGGAAGAAGAGGGCAGACGGAGGGGCAACCCAAATGATATATAGGTAATCAAAAGTTTCACAAAGTGCTAAGTTATTAATTTTTCTCCTTGGAATAGTACAGTGGTTTCCAGAATAAAGAATTCAAGGGAAATTGTAGAATGAATTTTCTGAAAGCAAAGCATAGCAATGGTTAAGCAAAGAGATTTGAAAATCCCATTCCCTGTTTGCATATACCATCAATATATATTACTTCCTTTAGGTTCTTTTTTAAATTATTTATTTATTTACTTGAGAGCGACAGACACAGAGAGAAAGACAGATAGAGGGAGAGAGAGAGAATGGGCGTGCCAGGGCTTCCAGCCTCTGCAAATGAACTCCAGACGCGTGCGCCCCCTTGTGCATCTGGCTAACGTGGAACCTGGGGAACTGAGCCTCGAACCGGGGTCCTTAGGCTTCACAGGCAAGCGCTTAACCGCTAAGCCATCTCTCCAGCCCTCCTTTAGGTTTTTATTCAACACACACCTTCTATACTAGAATTTATCAAGCTCATACATAAACTTTTATACACCTCTCCAATTTTCATGTCTTACATTTTAACATTCATTCTAATATATTCATGTAAAACACTTATTAATACATAACACACTACAAAATTTTATAACATATATTGTCAAGTCTATTCAATTGAATATCTGTGTTTTGCTTATTTACTTCCATATTTTAAACCGCCAAATGTACATGAAATAGCCATGAAAGAAATATTTGCTGTGGTAAGAAATGGATGAATTACTGAAACTTTTGGTCCTCTTCAATGCAATAGAATCTAGCAATAATAGGCTTTTTATTCTTAGATGATTCATATTTGAGCTTGAATCACAGTGATCCACGTTAGGTAAAAATAGTGACAGTGTTATTAAATTGCCTCTGGATAGATGAAAAGATAGTTTCAGATATGTCACTTTTAATATAAAAATATTAAAAAGCTAACAAAAATGACTCCAAAAAGTGGTTATAAGAATTTTGTGTTTTTCCAATGAGTCAAGGTTTAGAGGATTAAAAATAAAAATTCAACTGTGTTCCCTTTTGGAGAAGAAAAATAATATATCAGTGTGCTAAATTTAGACGGTGCTGTAACACTTGAGCAACTTGAGAAATAAAAGTATCCACATAGGAAAATATAGACGCAGCTCAAGTTAATGAATAAAGAATACACCTATTTCAGATCTGCCTTTACTTCAAAGAGCACACCTTTTCAAACTATAGTCAAATATCTACTTGAATAAAATATACTATTTCCCCTTGATTCTAAATATTATCCACTTATTTTTTTTCTTTAAAATAATGTACACGTTCAATATTATGAATATTGCAGACATAAAGAACTGTTAAATTGGACGTGGTGGCACATGCCTTTAATCCCAGCACTCGGGAGGCAGAGGTAGGTGGAGCGCTGTGAGTTCGAGGCCACCCTGAGACTACATAGTGAATTCCAAGTCAGCCTGAGCCAGAGGGAGACCCTACCTCTAAAACAAAACAAAACAAAACAAAACAAAACAAAAAAAAACTGTTAATAAAATCTAATTTAAAACAGAAATGGAATGCGTTGGGTGTGTACTTGAACAGTAGCTTTTCTTTTAGATCTTGTACCCTCACATTTAGCAGTGGGCTAAAGTAAGATCAGGAATGCTCAGAAGGGAATGTGGGTATATAGTTGATTTATGGGAATTGATGTGGTTGCACACACATCTCATGGGATCTATCTGCATAAGCTTGGTTCCACTCCATCTAAGGACACCACCATTCATTGATGATTAGGTTCCGTAAATAAAATGACATGTTTCATATGGCCTACACAAATCTTCCCATCACTTTAAGGCATCTTTACAGTACTTATAATACCTAATACAATACAAATGCTGCTTGAAAACGTCTCACACTCTATTATTAGACAAAAGTGATAAAAGTTAGTCCATAAAAAGTACACATATTTTCCATATGGAGTGCTCACTGAACATGTATCTAAGAGGGAAACAGCAAGTAGAGGAACAAAGAATTGTATATGTTGCATACTAAAAGCTCTGGGAAAAAAATCTGGAAAAACTAAATAGTGTTATCATATCTAAGAAAATAAGTTCTAGGAAAAACATTTTAGAAATAAAGTTCAAGAGGCTACAGAGATGGCTCAGTGGTTTTGTTGTGCCACGACCCCTGACCAGGAGCCAAGACCCCCAGTCACCCAGGAGTCACCTAGAGGACCGCCACAGAAGCCGAGACACTCGAATGTAAAAGAACAGGTTTCTTTCAATGTCAAACTTAAGCAGGGACTCAATCCACACAGACCGATACAGTGGGAGTGGGAGAGAGCCTCGACCTTCTAAAAGTAGGGGTTTATAAAGGAAAAGAGTGGGAAGGGGAAAAAACGGGTTACATCACATAGCATCTTTTAAAATGATTGGTTCCAAGAAGGCGCGCGCGGGAACATTTCTAGTTGCTCATCTCTGGTCAGCAGACTGCTTGCAGATTCTATCTTTTGCAAGGGACCGGAGGCCCCTAGAGCTAAGTATTTCTGGAATGTCCTGTTGAGCAAGCGAGCATGAGTTTCAGAAGCAAAGGTTGGCACT
Source organism: Jaculus jaculus (assembly GCF_020740685.1). Taxonomy (NCBI): domain Eukaryota; kingdom Metazoa; phylum Chordata; class Mammalia; order Rodentia; family Dipodidae; genus Jaculus; species Jaculus jaculus. The sequence goes on from NC_059125.1 coordinate 77,856,114, forward strand.
TTAATCAGTTAGTTCCTTATCTGAGCCGAGCCTGGGATCCTCCTTTGTTCACAATGGTTTGTCCTACAATGGCAGTGTCATTGTTTAATTAGTTACATGTTATTTCTTTCTGGTCTCTCAGTTTAAAGGTCTTGCTTGTAAAGTCTGATGGCCTTGGTTTGATTACTTGGTACTCACATTAAGCCAGATGCACAAAGTGTGTACAAAGGAATCAAAGCAAGACTATATGGAATCCGTTTAAATTGGCAGGAAGCCCTGGTGCACCCATGCTCACTCATTCACTCACTTACTCTCTTTCTTTCTCTGACTTTCTCTTTCCCTTGCTCAATCTTAAATAAATATTGAAAAAATAAAGTTCAAAGATAGGTTGAAAATAACTGACTGCTGCTCCCACAATGTATAAAACACATCCCCATAAGGAATATCTGCAACCCCACTGAGGAGCATCTGAAATGGAATTGGGTCAGGGATGAGGGAAACAAGGGTACCAACACATGTTGTATAAATATGAAATATGTTGTTAATAAAAATAAATAAATAAATAAACTTAAAGAATCTGCCTCTCTTTTTCAGATAGATGCAGATCCTAAGGAGAGAGCTGCCCCAACATACCTCAAAAGGGGCCCAACTGAAACTAAGGACAATTGGCGAAACAAACAAGGGTGATGTTTTCCTGTGAACTGGATACCAGCACAAAGGGGAAGGAGACCAACGCAGAGAAAAATCAACTCCTATCAAATCAGAGAGCCAGAGCCTCAGAGGCCCCCAACACCTCAGCACTGAAGCAGACCAAAAATGAACCCAACATGGCTCAGGGAAATTTTGTGGAAGAGGGGGCAGAAAGAATGTCAGAGTCACATGTTGGGTCATGATTTGCAGAGACATTTATCATACCAATAACTGTGGGCTAACTCCACAATGCAGGACCCATTTACATCAACAAGGAGGGTCCAATGGGAGGGGGTAGATCATAGATGTGCCTAAACAATGGTACCAACCTGCCTGTTTTGCTGAAAAGAAAACTAATAAATTAAATTAAATTAAATTACAAAAAGATATTTAGGGACTGGAGACATGGTTTAGCTATAAAAGGTGCTTGCTTGCAAAATCTGACATCCCAAGTATTCATACAAAGCAGTACAAAGTGGCACATGTATCTGGAGTTTGTTTGCATTGGTTAAAAGCCCCAGTGAAGGGCTGGAGAGATGGCTTAGTGGTTAAGTGCTTGCCTGTGAAGCCTAAGGACCCCGGTTTGAGGCTCGGTTCCCCAGGACCCACGTAGCCAGATGCACAAGGGGGCGCACGCGTCTGGAGTTCGTTTGCAGAGGCTGGAAGCCCTGGCGCGCCCATTCTCTCTCTCTCCCTCTATCTGTCTTTCTCTCTGTGTCTGTCGCTCTCAAATAAATAAATAAAAAATTTTAAAAAAAGCCCCAGTGTGCCCATCCTACCTCCGATAAACTTATTTTAAAATATATTAAGATCAAGAATGCAATAAAATAGAAACAACAGCCAAAGCTGTTCAAAGGGAACAAGTACTTTATTTCTGTTTATGTAATTTTTATATTTTGTAGTTTTGTGAATTAAATTCAGAACTTCTCATATGCTAGGCAAGTACTCTACCAGTAAAGTACAATATGAGCCTTAGATGAGCAAGGTTTCAGAACCTAAATGAGGCTTTATAACAAAGCTAGTCATCTGCTACAATGATGTTAACTGGTCAAAAGAGAATACAAATATTTGGAGAAGAGAAATTCTCATAATTTATAATAATTCACAAAGATTTCTTTAATAAAGTATAACTTTGATATGCCCTTTAATAAGGAGTGTGGCTTAACCCAGCAAAAAGCAGAGGAAGGGAAAATGTAAGCATCAGAATCAAAATTTACTTTGAAAGAAATATCTATAGAGTGTCTATGGATTAGTGGGTACTAAAATAGAAATAATCAAAGAGGCATCAACAAAACTAACATGGCCCCTACATCCTCTAATAGTGGGAATACATGTAAAACAATGTTTAGATTAAATAATAACAAATGGGGTTTAAAAAGAATTTTAATTATAGTATGATAACATGGAATGATTTTAAATTTATTTTAGATCCAAGTGAGCAGAAATGTTTCTCTGAGAGAGCAGAAATGTTTCTATGAGAGTGTCATGTAAGCTGATTACTGTCAGTGAATATGGATCAGTTAATTACAATAAGGAAAGACAATTCCTGACTTGAGAAGCAGCATATGCAAAACCTCCAAACAAGAATAGTGCTTTGTATGACTGAGGAGTATAAAAAAATAACACTGTGTAAAATTTGGTGATTCAGCAAATTGGAGATATGAAATGAAATTAGATGAGTGGCCCGGCCTATGGATGAGTAAATATACATGGATTTTTCCACTTATTTCCATTTTCCTGAAATAATTGCTAATAGCACACTCCCATTTGGAACATAATTTATGTGGTTAACCAAGTCATAGCCTATTAAATGGTGGCAATATTCATTCTGGGATATAAAGGGATTACATATGTAAATCGTTTTGTTTTAAAACAATTATTGAGTCCACATTATGGCAGAATTAACCAATAAAAAGGAATTTGGGGCTCTTGGGTTAAGTAATCCTTCTAAAGATACACAAGAATCTATACAAAAGTAGTCAGGAATATCTTGTTAGATCAAAAAGAGGAAAATTTTCAGACCTTTAGACATAATGTTACAAGGATTCAGGAGTTTACATGAAGCAAATTTTACTGATCAAAAATGAACTTCCTTAGCATTAATAAGAGTAACCACTGGAATAGAGTGAAAACTACTCATTTAAATCTATGATCATATAATAATAAAAATAGAAAATATATCTTTGGTGATGCACAGTGTTTATTTTGAAATGTCATTACTTTGAGATAATAACAGAATAAACAATATAACTTTCTTCAATGAAGTGTTCTTCAGATAAACAACTTATAAGCAAAAGGATGTGACTCAGTCTAGAATTACATAAGATTAAAAAATAGGAAGAATGAGAGAATTAAACTTCCAATATTGTACAGATATTAGTGAATTAATATAAGCAGTGAAAAACAATAGCAATATCACAGAAAGCAAAAGCAACAGATATATACATTCTGAACATAGCAAGATATATTCTTGTCCAGAAGTCAAGGCTAAAAATAATCAAGCTTTTGTATCTAATTGCTAAATCATAGGGAAACATGATGATTGAAACCACAGAAATGAACTCAGCCAGGGATAGACTGTTAAACCCTCTACAATACAAACATTCCAGCTACTTCAAAATGAAACTGCAAGGAAAATATACAAGCCTATAGATTAAGTACACACCTACATATTGAAATGATAATCTAAGTTATATGAATCAATTACTATATGCATGCCTTATTTCTATATGTATACGTAGAAGTACAATAAAATCAGATATTTAGATAAAATGTTTGGTTGTTAAATTAATGTTTGAATATTAACTGAATATTTCATTATATTAATAAAATAATATTTTTTTAAAAAAAATATTTTTGTTCATTTTTTATTTATTTATTTGAGAGCAACAGACACAGGGAGAAAGACAGATAGAGGGAGAGAGACAGAATGGGCGCGCCAGGGCTTCCAGCCACTGCAAACGAACTCCAGACGCGTGCGCCCCCTTGTGCATCTGGCTAACGTGTTACCTGGGGAACCGAGCCTTGAACCGGGGTCCTTAGGCTTCACAGGCAAGCGCTTAACCGCTAAGCCATCTCTCCAGCCCTAAAATAATATTTTTTAAATAATATTTATTTATTAGGTATCATCATGGTATTTTACTTATGGTTGAAAATTAGCTTGTATTCCTAATTTATGTGCTACAAAGATATTTTAAAACAAGAAAGACACTAGATAGGGGACTTTCAGAGGACTCAAAACAAGACATGATAAGGGCTTGTACTAGACTGATAGCATGTAAGTGTATTCATGGCATATTGTGCAAATAGAACCACCAATACATGGTGGTAAGATGCTGGTTGTGGTGAGAGTAGTTTCAAACATGACAATGCTTATAACCTGTGCACATGAGTTTATATAGTACCATTCTGAGGCAGAGAATATTGAGGGGGAAATAACAGACCTGGAATGCAGAGCATAAGATGCTGAACCAACTCCAGTCTGAGACAGCCAAATAGAAATAACAAAATCATTCACAATCTAGATTTCAGGGAGGAGCCTTTGTTTAGCGATATAAACGTGGTGGTAATCTTTATAAAGATTATATTTAAAGCATTGAGATTTGTAGGGCATGAGTATTTATTTAAAAGAGGAGAACCAACATATCCCAGCAGGATTCAAATTCATATATTTAGAGGTCAAAAGAAGTAAATTCAATTTAATGGAGCAGAGAATAAAACAAACCATAAATTTTATTTCTAGAAATAGTTTTTTAAGAAAGGAAGACTGTGGTGGCTTTGTAGCAGATACACAGAATCACAGTCATCCAGAGTCAGGAGACTTGTGAGTTGGGGCTGCACTATCTACTTCTGAGATGACTTATTCATTAACAGAACTGTTTTTACAAAGCCTTTGGGATTGTGGCCAGGAGACCTCTATTCCTTTCAATTTGAGCTTCCTATTGAAACATGGCAGCTAACTTCCATAGGGTAAGTAATATGAAAGAAAGAATGAGAAGTAAATTGAGGTGCCTTTTATTATCAAGTCTCTCAAGCAATATACCATTACATCTATTTTATTCTTTGAAAGTGAATTTCTAAATCAAGGCCATACTGAAGAGGAGATATATTAGTCTGTACCTCTTTAAAAGACTATGAAAAGGTGTGATGATATATAATTATCAGAGTGCACTTTCTACCTACAAAAGAATATTGTTTTAACCTACACATAATATATACCTATGCACTTCAAAGGCACCTGATTCTTATTACAGATATACCTCAACATACAAAATGTCATCATTCAAACTACATTTCATTGAGGATACTTTTCCTCAGGAATAATACCTAAGGTATGGGTCATTTTGTATATTTCATCTTAAGAATAAGGAAAAGTCACAAGCTTAAATACTCTTGGGAAAACCAGGTGGTAGCTTCTTAGTGAGATCTACATTAATTCTTCCATAGAGAAATGAAATGCTTTTGCTCTCTAATCTGATTCAGTGCATCTGATGAGATAAAAAAATAATCATATCCTAAACTCTAGCAGTGAGATAGGCTGAAAAATGTAATTTCTTATTCATTACAATACTGAATTCAACCTTCATTTATGAATCAAAAGCCACAGCTGTATTACAAATAGTAAAAATATGTTGTCTGAAATTGAATTTCAGAAAAGTAAATCAAATATACTAAAAATAATGTCTTCAAAGTTTATTTTCTGTATAGTGACACAAGTTATATTATGTTTCCGACTCAGAATTTCTCCTATATCTTTAGTTTTCAAGATAAAATACAAAATCTTTAAAGATACTTTTCTCAGTGGCTGAGGTTATACCTCAGTTTTGTATAGCACTGGGATGTGTGAAATCCTCAACTCAATCTACAATACTGAAAAATCAAAGAAGACATGTTTTTCTGAAAAATGCTGTTTAATAAGCATTGGAACGCCTGAAACTGTCTCTTACATTGTATGTAATATGCACACTAGATGGCAGCATTACATAAATGATAAATGACAAAAACGGTTCAGTTTACATTGTGTGAAATGAAATGGCATGAACAATGTATATTTGTTACCAGTACATTTCAAAATTGTTTTCTTTTAATATACATGAGCTTCCTTGATTAAAAATGTCATATGACTGCAGAATAGGTTTTGATAATATATCAAATTCTATTGTTGCTGTTGTTGGTTTGTTTGCATTTGAAACAAGGTCATGTTAGGTAGTTCAGACAGATGTTGAACTCAGGATACTCCTAACACTGCCTCTCAAATGTTGGGATTATGGGTAAAAGTCATTACTCAGAGCTGAAACTTATTTTAATTACTTTCTGATTTACATATATTCATTGCAAATACTATTACATTTCATGAAGACAAATTAACTATTTCATGTTATTTGGCTATACTCATCCTTTCTTTCCCTTCTTCTCAGTTCTCTTCCTCTTTTCTGCCCTTCCTTCCTGTAAGTTCTCTTTTCATCTTTGTTGGAGTTACCTTTCTCATTGCTAAACAAACACCAAACCAGAAGTAGCTTAGGGGAGGAAAGGGTTTATGCCAGTCTTTTACAATACAGGGGAAACTACATCAGAGCAGAAGCAGCTGGCTCACTTCCATAGATCAATAGCAGAGAGATACCATCAACATGAAAACAGCCAGAGCTCCAAACTGCTCAAACCACACCCAGTAGGGCTGCACTGAAGATCTGTCCCCAGCAACATACCCACTCCTAAGCAGGGATTGCCTGTCAGGGTGTCAATTTACAAGCTCAAACTTAGTGAAAAAAATCCTGATTCTTTGAGGCCATAGAGTCAAACCACCATAATGTTATACACACAGACACAGACACAAAGACACAGACAGACACAACACACACACGCACACATACACATAAACGACAGAAAGAGAGAGAGGGGGCCAGGAAGAAAGGGAGAAAAAGTACTAGAAAAAGCACAACAGGGCCTCTTGCTGCTATAAAGGATCTCCTGATACATGTGCCACTTTTTGTGTCTGGAATTATATGAGTACTGGGGAATCAAACATATGCTAATAGGCTTTCCAGGCAATCACCTTTAAACACTTAGATATCTTTCCAGGCCATGTTTGAATATTAAAGCCACTGATTTTACTTTCTAAGTTGCATATTAATTATGTGATATGAGTGAGAAATTATAAAATTTAGGAAATCTCTGGAAACTGTAGTGAATGCTACAAAGTAGGATGAATGAAATTTTACCTCAAATTATCTCTGGATTCAACTTTATTTTCAGTGTCCTGTCACATATCTGATTAACAGTAAAATGCATAGCTTTCCTACTTGTTACCAATTACCATGTTAAAAAAAAAAAAGAGATGAGAATCAGTGGATACTTTTTCTACCATTAAATTTTGAAGGAAAATAGAAAGTTATAATGAATTTGGTTAATTGACATCTTATTTCATGTTTAATTTTTCTCTATCAATAAAACTTACAAAATTTTTTGTTGTTCTGAATAGTAGTGAAATGTATTTAAAAAAAAAAACAGTCAATATATTACTAACCAGCTACTCTGTGGTTGATTGATTTCATTTAACTTAATGAGAAATTGGCTGGAGAGATTGCTCAGTGGTTGTGACACATGCCTTTATTAAAGATAAATTTGACAAAGTGGTAGAAAAGTGTGTAAAATAAATACAAAATCCTGCAATATTTTCTGCACATCACCAAAGGGACTATGGTTAATAAAGAAGAAAATATTTTCAATTCAAACTATTTATTTTTGCTATGCTGCTTATCAAATCCAGGGTTTCACACACTCTAGGCAAGTACTCTATTATTAAGCTATTTTTTCTGGACAAATCTATCATTTTAAAACTCAGCTAGTTTAATTATAATCAAACTTTGAGCTCTGAAACTGATTGAGGGTGTATTTCTTTAGAATGATATGTGTCATTTCACTTACTATTCAAATGTGTTGTTTAAAATATGCTTCTAGTTTTGAAAATTTATTAAATGTGTATTTAGAACTAAGTAATCCTTTATTCTGAGAAATGATACTTATAGCCTTACACAGAAATACTAAAATTTATCATTTCATATTATAGATAATTAAACAAATCAATGCTATTAGCTTTTCTTACTTCCTGAGATTAGATTCTAGTATTATAAAGACTAACTTGAATATATTCTACACCACGGTGCTCTTACTCATGAAACCACAACCCTGCTTTAAAGAGAGAGAGAGAGAGAGAGAGAGAGAGAGAGAGAGAGAGAGAGAGAGAGAGAGAGAGAGAGAGGGGGAGAGAGAGGGAGAGGGAGAGGGAGAGGGAGAGGGAGAGGGAGAGGGAGAGGGAGAGGGAGAGGGAGAGGGAGAGAGAGAGAGAGAGAGAGAGAGAGAGAGAGAGAGAGAGAGAGAGAGAGAGTTGCTGCACCAGGGCCTGTAGCCACTGTAAACAAACTCCAGATTCATGTGCCACTCTGCACATCTGGCTTATGTGGTTACTGTGGAAATGAACTGTGGTAGTTAGGCTTGGCAGGCAAATGCCTTAACCACTGAGAAATCTCTCCAGCATCAAGTAATAATGTTTCTTCATCTAACTGTAAATCAGTTAAGTGGTCAGGAAATGCTAGAGAGTGATCATATATTGTGTCTTATATTCCACAGTCTTGCCACTCTGCCACTCTCCTAGTATATTAGTTCACTGAATTCCTTCCCTCTGCAAATTTATAACACTTCCTCTGTACCTTATTGTTATTTCTTAACCTTGCTACCTACTTCCCAAAAGAAAACTGAAGAAATCAGAAAAGAGATTTGACAGGCTCCTGCTGCAAAATTGACATAACTGCAACACTTTTTCCCATGCACTTTCATATTGCTATAAATGTAGCCTGTGTTGCTTACTAAGATTGACCCCTTCCACCGACATTTGAGTTCCCATGTCCTCTCAACTACTAAACAATATTTTTATAAATAAACTCTCCCTTTCCTGACTTTCCATAATTACCGTGGAAAAGACATTATTGTTTATCTTACATTATGCTAAACAAAACAAAATTTCTTTATTCTACTCCTATAGTGGAAAACATCTTCCCAATTCCTCTGTGATTTCAGCTTGGGCTTGGCTGAAGTGTGAAGAGTAGTTTATTTCCTTGGGTCTCACTACCTTCTAAAAAAGAACATATTTTCCAATGGAGAGTGAAGTCAACATAGTTTAAATGGGCTAAACATTATTAATTTAGGGAGAATTTGATGTATGTAACCCCTCTTTTGTCAAAGACTGTTGAGAGCTTGACACTGGAGAGCATAATTTTGTCTCCACAGGATTCTTATCTGGTTTCCAATCCAAGTCCATTACATTCATTTACTCACAGAAATGTGGTATCCTGAACAAAAATGAGCCTGTCAATCTTACATGAATGATTAGGGGTGGGTTCATGAACCCATATTTCCAATAATATTGAGAACTAACAGTTGCTGAGAGAGTGAGAGGAACATCATGTCCTTTACTGATGTAGCTACTTGTGGCTTGGCATTTCACTAGAAAATAGCATCCTACCCATAATTAATCATGCAAGTACCCTAATTTAACTCAGTGAGTCAAAAATGCATTAATTCAGGATGGCTATCTAAGAGAAAGGAGGGGTTTAATGGGAGGAGAAAGGGAACCGAGAGTTTAATTGGGATAAATGGGATAAAAATACACATATACATGTAAGGAAGCATCAAAACTAAGTTCTCACCTCTTTCTTATTGCTAGGACCCTTTCTTATTGTCAGAACTCTTGGAAGTTGCAAGGCTAGGACTATAATTAATATACATAGTGAGCCCTATCAAGTTCTCTCATAGTGGGTCACTAAACATCTCATGCTGTGCTAATGAGTGTGATTAGAGAATTCAAATTTTGAACTGTGTGACCTTAATACAACTTACTTAACTCTGATGAGGGCAAAATGGCTAGAGATTGATTTCAGTGGTATAGCAAATTTCTTGATTTCTATTGTAATCAAACTTCAATACAAACTATGGACTTTGGCTCATTGGAATATCTGAATAGATTAAAATATTAATACATTTGTAAATAACCCACTCTGATTTCATGGTGAGAGGGAAAATGTACAAAAGCTCCATGCTTCATTCCCTCACACACCTCTTCAGTTATTTGAATATTAGTGATACGTACCCTTTAGCATAAACTAAAATCAAAATTATAGCATTATTCTGTTCCATGTGAGTTGTTAGGGCAAATCTAAACCTTCATGTTGGTATGAAAACCACAAAATTTGAAAACAGTTGCTCAAAAAATATAGGTTGGTTGAGAACTATCCAAATCTGTGCCTGTCTTCCAAAGTAAGAATAATTTTATTGAGTACTTATACACTTAGATTATGTCTCCTGTGATAGATCCAGTTGCTTCATACCAGAAATGATTTGTAGCATTGTTCCATCAATTTTCTGTTAAGTTCCAAATTTCTCCTGAGTCTCAGGATGTCCAATAGACAACTAAAATTTATGGAGATCATAACCTAGTCTCTTATTACACCATACCAAATTTGAGTTACTGAAATTCTTTTCTATTCAGTTAATAGTACTTCTTTTTTATTTTCTCAGTTTTACAAAGCAAAAACCTTATTGTAACTTTTGACTTCTTTCTCATACTCCACCTTAACATTTGGCGATGCAAATTTTAGTAGTTCTATTACCAAAGTGTCTCCATAAATTAATTATTTTTCAAAACCTACATTGCTTCACCTCAAATTTATTCTTTCCTCTTTTAACTGGATTTTTATAGTTCCCTGCACTGGTTTCTGCCAATAATCTGTTTTCAACATAGAGCACAGCACAATTTTTTCAAGATTATTTAAAAATCTGTTTAAGTTAAAGATTTAGTTGTGCTAAAAATACTATAGGCAGGCAAATGACATGGTATAAAGGCCTCTTAATTAACTAATAAGTCATTATGAAAAAGTTAGTGCCATTCTATAGAAACCTCATACAGCCTTACTTTTATCTCCGAGTACAAGGTCTGATACATGGGCAGGCTAACTGTATGCTGAATTATCTAGTTCATGTGCTACCTTTGATTTCATTCCCCATAATGTCTCACTTCTGCTCAAGTCATTCTTCACATGCAAGACCTATTTGATGCTATCAAATTTAGTCATAGTTCAATTGTAGGGATACTGTTTACTCTTCCATGAGTGTTAGTGCATATTTACACGATGACTTTCCTTTTCTCCTTCAATACATTACCAAACTACAATTTGTGTAGGGAGGCCTTCCCTGAATAGGCATTTTTCAAGTCACATAAACAATATTCTCTGTTTCTCTTCCCTATCTTATTTTTTTAACATAAGTTGTATTTACCATCCAATGTTCTACATATTTTATTTATTTAAAATTATATTTGTCTTTACTATAATGTAATTTCCATCTTAAGTCATGTTTTTGTTTTTTCTAAAAAGTATTTAATGCATTAGACATATACTATCATGTTTTTGAATGAATGGCTGAATAATTAGCTAATGCAAATAAATTCATTAGTGATATTTGGCAAATATGGGGGGATTCCAACATGGCTCAGGGAAATATTGCGGAAGAGGGGGCAGAAAGAATGTCAGAGTCACATGTTGGGTCATGATTTCCAGAGACATTTATCATACCAATAACTGGGGGCTAACTCCACAATTCACGACCCATTTTCATTAACAAGGAGGGTCTAATGGGAGGGGGTAGATCACAGATGAGCCTAAATAATGGTACCAAACTGCCTGTATTTACTGAAAAGAAAACTAATAAATTAAATTAAAAAAAAAGTAGCTGAAGTTGAATATTAGCAATACAAGTGTTAACTTCTTGGGTAAAAATTCACTCAGAAACATTAGTGATTTTAAATTATGGTTAGGATATATGATATGTAGAATGCACGTATTTCTGCTTTAGAATATACTTTTCCTTCAACACAGAATATGAAAAGCAAAGGACTCTAGTCTTTGTCTATATTCAGCCAGATACATGTAGTGTTTGCAGCATCATCCATACTGTTAAATGGCTAGTGATAACTGGTTTTCAAAAATCCTTACTTACCTGACAATTATGAAGCAAACTCTTGCACATTATGTCTGCAATAATTTTCTCTGTATGTGATAAAGTGTCAATAATACTCCCAATATATAGTATAGGAGAAATTTGTCATAGTATTACACTACCAATTGGAGTACTCTTGTGATAAAGTATTTGACAAACATATATGCAATTTTGTAAATAAAATAATGTTTGTTTCTATACATAAGGTTTAATATATAACTAAGTAATGAATCATTATAAATGCTATGAATAATAGCAAGAGAAAATGATAATTTAAGCATTTAAGTGTAACAAAAGATTTTCTAGTATAACACATTGTTTATTCTAAAATCCACCATCCCTTCCTAAATTAGAATGGATTCAAGTGTTATCTTGGTACTAAATTTAAACTTTTCTTTCAAGTATATGTTTCTTCAGTACAGCATTTTCACATTTGTCTAGATTGTGACTGAAGTTTTTTGGCAAGATTTGAGAAGAAATATAAAGCCATCTAAGTAGAAGAGATATATTCCACAATTTCCCTCTGCCAAATATCAGTAAGAAAAGTGAGTCTTTACTAGCTACAGTGGCCCTGCCTCTTATAATGTGCAATTTATGGATATACTATAGCAATTCAAACATGAACATTTCTTGAAATGTTTAAAACATAAAAAGTTTGGCTTCCTATAGTATTTGAGAAGTGAGCCTAAAATAAATATAGATTTTATATTCCTAGTCTATCAGCCATGAGCTGAAAATGAATCTTCTGCTCCTTCTCGTGTAATTTAAAGTCACCACCAATTTGAGAATGATTTATACCCCAGAATGGGCTTTTCATCTTAGCCCCAGTGAATCATTGACCTCTGTTGCCTGATGCTTCTGTTCATCATTTTATTGACAGACCCACTTTCTCCTTGATGTAGACACATAACAAGAATTAGTCTTCCAAGGAATTTTACACGTGCCCCTTTTTCTTACAGAAATGTTAGAAGGACTAAAAAAGGTTATTCTCTGAATTAAAACTTCTTGTCACACTTTACCTGGTAGTTATGCACATACAACTCAATTAATTTATGTTCTCTTAAGTTTTAGATGTGTAATACCATTGTAATCTATTTTGTTCTTTTATTTAACTGGAATTTGGAGGTGGTAATATGGCTCACTGGTTAGAAATCCTTGCTTGCAAAGCCTTCTGGTCCAGGGTTCTATTCCCCAGCCACACAAGTTAAGTCTGATATAAAATATGACCCATGTATTTTGATATTATAATTGCGGTGGCAAGAGACCTTGCAACATGCAAGTACACATACATGCAAACACACACACATACAAATAAAAATTTTAAAACTTCCAATTTTCTAAGTATTAAGTTAATATAAATTTATATATTGATGATTTAATATGTTTGTTTTTAACAATGTTTAATACATTTCCAATGTTAAAATAACACTGGGTGCATTCAACCTAATCAATATAAGGAGCATATATTTCTCTGTGGATCTATAACAAATTAATTGTACAGAAATACAAGAAACATCTTATATTTTGTAATTGTGTTAGAAAAACAATTCTGTATCAAAAGGTTCAGTATAAAATATTTTGATTATAGAATAATGAAAGAGGTAGAGATATGTATAGCAAATAGCTCAAGGGCTGGAAAGAATGCTCAGTGGTTAAGATACTTGCCTGCAAAACCTAAGGAGCTGGGTTCAATTTCTTCCCTTGACCTCACTTGGGCCTTTTCACCCCCATTAATCTGCTATTCTACATATATATATATATATATATATATATATATATATATATATATATATATATATATATATATATATATATATATACATACATACATATATACATATATACATACATATGTACATCATGGAGATGGGAAGAATCTGAGAATGCTATATAAGTGAAACATTTTTTCTATGCTTTTTCAAGTTAGAACCTAGTTCTAGTCCATGCTGACCTTTAGTTCACTATGTAGCCTCAGGTTGGTCTCAAACTTGTAGCAATCCTCCTTCCTCTGCCTCCCAAGTGCTTGGATTAAAAGCATGCAACATCATGCCCAGCATGTTTTTTAAAGAAGAAACATTTTTTTAAAATTTTTTTGTTCATTTTTTAAATTTATTTGAGAGTGACAGACTCAGAGAGAAAGGTAGAGAGAGAGAGAGAGAGAATGGGCGCTCCAGGGCCTCCAGCCACTGCAAACGAACTCCAGATGCGTGCACCCCCTTGTGAATCTAGCTAACGTGGGTTCTGAGGAAGGAAGCCTTGAACTAGGATTCTTAGGCTTCACAGGCAAGTGTTTAATGGCCAAGCCATCTCTCCAGCCCCCAGCATTTTTTTTAATCATGAAAAATTTTAATACCAACTTGCAAGTAAAGAATATTTTTTTTATTTTTTGTTTATTTTTATTTATTTATTTGAGAGAGAGAGAGAGAGAGAGAGAGGGCCTCCAGCCACTGCAAATGAACTCCAGACGCGTGCGCCCCCTTGTGCATCTGGCTAATGTGGGTCCTGGGGAATCGAGCCTTCAACCGGGTTCCTTAGGCTTCACAGGCAAGCACTTAAACGCTAAGCCATCTCCCCAGCCCAAGAATATATTTTAATCACAAATGAACTTTGTACCCATGTCAAAAATAGTTGATTTTCCAATCTTATTTAGGGACAAAAATTGTATGTATAGTTTAGTTATTCAATAATATTTTTATTTTAATATTTTTATGCCTAAAGATGGACAGCATCAGCAGAATCCACATCAAGGTTTAATTACTGATTTGACACCTTTTTCAGTATTTATTATGTTTATAGCACTTGTCTGTGTAATATGAAAGATATAAAATGGTTTGAAATTTGATTATATACTCACATCATACAACTGTCACACAGGCTTTCAAATATAATGTAATTATAGCATAAAATTCATCCACTTCAGATAATCTTTTATTTGAACTCCCTATAGAATTTATCACTGATGAGATTTTACTTTTTCGTGAAACTGCCTCTTCCTTAGTTATCTGGAAAAGCACTTTCATGATTATTTTTCTCAGTTACCTTTATTTCCTAGATTATGGTCTGAGCAACATGTACAATTGTACAATTGCACATACCATCACAAGCATCACATCCTTTTTTTTCTTTTTTTTTGGTTATTCGAGGTAGGGTTTCACTCTAGTCTAGGCTGACATGGAATTCACTATGGAGTCTCAGGTTGGCCTTGAACTCACAGCAATCCTCCTACCTCTGCCTCCTGAGTGCTGGCTTTAAAGGCGTGTGCCACCACGCCCAGCTGCATTGCATCCTTTTAAAAATATTTATTTTTATTTATTTAACAGAGAATGAGGGAGAGAGAGGGGGGGGAGAGAATGGGCACTCCAGAGCCTCCAGCCCGTGGAAACATACTCCAGATGCATGTGCCACCTTGTGCATCTGGCTAAGCTGTGTCCTGGAGAATTGAACCTGGGTCCTTTGTCGTTGCAGGTGAACATCTTAACTGCTAAGCCATCCCTCCAGCCCTTTAAAAAAATATTGTATTTTTATTTATTTGACAGAGAAAGAGGCAGTCTGAGAGCATCTTTTATATATATATCGAAATATCTGCTAACTCTACATTGCAATATCCTCATCTGGAGCTATAATTTTCTAAATTTTATGCTGTCATTTCAAATTTCTTGATAACACATCCATTTCCTTATAAAAACACACACTCACCATAAACATTTTCATCTCTTCTCCCCTATTGTCATTCATTCTGTCAGTTGATATTCTCAGTTTTCTCATCCATTCTACAAATATCTTATAGTCAAACAAAATATCAAACTGCATGTGATATGTTTGATATAGCAAATGATCTACAGATATTGAATTAATAAATAAATAGATTCTTTTTTCCTCCTCATACCTAAGTAGTTGTCAAAGCCTTGTTTGCAGCCTCTTTGCAGGAACTATCTTTTCCTATCTATTTCTCTGGCAAGTGCTTTGGCTTTTATTGTTAGGCAATGTTAGTTTCAAATTTACACTTAAATATGTGTAAAATTTATATTAAATTAGCAACTTTGTATATTCTACCCTAATTTTTGTATAAAATGTAAAGAATACTAGCATCATACAATAATGAGAATTATAAAATTAAAAGGAAGTTGAGAAAAAAAGTAAGTTGTATAGTAGCTATGCTATGACCCTCTAAATAATGTTTCTTGCTCCCTTGACCACCTGTCCTATAATATATACTTCTAATTTTTCCAAGATACTTCATAAACCACATATTTAATCTGTCCAAGCTCTTACTTATGATTCTTCAAAATCTGGAAGATCGCAGATGATTGCCATGCACTGACTGCGCAAACTTTCCGGCTAAATTGGATTATCTGGAGAGCATATGCTATAAGGCAAAGATGGAAAAATCTAGCCAGGTGTGGTGGTGCACGCCTTAATCCCAGCACTTGGGAGGCAGAGGTAGGAAGATTGCTGTGAGTTCGAGGCCACTCTGAGACTCCACAGTGAATTCCAGGTCAGCCTGCGGTGGAGTGAGACCCTACCTCGAAAAACAAAAAAAAAAAAAAAAAAAAAAGATGGAAAAATCTAATTTCACTAGAAATAAAAAGAACGGGATCTTTAGAATGGGGAAATTTCAGAAAGTGGACAGAGTTCAGTCAATTACCACAGTGGTTGGGGAATTCAGCACCATATAGGGAGTACTGTCCTCTATTTGTCCAATGCAAGTACAGGGATGTGCAACCAAAGCTTAAAATTCATAAAAATAGGATCCTCAGAGAATTTGTACTGCTTTTTTTGGTATCATGTAGTCTATAGAAGAAAGAGAGAGAGAAGAGGGAGAGAGAAAAACAATGCCCCCAGAAGGAGGTGGGTGACACAAAAGATTTCAAAACGCAATCAGCACTGGAGCACCACTAAGCATATGTGCAGTTCAAACACACAGGAATCTTCATATCTACATACCATAAAGGAGTCAGTATTTTCCTTTTATTCACAAATTTAACTGGAACATAGGAAAAATCATATTTTAAAAGAGTGACCTTATACAGATGGTTTGTAGAAGCAAAGATCATCATCTGTGCAGGGATCAGGCTTTGAACTCAAGGCAAGTGTCAGACAATACTCTGAGACCTGGCCAGCAGTGTACAACAGACCCTAACCCTATCAAATACCTGAAAACTGAAAGTCCATGGCTTATGAACCACACCCTCTAGTTTCAGAGTATATAAC